>NC_090446.1:271958096-272578500 GCF_031143425.1 Pleurodeles waltl
TGGCACCACAAAGGGCCCCTGTCACTAGCATGGACCAGGAACAGCCTACCACCTCCGCCGGCGCTAGTGGACAGGAGGCCCCCACACAACGACAGGCCACCAGAACCCCACCTCCTGCAGAAGAAGAACCACCCCGCAAGCGGTACCTGAGATCTCACAAGAAGACAGAGTAGGATGCCAAGACCCCCGCCAGCAAACGATACCCCCTGATGTCATCCAACTGTCCCACATTGTCACCCTGTCCAAACTTAAACTGCCCCTGCTCCATCCTTCCACAGGCATATGGACAATGCACCTGTGAGACTGAAAACTGGACTCTGCCATGGACATTACTCCACCATCACCCATCACCATTTTACAATCATGTCCCTAAATTTAGCACTTTAATAAAATCACTTATTGCACTTAAAAAATCTGGAGTCTGCTTGTATTTTGAACAAAAGTATTAGACATAACGTTGCCAAAATGTTCAGTTACATTGTGATGACAACATACCACTGTCACACAGCTGTAGTCCATGGGCAAACAAAGCAGAGGTCACGCAGTGGGGCCCACAGCTCTGAAAACGGAAGGGAAAGTCACAACTCAGTTAACAGGAACTGGGGGGAAACACAGACAGTAGAGAGGCAGGAGACTTTAAGTAAATGTAAAATGGCGGGGTTGATTCGTACCTGTGTGCTACTGAAAATACTGTTGTATCACTGTGTCCCTGTTATCTGTGTCGTCCCCGTCGTCTTCCTCCTCTTCACTCTCCACAGACTCCACAGCTGCTACAACACCACCATCTGGACCATCCTCCTGCAGGAAAGGCACCTGGTGTCGCAAAGCCAGGTTGTGAAGCATACAGCAGGCCACGATGATCTGGCACACCTTCTTTGGTGAGTACATTAGGGATCCACCTGTCATATGCAGGCACCTAAACCTGGCCTTCAGGAGGCCGAAGGTCCGCTCGATCACCCTCCTAGTACGCCTATGTGCCTCATTGTACTGTTCCTCTGCCCTTGTCCTGGGATTCCTCACTGGGGTCAGTAGCCACAACAGGTTGGGGTAACCAGAGTCACCAATTAGCCACACACGGTGTCTCTGTAGCTGTTCCATCATGTAAGGGATGCTGCTATTTCGCATGATGTACGCGTCATGCACTGACCCAGGGAACTTGGCATTTACATGGGAGATGTACTGGTCAGCCAAACAGACCACCTGGACATTCATCGAATGATAACTTTTTCTGTTCCTGTACACCTGCTCACTTTCACTGGGGGAAACCAAAGCCACATGGGTCCCATCAATGGCACCAATGATGTTGGGGATATGGCCAAGGGCATAGAAATCACCCTTCACTGTAGCCAAATCGCCCACCTCAGGGAAAACAATGTAACTCCACATGTATTTCATCAGGGCAGACAACACTCTGGACAAAACCTTAGAAAACATAGGCTGAGACATCCCTGATGATATGGCCACTGTTGTTTGGAATGATTCACTTGCCAAAAAATGGAGTACTGACAGAACCTGCACCAGAGGGGGAATCTCTGTGGGTTGACGAATGGGGGACATCAGGTCTGGCTCCAGCTGGGCACACAGTTCCTGTATAGTGGCTCGGTCAAGTCTGTATGTCAGTATGACATGTCTTTCTTCCATTGTCGACAGGTCCACCAGCGGTCTGTACACGGGAACATTCCTCCATCTCCTCGCAAGTCCCAGCGGACGGTGCCTAGGAAGGACAATAGCGAGCACAGAGTCAAGCAACCCACAGGTACGTAACCAGAGCTTGCACAGAACACGATTCGCTATGCATTGAATGGCTTGTATGAGTGGCAATGCAAGGCCTAGGCCTGTGTGACGCAGTACAAATTAAGCCATGTGGGCCCTTGAAATGGCGGCTGCCTGACCTGTGAAGTGTGACAATGGGATGTGAGGTCAATGCGCTGGCGTGGCACACCGTGACGGTAGGCGGTCGAAGACCGCGGCGCAAAGCAGCATTGGTTAACATTGAACCCTATGGGTCTCAGGAGCCAATGATGATGTGCGCCGGCAGTCGCGGTATGCACCGCCGTGGTACGCACCGCCACGGGCGTGACCGCCATCTTCTATCTGCTTAATCACTCGAGACCTGATCATCCACAGGAGAGGACCTATACTGCAAGTGCTGCTGTGACCTCTGTCTGGAAGATACAATGGCTGCTGCGACTGGGGAAAGGGCCCCTGCCTTCACATCTGAGGAATTGGAGAAACTTGTTAATGGGGTCCTCCCCCAGTATGCGCTACTCTACGGTCCTCCAGACCAACAGGTAAGTACACTGGGACCATGCTTTGTGGGCAATGCCTGTGTTGAGTGAGGTGGATGAAAGATGGTGGGGAGGGGAGCGAATGAGGCATGCATCGCACGACAGATGAGAGCATGTGCCACATGGGAAGGTTGGGGAGGGGGGGCCACTCACATCGACCATGCAGAAAATGATGATATTTATTTTCCCACCCTGTCCATGTCACATAGGTCAGCGCCCATCAGAAGATCGACATTTGGCGTGCCATCACCAAGGACGTCCGGACCCTGAGGGTCCACAACAGACGGGGCACCCACTGCCGCAAGAGGTGGGAGGACATCCGCCGCGGGAGCAGGAAGACCGCGGAGGCTCTGCTGGGGATGGCCTCCCAACGTAGGAGGGGTGGCTCCCGTCAATTGACCCCCCTGATGTCCCGGATCCTGGCGGTGGCCTACCCCGATTTGGATGGGCGCGTGAGGACATCACAGCAGACACAAGGGGGTGAGTACCAGCACATTCTGCTATGTTAGCGCACAGTGGAGGTGTCTGGGTGGGGGAGGAGGGCTGTGGGTATCTCTAGGCCAGGGCGACTTCTGTAGGCGGGTCCCCTCCGTAAGGCATGGCCCTGTGCCCCGCCCCCCACCTCTGTAGGGTGCTAAGTACAGCTATCCATGGCCCTGGGTCACCTATGTGTGCAGTTGTCATCCATAGGCTTGTAGGCCAAGTCACAATAATTGAGTAGTGTACACTGAGTGAGCGGCGTAGTGCAGGGGGCTTCTGTGTCTGTCCTCTCCTCCAACGGTGTCGCCAATGGATGCACTCAACATGTCATTTTTTCTCACCGCCCCCTCCCTTTTTTGTGGTCTTCCTCAGCATCATCAGGCGGAGGAGAAGTGGCATCGGAGCACGAGGGAGCTGCATCTCACATGGCCCCGGAGGGCCATGCAACCGACTCCGAGTTCACCAGTGAGACGGAGGGCGAGGGGAGCTCCACAACGGGGACCCGTGGAGACGTCAGTGACACAGACACGTCCTCGGAAGGGAGCTCACTTGTGGTGGCGGCAACATCCGTGCACCAGCTCCGCCCTCCAAGCAGCCCCTCAGCGTTTGCCCCGTGCCCGCTCGGCCAGGAAGGCGGGCATCTCCTTCGCCCCAGGCACCTCAGGCCCTGCCCCAGTTACCCCTGCTGCCCTCAGTGAGGAGATCATTGACCTCCTCCAGACGCTCATTGTTGGGCAGTCTACCCTTTTGAATGCCATCCAGGGTGTAGAAAGGGAGGTGCACCAGAGCAATGCATACCTGGAGGGCATTCATTCGGGTCAGGCTGCCCATCAGCGATCGTTCAACGCTCCGGCCTCAGCACTGACGGCAGCCATTGTCCCTGTCTCCTGCCTCCCCCCTCCAATTTCCTCATCCCAGTCCCACTCCCCTGTTCCTCTGCCTATCCCAGCTACACCTACAGACCAGCCTGCATACACATCAACACCCAAGGGCAGCTCATCCAGACATAAGCACCACAGATCACACAAGCATTCACACATGCAACATCCACATGCAGACATGCCAACAGCCACTGCCTCCTCTGTGTCCCCCTCCTCCTCGTCTCCCTCCTCCCTCCCTGTGACGTCTCCACTCACACCTGCATGCACACCCCCATCAGCCAGTACGTCCATCACCAGCACACCCACCAGAACACTCCGCACACGTGCAGTTACCACCCCCACTGCCATTTACACGTCCCCTGTGTCCTCTCCCAGTGTGTCTGTCACCCCCTCTTCCAAACCACACAAACGCAGGCAGACACCCACCCAACAGCCATCCACCTCACGACAGCCTCCGTCACAAGCACCTGCACCCAAAGACAGCACACTTGACTCTCCTACAACCACATCCTCTTCCTCCACTCCCATACCCACTGCACCTACCCTTCCCACTGCTCCTAAAAAGTTTTTCCTCTCCAAAATTAACCTCTTTGCATCACCTGACCCACCCCCTCCATCTCGTAAAAGTCCAAACAGCACCTCAGCCACCACAAGCCCTGCACCTACAAGGACCATAGTCCAGGGCTATTAGAGTCCACCAGCTTCTAGGGTAGCAACATCGGTCAGCAGCAAGGGGACAGCCAGCCCACCCCCTGGGAAAAAAACTAAAAAAGGGAAGGGCTGGCGCGAGAGGCCAGAGACGGCAGACCCCAAAGGCAATACCCTGGCACCGTCACCTGGCACATCCACAAAGGGAGGCAAGGGCCCCAGAGAATTGGCGAAGGAGGGCAAGGGCAGCAGGGCGGACATTTCCGGCAGCAGGCGAGCTGCCCAGGAGGGCCCCACCAGCCCCATTTCGGGTGTGAAGGAGGACACCCACTGGCCCAGGACTCCAGCACAGGAGGGCCCGCAAGCGAAAGGTCAGATGGCGACTGAGCGGAAAATATTGGCCCGATCTGGTTCCCTGGGAACACATGTCAAGCACCGCTGAACAGGGCCCCGCCGTGACAAGCACCGCCGAACAGGGCCCTGCCGTGACAAGCACCGCTGAACAGGGCCCCGCCGTGGCAAGCACCGCCAAACTGGGCCCGCCGTGACAAGCACCTCTCCGCTGTGCCCTTCCTGTCAAGCACCGCTCCGCTGGGCCCTTCCTGTCAAGCACCGCTCCGCTGGGCCCTTCATCTCAAGCACCGCTCTGCTGGGCCCTTCATCTCAAGCACCGCTCCGCTGGGCCCTTCATCTCAAGCACTGCTCCGTTGGGCCCTTCCTCTCAAGCACCGCTCCGCTGGGCCCTTCCTGTCAAGCACCGCTCCGCTGGGCCCCACCGTGACAAGCACCGCTCCGCTGGGCCCTTCCTGTCAAGCACCGCTCCGCTGGGCCCTTCATCTCAAGCACCGCTCCGCTGGGCCCTTCATCTCAAGCACCGCTCTGCTGGGCCCCTTCATCTCAAGCACCGCTCCGCTGGCCCCTTCCTGTCAAGCACCGCTGAACTGGGCCCCGCCGTGACACGCACCGCTCCGCTGTGCCCTTCCTGTCAAGCACCGCTCCGCTGGGCCCTTCCTGTCAAGCACCGCTGGCCCATTGGCAGGGCCAGATCTGTGTCGCCCAGGGCTTCACGAAGCACTCTGGGCACCATGCCTCCTCCAGAACCAGTGGAGTCTGTAATCCACTTGATGGACTGTGGCTTTGCACTCCCCAGGATGGTACAGTGGGCAACCCACCCACTGTAGAGACTTGTGAGACTGTGGCTTTGCCCTCCCCAGGATGGTACAGTGGCCATGAGGCCCCTCGTGGATCTGGCGTCGTGGACTCAACTGGCTGAGGTGCCCCCCTTCCCTTCCCCCTGAGGTGCCTGTAGTTTTACTATCTGATGCCCCTGCAGTGTTCTCTCCAATGGAATCGGGTCTCGTGTGTGGGCTTTGCCCATGTGTTTAGGCCCATTGGCCCACGAACAATGGATGATAGCCAATATGGCCCGGACTTTTGACCTATGTATATATTGTTCATGATGTAATATATTTTATTTATATTTTCATATTTCACTTAACTTCAATTATGCTATAATATACTTCATTTTTAATGATCATTTTATTTTGTCTTTGCATTCTTCCGGGGGGGTTGGGGGTGTCACTCTGACTTGTTGCTCTGCATTGATGTGTGTGTTGTAGTGGGTGAGGGTGGGGGTGGGTGTGTGGCGTATGTGTGTCCCCGTAATTTTTTGCCTCCCCCCTCCCCTGTGTCGTAGGTGCAGTACTCACCGTTGTCTTCGCAGCCGGCGTTCGTGCTCCTGGTAGAGGAGCAGGTAGGCAATAGCTGGTAGGATGTGTAGTTCGGGTTCCATGCTGTCCAGATTCCTCGTGGAGTGTGTAAAGGTGAGCTTTTTCCCGTTCGAAGTCTGTTTCCGCCGTGTTTTTATCGGCGGGGCTCCCGCCCCGGAAAAGGTGGCGGATTGGTGAGTTGTGATAGGGTGGGCGGTACATTGTCTGCCGCCTGTCTGTTGGCGGTGACCGCCGCGCTGCTTGTCTGTACCGCCGTGGCTGTCGGAGTGGTAAAGTGGCGGGCTGTGTTGGCGGTTCCCGCCAGGGTCGGAATTCCATTTTTTTGGCCGCCTGCCTGTTTGCGGGTTGGCGGCCGCTTTTACACCGACCGCCAGGGTTGGAATGGCCCCCTTAGAGTCGTTAGAACTGCCTTTCAGTTCGACTCTGGTGCAGTACATTGATGACTTGTTGATCGCGTCCAGAACAAAAGACGACTGTAGGTATGACACAATAGCCTTACTGAACCATTTGGGAAAGAACGGACATAAAGGGCCTGATTACAACTTTGGAGGAGGTGTTAATCCGTCCCAAAAGTGACGGTAAAGTGACGGATATACCACCAGCCGTATTACGAGTCCATTATATCCTATGGAACTCGTAATACGGCTGGTGGTATATCCGTCACTTTACCGTCACTTTTGGGACGGATTAACACCTCCTCCAAAGTTGTAATCAGGCCCAAAGTGTCCCCAAAGAAACTACAATACTGTCAGAAAGAGTTGAAATACTGAGGGCACTTGATTGAGAAAGGGTCCAGGAGAATATCAAAGGAGAGAGTGACGGCCATACTGCAGATGAACCCTCCGACAACAAAGAGAGATGTCAGGATGTTTTTGGGAATGGTGGGCTACTGTCGCCATTGGATTCCCAACTTTTCAATCATCTCTAAACCATTGATAAAACTGACAAGCAAGGAAACTAAGGATGACCCGAATACCATAATCTTGTCTGAGGAAGAGCTTGAGGCATTCATGGAATTGAGAGAGTGCATGTGCAGGGCACCAGCTTTAGGTATGCCTGATTATACGAAGCCTTTTCTACTGTTTTGTCATGAACGTGATGCTTGTTCTTTGTCTGTCTTAACACAGGTCCATGGAGGTGCAAACCGCCCTGTAGCATATATTTCAGCTACTTTGGACCCAGTCGCAGCAGCCTTACCAGGTTGTTTGCGCGCAGTTGCAGCAGTTGGTCAGAGCCTCACACAGTGTGAAGGCATAGTGATGGGACATCCCTTAACAGTAATGGTTCCCCATTCAGTTGAAATTCTGTTAACCCGAACTAAGACTCAGCACATGACAAACGCTAGGCTGACTAGATATGAGACTGTTATACTGGGGTCTCCCAATATTTCTTTAAAGAGATGTACTGTATTAAACCCGGCAACTCTACTTCCTGTTGAAAATGCTGAGATTAGTAATACGGAGGAAGTGGAACATGACTGTCTTGAGGTAACAGAACTATGCACCAAACCCAGACCTGACATCAAAGATACACAGTTAGAGGAAAATGATTACATTATGGTGGTCATTACAACCCTGGCGGACGGTGTTAAAGCTGCGGTAATACCGCAAACAGGGCGGCGGACAAAAAAAGGGAATTATGACCCAGGCGGAAACCGCCAACAAAGACAGCCACTTTAACACACCGCCCGCCACGGCGGTACAGACAAGCAGCGCGGCGGTCACCGCCAACAGACAGGCGGAAGACAATGTACCGCCCATAGTATCACAACCCGCCAATCCGCCACCTTTTCCCGGGCGGATTCACCGTGGATAAAAACACGGCGGAAACAGCTTTTGCAATGGGAAAACGCTCACCTGAACACATCCCACGAGGAACGAGGACTCCATGGACCCGGAACTCCAAATACTCCCTGCCCTTGTCTTTCTGCTCCTCTACGACCACCATCTACTTAGGCGCCGAAGACAACGGTGAGTACTGCACCTACAACATGGGGGAGGGGGGAGGCAAAAGTTAGGGGGACAACCACCAAACACCCCCATCCCCTCCCTCGCATATTACAACATACACACCAATGCATCCACAAAAATGACAGTAACAACCCACAATCCCCCCGGAAGAATGAAAAGACAAAGAGAAATCCGTTCAAACATTGCAATGTTGCAATAAACATGTCTTTCAAAAATATACAGATATATACGAAATTGAGTCAGAAATATATACATTACGAGAAGTAGTGCAGATATGTACATAACAATGTCCGTGCACCAACAGTCCAAAAATGCATGGGCGAGGCCCACAAAAGATACCTGACCACAATCCGAGAGAACACTGCGGGGGCATCAGATAGAAATACTACAGGCACCTCAGGGGGAAGGGAAGTGGGGGCACCTCAGCCGGATTACTGCAAAGCCAGATCCACGACGGGGCTCCATGCCCATTGATGTATCCTGGGGAGTGCAAAGCCACAGTCTCTCAAGTCTCTACAGTGGGTGGTTTGCCCACTGTGCCATCCTGGGGAGTGCAAAGCCACAGTCTCTCAAGTCTCTACAGTGGGTGAGTTGCCCACTATGCCATCCTGGGGAGTGCAAAGCCACAGTCTCTCAAGTCTCTACAGTGGGTGGGGTGCCCACTGTGCCATCCTGGGGAGTGCAAAGCCACAGTCTCTCAAGTCTCTACAGTGGGTGAGTTGCCTGATGTGGCGGTCTATTCATTCCTACCCGGTGCTTGCCCTGTTCAGCGGTCTTCACCATGGCGGTCTTTGACCTGTTCAGCGGTGCTTTGCCATGCCGGTCTCTGGACTGTTCAGCGGTCTTCACCATGGCGGTCTTTGCCCTGTTCAGCGGTGCTTTGCCATGGCGGTCTCTGGACTGTTCAGCGGTGCTTTGCCATGGCGGTCTCTGGACTTTTCAGTGGTGCTTTGCCATGGCGTTCTTTGCCCTGTTCAGCGGTGCTTTGCCGTGGCGGTCTTTGCCCTGTTCAGCGGTCTTCACCATGGCGGTCTTTGCCCTGTTCAGCGGTGCTTTGCCATGGCGGTCTTTGCCCTGTTCAGCGGTCTTCACCATGGCGGTCTTTGCCATGGCGGTCTCTGGACTGTTCAGCGGTCTTCACCATGGCGGTCTTTGCCCTGTTTAGCGGTGCTTTGCCATGGCGGTCTCTGGACTGTTCAGCTGTGCTTTGCCATGGCGGTCTCTGGACTGTTCAGCGGTGCTTTGCCATGGCGGTCTTTGCCCTGTTCAGCGGTGCTTTGCCATGGCGGTCTTTGCCCTGTTCAGCGGTCTTCACCATGGCGGTCTTTGCCCTGTTCAGCGGTGCTTTGCCATGGCGGTCTTGCCCTGTTCAGCGGTCTTCACCATGGCGGTCTTTGCCCTGTTCAGTGGTGCTTTGCCATGGTGGTGAGGAAATTCGATTTTTAATACGATCGTATCGACCCGCCATTTTGTGGCCCGCCGCCATTTTATGTTGCCTTCACTCAGGCAGCACAGCGAACGAAGTCCATTCTGCCTTTTCTGCTTATTCTGCAACATGGTGTTCAAAACAGCCTTCTGCCTCTATCTTTACAAGGCTGGTATTAAGGTCTGACCGAGTACACTAATCCCTGTCTGGTTTTCTAATCCTTGTTTCAACTATCTGTAGGCTCACACTATTCTCCGCCGATCTTATCTTATCGTCTGGCCTTCGCTGTCCTTTGCTAGTATTCTCTCATTTCACAACTGTCCTCCAAACGCACACAAACTTATCGCACCACATGCAACTTCGTTGTGGATCGGTTAATGAATTAGTTCAAGGGAGGGGTGACAAACACAGCTGGAGGGGAGGCAACCTTAAGACACTTGATACTTTGTTTTCCAATTCCTTCTATTGGTGCTGTCTTGTTTTCCGACATTTCTATTGGCTCTGTTCTATCTTTACATTATTCTTACTGGCTCCTTTCTATGTGTTCTGGGAGTGTATGTAGTTAATAAATGGTTTTTATACGGTATATAAGATTGTGCGCCACAAAGTAAAGTGGCAGTCTCCTGAGAACATACCTTGTGTACTTCTTGGACAACTGTACTAGCTGCAGCTAATAAAATCTGATCTTTTACGCCTGACAGAGTGTCCCGTGTCTCTGTTAGTTGAGGCAGGTGAATCCAAGGAGATTTCAGGCGTACCCTGCGCCGCCAGGCCCATAAGGTTCTGGTTCTTCAGTGGTCTCTGGACTGTTCAGCGATGCTTTGCCTTGGCGGTCTCTGGACTGTTCAGCGGTGCTTTGCCATGGCGGTTCTGGTACGGACATTGGTGTGTGGCATGACGTTCCCTACACTGGGCATTGGTGTGTGGCATGACATTCCATCATAGCCCACCTGGGCTGTGGCAGCCGGGGCCCTCCTGGGCACTGACTCCGGCGGCGGCGGTGGTCTCCTGACCAGTGAAGATACTTGGGCACTCCTGGGCTATAACTCTGGCGGTGGTCTCCTGACCAGTGACGATACTGCTGCCCTCCTGGGCTGTGACTCTGGTGGTGGTCTACTGACCAGTGACGATACTTGGGCCCTCCTGGGCTGTGACTCTGGCGGTGGTCTCCTGACCAGTGACGATACTGCTGCCCTCCTGGGTTGTGACTCCGGCGGTGGTCTCCTGACCAGTGATGATACTGGGGCCCTCCTGGGCTGTGACTCCGGCGGTGGTCTCCTGACCAATGACGATACTTGGGCCCTCCTGGGCTGTGACTCTGGCGGTGGTCTCCTGACCAGTGACGATACCTGGGCCCTCCTGGGCTGTGACTCCGGCGGTGGTCTCCTGACCAGTGACGATACTTGGGCCCTCCTGGGCAATGACTCCGGCGGTGGCCTCCTGACCAGTGACGATACTTGGTCCCTCCTGGGCACTGACTCTGGCGGTGGCGGGGGTCTCCTGACCAGTGACGACGGTGCTGGCGGTTGTGTCCCGACCGCCAGGAATGATGCCACCCTTCTCCGCCGTGACACTCACAACAGGCTGGGCAGACTTCCTCTGGCCCTTCCCCACCTTTGGTGGAGTCACAGCTGACTCTCCAATCCCCTTGGAACCCATGCCAGTTGTATTCCCACCAGGAGTCTTCACACGGTCCCATCGTCCACTCTCCAATTTTAGAGCCTTTACAGGGGGTGGGCTGCCAGTGCCTTGGCTCCGAGTCACATTGCCTACCCTGGTGGCCGGTGCACTCCACAAACCTTGAACAGGCACCACTGGTACTGAAGGCTTTTTGGCTGAGGCGCTACGATGGGACTGATGAATTGGAGGGGGGGTGGGGGCAAAAAGGTCAACTTTACAGAGGGACAGTTTCTGACGTACACTGGGATGGGTAGTTGGAGGGGGTCTGGGAGTGGAGGAAGAGGAGGTGGCTGTCGGAGGTGTCACTTTAGGTGTTTTGGGTGAAGGTGCAGGTACTGGAGGCTGTCGTGTGGTGGATGGATGTTGGGTGTGTGGTTGCCGGCGTTTGTGTACTTTGGGAGGGGGCGTCACAGACACACTGGGAGAGGACACAGGGGACGTGTAAATGGCAGTGGAGGTGGTGAGTGCAGATGAGCAGCTTGGGGTGCTGGGTCTCCTTGTACGATTCATGGTGCCTGTAGATGTGGTGAATGCAGGTGTGTGTGTAGACGAGACTGGGAGGGAGGAGGGAGAAGAGGAGGATGGGGACACAGTGGAGGCAGTGGATGTTGCTGTGTCTACGTGGGTGAGGCTTGCGTGAGTGCCTGTGGGTTGTGTGGTGCCTATGTTTGCTTGAGCTACTTGTGTGTGCTGACTTGTGTGCATGCTGGTCTGTAGGTGTGCTTGCGATGGGCTGGGGTACAGGAGATTGGGTCTGGGTGGAGGAGGTTGGAGGGGGGAGGCTGGACACAGGGACAATGGCTGCCAACAGTGCTGAGGCCAGAGATTGCAGGGTTCGCTGAAGGACAGCCTGACCAGAATGAATGCCCTCCAGGAATGCATTACCGTGTTGCAACTCTCGTTCTACACCCTGGATGGCATTCACAATGGTAGACTGCCCAACAGTGAGTGACCTGAGGAGGTCAATGGCCTCCTCACTGAGGGCAGCAGGGGTGACTTTGGGCCCGGCCTGAGGTGCCTGGGGCGAATGTGATGCCCACCCTCCTGGGTGAGCAGGCACGGGGCGAACGCTGAGGGGCTGCTGGGAGGGCGGTGCTGGTAGGGGAGGTGGCGGCTGTACCTGTAGAAGTGGGGGGCACAGATGGTGCCGCCACCACAAGGGAGCTCCCATCGGCGGACGAGTCCGTGTTGCTGGTTGGTGATCCGGTGCCCGACGTGAAGCTCCCCTCGCCCTCCGTCCCACTGGTGCATTCAGAGTCCGTGGTGTGGTCCTCCATGGCCATGTGGGATGCAGCTCTCTCGTGCTCCGGTGCCACTGTACCTCCACCTGATGATGCTGATGTACAAAAGGACAGGGAGTGCAGAAAAAGGGGGGGGAGACAGAAGAAAGAGAGTTTGAGTGCATGGCATACTGCTACCGATGGCGGACAAGACAGACACAGCAGCCCCCTGCAATACGCCGTGCTCCTGCCCTCTGCATATGCAATTTCTGGGATCTGGCCTACATGGCAATGGTGGACATCTGCACACATGGATGCCACAGGGGCAACTATACCTGTACTTGGCACTCTGCTGAAGGGGGGGTTGAGTGCCACATGGCCTGCATTTCGGAGGGGCCTTGCCTACCGAACTCGCCCTGGCCTAGGGAAACCCACAGCCCACCTCCCCCACCCAGACACCTCCACTGTACGCAAAGTCAGCAGAATGAGAGTGTACTCACCCCCTTGTGTCTGATGTGATGCCCTCAAGCGCCCATCCAACTCCGGGTAGGCCACCGCCAGGATCCGGAACATCAGGGGGGTCATGGTGCGATGGGCACCCCTCCCACGTTGGGAGGCCATCCCCAGCTGAGCCTCCACCGTCTTCTTGCTGCAGCGGCGAATGTCCTCCCATCTTTTCCGGCAGTGGGTGCCCTGTCTCTGGTGGGCCCCCAGGGCCCGGACCTCCTTGGCGATGGCACGCCAGATGTCCCTCTTCTGGTGGGTGCTGACCTACATGACATGCACAAGGAAAGAGGAACAGTCATTACCAACTGCACCGTCGATGTGAGTGGCCCCCTCCCTACTCTGGCCATGTGGCCCATTCATTCCCATGCAGTAATGTTCTATGAACTCGGCCCCCTTCCCTCTTCCAACCAGCCCTCTCCACCCAGGCCTAGCCCATACAACGTGCTCCCTGTGTACTAACCTGTTGGTCTGGAGGACCGTAGAGTAGCGTGTACTGGGGGAGGACCCCGTCTACCAGTTTCTCCAACTCCTGTGCAGTGAAGGCAGGGGCCCTTTCCCCAGACGCAGCAGCCATCGTCGCTTCCAGACCGAGGTCACAGCAGCACTTGCAGTGTAGGTCCTCTCCTGTCGAAGGTCAGGTATCTAGTGATTGAACAGATAGAAGATGGCGGTGACGTCCGCGGCGGTGACGTCCGCGGCGGTGCGCATCATCACCGCCGGCGCACCTGTTCATTGGCTCCTGGGACCCATAGGGTCCTATGTCAACCAATGCAGCATTGCGCTGCGGTCTACGACCGCCTACCGCAACGGTGTGCAACGCCAGCGCAGTTACCCCACAATCCCATTGTCCCAGTTTAGAGGTCAGGCAGCCGCCATTTCAGGGGCCCACATGGCTTAATTTACCTCTGCGTCACACATAGCTAGGCCTAAACTCAACACACATACAGGAAGGGTTTTGTGAGTGGTGTAGTCTTGTGTGTAACTGTGGGTACATACCTGGAGGAATAATGACTGATTTGTCGCTGTTGTCCTTCGTAGGCACCGTCTGCTGGGACATATGAGAAGATGGCGGAATCCTCCGGTGTACCGACCGCTGGTGGATCTGTTGACAATGGAAGAGCGACATGTCATCGTAACCTACCGGTTTGACCGTGCCACAATCCAGGAACTATGTACCCAGTTGGAGCCAGACTTGATGTCACCAATCCGCCATCCGACTTGAATCCCCCCTGACGTGCAGGTGCTGTCAGGGCTCCATTTCCTTGCAAGTGGGTCTTTTCAGACAACAGTGGCCATGGCATCAGGGATGTCCCAGCCTATGTTTTCCAACGTACTGTCCAGAGTGTTGTCTGCCCTGCTGAAACACGTAAGGAGATACATCATTTTCCCTGAGGTGGAGGATTTGCCTAAAGTGAAAGGTGACTTTTATGCCCTTGGACATATCCCCAACGTCATGGGTGCTATTGATGGGACCCATGTAGCTCTGGTCCCCCCCACAGGAGTGAACAGGTGTACAGGAACAGGAAGAGTTATCATACCATGAATGTACAGATGGTATGTTTGGCAGACCAGTACATCTCGCAGGTAAATGCTATGTTCCCTGGCTCAGTGCATGACGCCTACATCCTGCAGAATAGCAGCATCCCTGATATGATGGGTCAACTCCAGATGCACCGTGTATGGCTTTTGGGGGACTCTGGTTACCCCAACCTTTCGTGGCTATTGACCCCAGTGAAGAATCCCAGGACCAGGGCAGAGGAACGGTACAATGAGGCCCATGGGCGGACTAGGAGGGTGATCGAACGCACCTTCGGCCTCCTGAAGGCCAGGTTCAGGTGCCTCCATATGACAGGTGGATCCCTATTCTACTCACCGAAGAAGGTGTGCGACATCATCATCGCCTGCTCCATGCTCCATAATTTGGCATTGCGACGCCAGGTGCCTTTTCTGCAGGAGGATGATCCAGATGACGGTGTTGTAGCAGCTGTGGAGCCTGTGGACAGTGATGAGGATGAAGCTGATGAAGAAGACAACGACAACAGGGAGTCAGTCATACAGCAATATTTCCAGTGAGACACAGGTGACAACATTTTCATTTTTAGCATTACATTAACTTTCACACGTCTACCTCTATCTGTTTTTCGATTTAAGTCAACATTTGGTAACTGAGTTGTACCCTTCCATTACGGTTTCACAGGTGTGGTTACCTACGTGTCAACTGCTTACATCCTTCAAGGGCTTGTGATGTGTGACATAGGCATGTTAGCTTTAGAATGGTACACCCATTATGACACTGTCATTGATAATACATTTTTACTAAATCACAGACTGACTCCAGATTGTTTTGTGTTTCAAGGGTGTTTATTGAAGTGCTCAGAAATGGGCATAGGAAGAGGAGCTGGGGCAGTTAAAGTATGGACAGGGTAACAAAGTGGGACAGTGGGAGGACAATCAGGGTGGTGTCATTTCCTGGCGGGGGTCTTGCCATCTTGCTCTGTCCTGTTCCTGGATCTCAGGGACCGCTTGTGTGGTGGTTGTCCGTCTGCAGGGGGTGGGGTGCTGGTGTGGTGGTCCTGTGGCGGGCGTCCTGTCCACTAGCACCGGCGGAGGTGGTGGGCATTTCATCGTCCTGGCTAGTGTCAGGGGCCCCTTGGAGTGCCACGGTGTCCCTCAAGGTCTGCTGTATGTCCTTCAGCACCCCTACGATGGTGCCCAGGGCAGAGCTGATGGTCCTGAGCTCCTCCCTGAACCCCAAATACAGTTTGTCCTGCAGGCGCAGGGTCTCCTGCAACTTGTCCAGAACCGTCGCTATCGTCTCCTGGGAGTGGTGGTATGCTCCCATGATGGAGGATAGGGCCTCGTGGAGAGTGGGTTCCCTTGGCCTGTCCGCCCCCTGTCGCACAGCAGCCCTCCCAGTTCCCCTGTGTTCCTGTGCCTCCGTCCCCTGGACCATGTGCCCACTACCACTGCCCCAGGTCCCTGTTGTTGTTGGGGTGGTGGGTTAGCCTGGGTGCCCTGTAGTGGTGGACACACCGCTGATTGACCTGTCCTGGGTAGGGAGGTTTGGGCCCGCTGGGTGGGTGCTGTGCTGGTGTTACCAGAGGGTGGAAGGTCGGTGTTGGGCTGTGCCTGTGCAAGGGGAACCGACTGTCCCGAGGCCCACGATGGTCCCGGCTGGTCACCAGGATCCAGTAGGGCAGAGCTGCTCTCGTCACTGTGGGCCTCTTCTGGGGGTGGAGTGGTGTTGTCTGGACCCTCTGGTGTGGTGATGGTCCTTCGGGTTCCTGCAGGGGCATAAGAGCATGATTATTG
Source organism: Pleurodeles waltl (assembly GCF_031143425.1). Lineage (NCBI taxonomy): Eukaryota > Metazoa > Chordata > Amphibia > Caudata > Salamandridae > Pleurodeles > Pleurodeles waltl. The sequence continues at coordinate 271,974,239 of NC_090446.1, forward strand.
TATGTGTGTGTATAATGGTGTGCAATGGGTGAGTGTGTGTGTACCCCAGTGCATGCATTCCTGTGTGTGAGTTTGTGTGGTGATGGTTGGGGGGGTGTACTGGGTATGTGCAGTGGGCATGCTTTAGTGAGGGGTGTCCATGCTTAGTTGTGTCATGCAGGGCTTGGTGTTGGGATGGGTGGTTTGTGTCATGGGTACATTAGTGAGGAGTTGTGGTGATAGGGGAGGGGGTGAGGGAGGGGGTGTGTGATAGCATGCAGGTAGGGTGGGGGATATGATAGTTAAGAATTGACTTACCAGTGTCCCATCCTCCACCGACTCCTGCGAGGCCCTCAGGATGCAAGATGGTCAAGACTTGCTCCTCCCATGTTGTTAGTTGTGGGGGAGGAGGTGGGGGTCCGCCGCCAGTCCGCTGTACCGCAATGTTGTGCCTGGAGACCGTTGAACGCACCTTCCCTCGTAGGTCGTTCCACCTCTTCCTGATGTCCTCCCTATTTCTTGGGTGCTGTCCCACGGCGTTCACCCTGTCCACTATTCTGCGCCATAACTCCATCTTCCTGGCTATTGATGTGTGCTGTACCTGTGAGCCAAATAGCTGTGGCTCTACCCGGACGATTTCCTCCACCATGACTCTGAGCTCCTCCTCGGAGAAGCGGGGGTGTCTTTGGTGTGCCATGGGGTGGTGTGGGTGATGTGTGGGGTAGTGTATGTGGTGATGAGTGTGGTGAGTGTAGTGGTGTGTGGTGTTTTGTGCGTGGATGTTGTGTGGGTGATGGTGTTGTGTGCCTCTGTGTAGTGGGGTTGTCTATTCTGTGCTCTGTCTCTGTCGCCTTCGTGTCTAATTTTTGGTCGTAGGGGTTTGTGGGTGATGTGGGTGTGTGTTTTATATTGCGTTGGGTTTGTGGCAGTGTAGATTGTATGTGTGTCAGGTGTGTGTATTCCGAATTGTCCATTGTGGCGGTGTTTTGGAGATGTGTGTGTATTTTGAGCGCAGCGGTGTGTACCGCCAATGGAATACCGCGGTTCAAAGACCGCCGCGTGGATTCGTGGGTCGTAATAGCATGGGCGTGTTTCTGCTGGCGTGGAGGTGGAGGATTTGTTTCCGCCAGTTTATCACTGACCTTTGGTGTGGCGGTGTTGTGTGGGTGTCTGAATTTCGGCGGATTCCAAGATGTGTGTCATAATAGCTGTGGCGGAATACCGCCGCCACGGTGGTGTATTGGCGGTCTTCTGCACGGCGGTAAGTGCCTTTTACGGCCAATGTTGTAATGACCCCCTTTGTGTCAATGGGAAACGGCTATGCAGATCAAGTCACAAGGTTTTGCGCATTGAACTGTATATCGTTCAAGGATCAGTGGGAATTGTAACCGCAAACTGAAAATGAAACATGTTGGAACTTTGCATTAAGAGTGGTTGATACATTAGATGAGCTAAAATTACTGCAGGGCCGTGCTAGCAGAGAGGAAAAACGCTCCTGGCAGAGAATGCAATGTGTACAGAGAGCTGACGACTTGTGGGTCTCAGAGGAGGGGAAGTTGGTTTTGCCAAACAGTCTTTTGTCACAGTTTGCGAGGCTTTACCATGGTCAAGCACACCTTGGAAGAGACGCAATGATCAGATTATTCAAAATTGATTGGTTCAATCCGAAATTCAGACAAGCCGCAGAGGTTACCTGTCACAGGTGCATCATCTGTCAACAGATGAATGCAGGAAAAGGGACTGTGGTGACTTTGAGCCACATAGGGAGAGCTGGAGGTCCGTTTAGCAAAATGCAAATGGATTTCATTGGGATGCCTGTGTGTGGAGGCTTGAGGTACGTGTTGGTGATTGTGTGTGTTTTCAGTCACTGGATTGAAGCTTACCCTACACGTAGAAATGACAGTCTCACAATAGCAAAGCTGTTGCTTAGAGAGTTAATACCACGGTTTGGATTCCCGGTCTCTTTAGAATCAGATAGGGGCAGACGCTTCGACAATGAGGTGATAAAGCTCTTGTGTGCTGCATTAGACATTGAACAGAAGCTGCATTGTAGCTACCGTCCTGAAGCATCAGGACTAGTGGAACAGATGAATGGTACCTTGAAGTCGAGAATGGCAAAAATGTACGCAGCCACCAATATGAAGTGGCCAGATGCATTGCCCTTAGTGCTGATGTCAATGAGAAACACACCTGTTAAGAAGACAGGACTAACCCCCCATGAGATACTCATGGGCAGAGCTATGAGGTTGCCAGCAGTACCTGCAAATGCTCTTGTGAATATCACAGATGATATGGTGTTGGTCTACTGCAAGGGTCTGTCTGATGTGGTCCGCTCTTTTTCCCACCAGGTGGAGGCTAACACGTTGCCACCGATCAGTGATCCAGGTCACACCCTGAAGGCGGGTGACTGGGTGGTTGTCAAGAAGCACGTAAGGAAGTCGTGTTTGGAGCCGCGTTGGAAGGGGCCATATCAAGTAATACTGATGACAACCACTGCTGTGAAATGTGCAGGAGTTCCAAACTGGATGCATGCCAGTCACACAAAGAAGGTGACGTTTCCGACTGATGAGGAGCTCGAAGGGTCCGAAACAACAACTCCAGAGCAGGAAGTCTCAGGGCCGGAGAATATTCAAAGGGGAACTGAGACCGCAGGAGAGCCCACTGAGGACGGCCTAGTCCCTCAAACAGTAAACAAGTTCAAGAGAGGTGACAGTGAGCCTATCTCAGTAGAGGCAGCAAGAAAACCAAGAAAAGGGGAGGTTCTCCCAGAAGTAGGCGGATAGGGGTTAGAACTTGAACCCGTTACAGACCCTGAAGACGAGGGGGAAAGAGCAGAGGGAGGTCAAAGCACACCGATTCCTCCCTAGACATTTGCAGGTCCGTCAAGAGAAAACACCATAGCACAAGAGGAGGGTGCTATTCAGTGTCCTGAAAGGCCAAGCAGGAAGAAAACGCATAAAGGTGATAACTGGCCAAAGAAACAAGCTACAAGAAAGAAAGTTGTCCCTTGCGACACTATAGAAGAAGAAGTTGATACAACCAGAAAGGAGGATCTTAGTGAAGGAGAGTTGCAAAGTGAACACAGAGTGAAAAGAAAAAGAGTCGCAAACAAAAGGTACACAGGTCCTGAATGGGCATATGCAACGACATCTGAATGGCAGCAAGAATTCTTAGCCTTCTGTTTTGATCGAGAGGTACCAGGTCAATAGTACGGCACCTGAATTCAACTTTAGAAAGAGACTGTGTTGATATTGAAATTAAAATTAAAAGCTGAGAAGCTGCGAAAAGAAACTGATAAATTACCGGATGTGACACTGAAACCTGATTTGACTCTGAAAAAAAAAATGATTAAGACAAGCTGCTCAACCTGATTTGACAAAAGGGGTCCTGGGGTGAGTGAACCGCTGTAAATACTTGCAGAAAGAAAGAGAGACTTTGCATTAAGAAAAAAAAAAAAAAAGAAGGAAGAGAGAGCTTTTAAATCAGCCTCAAGTTGACCGTTTGTTTGAATTATTCTGCTATCTGATTCTTTACAGATTATAGCTTACACTAAGACTAAGAAAGGTAGGATGTGTGGTTGGTTGGGTGTTGTCTTAGGTATTGTGTGTGCAATAATAATTATAGGTGTGATTGTGGGAACAGTTACCACAAGAAAGTATGGGGTTCACCGATGATGTAGAGCTCTATACACGGGAGACTGTCCGTGGGCTCCTGACCCTCGTTGGGTTCGGAGAATGCGTGGTGTGGGTGCTGTGACAGGTGTGGGAGGGGGGTTTCATTTTACGGACTAGGTGGTCTCACATACTATATAGTGTAATGCTTCATCATTTGACCACCTAGCCCCCCCAGGTAGGAGAGTACCACCTGGGCAGACTCAACCTCGCCGTTAAAAGAAAGGGAAGGAGTGTGTAAATAAATTTTATCTGGAGATAATGGGATCCAGCTAAGCTAGGGGTATATAAAAGCACCTAAGCAGTCGCCTGTGTGTAGTCTACACTTTAATAGTGGTAACTGCTGGTGCGACTAAAAACGGGGTGGGACACCACGGTGAGAACAAGGACTCACTGGGTCACCTCACTTAAAGTTGGCCGACATGTTTCTCCCCTCTGCTGGGAGCTGTGAGAGGTCTAGGGGCATTCTTCAGGGCCTAGGATCCCTAACTATCATGCAAAGTGCAGATAGATAAGCCTCCCCTCAAAGGAAGGGGGGAAAAACAATTGTAATGTGTTGATAGAGAGGACCTACCTTTGGCAAGGAACTACCTCGCGGAGGCCCTAATGATTGAGGCAACTAGCCTCAGATTCCAGGAGGGGGAGTGTCCCCTTATAGTCACACTTAAATCAAAGGAGGCGCTCGCTGTGCGCCTATCCCGACCCCTCGCTGGACCGCTTGATTGTGGGAATGCCATGGATTGACAAGAAAATGACTAACCTGAGACTGCTACACTAACACCATGGGAAAAGTTTGAGCAGGATGCAAAAAACTTACATCCAGGAACTAATCCAAAGGGGGAACTTTCTACTAATGTCTTCTATCGCTTACTGAATGAGTATGTTGATACTATGGATGCGAGGAATTGTTATGTGTGCACAAAGATTCCTTCATCAGTACAAGAAGGGGTCACCTACCATAGCCTGCTTTTAACATACGGGATAAGCTGTAGTTTGCTACTAACAAGATTTGATGACCAAGAACATGTGTAATATTTTTATTCTAATTTGGATGTAGTGTTTTCCTTTGTGCCTGTGATTGAGTTTCTGAATAAGTTAGCTAAAGAGCATAGTATAAAATTAGTTAGAGGATTCTTTGAGCCAACACTAACATTTGGGACAGCTTATGCGCACCGCAACAATCTGACCTGCTTATTAACGCCTGTGGAGAAAAGCTTTTTGGATCACACTGATGATAGACGCAAAGCACTGAAAGAAAGGCTAGAAAAGGGATTAGAAAAACGCACATACGCAAATGATTATGCTTACACCACAATAAAGACGCAGGGCAAGTTAGCTATGGGTGCATTACATGTAGGTAGGCTTTGAATATATAGGCCAAAATCCGAGCAAGACACTTTATTTGTGGGAACGAGTGAATGCAGGCATGTGTTTTTGTTTCAGAGTAAATGGACATTCATTTTAAATGGACAGGATCCAGCGATCCCTGGGATCTATTATATATGTGGACTTAATGCTTATTACCGTCTCCCTAAGGGATGGTATGGGACATGTTATATGGGGATAGTTTTCCCAAAGATTTACCAGATTGATGACTTAAAGCAAATACCTAAAATGTCTAAATTACAACATGCTAGACAAAAGAGAGAGACAGCGGCTGCTGTCGTAGGTGACATATTTGGAGCCATAATTCCTTCAGTAGGAGTTATCTTAAACTCCATAAAGATTCAAAAGTTGTTTACTATTGTGGATAACATGCTGCCAAATTTTACAGGGGCTATTCTCCTGATGGATACTGAACTTGCTGCGGAAAGAGCTATGGGGGTCATTCAGACCCCGGCGGGCGGCGGGAGCCGCCCGCCTGGCGGGAACCGCCGAATGACCGCGGCAGCCATTCTGTGTCTCCCGCTGGGCTGGCGGGCGACCGCCAGAAGGCCGCCCGCCAGCCCAGCGGGAAACCCCTTCCCACGAGGACGCCGGCTCCGAATGGAGCCGGCGCAGTGGGAAGGGTGCGACGGGTGCAGTTGCACCGGTCGTGAATTTCAGTGTCTGCAATGCAGACACTGAAATTCTATGTGGGGCCCGCTTACGGGGGCCCCTGCAGTGCCCATGCCATTGGCATGGGCACTGCAGGGGCCCCCAGGGGCCCCACGACACCCCTCACCGCCATCCTGTTCCTGGCGGTCGGAACCGCCAGGAACAGGATGGCGGTGAGGGGGTCGGAATCCCCCATGGTGGCGCAGCAAGCTGCGCCGCCATGGGGGATTCCTCAGGGCATCGGAAAACCGGCGGGACACCGCCGGTTTTCCTGTTCTGACCGCAGCCAAACCGCCGCGGTCAGAATGCCCTGCGGGGCACCGCCAGCCTGTTGGCGGTGCTCCCGCCAACCCCGGCCCCGGCGGTCATTGACCGCCGGGGTCGGAATGACCCCCTATGACTCTTCAAAACCAGCTTGCTTTATACATTCTTTTAGCGAAGAGCGGCGGAGTCTGTAAGATGCTTATTGAGCGCCATTGTTGTGCGTTCATTCCTGACAATAGTGGAAACATTAGAGGTATGCTTACTAACTTAACTAGAGATAGTGCAGATTTGAAGGAATTGAAGGAACCTGGAGTTTGGGAGAAAGTTGGAAGGGGAATTGCCAGAGTAGGGAATTGGTTTAGTAATATTTGGAATGGCGTACTTGCTAAAATATTAGGGGGTCTATTAATTGTCATGATTTGTTTATTGGGTTTATGGGGAGCATGCAAAATTAATGAGAGAATTAAAAGAAATTGGACAAAACGAAGTAAAAGAAATGAAGAAAATGAAAGGGAGAAAATGTTTAATGAAATTTGGGAAAGTTCACATAAGGGGCAAGATGTCGAATTGCGCATTATGTGCAAAGTGAAAAATTGAAAGTGAAAGGTTGGAAAGGGAAAGGTTTGTATGATGACTAGGGTCATCAGAGGAGGGACTGAGAGAGCGTTGCTTATATGATCTATATTAACATGAAATGTTTATGAACTAATGTACAATAATGCCGCATAGAAGCTGTATTAATGTGATTTGCTAAAACACACACTTGAAATGTGACCACGGGGAGTGGCCGTCAATATATACGGGGACTAATAAAAATGATTAATGTTGTATTGAAGAATGGTTTTATACTAATTATTAATGGTTATGTTATTAAAGTTGTTGCTAGTAAATATCGTAGGCCTTAGTTAGCATGAGTCGAGGCCTAGCTGCCTGGCTCTCATATTAAATGTGTTTTTCTAACATGTAGTGTACTGACTTGCTAAAGGACACGAACTCTTGTTTTTTTCCTCAGACTAGAAGCTGAATGTGACTATAGTAGATCTGTTCTCATTAAATTCATATTTGCTTGTAGAAATGTACTAGCTAAAAGCAACAGTGTAGATTAATATAATGTACAAGGTCGACCAAACCGGTACAGATAATGGAGCTACTAACCGAAGATGTGCAAAGAATTACAAAAGAATGAAATCGTACCGGACATTCTACTTCTGAAGACGTCAATCATATGGACCAATAACCTGTCTGAGAAATAATGCGGGGTGAAAGATTAATGACATAATGTGTTTTCTAATTGGCTAAAGATAGTGGGGTGCAACCTTTGTCCAACCAAATTTTAGGGGAATGTACAACGAAAAGGGGATAAAAACCCGTGTCTCCAGGAAGTAAATTAGAACTAGGGAGTAGGAGACTAGGAGAGGGGGAGATGCTGATGCGGTTTAATATGATCCAGAGACTTTGTCACTTTGACTAGTGACTTGATATTTTTAGACTAGAACCATCCTTGTCCTTAGATTGCCAATTTACACTTTACCTGCTTATGAGGGAAGTGCCATTTTCCGAGAGCTGAGTTCCTGACTGATGGCGAAACAACTGATGTCCTGAAGACGAAGACGGAACCTGAGTGCTGACCCAAACATGGAGGGTAACTATGACAATGAAATTGTGATTGTCTGTTTGCTTTTCCTTTCTAGGTACCAACTGCTTATCTTTTGATAGAGACCTTAGTTAGATGTTTTCCAAATTGGTGTTACTAAATTGTTTTGCATGAAGCCCAACATGCCAATGCTGATTAGAGGTTAGTTGAGAGGGGTTCACTAAACCGACGCAAATAGACAAATGACTGAATCAATGCTTTGTTGACAATACTCTGCTAAAGATAGTTTATGTTCACGCCGTGCTATGTTCTGATGTTTGTGATTCTTGCTTTGATGAAAACTTATCAGAGATGCCATATCGTGACTATGCTACTGTGTTTCTTGGTTTTTAGATTAATAAATCTGCTAGTAGTAATGTAATCAATAGGTAATACAATTACTAAATTCATACTAAAACTGGTGTGGTTATTCCTGTCTGCAAGGTCATGGTGGTGTCTTGAGTTGATTAATGTCTTGACTAAAGTGAAATGCATTGTTGTGATAAATATTGATGGCATTATTGACGTATTGATTGACATGTTGATTAGCTATCTCGTCCTAAGGTGTCTCTCAACTGGGTCAAAAGATTCATTGGCCTAAAACGAGTCCTGATGTGTAATAAGTTATCATAAGGGACGCGTTAGCCACCCTTTGAATCACTTGCCGTGGATCTCCCATTTGATCTCGATTTCATCCTCTTCTTTTATTCTCTTTGATTGGTAGTTCAGGGTCTCATTTCCGAGATAAATGTAAAGTCCCAGACATCCACTCTAGTGCTGTGAGACTACAGACGAGTTGTGGGTACCTCACATCCTGCCATTAGGTGTGAGACTGTCGCACACACCATCTGCCATGCCTCATGAAATTATTTTTAGGATGAAAGTCCATGGGTGGTTGGGGTGAGCCAGATGTTTTTGTTCAATTTGTTTAAACCATAACGTTAATTACCTTAATATTTCCCAAACTGTTTGCCAAGGGTTTCAAAATGTATGTTCAGAAACACAATCAAAAATTTGCTGTTACTTTCTCTTAAAAAAGGAGTGGGTAGATCTGGGTAGGGGTGATGGCCTTGACACAGTGCTAAAGGGCATTTATTTACTACTGAACAAGAGGTAATGTGACACCTGAATGTAGCATACCAGGAGGCAATCACAACAATACCACAGTGAATAAATACTGCTATGTTAAAAAAAGAGTAAATAAATGCACTGACAACATAGTGAGGCATGGCCTCTCTTGGGTGAATCTGCAAAACGGACGTTTGTTCTTGAATTTTTGTCCTGAATTTTGACCCTTTGTCCAGAATTTTTTACAGTCCTGTCCAGAATTCGTCTCAATGCCAGGTGGTCCCCCTAGCCTCATTGTCTAAGACGAAATAAAGACATTAACTTGTACCTCTGTGGCTCCATACTCTTGTTTTAAGTTCCTACCCTCTGACTTTAACAAACACAACTATTTAGTATGCCACGCTGCTCTTGAGCTTAGCTTCAATCAGTGCTAAATTGAGTGTGGTGTCCAAATCTCTGCCTTTAGCCATGTGAACAGTGCTATTAAATATCGACCCACAGATACCAAGGCTACATAGTCTTGACTCCATCCCATGCCTCCTTAATCCACTGCCAGACACTACCTGGCTCACTCTTGAAAGTTCTGCCTGTGACAGGTTTTCCGTCTTTATGTCCGTCCTTGAATTCCCCGTTGCCTGTTTTTCCCCTCTCTTGTCCTTAGTAAATGTTTGATGAGGAAAAATAAGTGCCGTTCCCCCAAGAAGGAGTGCCACTAGGCCCCATTTGCAACTACCAGTTCAAATTAAGAACTGGCTTAAACCCTTTGAATGAACGCTGCTCCATCGGACTATCCAGCTGTAGTTCCCATCACTTCTAGATCATTTCCACTTAAGCCCCCTTTGTCAGCGGCTCCACAAACAATCCTCCAGACCTGCCTCTACTCCTCAAAACACAGACAACTCTCACTTCTGTCATTTAGCTTGCAAAATGATGTGGATGTTGGACGTGACTGTCGCCAAGTCTGTGGCATAGTTTTACTTTCTGCTATTAGTTAAATAAACTTTGTGAATTACAGTACCTCAATCATACAGTATCGCACAAAGATCTCTCTGCCACATCATGGCTAACGTAAAAATGTGTTTTCGTGCAGACTGTAACGCATGAAACGAGCATTTCCATCGTGGCGCGCTCAGCAGCCGCGCCTGCAGAGATTTATCCAGAAGCTCAAAGCAAGAACAGAACCTGCAAGTTCGCAGGAGCCGAGTTACAAACAGAATGCGGAAGCATCCCCAGAAGGGCCTCCGCCTTTCCACATCAAGGAACTTTCCTTTCAAATATCCCTCACGCTGAAGTGCAAGCAATTCTACAACATGCAACGATATTAGAGCTCTTTTGATATAACTATTGTTAATATATTGTTGACAAATATTTAAAACGTGTACAGGTGACAACGCTTAAATATGATAACGTGATGATTACAGGGACTGAAAGGGAGCAAGCATCTATTGCCGACCCATCTTCATCAGATCTAATAGTAATTTACACTCCACCGTTTATCTAGTTTACAAGTCCCGCTAATTATTACCCAGCTCAATGATTGCTTTTGTCGACATCAAAAGGATGAATGGCTATGTTGACCCACCTGGAATCGAACTTGTGATCGTCTGGCACTAATGCAGTAGTCTCCCGAACTACATTGCAGACACACGTAATTAGTTTATAATTATCTTAATATTATATTATGCGAATACCTAGGGGTTAATCAGAAAAAGAAGTGAAAATATTTTGATGCAATTTCTTGGAATGCTGACGAGACACTTGAATCAGACATCACATGCTCATAAACAAGTTTGTGAACCCTTGGAACTGAAGAGCCTGCCAAGCAACTGACTTGAGTTCTAATAGTTAATACTACTATCTCATATCACAAGGCTGATTTCGTACAATGCATCTGGTTTCATTGCAGTCTACAGAAATCAATTTATCCTAAATCCAGTACCGGTAAAGGGGAGAAGATTGATAAGGATACAAAACAAATACAATTCTACTAGGATTCTAATAAGACTTGATTTGTATACTTATGTAAAACAACCACCGTGTTTTTGGATGACAGAAAATACTACATACCTTTCACAGAGACTCTTACAAGAATGAGAATTGGATCAGAGAAGGTATGGTCTTATCTTCTTTTATCACATTTCTGTCCACTCTCATTGTCTTTATTGACTGAGGTAGACAAAAGTCAGTCAATTAATTAAATAATAAGTTGGAAACATGGCGCTCAGTTCACAAAGGGCCTGAATCGGCAAGCTTGTTGTGTAAGTAAATGTTTTCTTCCACCCATAGGCGTGGCAACTCATCAATATCCAGAAGTAAGAGTTGCTTGCTTAGTTACCAGATTCTCAATGCTTTCTTTCTTTGAGGAACAATACCCTTTTCTGGAAATTAATGAGTAAGTAACCATGTTATGCGTAAAGCATGTAAATTACAAAATAATTCACAATTTACTCAGAGGTGAGGGCCAATTACTCAAGGAAAAAGCTTTGTGCGTTAGGTCTAAAGTTTTACTGCCTAAGTGTGGCTTTCCTTAGACTTAGGTGCGATAAACTGAGGCCCATATTTATGCTTCAGTTGCAAACCGAACTCCATATTTATATTTTGACGTTACATATGTCTAACTTCAAAATATAGGAGTTTGCACCATTTTTTGGATGTGTGCACCTACCTTGTGTCAATGAGATGCAAGGTAGGCCTTCCCATGTAAAAAATTGTGCCATCCCCATAGCCCCATATTTATCCCCCTGTGTTAAAGTGGCGCATGGGTGGGAGGAGGGGCTAAATAATGGTGCAAAGCTTTCTTTGCACAATTATTTAATGCCTGGGTCAGACCAGGCATTAAGGGACCTATGGACCCATTTCCATGTTTAAACACCATAAAATGGGTCCACAGATGCCCTCCCCAGCCCCATAAACATCCCCACCTTCAGAGGAACACCAGAGGATGGAGGACACCATTCCAGGTAAGTCTGGGTAAGTATTTTTCAATTTTCTTTTTTTTTTGCCATCAGGGGCCCTAACTTGGGCTCCCCTGCATGGCACAGAGTGCAATGGCCAAGCCCTTGGGACAATTGTCCCCTGTGCTGGCCATTGGGATGGTGGGCATGATTCCTCTCTTTCCTAAGATAGGAGTCATGTTTTCCGTGGTTGTGTGCCAGGAAATGGCTCTAGTCTGGTTAGAGGCATTTTTTTGCCTCTAACCAGGCTAGCGTCATTTTTGAAGCACAACCCCCTCCTTCCCTCCCTAGGTGTTTTCTATGGAGTAAGACTATTATTCTTTTGAAAATTCATATTTTAACTTGCGTAAGTTGGATTTTTGTTGGTTTGGTCTTGTTTGATTTAGATAAATATTACCTATTTTTCTAAACTGCTGTGCTGTACATTTTGTAGTGTTTTCACTGTATTACTGAGTGGGTTGGTACAAGTACTTTACACATTGCTTCTGAGTTAAGCCTGCCCGCGTGTGCCAAGCTACCAAGGGGGTTAGTGGTGGTTAACCAGGTATGTTTCTCCTTTGCCCTGAATAGAGTGAGGGTCCCTGCTTGGACAGGGGGTAACATGACTGCCAACCAAAGACTCAATTTCTAACAACAAGGGGGTTAGTGGTGGTTAACCAGGTATGTTTCTCCTTTGCCATGACCAGAGTGAGGGTCCCTGCTTGGACAGGGGGTAACCTGACTGCCAACCAAAGACTCAATTTCTAACATTGGTGACCAGCGATGAGGATTGGACTTGTATTTTCAGTTGACATACAATGATTAAGTGTACGCTACTGTTTTCAGTGCAGACCATTACATGACCACATACTGCTTGTTTTTGCTTTGGCTTTCTTTTGACTTTTTTCCTGCTTCCATAATTTTGGTGATCTTTTTATTTAATTCTTGAACTTCTTATTGGGAACTCTTTGTTCTGCCTTGGAACTTTGTACTTTTGATTTGTCATCTTGTCTCAATCTGGAGATGCACCAGCAGGAGCTGTTTTTGAGTTAGGGAAACTATAATGCTACACAGTTGCTCAATTAAAACAGTTCTGTAAGGATCTTGCCTGTCCCATTAGGAGTTCCACCAAGAAGGAGGAGCTGCAAAAGGCACTGAGGGCCTGGGTGACAGCCAAGGGGGGGGGGGGGGGGCACACAGATGAGGAGGATGGGGAAGTGCAGAGTATACACAATAGTGTAGTGGATGTACCTGTTACAACTGGAGGGAGGGTTTCCAGGATAGGTAGCAGTATATCCTCTGAGGTTCTAACCCCTGAAGAGTTGCAGAACAGACAGGTGGAGAGGGTGTACCAACTTGAGCTAGAAAAGCTTAGGATGAAGATGGAGCAGAGAAGGTAGGCCTTAGAAGAGAAAAATATGCTTTTGGCTTATGAGCTAGGATTGAGGAAGCTGGAAGTCATGAGGGCTAAGTCCAGCTTAAGTGGTGGCAGCAAAAATCTTATGTTCAGTGCTGATGAAGAAATGCACATGCCCAGAGACCTGGGGCCAGATGTATGAAGCCTTTTTGCATTCGCAAATGGTGCGAATGCCCGTTTGCGAATGCAAAAATGCCTTTCAGTATTTATGAAAGGCATGCGCAACGCAAATGTAAGGAATCGCTAAAATAGCAATTCCTTAACTTTGCGAGCCCGTTTAGAGAATCGCAAATTGCGATTCTCTAAATAAGAAATCGCAAATAAGGAATCCTTATTTGCGATTTCTAAACCACATGTATCCAGCAATTCCTTAATGCGAATTTGGCATTAAGGAATCGCAATTACCACCAAGTAAAACTTGGTCGTAACCATGTGCAAATTTAAAAAATGCATTTTTTAAATTGACATGTCACGCACACATGCCCCTTTGGCATGTGTGTGCCTTACATGTCCCCAAAAACTTTTTGGGGTGCAGCAGATGGGGCCTCAGGCCCCCAGCACCATGGGGTTTTGCATTTCCAAAAATGTGAATTCCAGTTAAGAATTCGCTATTTGGAAAATGCAAAAAATTTGCAAATATGGGCCTACAGGCCCATAGGTGCGAATGGAGACTGTATCGCTATTTGCGATTCAGTAATAGCATTTGCGATTTTTAAGAAATCGCTATTACCGAATCGCAAATATGATACATAGCATTTTGCAAATCAGAAATAGCGTTTTCTTAAAATTCGCTATTACCGATTCGCAGAAGGCTTTTTTGATGCATCTGGCCCTTGGTGCCCTACTTGAAGGAGTGGGTTACCATACACCAGGAGGTTCAGAGGTATGAGGTAGTTTCAGTGATGTGCAGGGTCCCTGAGGTGGATTGGGGAAATGGCATAGAGAGTCATATTCCTAGTGGTGGGAGGGACTCTCTGCTGGCTCTAGGTGAGAATGACAGGGAGAGGGGTTCCCCATGGGTGGAGGTTCTGGTTGTGAAGTGTGTTGACACCTCCGAAGAGTGTTGATTGAGTGTCAGAGACTGTCAGGTACCGTTGAACCATTCTCAGGAGGGTGATGTGAGGTGCTTTTTCCAGTCTGAATCACTGGATGGTTGGGTGCAGGGTAGTTTGGTTAACTAATGTAGGGGGCTGTATGATGTGATTGATGGAGAGTATATGTCTAGTCCTTGTTTTCCATAGCTACGCCAACACCAGGTGGAGTGTGAGTTCTCTGACCCCAGGGAACTTGCACTGGAGGCAGAACCCTAGCTGAGTACGAGAGGGTCTGAAGACGCATTTCGGATGCTCCTGAGGGGAGTGGTCTAGGTATTTCCCAACCAGGTGAGGTGGGAAAAGATTACAGTGTCCCAGGTAGGTCCCAGTGTAATATGATGGGTGAGGGATCCCATGTCCAGTCTCAGAAGAGAGAAAATGGGGGTGGGCTGAGCCCCAGAGCACCTGAGATCCAGTCCCAGGTCCTGGAGGGTTCCATGAGTGAACGCCAGGAGGGGAGCCTAGCCTGTACCGTAGGGCCCTCTTCTGAGGGAGCCCCCATAGTGTCAGGAGAACTTGGGGGTGGCTGTACCCAGTGTCCCACCAGTTCTGGTGTCTGGCTGTACCCCTTCTTGTGAAGGGGTGCAGAAGTCCAGACAGAGGGTTGAGAGGGGGTTGCAGACCCCAGGGGAGAACCTGGAGGTTCAGGGGCAGTTCTGAGGTCAGAGCCCCCCAAGAATGACCTTGGTGATATACTTTCTGGGCTGGAGGGATCAAGGCTTCGCCAGGTGGGCAGAGGTAAGTGAACCAGCACCAGACAGACTCTTATGTGGCCCTTAGGGAAGGTGTGTCTCTTGTGGGAAGTAGGTGTACTCTCCAAGAAGTCCTGGCTTGCCTGGCAGTGGTCCAGCCTGAGGGTGGTGACTCTGGGTTGGATGGTCAGGTTCAGGGGGTAAGCTCTGACCTGATGGGGGTAAGTGTGCTCCCCAGGAAGTCCTGGATTGCCAGGCAATGGTCCAGTCTGAGTGTACAGACCCTAGGTTGGATGTTCAGGTGCAGGGGGCGAACCTTGACCTGTTCGAGGGGTGGTTTGCCCAATCACTCCCACTAGTGTGACATCTAGGGGTACTCTCCATGGTGAGGGTTTTAGAACCCTGAGAGTAAGGGCAGGGGTGAGAGAGACTCACCCCTGACCCCAGTTCAATCCAAGGGTACTGAACCTGGGTTGAAGAGCCAGGTTAAGGGTGTCCCACCTGACCTGGAGGAAGGGCCTACTGTTAACAGTGCCCCTACCATGGTGGATTCAGGGAGGGTCATTCCTAGTAGGGGGTGCCTGGCCCCAGAAGGAAGGGCAGGGGGGGAAGTTTCACCCCTGGCCCTGGTCCACCCTGAGGGTAGAGAACCCAGGTTGGAAGACCAGTTGCAGGTGAACACCCCTGCACTGGTGGGAGAATTGTGTAGGGCTGCTTTTACAAGCAGCCTGACAATTCTGAATTCTGGGAGTCCGGCTCCTAGGGGGAGGGTACACAGCCCAAGAGGGGAGGACCGTTGTCAGGTAAAAAGTCACATCCCGGGGGTAGAGTGGACTACACCACTGGATTGGCCATGGTGGCACTGCCTGCCCCCTGGGATACATCTATGAGCAAAGTAAGGTTAGGTGCTGCACAGATGAAATCTGCAGATGAGGAGAAGGGATCCCCATGGGTTAACTTAGGGTTAACTTAGTGGGCCCTGAGAGTATGGACAGAGGGGTCTAACTGGAATCAGGAAGGCATAGAACTGGAACATGGCCCTGCTGTTGTGGGTCTGGGTCCCTGTTCTATCACCCCAATCAGGGAAGTCCATCAAGGTATTAATTGGTCTCCCCTGGGCGGGTGGGGGGTTGTGTTGGAAATGGCCCTTTTTGCAGGGTCATCCCTAAACTTTTTGCCTCCTTCCTCCTAGTTTTTCTGATATGTTTTTGCTGTTTTTTCATACTCTGGGCACTTTACCACTGCTAACCAGTGCTAAAGTGCAAGTGTCCCAATGTAATATATATGTGTAAATTGGCTTATCCATGATTGGCATATTTGATTTACTAGTAAGTCCCCAGTAAAGAGCACTAGAGATGCCCAGGGCCTGTAAGTCAGTTGCTACTAGTGGGCCCGAAGCACTGGTTGTGCCACCCACATGAGTAGCCCTGTAAACATGGCTCAGACCTGCCACTGCAGTGTCTGCAGGTGCAGTTATAAACTGCCAATTCGACATAGCAAGTGTACCCATTTGCCATGCCTAAACCTTTTCTTTTCACACATGTAAGGCACCCCTAAGGTAGGCCCTAGGTAACCTCATGGGCAGGATGTAGTGTATGTTAAAGGTGGGACATGTACTGAGGTGTGTTACATGTCCTAACAGTGAAATACTGCTAAATTCAGTCTTCACTGTTGCAAGGCCTATCTCTCTCATAGGTTAACAAGGGGCTGAATTTAAATATTATTAAAGTGAGGATTCCCTGTGAGAGCAGATAGAAATTGCAGTTTGGGGTCCCTGAAATAACAATTTAAAAATACATCTTTTAGTGAAGTTGGTTTTTAGATTGTTGGTTTGAAAATGCCACTTTTAGAAAGTAGGCATTTTCTTGCTTAAACCATTCTGTGACTCTGCCTGTTTGTGGATTCCCTGTCTGGTCACTTTAACAGTTGGGCTGTTTGTGAATCCCCTCTAGACAGTGAGACAAAGGGAGTTGGGGTGTAGCTTGCATATTCTGATGAGTCATCTGTGCTAGAGTGTAGCGAGGAGTGGTCACTTACACCTGAATGGGCTGTGCCCTTTCACAATGCAGTGTCCAACCCCCTGGTGTGTGTGTCTGAGGCCTGGCCAAGGCAGTATCTTGTGAACAACAGAGACTTTCCTTTGAAGTAGGCCTACTTCAGAGGCAGAAAGGGATATAAGTAGTGGACCCAAAACCCCTTACTTTAGATTTCTTCAAGATCACTTTTGGTACCAAGAGGAACCTCTGCCAAGGAGAAGAGATAAAAAGCTGAGGAGGAGTGCTGCCCTTGCCTGTGACTGTGCTTTGTTGGCCTATCCTGCAGTTGCTGTTTCTGCCTGTGAAAGGGGACAAAGACTGGACTTTGTGACATATTCCTGCTTGTGAAGCATCTCCAAGGGCTTGAACTGAGCCTGCCTTCTGTTTTGAAGTCTCAGGGCCATCAAAGACTTTCTGTGTTAACATCTGGACTCTCTGCTGAGACTCCTACCCTGCCAAGTGGTGTCCTATCCAGTCCATGGGCCCTTGAAAGGTGAAGTTGGCAGACAAGAGCTGAAAATCCACGTACAGAACACCGTTGGGAAAATTTCTGACGCACTATCTGCAACGCGGCTGATAAACGACGTGCGTCGGCTTCGTGACTAAAATCAACGCTCCACCTGCATTGCAGCTGGGAGATCGACGCCTTGCGACTGGAGAAATGATGCAACACCTGCTTGCGGCTGCTGATAATGACACAAACCCCACACAGCGCATTTCTTTTTAACACCGCGCAACAGGATTTTCCATGCATTGTCCCTGAGCATCAAAGTCAACCCGAGTCCGTGTGGATTCGAGGTGGCCCGTCCAGAAATCGAAGCATCGCTGTCTTGTGAGGGAACAAAACAACGCATCACCTACCCAACCGGAGAAGAAACGATGCATGACCTCCCTTGCGAGAAAGGAATGGATGCATCGCTGCCTTTTCCGATGCACGTTCACTTGTGAGGCTTTACTTTTGATGCTAATCAGGTACTTTGTGCAAAATCATCGTTTCCATTGTTTTCTATGGAGTAAGACTCTTATTCATCTGAAAATTCATATTTTAAATTGTGTATGTTGGATTTTTGTTGTTTTGGTTTTGTTTTATTTAGATACGTATTACCTATTTTTCTAAACTGGTGTGGAATCTATTTTGTACTGTTTTCACTGCATTACTGTGTGTGTTGGTACGAATACTTTACACATTGCTTCTGGGTTAAGCCTGCCCGCTAGTGCCAAGCTACCAAGGGGTGAGTGCGGGTTAACTAGGTGTTTTTCTCCTTTGCCCTGACTAGTGTGAGGGTCCTTGCTTGGACCCGGGGTAGCCTGACTGCCAAACAAAGACTCCATTTCTAACAGATCACATGAGGACTGTGAATGGTCAAGACTAAATAAGTGTCCCAAGTGACATGAGTTCTATCTAGAAAGTCACCGTTACAGGGTTTTCAGAGTGTGGTAGAATCTGACCTTGTCTTACAGTGCTGTAATTCTGCACGAGGCTCTGGCTGCAGCACTACCACAATCAGGAATTGTGTGTGGTTTTATGACTGAAAAGCCTAGTTCCACACTGTAATTCCCCATTAGAAGAGGTTTCATTCTATGGTATTGAGGTGGATTTACCGCTCTGAATGGTAAATTTGCATAGCTAATTACCATTCCCCAAATACTGTGCATCTCCTATTGAGTTCCTATGAGTTCATTCAGCAGTTATTCAAACCAATAATATGCCAAATTGATGAAAATATGAAAAGTTAGTTTGTGTAAACCTGTGTGGGTGGTGTTAGAAGAGTTCTGCTGCTAGCAACCAAAAAGTAATCATGTGTTAATTAAATGCTGCAGATAAAGTTTTTAGGTCTGATGTACTAAAGCGATTTTCATGCTCAGTCTGCAATGCACAATATTTCAGTCTTTGCTAGTGCAAACCCACAATCGGAATGTACTAAAAGAAAATTAGAAGTTGCAAATGGATTTGCCAATTGCAATGTCCTTGTGATTTCTCATGGTGCAAAAGGAAAAGGTGGCTTGAATGGGAGTTCCCTCTTCCTTGTAAGCATATATATCAATTTGCAACATCCACAATTGTGCTCACAAGCAATTCATTGGACATCAACACCCGAAAGCGAATGCTATCTATTTGCAAACTGGAAGCTCTCCGTGAGAGACTGCTTCCACTTTGTAAATATGGTTAAGGGGAATAAGGGGCAAAACATACATCACCCTCATGTCTATTTGCTACATGCCATTTTTTTATTTTGATTGCAGTTCTCTTACCTTTCAAGTACAAGGGCTGTAATTTAACGACCTTTATGAAACCGAATGCAGTGATGGAGCTTTGTAGTAACTTGTATGCCTCATCACTGTTTCAAAAGCCCCTTAATGCCTCATTAATATGGATGAGCCTGGTGTTTATTAATCTTACTGAATAGAAATTAAAACCTGTGACAGATGTCTTGCCCTGCAAAAATATCCTAGGGTCACACTGTGGTTACTGCAAGACAATAGCATGAGTTGTGATTGTACATTAGGCCCTTAATGGCCAGCTCACATCTGAAAAACGTTAACATTACAAACCATGTTTATGCCACCACAGGCATAGTGTTGTGGTGTTACCCTTGACGGTTTGTGCAATGGGCGACCATTTATTTTACCGGAGCCTATAAAATGGCCTTGATACATTAAACATTTGCCAGCACCTTTCTGTGTGACCAATTATTTATTTAATGTCCCATATGAAACTGTCAAACAAGTTTACATTTTAGGTGTCAATTTCACACACACTGATCTTCCTCTCTTCCCAAGTGCATAAGTGGCCCAGTTTAAGCAAGTTGTAAGTCTTCTCCAGTTTTCCTAAATCCCTGTTTCATCATTTATCAATAACATGAAGAAGAGGGTGAGGGATACAGATCATTTAGTTATTAGAGGAAAGTGAGTCATTACTAGGTGGGAGACTCACCCTCAACTAGAAAAATAATACCACAATCATTAATAGGTCCAGTCAAGTCTCAATAAATTATTCTTTGTCGAAACTGGGTAGCTTGGTAATGAGCAGTCAGACTTACATTTAGAGACATGTATGTGTAAAGCATTTAGTTTCATCAAAACAGTAAATAGGTAAAAGACACTAAGACAATAAGAATCCAACACCAATTTATACAATTAGTGAATATTTGTATCTTTAACATTACATCAAATGTAGGGAATCAAATATATGAATTTTTAAAGATTAAATTTAAAAAATGTGCTTTCTAGCACCAAAAAGCACAAAGCAAAACTTGCAGCTATCTGGTCGTGTTGTCCTCGGACAAAGCCAAAGTTTTAGGATGACCATGATGGAGCAGGGGTAGAAAGGGTTGAGCGCTAGATTGCAGTCGAAAGTTTACCTTTGGAATTAGGGCCTGTTTTAGAATTTGGCAGACAGGTTACTCCATCACAAAAGTGACGGCTATCCCGTCTGCTGTATTACAATTTCAATAGGATATAACCACATCTGCCAAACTCAAAATCAGGCCCTTAGTCTTTTTCTGGAAGCTTTTCTCTGGACATCAAGTCCTCGGTTTCCTCAGATCCAGAGTTTGATTTGACGATAGTGGCCTGCTGCAGTGTGATGCCTCGGAAAGCCCCTGGAAGTCTTGGTCTTCGGTGTCGATGGTGAGGAGCTCCAGAGCTTTCAGTGGGGCAACCCAGCATGATCAAGCTGATTTGTGTTTCAACAACGGTGTCCTGACTCTCAATGTCAAGCCAGTCTTTACCTTGAGCTTTTTTATCAAACTTGTAGAACCTTTCAAAACTTTCATATCTTGGTTTTGTTAGTTCCTTTGGGGAGAGAAGTGTCCAGAAGCACCAGCCAAGAGCTCTGAGACTCTGGATTGCCTCTTGGGGGCGGGGACCCAATCTCCCACAATGCACCTGCACAGTCCACGAAAAATCCAGGCGCAACTGGCCAGCTCGGGTGATCCTCTCTTTGGGCTTGCAGGGGACTTCTTTCACCTCTATTGTACCTATTGCTGATCAGGAAGTTCACTCTTTATCCTCTGAGTCAGGCACAGTCCTTTCTTTGTAGAGCATTGAGAGTGCAGCAGGTGCAGTCGTTTTGAATGCATCTCTCAGGGGTTGCAGTTCAAGGGTCCAGGATGGCAGTCCTCCTTCTTTTTTAAGTTCCAGACAGTGTTCTGAGGAGCTCCTGCAGCTATCCTTCATACTAGGCTGACAGAGGGGAGCACCCCAAGCAATAAGGGTAAAGCTATCTTCCTCTGTAATGACCACTTTCTGTGAAGTGTGGCATATTTTTGACCCAGAATGCGCTTTTTACAAATATCAAAAGGGATACATTCTCTCTGTTAGACTTGGCATCCTTCGTGTGGTCTCCCCTAACTTTGTGCCTCTACTTTCCAGGTTGTTGGTTTGTGCTGGACTCTGTTTTTGCTGTTTTTGTTATTTTGGGCACTTTACCACTGCTGACCGGTGCTAAAGTGCAAGTGCTCCCTATGTGAAATTGTGTGTGTATTTGGCTTTTCCATAATTGGTATATTTGATATACTAGTAAGTCCCTAGTAAAGTGCACTAGAGGTGCCTAGGGCCTGTAAATCAAATGCAACTAGTGGGTCTGCAGCACTGATTGTGCCACCCACATGAGTAGCCCTGTAAACATGGCTCAGACCTGCTACCACAGTGTCTGTGTGTGTAGTTTTAAACTGCCAATGCGACCTGGCATGTGCACCCACTTGCCAGGCCCAAACCTTCCCTTTTTATACATGTAAGGCACCCCTAAGGTAGGCCCTAGGTAGCCCCATGGGCAGGGTGCGGTGTATGTGAAAGGGGGGACATTTACTGATGTGTTTTACATTTCCTAACAGCAAAATACTGCCAAATGTGGCTTTCACTGTTGCAAGCTCTATCTCTGTCATAGGTTAACATGGGTGCTGCCTTTAAATATTCTTGAAGTGCAGTTTCCCTATGAGAGCAGATATAGATTTGGAGTTTGGGGTTTCTGAACTCACAATTTAAAAATACATCTTTCAGTGAAGTTGTTTCTTAGATTGTTGGTTTGAAAATGCCACTTTTAGAAAGGGGGTGAATGTTTGTTGGTTCCGCATTCCACATTTGTGTTTCTTTGCTTTTAGAAAGTAGGCATTTTTATGCTTCTGCATGTGAAAGGCGACAAAGACTGGGCTTTGTAGTATATTCCTCCTTTAGAAGAATTTCGAAGGGCGCGGACTGACCTTGCCCCCTATTCTGAAGTCTCAAGACCATCAAAGCCTTCCTCTGACAGCACCTGGACTCTCTGCTGAGACTCCTGCCCTGCCAAATGGTGCCGAATCCAGTCCCTGGGCACTGGAGAAACTAGTGGAAAATCAAGAAGATCCACGTAAACCGACTTCGGATGACTTCGGACTGATGCCGCTGCTGAATCCCGTGATGCCACCCGCACCAGAAGCCGTGGTCCTCGCTGCAGTGCAATGACGCTGCAGGCCCGACTTCGCTGCAGCCTCATTGAAGTTCGTGGCTCTGTGGAAGTTGCTGCACCACATCAGGACCGATAGATATCGACTCCCCTGGAAGTGCGCAGATCCAACGCTTTGTACAGACGCTGCCTCACCTTCACCGCTCCGCAGCAAGGGCCTGACACCTCTTTGTGACGCCTCTGCTTAAAGCACCAGAACCAACGCCACCTCAGATCCAGCGATGGTGCAATCCCTGACTCCGTTCCCAGGCTTGTTTCCTCATTTTCACAAGGTCCTGTACCTTGGGGTCTGTGTGACTCTGTGAGTGGCACCACTGGCATCGGATTGTTGGGAATGACTCCGTTATGATGCCGTGATATCACCTAATCGAAGCATTTGTGTTTCTAAGAGCTATATTGAAATTTAGGCCCGTATTTATACTTTATTAGCGCCGCATTTGCGTCACTTTTTGACGCAAAAGCGGCGCAAACTTGCAAAATACAATTGTATTTTGTAAGTTTACACCATTTTTGCGTCAAAAAGCGGTGCAAATGCGGCGCTAAAAAAGTATAAATACGGGCCTTAATCTTTAAAGATTCATAACTTTGACTCTGTATGTTGGATTTTTGTCATTTTGGTCTTGTTTTGCTCAGATAAATATTGGCTATTTATCTAACCTGGTGATGAGTCATTTTATAGTGTTTTTACTGTATTACTGTGTGTGTTGGTACAAATACTTTATACTTTGTCTCTGGGTTAAGCCTTTCTGCTTGTGAAAAGTTACCAAGGGGGTGAATGGGTGTTAACCGGGTGTGTTTCTCCTTTGCCCTGACTAGAGTGAGGGTCCTTGCTTGGACAGGGGGTAACCTGACTGACAACCACAGACCCCATTTCTAACACTGTCCTTGAAGTGTGTGTCTGTGTAACCCAACCCAGAGGTGTGGCTAACATCTGACTACACTCCCGTTCAAGCCCCTCTCCTAATCTAATTAGGAGGCTCCCTTCTGGCTAGGGATCATGGATGTAGGGTCTGTCCTGGGTCCTGGTATACCTGGTCTCCTGCCTTTGAAGCCCAGTGTGTCGCCCTAGCTCCTTTCCTCTCCCTGGCTTCTCCAGGAAGCAAATCTCCTCCCAGCAAATTGCTGTATTGTTTCAGCCCCAGGCCTCTTCACACCTACTCAGGTAGTACCTTGGCTTAGGCTGTGAAAGTCTGACCAATCAGAAGAGGCTCCTGCAGGGCTGCTTCATGTAACTTCAGAATAGTAAATTCTAGAACTACTTTCCTGTTATAATTTTAATAAATCCGACCTTGGCAAGTGGTTGGATTTACTGTAACTATTTTAGATAGTTGATATTGCTAGCTAGCTCCAATCAAAAATTAGACTTTGTTAAGTTTAATAAAGCATTTCCATGTTGGCCTACGGGGTTAGCAACACTATAAAAGTGAAAAACTACTTTGGCTGCTTTTCCTTACCAGGACATATAAAACATATTTTGTATTGTCCCTGCTTTTTATAATAAGGTACCCTACCCTTTGGGGATGAGTAGATCTTATGGGTGACTTTAAAATTATGAAAACTTAAAAGTACTTTAATTCCAAAGTCAAATTTGGACAAGGTTCTATTTTAAAACCTGCCTGCAAATGGCACCAGACACCAGCGCTGTGTACACTTGAGTGCACTAAGTCCACTGGGGTACCTAAATCTATATGCCCTACTAGGGACTTGCAGGTAGGTTGTCTTAGTCAATTAGAATTATACCAATAACCCTATACCTTTGGAGGACAGAGCACTGGCTATGGGCCTGATAAGCATAGCCTAGGGCATTTTTAGAGTCAGTAACCTAACATCAGTCAAAAAATGTGAGTTTTAAAAAGTTAAACTACAAGTGTCTTTTGGTGCACCCACAAGGAGATATTATTAATACTCTATTATTATTATTTTGTAATCTCTTTATGTAAAAAGTTTGATTAATCTATAATCTGTCTGAATCTCACATCCTCACAATTGTCTAGAAAGGAAGCACTAACCCTTTGAGCCACACCCATGCAGAGAGGTCTCTTTCATCTCAATACTATTTCCACTCACTCACATAGATTGCCATTTGCAGCCTGCTGTTAGTGGTGGTCAAAACCTCTGCCAGGGAAATGAGATACAACAAGCCCTTTGCACAATATTCCACACATACTGATGAATTTTCAAATTCATGAATAGAACGTCTCCCTACCTTTTTCTTGTGTTCTCACCATGAATAGTGACTCCCAGAGTGCAAAGCGTGCACTGGAAAGTGGAAGGGAAAGCATTGGAAGGCTCGAAGATTTGGAGTTTTGGAGGTGCCGCTGGTGATACGTCCCAGTGGCAAGCAACTGGTGTTGGAGGTAGGGGTAAAGACATAAAGGAATTGGAGTTGGAGGACTGATCGATATCCCTTCCCACCCCCACCCTGCTGTCACTCTGTCAGGACCCTGTCAACCACTTTAGCAGCTCTGCCGACCCCTTTTTCAATCCACCAGGCATCAGTTCAACTCCATTCAGCAATCCTCCAGCCTCTGTTGCGCAACAAGTGCCCCATTGCTCCATTGCTGCCCGCTCACTGCACTCCTCCACCCCACCTCATTTCTGCCACCTCTGCCACAACAACAAAGCTGCTAACCAAAGCCTTTGTTTATGGAGTAAGGAGAAGGGAGACAAAGTCCCTGCGAGTGTGTGGTGAGTGGCGGCGGGAGGAGTTAGTGGTGGCAGTTGCTACGGAAATGTAATTGAGCCCTGTGTTGCAGAAGTGACCCAGCCAGGCCTGGGTGCGGTTTGCAAACGAGTGAGCTCCCCACCTCCTAAACCAAAATAGCACAGTGGCAAAGCAGTAGCTGAAGGGATCCTCAGCAGGGGTTCTGGCCCAAGAACCGAGTAGTCCCTAGCATGCTCGTGCCACCGCCTCCACCAAAATGCACAAAGGATTATAGGGTAGGAGAGGTGGTGCTGGCAATAGTGATCTGGTCACTGAAAGTGGCATAGATATAGCAATGTGCTTGCAGGGTAAAAACACTGTGGAAGTTGGCTAAAACCCTGGATGGACTGAAGGATTGATTGTTCTGCTTAAAATATCCAAGATATCTGACTTTTTCTAGTTGCTAAGTGGCAAAGAAGGAAATCCTCAGTTGGGGGAAGAAATAGCTGACCCAAGGAGGCAGTGGATAATTTTGCTCCTATTCTACCCCATCCTCCAAAATGGCCCCTGACCATGTAAGTAATGAGAGCAATCCAGCCATAGTGGAGTTCACCCCACTTCTTAAAAAACAAGGTCTCCACAGCAGGCCCACTATGAAAGAGCTGATTGGTGCAGGACAAGGTAGTGATGCACTAGTAGGACCTATAGAACTCGAGTATACAGAGGATACGGTACAAGGTTGAAAAACTGACTCTGATACCCCAAAGAGTCCACATTTTACATTCAGCTCCTTTCCAGTCTTTAGGGCCCTCATTATGAACACGGAGGTAAACACTGCACTGCCAGCGGTGGCGGTAACAACCGTCAACAGACGTGTGTTCTAAGCCTCCAAATATTGAACCAACTGAAACACAGGCATCCTGAAAACCACTCACCGTCAGCAGAGGAGTGCCAACAATGACGGCAGAGGCCGCCCACAGGCCGATGGAAAGGCCCTACCCGCCCATCAAATAATGAAGCACTAGACCGCCGTCAGTTCCGGGCGGGAACCACCGCCACAAAAAGCCAGGTGGAAACTAACCAAATATAAGGAAACACCCACTGGAGGCTCACACAACACGCTGAAGCAGACATGGAAAGAGAGTTGCAGATAATGCCAGCCCTGCTCCTTGCCATATACCTCCACGACCAAGGCCGCCGACGAAGACAACGACAGTAAGTACTGCAACCAACTAAACAAGGGAAGAAAGGACACAGTTACATACCCACCCACTCCACCCACCCTGCAACACTCCCACAACCCTTCACAGCAGGACAAGCCATACACCCCACAGCAAGTGGTACTTACCCGACACAAGGCAAATCCAACCTGCCCAAAGTACATACATGTGCCCAACACCTCCAAACAATGAAACAAGAGACCACGGATCCTGATTGTGCCTCAAACAACACAGACCACACATTAACCTTTATTGTGCTCTCTGAGCAACAAAAGTGCATAGAAGGCCAATGGCCTGTACATAGTCAAAGAAGTCAACTGGGCCACAATGGCCCCAACTTGACTCCCACAAGTGCAACAGTACTCCTCCTCATAGGGGCAACAATGGGGCATCCAGGCACCTCAGGGAACAGGGGCACGGGGTGGTGGGGGTGGGGATTTATGACTGGGAGTGGAGGGGCTTAGATTTCCATTTGGAAGATGGAGGGGGCTTAGGTTTAGTCACAGCAGCTGGTGGAGCGCATTGGCCTGGGGTGCGGCAGATGTTCCTGGGCCAGCATGGAATGGGAAGGGCGGACAGGGGCAGGCTGTGACGTGGGAGGAGTGGACAGGGCAAGGAGGTGAGCACGTTTAGGGATGAGACAGGGTGGGCCAGTGGGTTCAAATAGGCCAACACAGGATAGAAAGGTTTTTTAGGTGCAATTGGGGTAGACCTGGAGGAAGGCATGGGAGTGGAGGTAGAGGGAGCGGTTGTGACAGGTGTAGGTGTGTGTGACTTGGGTGCTGGTGACTGGACAGTATGCTGAGGTATTGTGGATGTGTGATGGGTGGGTGCTTTGGTGTGTTTGAGTGTCTTGGGAGGAGGGTGGGTGGACACAGTGGGACAAGACAGGCTGCCAGTGTAAATACATGTTGTCTGGGTGTCTGCAAGTCTGGTGAGTGTGCTGCATGTATCAACTAAAGTTGTTGTGGTGAGTGCAGGTGTGGTGTCTGGGGTGCATGAATGGATGTGTGCTATTGTGGTGACTGCAGGAATAGGGGCAGCAACATTGAATGAGGGTTCAGTGCCTCTGGGTGTGCATGTACAGGGGACAGATAGGGAGGCAGGAGAGGTGGACACACTGGGGGAAGTGGATGTTGGTGTGTGTGCATGTGTATGTTGGCCGTGTGTATGCTTGTTGTGGGAGGTGTGGTGCTTGTGTTTTGAAGTGTGCTTCTTGTGCGTTGAGGTGTGTGCCTGCGTGGCAGAATGTGTGCTTTGGACGGGTGAAGGGAGTGGGGTGCTGGAAAGGGTAAAGGTGGTTGGAGGGGGGACGGAATGACTAGGGACACTGGCTGCCGTCCAAGAGGAGGCCAGAGCCTGAAAAGATCTCTGTAGGCCACTACCGGCACCATAAATGCCATCCAGATAGACATTGGTCTGCTGCACCTCTGATGCTAGCCCCTGGATGGCATTGATGATGGTTGTCTGCCCTACAGAGATGGTTCTCAGGAGGTCAATGGCCTCCTCCTTGAAGGCAGCAGGGCTCACTGGGGCAGGGGAGGAGGTGCCTGGGGCAAAGGATACGCCCACCCTTCTGAGTGAGCGGGTACGGGCAACTCGGTGGGGAGCAACTGGGAGGGCGGTGATGGTATGGGTGGTGGCGGAAGATGACACAGTAGGTGTGGGCCCATTAGTGTCCACCTCAGCCAGGGAGCTCCCATCGGAGGAGGTATCGGAGTCACTACCTCCAGTGGTAGTTGCCTCCCCCATGGTACTCCCCTCACCCTCCAACCCACAACCCACTGGTCCCCTTGGCGTCGGACGACTCTGCCTCCGAGGATTCGTGGGCCGCTGCCTCCCCACTCACCAGTGCCTCAGCTCCCTCGCCAGATGATGCTGATGTACACAGACAACACAAGAGAACAGAGTTGGGGAGACAAAACAGGAGAGACTCTTGTAAATAGCTGAATGGAGGTACATTAGTGCTTCACACATACACCCACCCAGAAAATATCTCACCAGGCAGCACCTACTGCTATACACGTGGCTATGACCCTGACTAGTGGCCAAAATGCTGTTCTACAGCCATTCCCCAACTAACTTAAGGACCTGACATACTGCAGACTTGACCCAAACACCCCTACTCCCCACAGGGGCCATTTTGTAGATGGACATGAGTCATAGTCACTGTCACTAGACAGCATAAATACGAACGCACACACACACAGATCCATCAAGGGGCCAAAATATGGTATATGTACTCACCCCCGTGTGACTGCTGTGCAGCCTTCAAGCGCCCATCCAGGTCCGGGTCCGCCACTGCCAGGATGCGTTGCATAAGGGGAGTCAGTGGCTGACGGGCACCCCTTCCTCGTTGGGAGGACTTCCCCAGCTGGGCCTCACAGATCTTCCTCGCCCGGCGCCGCAGGTCCTCCCACCTCTTCCTGCAGTGGGTGCTCCACCGTTTGTAGATCCCCAGGTTCCGCACCTCCTTGGCGATGGCATGTCAAAGTCCCCTCTTCTGGTGGGCGCTTACCTATAAGGGACACACAGAAAAGTAACACTGAGGTCAGACACTGGCCAATCATATACATCTGGCTATACGTCCACTATGGGACGGACATTTCAAACAGCCTAACATCACACACACATGCAGCATGTCAGGAACCCTGGACAGACAGTGTCACAAGTGCACAAATGTATGCAGCCAACACCCACCACCACACACATCCACACCCCAATCCTCCTATTCACCTGTACCTCTGGCCGCCATAGAGCTTGGCGTACAGGGGCAGGACCCCGTCCACGAGCTTCTCCAATTCCTCACTGGTGAAGGCCGGGGCCCTTTCCCCTGCAACACGTGCCATTTCCATGACCAGAGGCAGGACACAGCAGTACACTCAGTGGAGTACCTACATGCACGATATCAGGGAGTCAAGTGAAGTTGGGGTGGCGATTTCATGTACGCACCGCAGTGGTGTGCACCGTCACCTCCGGCGGTGATCATGTTATGCTAAGAATGCCCATTGACAAGCATGTTAACCAATGAATTTGTGCACGGCGCTAGCGGTATGAGGTCACTTCCACCACAACACTTCTGGATTAGAGGGGGCAGGCATTTTGGCCTTAACTACACAGTTGTAAAATCCTCATCAGCACAATGCAGGCCCAATTATCCCCTAAACACCCATAGGCATGTAACAGTATACATTACCTCACCTGACCAGTCCTGATATATCATAGTGATCATGTTGCTGTAATGTCACACACATTAAGCATTTGTGTCGTCGACAATCATGCCAGCAGTGCTGAATGAGAAACAATGTGTGCAGATGTATGTGTGTTCCTCACACGTGTTTTCCACTCCTCCTGCGTACAGACCCTTGTGGTGAGGGAGGGTGCCATCGGTGTACCGACCACTTGTTGATTTGCGGAACATGGTGGAGCGTCACATCATTATCAATTACAGACTCACTCGTGCAAATATTCATGAACTTTGTGCATTACTGGATCCAGCACTGAGACCGGCAAATCGTAATCAGCATGCCATCCTTACTGAAGTGCAGGTGATCTCTGCACACAATTTCCTGGCCAAGGGGTCATTTCAAGTGACAGTGGGCATAGGAGCAGGTTTTTCACAGCCAATGTTTAGCATTATACTCTCCAGATTCCTGAATGCATTTGTACGATACCTGCAGTCCTGTGTGAGGTTTCCCCAAAGTGCTGACCTCCCTGCCATCAAGTCGGACTTCTATGCCTTTGCCATCATACCCCATGTGATAGGTGCCATTGATGGCACCCACATAGCTATCATCCCCCCAAGAGTAAATGAACAGGTGTACAGAAATCGTAAAAGCTTTCACTCCATTAATGTCCAATTGGTGTGTACTGCTGCAAGGTTCCCAGAATCAGTCCATGACTCCTTTGTCCTGAGAAACAGCAGTGTGCCACACATGATGGGACAACTACAGGGGGGCAGAGCTTGGCTCATAGGTGAGAGCGAATGAGACTGGATCAGTTACATAGCTAACAGACAGGCTGTATGCAGGTTGTTATTGTGCAGTCCACCCCTCTTTTGCTCACTTTTCCAGGGGATTCTGGCTACCCAAACATGCAATGGCTCCTGACACATGTGAGAAATCCCAGGACAGATGCAGAAATCCATTATAATGAGGCACATGGTCGCAATAGGAGGGTGATTGAGAAGACCATAGGACTCCTGAAGGCAAGATTTCACTGCCTCCACCTCTCCCTGGAGGATCCCCGTGCTATGTCCTTAAGAAGGTGTGTCAGATAGTGGTGGCCTGATGCATGCGGCATAACTTGGCTTTGAGGAATGCTATCCCACTACTGGATGAGGTAAATGCTATCCAGCCACCCCAGCCACCTCAGAGGATGGATGACCCAGCTAATCCGGTTATACTTCCAGTGACTCTCAGGGACTGTTCTATGATGCCAATGTGTTCACTGCAATGTTTCAGGGTGACTCTTGTGCAAAGTGCTGTGGTGTCCCTTACCAGTGATGTGTAGACTTAATGTATGAAGAAGGAGATGTGTGTGACAGCAAAGGAATGTACAGTGTGACATACTTCGAACACTGCAGTCTGTTAGACCCCCCTCATGCAATAAAACCGCATTACGATGGTAACAGCCTAATATATTCACATTTCCATTTGATTGCTCATATTAATGAAGGACAGATATTTTGAGAGCACAAGTGTATTTATTGTAAGACAAGACATCAATGACTGATGGGACAGTGTAAGGGAGTGGACACATGGTGAACAATATACTCTGGTACATTTCCACAGCTATTGGTAGCACAGGGGCCTAGTCCATGGGGCTGTTGGAAGATGGTGACATAGCAGTGGCATGTCAACAAGGTAGCTCAGTGGCAAACAAGGGAGACAGTTCAGGGCAGAGTCACTTCCTGGCGGTGGTCTTGGTCTTGGCTGGTATTTAACAGGGATGTCTGGGTCTAAGGTCATGTTTGCAAGTGGGAAGCTGGGCTGCAGGGGTCCTCT
This sequence comes from Pleurodeles waltl, assembly GCF_031143425.1. Taxonomy (NCBI): domain Eukaryota; kingdom Metazoa; phylum Chordata; class Amphibia; order Caudata; family Salamandridae; genus Pleurodeles; species Pleurodeles waltl. The sequence goes on from NC_090446.1 coordinate 272,005,376, forward strand.
GGCAGTGCCACCAGTCCACTGGCAGCTGCAGATGTGGATGGCAGGGCATTGTCCTGGCTAGTGGAAGGGGCCTGCAGGTGGGTGGAGGACTGAGGTTGGCTGTGGTACTGGCGCTGCAGCACCCCTGCAATGGTAGTCATGGTAGCATTGAGGTGTTTCCATTGCTCCATGGCCTCGTGATGGTGTGCTACCTGCAGCCTCTGATTCTCCTCCAGCGTGGCCAGGATCTAGCCCATCCTGTCCTTGGAATGGTGGTATGCTCCCAGGACCTCAGCAATGGCCTCCTAGGCAGCAGCATCCCTCCTTGGGCCACCTCCCCACCCACTGGCCCTAGCCCCCTGTACCTGTGTACCCTGCACAGGTTTGCCATTCCCACTTGAACTGGGCCCTTCATCATCCTGCCTGGTGGTGGGTGGAAACTCGGTCCTCTGTATTTGTGGGCAGCCAGTCTGTGGCCTGGAGACACTGGTGTGGGGGGTTGTGCCAACCTGATGGTGGTGGCTGAATGGTAGGGGTGTCAGTGGTGGCCTGGGTGCGGCTTCTGGAGGGTGACTGTCCTGGGCTGTGGAATGGGCCAGGGATTTTCTCTGTGTCCAGACATCCCTCTGCACTCTCCTGAGTGGGGCCTTCATCTTCAGGTGGAGGACTGGCATTCCTTGACGTCTCCGTCTGGATGGCATGTGTGATGGTGTCTGTGTGTGAGAGAACAGAGATGTGCATGTCCTGCACTTTCTTGTCTGTTGCAGCACTGCTTACGAGTTGCTGGTGTTTCGATTCCCATGTGGTAGCATGCAGGGTCCCTTGGTGTTCTTTTGGATGCATTTAGTGAGGGGTGATGGTGGTGCATTCTGGGTGTTTTGGTGCTCCTGCCATATATAGCATGGGTTTTTGACTGTGCACAGGGAGCTGGATAGTGATTTGTATGGGGGTTGTGGGCATGCAGGGGACGTGGGTAGGAGTGTGTGGGTGTTGTGGGTTGGGTAGGGGATGATGGCATAATGGTAGTGAGAGGGATGAGGTGATACGTGCATTTCAGGTCTAGTTGACTTACCCAAGTCCAGTCCTCCAGGGAGTCCAGTGAGGCCCTCCAGGTGCAGGATAGCCAAGACCCTCTCCACCCAGTCGGTGTATTCAGGGGGAGGAGGTGGGGGATCACCGCCAGTCTTCTGTATAGCAATGTTGTGTCGTGGGGCCATGAACACACCTTCCCCTGCAGGTCGTTTCATCTCTTCATGATATCATCCCTTGTGCGTGGATGGATTCCCACAGCGTTGACCTTGTTGACAATCCACTGCCATGCATCCATCTTCTTGGCCAAGGGTGTGTGCTGCACCTGTGGCCCAAATAGCTGCAGTTCGACCCTGAGTATTTCATCCACCATGGTCCTCAGCTCCCTGTCGGTGAAGCTGGGATGCTGAAGGGGTGCCATGGTGTGTGTTGTGGGTGGTGTGTTGTGTGTGTGACTTGTGTGGTGGTCGTTTATGTGTATGTGTGTTGTGATGTCGTTTTCTGTGGTGCTGTTGGTGTTGCAAGGGATTGTGGGTTGTGTGTGAGTATGTTTTGTAGTGGTGTGGATGTGTGTCAGGTGTGTGCTTTTCAAATTTGTCGATGTATGCTTCTGTTGTTGGCAGTTTCCATTTCTGACCGTGGCGGTCGTTACCGCCAGTGGTCGTTCGGCATCCATTGCCCGCCATACTGATGTGTGCATCATTATTTGGTGGGTGGTGGGTTTGTAGGAATGGCAGTGCTAGGGTGCTCTGTCCTGCTTTTCCACCGTTGTTGGCCCTGGCGGTGTGTGGTGGTTGTCAATATTTTGACACTTTGATTATTTGGCACCATTATTCGGCAGTGTGCAGTCCACTGCCACTGGCGGTCTTTTGTTCACCGTCAGCATGGCGGTCGGCAGTGATTACCGCCATGTTCATAATGAGGGCCTAAATTTAAAAATAAAAGGCTTTTCTTTGTTTGAGAGCCGAAAGTGATTCCACGGACCACAGCCTTCTTCCCAGCAAACTTGTTTTTTTTATCATTCACAAGTTGAAACTGGTCCCAAGTGGACCCCATCCCATTGTGCATGGACAATACCTTTGAGTTGTGGATACAATTTTAGCTTACTGCAAAGCCTTTCCCCTACCCCTGTGCTAAGCCTTTTTTTGGCTATTTGGGGTAGTTTGTGCTTAAGCTATCCACGCCAAACTGGTATACTTTTTTTCAAAATGCTGGCGATTCTAACGTACCCAAAGTTTTTGGATTCTCCTGGAGGAGACGGAGAAACAAGCCAAAATACAGCGACAGTTTTTTTTGGGGGGGAATGGGAACAAGTACTGCAGAAGAAAGCATCTGCTTTTTCCCTACAAATAGCATAAATCAAGGGCTTGTGGTACTAAAATCACCATCTTCAAGCGTTCAGAAACAGGTAGACTAGAATCAGTAAACAAAGTTTTTGTACACAGTTTTGGTTACTGGGGCATACACCGTTTTCCCATTTTTTGGTGGTTTCAACCTCCTTCCAGTTAGTGACAGAAATAGATGCAAAACCAATGGTGGATCATGGAAAGATATACATTTCTGAAAAGTAGACAACATTCTGAATTCAGCAAGGGGTTATCTGTGTAGATCCTTCAAGGTTTCCCTATAGAAAGTAGCACTTGAAATAAAAAAAAGATTGACATTGAGTTGAAAAAACCCAGCCATTTGTGTCTAAGTTCTCATCTCTAGCGTTTTCTATGTATGGCAGATTTTCACACACAATATGCCATTACATCTTCTGGACCTGTCTGGTTGCAGAGATATATAGGGCTTGTAGGTTTTCCAAGGACCTTTGCTTCCCAGAGCCAATGACTGAGATGCACCTTGCATTGGTTATTCACTGTGTACCGGGTATACAGCAATTCATTTGGTAAAATATCAAGAGGGAAAAATAGGTATCCTGGAACTTATGTATTTCCAAAATGGGCACAAGATATGGAGTTTAGAAGCAGTGGTTATTTGCATTTGGTGGTACCCATACCAGACCATGAATTAGGGGTATTTCTCTAAATGACTTCTTTCTTACAAACAGTCTTGCATTTGAAAGTCACAAATGCAATGAAATACAACTGGTAATAACACTTGTTCTGCTATTCTGTCTTCCCCCAAGACTCCTAAGAAAAATGGTACCTCAAGTTTGTGGGTAGGCCTAGTGCCCAGGACTGGAACCAGCCCAAAACGCAATGTGGGCACATCACATTTTTCCACTGAAAACTGACTAATTTTTTGCAGTGTGTGTAGCTGTGGATTTTGGGCCCTTTCAGAGCGGCATCTAAGGAATCCTAGCAAACCTCAAAATTTTCTAAAACTAGACAGCTAGTGAAACCAAGAATGGGATGACGTGTGGCTTTCGCCAGGTTCTGCTACCAAAATCCCTTGCAAACCTCAAAATGTGTCTAAAACACACATTTCCCTCACATTTCTGTGATGGAAAGTTCTTGAATCTGAGGGAGCCTCAATGTACCTTCCACTCAGCATCCCTCAAAGTCTCCAGATGAAAATGGTACCTCACTTGTGTGGGTAAGTCTAGTGGTCACAACAGGAAACAACCAAAAATGAAACGCAGATACACCACATTTTTCCACTGAAAACTGACTCGTTTTTTGTAGTGTGCCTAGCTGTGGACTTTGGGCTGTAGCTCAGCCGGCACCTAGGGAAATCTACCAAACCTTTCCATTTTTTAAAACTAGGACACCTGGGGAATCCAGGATGGCGTGACTTTTGTAGCTCTAACCACATTTTTCTACGCAGAATCCCTTGCAAACCTCAAAATATGTCTAAAGAAACACATTTTCCTCATATTTCTGTAATACAAAGTTCTGGAGTCAGAGGGGAGCTGCAAATGTCCTTCAAATCAGCATTACCCCCAAGACCCCGATAAAGATGGAAGCTCACATGTGTGGGTGGGCAAGTTCCTGCAAAGGGAAAGGCCAAAACATTTTTAGACTGACTCTGCTTGGGAAACCCACACAAGGGAAGTATCATTTTTAGTGGGAGACCAAGTGGTATACCGGGGGATGGGAAATGTGTGGTTTATTTCTTTTTCCGGAAGAATATGGCTCAGAAATACAAGGAAAAGATGTGATTTTAGTCACATTTTGAGAATGGAGGGACATTGTGGGTAAGACAACTAGTTGAGAACCACAAGAGACACACCACCCTGTACTCTCCTGGGTTTCTAGTTTTCCAACATATCTAGAGTTGCTCGATTTTCCTTAGACAAGAAGCTAGCACGCTACAAAGTCTCTTCCTAATGTGTTGTCCCAAACACTCAAATTATTTAAAAAATGACGTTGGGCTTTGTTAAAAAGACCCCTCTCCCACCAACCTAGTTAGTGGCATGCTTTATCACTGGGGTCCCATCCGAGACATCTAGCATGCCAGGAATGTGCTTCGACACCTGATTACAGCAGAGTTGTTTTTTTTGTGAGTTAAATTCTCAACTGCGAAGAGAAGTGCAACAAATATGTCTTGTCATTACCCACCATTATTTATATACACACTTACTGGTTGGATTTGGCACAAGAGTGAGTGATGGTTCAATATATAACATTTTATTAACAGGAGATTTAACAAAAATGAAATGCACTGTTAATAATTGAAAGGTCAAAAAACTGAACCAATGACTCACAGCTCATGAGCTGCGAAAAGGCACCAATCGCTTTACAGGCCATTGACACTCCTTTCACACGGGACACACACAAGACAATTCACACCACCAGCCGCGGGCCCAGCACATTACAACATTCACAACAAGAGAAAAACAGAAATGATAATTATTACTCCCCAACCATATATTCATCAAGTACATACATATAGTGGTTGGATTTGGCCCAAGGGTGAGTGATGGTTCAATATAAAAAAAATCAGCAAAAGATTTCACAAAAATAATATGCACTGTTAACAACTGAAAGGTAAAACAATTTAACCAATGACTAACAGCTTGTAAGCTGTAAAGTCACCTCAAGGCACATTCACACACCTCTCATAGATGACATGCACAAGACTATTCATGCCACCAGCAGTGGGCCCTGCACATTACAACACTCACTTCAACAGGCAGTGCCATTCAAGGACCTACCATCAACATGCCTGACACAGCAATCACACCAGCTGACGGAATGTGTGGACTGGTGTTTGGCTAGCAGTGTGTGTAGTGACCAGCAGCAAGTCACTACTCACACACCACTAACTCACACACACTGCCTGCAAAGGGCCAGCTGACTCACACTGCCAGCCAGGTGCTAGCCCATGCACACTGCCAGCCAAGAACCAGTCCATGCAGACGACCATCACATTTCTTTTAACAAAAAAGAAAACACAAACCAATTGTAAGTAAATGCAAACCTACAACACAACAGCTCTAACTAAATACATAGCACTAAAGCCAGCTGTGAAACTGAACGAAAAATATAAGATGATACAGACCAGGCAACGCTAACAGGTGCTCACAAAAATTCTTTTGTGTGTAGTACATTTTAGAACAAATTTTAGAACAAATTGGCACACACAGCCCAAGTTTAGAAAGACAATCAGGGCAGTGCATCCAACTCACCTTCCGCATGCCGCTTCGCCTACAGACTCTACATCTCTAACTTTTGGACTTGGGTGGAACGTGATCAGCAAAGTGACTATATTTTAGTCTAGCCACATCCTCCACAACTCCAACTCTAGGAACACTTACCTGTTCCACTACCTGTTCCACTACAACAAGGCTCCCTATCACAGACTCCTGAAACTGAACAAAAGTCATCTTTGACTGTGAAGAACAATCCTTGAACACAACAAAAGCATTAATAGTTGCTATATGGAAGAGAGGGATAGCTAACTTCTTATACAAAATGTAAGCCTTACGAACTGCAGTGTAAGGTTCCAACCTTTGATCTACTCTAACTACATCATCCATGTGCTTATTGAAGTCTAAAATGCACACATGTTTGTCCACTTCAACATCCGGACCCCAGTCACAGGTGAAGTACTCTAATCCTGGATGGTAGTCAGCATGTAGACATCTCCTGTCTGCAAATTTGAAACCTAGCAGTTCATCACTGTGCAAGGCACTGCACTGTACCCTTCTCAAGTTTTTTTTACAAACAAGCTCCTTTGGATAACCTTTCAAGTTAGAGCAGACTGTGCCACAAGCCAAGGTGTTCAATTTGAACAATTCCCTGAACAACACACACCATTGTAGAAGTTATCTAGGTACAAATGTTGACCTTTGTCTACCAACTCTACCAAGTTTCCACCCAATTTTCTCACAATTTTGAAAGTGGATGGACAATCAAAGGGGTCAATAGTGTACACATGGAAATTATAGGCATATCCTGTAGTGCTCTCAGACAGCATATAAATCTTAATTCCATAACATGCCGTCTTGCTAGGAATGTACTGCCTAAAAACCAAATGGCCCCTGAACAAGACCGAATACTCATCCACAGCTGTTTTTCCCTGGAACATAGATTTCTGAAAATCGATCTACAAAGTGATCAAGGAAAGACCAAATCTTAAAAAGTTGGTCACAATCATGGCGATCTCTTGGCAACGCTAAAACATTACCAACAAAATGGAGCAGCTGAAGAAGAAGCAAATACCTATTATGACTCGTGATTGCGAGGAAACATGGGAGTTGCCATCAAGTCTCCCAGACTTGTAGGAGTTCACTGGGTAGCTCTAGATGATTCCTCTCGGACAGAAAATTCACAGCCAGAATCTTGCACTTTTTCCTCTGCCTCAGATGCAGAGTCAGCCTCATAATCATGGTCAAAGGAAAATTCTAAAAGCATACCAACAACTTGCTAAGCAGTCATCTTGCAGCTAGCCTTAATCCTTACTAATAAAAGTAACATGACAAATAAGTCAACAACAACAAGCAACACTGTGTAACCTAAATAATAAACAAAGTATGGTTTTATCATAAAGATCTATATACTAAAAAACAATACACTAACTTGCCATAGATAGCTAGACTCACCAGCACCTACTCTGCTAAGACACAGCAAGCACCAATGATATACCACTAAAAGGAAAAACAAAATACAATTACACAATACGCATAGTGCACAAATCCAAGAAGACTTTCACACGCAATAAAAAATAAGCTAAATATGCTGCTATTATTACACCATTCACATAAAAACACATTAATGCATGGCAAAGGTACTTATTAAAGTAAACAGTATAAAAATGTTTTTCTTACCAAACACAAGCCGGAGTCACAGCAAGCAAATCAAAGCTTTGCATTAAAATTAAAAGTCCACTCGCATCAAGCTGGGAGGGAAACGGGCCTAAATATATGGCCAAAACAGTCACCCTCTAAAGAGGCCGCTCCCCACAGCAGCAACAACATAGTGAATAAAACACCCCTGGTGCTTAGTGGCTTCTGTCCCCCTTGGGAGCAGAAGGGTGTACAAATAAAAGCCTATCTATGCCCAAAGAGGGCAGAAGTGGACAAAATTTGTGCCCCCTAAAGGGAGCAACCCTTGCCCAAGGCTCCACTCCCCAAAATGTAAAATCCCTGGTGTCTAGTGGTTTCTGACCCCCTTAGGAGAAGATGGGTCTAAAAAAAAAGAGGCCAATCTACCCCCAAGGGTAGCAGAAGCAGCCAAAATATGGTCCCCTTAAGGACAGTGACCCTTGTCCTAGGGACCACTTCCCAAAATCACCAAATGTGGAATCCTTGATGTCTAGCAGTTTCTGCCACCCTTGGGGGCAGATGGACCTAGAAAAAGAGGTCAATCTGCCCCCAAGGGGGGCAGAAATGGCTAAAATATGAGCCCCTAAAGGGAGCATGCCTTGCCTGAGGGGCCACTCCCCAAAACTGCCAAAATGTAAAGTCCCTGGAGTCTACTGGCTTTTGGCCCTCTTCTGGGCAGATCTCCCTAAACAAAAAATGCAGATCTGTCCCCAAGAGGGGCAGAAATGGCCAAAATGCTTGCCCCAAAAGGGACGCAACCCTTGCTCAAGGGGCCGCTCCCTGTGCTTCGAAATTGTGCAAAAACAAAAACAAACATTAATCCCTGGTGGCCTAATGTGTATAACTGCTACACTTTCAAGATCCCTTGTCCAGTCTTGCAGCAGGAATATACCTTTCAAAGAGACAACAAGGGAAAGAAAAAACTCCTTCCTTTCCTGTCGGTGTGTCTTTGGAACCCCCCACCCCTCCCAGGAGGACAAACTTACCTCCTTCTCACCCCGACGCTGGAAGCAAATGGCTTCCAGCGCCTCCAGCCTGGTCTGATGACACCAACGTGCTGCGTCCATTCTGAGATCATCAGATAGCTGGGGGTGGGATCAAGGGTGATAGCGGAAGCACCCAACCGTGTGTGGGTGTGAAGATGGTCAGGAGCCATTCGAGGCCCACCATGCATGTAAAAGGTTAAAATTTTGCATCTGAATTTCAGCCGCATATCATTTATACATACCTTAATAAATCACTATTTTGATGGGACAACCTAACATTTCCCTTCTAAATAGCACAGCGATTCGCTCTGAGATAAACAAATTTTGTGATCTGGTGATATGTTACCGAATCAGAAAATGAGTTTAGTACATAACAAAAAGCTAGTTTGTGGTCGCAAACCAAGTGATCTTGTGAATCACAGATCTTGAAACCGTAAAATGGCTTTGTACATCAGGCCTATTTTGCTGAAAACTGCTCCTTGTTTGTTGTTTTTCAAACATTTCTATAGACTGTGGAGCCCCAACACCATGGGGTATGCAAGGACTGCCTGGCACACCATTATAGTGTGGGAATCTTTCAATAGTGCCTTTTCAGAAGTTCAGGAATTTTACCCAACATGAGCGGAAATTCTTCTGCGAAAATGACTATTTACCACTCTTCATTTTCACAAAACATCTTTAGGGGAAGGGCATCCAGAACTCCCTTGAGGAAGTTGGGCTTGTTCACTTTGGTCCTCCCACGGTGAAATTTGAGGCAGATGCTTTAAACCCCACCACTTTCAATGTTCCCCATTTTCCACTCCTATTGCATACTGGAGGGCAGAGATGGAACTTGCATTGCTCATGTGAACTTTGGTTTGATTTGATATTCCTAGTCGAGCATTAGTATTTATATACTAAATTCATGCAATAACACAGCTATACAAATAACTCACAAAGACTGATAGACCCTTTTCTAGGCATTTGTATTTCATACAATCAGTAATTAGCAACTATATTTGCATACTAATTTGCTCATCAACCAACAAGGTGTATTTTAATTGTCTATGTTTCAGTGCTAACGTCAATGTAGTCAATGTGTAGCCTATCTTATTAAATTCCGAGAATTACAAAAACACTCAGAAAACAAACCAAATACATGAAAGCTTCGTGTATTTAAAACAAGTATTTGTTTCCAAGGCAACATCAGTAGCACAGTGCCATTTCACGTGCTTTTCTTAGACCTGAGTGTTGTTTTTCAGACTGTCCTGCTTTCAGCTCACTAAGCTATTATCAATACAAATATTAAATAGATGAAAGGGTCACATCTTGAAAATATCCCATGAAAGTCCTTGTTAAAGGCGAAAATCAAGCATGCGTTATTCTCATTACAAAATAATAATAACTCACAACTGGTACAATTGACTCTATGATAAAGTACGTTTTAGTTTTCTGAATTTCTTCTTTAAAGATGCAATCACCTTTAGTATCCATACCTGCCAAGCATCATTACTAGTTGTCTAAAACAGCAACTTGTTCAGCATAGTTTTTCTCTAAAAGATTGAAAGTAGTGAGATACTGCAAAAATGTCAGAGATGTGTTTTTTGCATGGCCTTGTATTCACAGGGAGAAAGGCATTTTAAGTGTCTGAACAACTCATTGAAATTAGTGAGCGCTAAAATTGCTGAGCTGTGGCCTAATTAAGGAGCGTATTGATAGGCCCCCAGCGCCACAGGAGCGGCACTTTTTGTGAAACTTCTGTGGCGCTAAGCACTGTGCCGTATTTAGAAGGTGGTGTTAAGGCCCATTTTGTTGCTTAACATCACCCTGTAAATACGGCCCCTACCCACGCAGCACTGTGCGTGGAAGGGGCTTGCAATGGTTGTTGCTGTGGGTGTGCCATAGCAACATCAATTGTATTTTGACACTGCCACAGATTTATGAAATTTCGTAAACCTGAGGCAGCGCCAAAATCTAATGCGACCCCCAGGGGTTGCATTAGCAGGGGGCAACAAGGAGGAATACTTTTATTCCTCCTCGGTTTTTGCTTTTTCTATGCATGCTGCAGAAAGAGCAAAATGCCTGAAATGATTGTTTATGTTCGGGAAGGTGCCCCTTCCTGAACATAAACAATCTTTTGAAAATGATGCTGTGGCACTTCTGTGTCTGCTGCATTGTGTAGCACACACAGAAGTACCAAAGCACCATTAGTGATTGTTTATGTGCGGCAAGGGACACCTTCCCGCACATAAACAATCACATTCCTCAATGCAGACATCCTTGCACGATGGTGCAAGGATGCCTGAGTTGGCACGGGTAGCTAAATTTAACGCTAGCGCAGTGACCAACACAGGGGTGCACCGTATTCACTTAAATACGGCGCATCTCTGCGTTTCTAAAGTGACGCAGCACGGTGCTGCCAATTTTGGCGCAGCACCGCGCTGTGCCACTTTACCATAAATCTGGCCCTTAGTGTCTGTGAATTGGGAGATCTGAATTGGGGTGCTCCAGTTTTCACCGCTAAATTTAGAGCTGGCACAACCTTCAAGTCAGCGATGGTAGAGCATCTGCCGCTGTAAACCTTTAGCCAGAAAACCAATGGAATTGCCAAATTGCTATGGCTCATGAATGCCTGAATGCTGGCCCTATTTAGGTCCAATATTCAGATATTCTTATTTTCAAACCATGAGGACCACCATGGCGGAAACTGAAAGCAAAAATAACTCATCCCAATTCTCATGGAAAACACCCCCATCATTTCAAGAATATTTATTGTTTAAGAGAAACAAAAAAAATGCTAAACAAACCACAATGAAAAGACCACCCATCTGCAGTACGTTCATGACAAACATGCTCCACCGTGCTCTTAGAAACATTTTCATCATAAATGCACTGTAGAACAGTAAGGGCATAAGAATATTGTGAATGGTCTTCCTTGGAGGGCAGACAAGTAGAACTTCATCATCTTAAGATGGCCCGCAGACCATCCACTGAAGCCTAAATGACCCTCTTTTTAAATATAACAAAACCTCTGACCAATTCTGCATACACCTAAAAAATCCAGCGCATGTGACCACCATAGACATGTGACCAATAATGATATTACATGGGCGCTGCAATTCAGTATTTCTTATTGAATGGTGATATGTTCAAGACTGAAACTGGTGATACTTGTAGAGAAGAATTGTAGCTGATGGTCACAAACCTCTGCCATATATTCACATTATTACTATTCTGATGAATGTCAGACTGATGGGTGGTTCCACAGTATAAGACAAGAGGACTGAAAGTTATCTCTGCAAGCCCCATTCTTTTTTCCTTCTCTCTCACCCGTTTTTACAAGTGGGACAATACTGGTACCCATACACTTTGCTCATATTGCCACCCTTCCAGGCACTATCTGCTGTACACCATTTTACCATCATCTCTAATGACAATGTCTTCTACCTTTCCCCATCCCTCCTTTGCACCATGATATTTATGCTTTCCTGTCCCCATAATCTCACTTTTCTTACCCACAACGTCCCGTACTTATAACTCCTTATCTTCATTACTACACACCATTGCTTTTCCCCTTCTTTCTTCTCCTCATCCCCTCTATTTGGTTCCTGACCGGAACTGTATGAAATGTTGAATAGCTTTTTTCTCCTTTTGGTATTGGATTATGTAGGCATTTCTACATTCATAATCAGTGCATAACAGTATAGTTGGCCAGTTACAAATAGATAACTTTGGTTTCATTTGTTGGCATATGAAAATTTAGACATTTGCTCTACTGCTGTGGATGATGTTCTAGCTGATTCTCGCTGCACCCCAAAATAAGACATTAATGTATTTTAGTGCACAAATGTGGCTATTGGTGTCAGATAGTGTTTACATAACCATAAGACTTTCACTTTTTTTATATTTACTGTACAAATATAGCCTGTTTTCCCAAAACCCAAATTACTCGACTGGATCCATTATAAAGCATGTATCACTCGTCAAATAGAATTTCCAGGAAAGCAACACAATGTCTGAACACTGACAAGGACTTAAGAATGCATTAGTATGATAGCTAAGCAGTGTTGACCACTGCCTTAGTAGAGAACGAGATTGAAGACTTGATGGAAACATTGGGCTGTCATTGCAGTGGGTCTGTTCTTTCCTCTATAATGGTGGTCAACAAATGCACATTGATGTCACCATGTTGTCAAGAAATTCTGTGACTTGCGAAATACCACAAGGATCTTCTCAACCTCTTACTCTATTGAATGAATAACATCACCCCCATCATGACAGACGAGCTCCCATCTTGAATCCAGTTCTGAATATACACTAATGACACACAAGTCTATCACTTGCTATAAAAATTGAAAGTAAAATGTGGAAACATCACTGAATACCTTGAGCACTTTTAATTTTGGATGAATGGGATTGTGGGATGAACTTGGAGCTCATTGTGTTCGTTGCACTTCAGCAAAAAATTATCTTGACTGGTCCAAGGAGCTGATAGTATCCAGATTTGCAGTCTAAAAGGTAAAGAAATGCTGGCACTGGATTTTATGCGGACATCACAGTTGCATAAAGGATTAAAACTATTGTGAAGCACGTTTATTAAAATGCTGATGCTGAGGAGAAAAAAAACATCCTTCAAATCAACTACGAGAATCAAGAGAGGGATTAGTGCTTCATGTTTAGGGTACCACACCTAGATTTATGCAGGAACTCTTCAAATAATAATGCCACAAATTACAGAGATTCAAAATCAGGTTTAAAGACTCTATAAAATCTAACATAAAAGACTGCATTACACCTGCTTTGAAATCCCGCCATGAGCTATCTGTGGATCAGAGTATCTAAATCAAGACTGAAGTCTACCCTGGCATTTTGCTGAAGGAATAGATCTCCATTGCTAATCTTTGGCTACTCAGAAGCAGCTGCTCAAAATCTCTATCTCTGGCCCATTCAGACACTTAAAACACAAATGCAAGTCAAGTAACGTGTACAAAAGTATAAACTGAACCATCTTTTGAGCTCTTTACTCATTTCATCCTCCTGCAAGACAACTACAAAAAGTGAACGGTCCAAAAACTTGTAACAATCCTGAGTATAGAAAATTACCCTGGGCAGTTTGACATTCCACTCCCTTGTTAGCTAATGGGACTGTTACAGAGAGAGGGGCAACCGTATCCAAATAAATCTTGGTCCTGACCCAAAAATTACTGTCTAGGTTTAATTTCAATACTCTGTTCACTGGACCCTAACCAGTACATATGAATGTGCCCTTATTGGGCCTCATTAGTGAAATGCTGCTCCTAGTACACAGAAAGTAAAATACAGTTATGGATAAAATGCTTGAATTGATCTCAGTAACTGGTAATTACTCTAACCTCCATTTCACCCGTTACTATTTTTCTCACAGTACTAGGGTAGACCAAATGTTAATCACATTTTCTCCTTCTTCAATGAGAAAAGGCCAGCCTCATCTGCTAGACACTTTACCCTCTGTAGTAGAACACCTGCAACCCAGATTGGTTTCAGCCATGTAGGGGGGCTTCTGACTTATGGCACAATGGGCTATGGGACACACATCATGGAATATCTGAACCCATTATATTATCTTAATGTGAAAACGTAATATGATGCATGAATTAATCTCAACTATTGGAAATTAGTCTGAACCACATTTCAGTGGATCATTTTTACTCAACCTTCCCACTACAGATAATCAACAACCAAGTGCAAATTAAACATATACCTGCTCTACTTGGAAAGGTTCTACCCCATTTGCTAGATCATTTCTCTTGTGAATCAGAACACTTAACCCCCTGGACTTTCCAGTTTTTGGTCTACCTGGTTAATACACTCCTGATCGGAGTCTCACTACCTGAGCCTTATTCATTGTTAGCCCTGTTAAAATAGATTAAGAGTGTGAATTGCCAGTGTCTGTTTTTTATGACAAGGTCCTGCTGCTGCATAGCTAGGATAAGAGGCTCTGCGTTGGTTGCACACAGACCCTTGCACACATGTGAGTGCACATGTGTATGGGCAGCACATGGGACTTCCATCTAAATCAGACCTGTATCTGCAAACAAGGAGCATTTCACAGAAGAGGCCATTCAGGGACAGGTGTATGACCTGGTGTATGCCTCATAATGTGAGTGGGCATTCATAGCATAAGCCTGTGGTGTTGAACTTAGAGTGTGTGTCTACATTTGTATCCATTATGGACAAAATCTGCACAAGAGTACAGTTGTGTCATAGTTAGGCCTACAGACTAGAGCACATGTAATATCACTTCTATCATATCAGCACTCCTATTGGTCCTTGGGAATTTTTCATTTAGCCTTGTCTTTGCTCCTAATGACCTCCTTTTCTGCCCAAAATATTATTTTCTACTCTTCTTTTTACAAAACATCTTTAGGGGAAGGGCATCCAGAACTCCCTTGAGGAAGTAGGACTTGTTCACTTTGGTCCTCCCACGGTGAAATTTGAGGCAGATACTTTAAACCCCACTACTTTCACTGTTCCTCATTCTCCACTCCTATTGCATACTGGAGGGCAGAGATGGAACTTGAATTGCTCATGTGAACTTTAGTTTGATTTGGTTTTCCTAGTCGAGCATTTGTATTTACATAATAAATTCATGCAATAACACAGCTATACGAATAACTCACAAAGACTGATGGACCCTTTTCTAGTCATTTGTATTTCATTCAATCAGTAATTAGCAATTATATGTGCATACTAATTTGCTCATCAACCCAGAAGGTGTATTTTAATCGTCTATGTTTCAGTGCTAATGTCAATGAAGTCAATGTGTAGCCTTATCAAGTTCTGGGAATTACAAAAAAACCTCAGAAAACAAACCGCAAATAAAAGAAAGCTTCGTGTATTTAAACCAAGTATGTGTTTCCAAGGCAACATCAGTAGCACAGTGCCATTTCACGTGCTTTGCTTAGACCTGAGTGTTGTTTTTCAGACTGTCCTGCATTCAGCTCACTAACCTGTTATCAATACAAATATTAAATAGATGAAAGGGTCACATCTTGAAAAATTCCCTTGAAAATCCTTGTTAAAGGCAACATTCAAGCATGCGTTATTCTCATTACAAAATAATAATAACTCAAAACTGGTACAAATGACTCTATGATTAAGCATGTTTTAGTTTTCAGAATTTCTTCTTTAAAGATGTAATCGCTTTAGTATCCATATCTGCCAATCATCATTACTAGTTGGCTAAAGCAGCAGCTTCTTCAGCAGGGTTTTTCTCTAAAAGATTGAAAGTAGTGAGATGCTGCAAAAATGGCAGAGATGAGTTTGTTGCATGGCCTTGTATTCACAGGGAGAAAGGCATTTTAAGTGTCTGAACTCCTCATTGAAATTAGTGAGCACTAAAATTGTTGAGTTGGGGCCTAATTAAGGGGCGTATTTACAGACCCTAGCTCCACGGGAGCGTCACTTTTTGTGACGATCCTGTGCACTAAGCACTGCGCTGCATTTACAAGGTGGCGTTAAGCCACATTTTGTGATTTAACATCACCTTATAAATACGTCCCCTTCCCATGCAGCACTGTGCGTGGAAGGGTCGTGCAATGGGTGTTGCTGTGGGCGTGCCACCCATTGTATTTTGACGCTGCCTCAGATTAATGAAATTTTGTTAACCTGAGGCAGTGCCAAAATCTAACGGGGTGGCATCAGCAGGGTGCAACAAGGAGGAATACTTTTATTCCTCCTTGTTTTTTGCTTTTTCTATGCATGCTGCATTCTGCAGCATGCATAGAAAGAGCAAAATGTCAGAAATTATTGTTTATGTTCAGGAAGGTGTCCCTTCCTGCACATAATCAATAATTTGAAAATTACGCTTTGGCCCTTCTGTGTGTGCTGCATTGTGCAGCACACATAGAAGTGCCAAAGTGCCATTAGTGTTTGTTTATGTGTGGGAAGGGACACCCCTCAACGCAGACATCCTTGCATGATGGTGCAAGGATGCCTGCATATGTATAGAAGAATGTTGTCCACGCAGAGTGAAATTTCCTCCTTCATGACGTTCCTTCCCGCACGTGGAAACTGCAGACTGTGGGATATTCTTACACTTTTCAGGCCTGGGATTCAATTGTGAGGGCGAAGAGAATGAGGGACAGCCCTGCCTCCTACCCCTGCCAATGGGAAAGTCAGGAGACAGCGTTCCATTCACTCTGACAGCGGGCACCGGGACCTGATAGAGTAGCTTAAGCCACTTCCGATATCGGGGCCAAACCCCAAGTTCACCATAGTTTGCTCTAGAAAGGATCAATGCACTCCATGAAACACTTTCCCTCCTTCTAGTGCAAGGAAGACATGTGTCTCAGGCTAGGTTTACATTTTGTTCATCCAGATATGTGCACACCTTAAATTGTACCATGTTGACCTCCAAGCATAAAGCCTGACTGATCTCTGTGAACCAGGGACGTAATAACCTGCAGAAGTCTGATGGCCAATATTGTGGCCAAAATCTTAACTTCAACATGTAGTAGAAAGATCAGACTGTATGACTCACAACGCTCTTTGGATTTTTCAGGTTTGTGTATCACTACTATAACAACACACCTGATGTCTGGTGGAAGAGTGTGTTGCTGACCGGTCTCTAGCAACATATTGAGAAAATGGGGTTCAAGCAGTCCTATATTGTGTCTAAAAAATTCTGCAGGGAGCCTGTTGAGGCCCTGTGTCTTATTGGATTTTTAGCCTCGCTGTGGTGGCTTGGACGTCTGCCAAAGTGACATCAGCCTCATTGTGACTGTGGCACCTCTTTATCCAGCACAGAGGTGTTCACCAACTCCAGGTATTTCGCAATGTGTGGTGTATCATGCAGTGATCTAGCTCTATAAAAGTCCTTATAATGGGTGCAAAGACCTCAGTGATACCTTCATTTGTAACAAAACAATTGTCACTGGGTTCTATTATCAGGTGCACCCATCTGACCTCCACTTCTTTCCGGCCTAGTCACCTCAGAGCCTTCCCATCCTTGTTATCTGTGTCATACAACCTGTGGAATGTTGCTAGCATTTGCTTCTTTGACCTGTCTTGCACCATCTCTCAGTACCTGGCCCTAAGGAGTTCTAACTATCTGAACCTCTGGGCATACAACCCAGGACCCGGTCACCCTCAAGCTCTAAAAGTTTGTTCTCTCGCTGTTCCAGGGCTCCTATTACCCTTCTTTTTTTAGGACAATCAGGTTCTGGGCTCTGTGGCTCTATAATGGAGGAGGGTCTTATATGCTTCCCATAGCACTACCTTAGATATGACTGAGACAGCGTTCCATTCACTCTGACAGCGGGCACCGGGGCCTGATAGAGTAGCTTAAGCCACTTCCGATAGCACAGTTTGGAATCAACTCATAACCCAATGGCCATGGCCCCATCTTGTAGTTCCCATGTGTTTAGCGTCCAGCTTCGACCTTCTCCATGACTTCCTTTTCCCAGTTTCAACAGCAAAGGGGAGTGATCAGAAAGACCCTGAACTAGAAATTCTGCCTGTTGTATAATACCCACATCCCTGGCTGGGGCAAATACATAGTCCAGTCTGAAGAACACCCTGTGGGCTCTGGAGTAGTATGAATATTGCCTAGCAGAGAGGTATGCCCGTCTCCACAAAACCTAGAGACCGAGCGTATTCACGAAACGCAAAAGCTGGGTGTCGGGTGCACAGGCAACCCTGATGTCCAAGTCCTATTAAGCCTGATTTCCATGACATCATTGAAATCTCCGCCCAGAATATGGAGCTGAGAATTCTCCTTCAGGAATGTTTCATAGAGCTTCACCATCATGGGGACCTGCAATTTGGAAGGGGTGCTTGCCCCTGTTGATTTTGGCACATGTGGGTCCCCTCCACATGGATTTTGGGTCAAACTGATAATGACCTTCAGCCGACAGCATCTAGGGGGATCAACATCAAGGTCTGGCCCTCACCCTGGTGTGATTTCACCGGTGAATCAGTTCCCGCTGTTGTCGACTTGCCCAGGGTGATGTCCTCAAACTTCCGCACTCATAAAGGGAGGGGGGGGCAAGAGGAGACTGATGAAGGCTCCTGCTCCAGAGCCCCCCCACCCCCGGCATCCGGCTTGGCAGGAAGCCCAGTTTGGCCACCACACTGGCCTAGACGGAGACAGAGCATTCCCTTAGCGGGGACCTTGCCTACGGCCCCAGTTGTTTTCACTCTGGCACTGGACGCCTCAGGTGGTACTTGCCAGGCGCAGCACCCAGAGACTTTAAGTGGTACTTCTCCACCTCCAGTGTGGCCTCGCTGGCAACTCTGGCACTTCAGGAGTCAGGCGCCCAGAGTGGGTGGGTTCCTGCCTCCTCAGGGCTGCAACCCTTTGCAGGCCAACCCAGGACATCCAGCGGATCACAGGGGCAGCTCCCATATGCTCTTTTAGTTTATTGCCATCCGGTCTCAGTCCATCTGGTCTCAGTCAACAGAAGGATGACTCACCCACTCCAGCAGTGGCCACAAGCGACTCTACCAAGGCCATGGCTCTCCTTTAGGCCCCAGGTTCCCAGGCTCAGGAGTTCTGGTGTCTGCGCCTCTCAGATGCAGTCTACAATATGGGGGTGGTGGTCAGGCAGGGTAAACAGTGCAGTAGTGATGGCTAGAATGCAGCAGGATTTAGCCTAAGTTGGGTGCGGAGCTCACTCAAGGAGCGTCCAACACCTTTGCTTTCCTGACTATGGGGGTGATTCTAACCCTGGCGGTCGGTGTTAAAGCGGCGGCCAACACGCCAACACGCCAACAGGCTGGCGGTAAAAAATATGGAATTCTGACCCTGGCGGGAACCGCCAACACAGACAGCCACTTTAACACTCCGCCCGCCACGGCGGTACAAACAAACAGCGCGGCGGTCACCGCCAACAGCCAGGCGGCAGACAATGTACCGCCCACACTATCACAACTCACCAATCTGCCACCATTTCCGGGGCGGGAGCACCGCCGATAAAAACACGGCGGAAACAGACTACGAACGGGAAAACGCTCACCACTACGCACTCCAGGAGGAAGGAGGACAGCATGGAACCCGAATTAAACATCCTACCTGCTCTCGTCTACCTTCTCATCTACCACGAGTACGAAGTCCGGCGCAGACGACAACGGTGAGTACTGCACCTACGACACACGGGAGGGGGGAGGACGAAAGGTTACGGGCACACACATATGCGACCCCCCCCCCCAACTATGTACACACCAATGCAGAGCAACAAGTCACAGTGACTCCACCCAAACACCCCAGAAAAATGCTAGGACATAATCAAATTTGGAATAAATATTTATGTACCAAAAAGGTCCTGAAAAATATCGTACAACCATGAAAGATATTCACAAGAAAACAAATGACATACACATCAGTGTATAACTGAAGTAACAAGTCCTGCACATCCTACGAATTCATCATGTCCGTGGGCCAAAGTTTTGAGAAACAAGGGCAAAGCCCACTCAGGAGACCTGAGTCCTTTGGAGAGAACACTGCAGGGGCATCAGATGTAAAAACTACAGGCACCTCAGGGGGAAGGGAAGGGGGGGGCACCACAGCCACATGAGTCCACGACGCCAGATCAACGAGGAGCCACCATGCCCACTGTACCATCCTGGGGAGTGCAAAGCCACAGTCTCTCAATCTCTCTACAGTGGGTGGGCTGCCCACTGGACCATCCTGGGGAGTGCAAAGCCACAGTCTCTCAATGTCTCTACAGTGGGTGGGCTGCCCACTGGACCATCCTGGGGAGTGCAAAGCCACAGTCTCTCAATGTCTCTACAGTGGGTGGGCTGCCCACTGTACCATCCTGGGGAGTGCAAAGCCACAGTCCATCAGGTGGATGACAGTCTCCACTGGTCAAGGAGGAGGCATGGTGGGCACAGTGAACCATAAACAGTGATTGAGACGGCGGTGCCCAGCGGAGCGGTGCTTGAGAGGAAGGGCCCAGCGGAGCGGTGCTTGAGAGGAAGGGCCCAGCGGAGCGGTGCTTGAGAGGAAGGGCCCAGCGGAGCGGTGCTTGAGACGGCGGTGCCCAGCGGAGCGGTGCTTGAGAAGAAGGGCCCAGCGGAGCGGTGCTTGAGATGAAGGGCCCAGCGGAGCGGTGCTTGAGATGAAGGGCCCAGCGGAGCGGTGCTTGAGAGGAAGGGCCCAGCGGAGCGGTGCTTGAGAAGAAGGGCCCTGTTCAGCGGTGCTCTTCTCCACGGCGGGCCCTGTTCAGCGGTGCTCTTCTTCACCGCGGGCCCTGTTCAGCGGTGCTCTTCTTCACCGCGGGCCCTGTTCAGCGGTGCTCTTCTCCACGGCGGGCCCTGTTCAGCGGTGCTCTTCTCCACGACGGGCCCTGTTCAGCGGTGCTCATCCAGCAGGTCAAGGGAGCCAGACCTGGCCTGGACTCCCTGCTCAGTCGCCCTCGGACCGTGACGTTTCTGGATCCTTCGGGGACGGACTCCTGGCCTCCTTAGTGTCCTCCTTCCCAGGTGGGATGTGGCATGTGGGGTCCACCTTCTCCGCGCTCCTGCTGCCCTTCCGCTCCTTTGATGGGGCTCTCGGGCCCTTGCCTCCCCTAGATGGTGTGGGTGGTGAAGTGGCCGCACATTGCTCCTTGGGGGCAGCCCTGTCGGTCCTCGCACGGCGGCCCTTGTTTTTGCGGGTCCTCTTGCCGGGGGGGGGGCTGGACGTGTCCTTGCTGCTGATCGATGTGTCACTGCTGGCAAAGGGTGGGCTCCAGAACCCATGCACAACAGTGACACCCGAAGCTGGGCTGGTGGTGGCTGCGGTGCTCTTGGGACTCTTTGAAGATGAATGGGGGAGCTCATCGGGGGGAAAGAGGTCAAGGTTAGCCATGAAAAGTTTTTTAGGGCCAAGGTAAAGGGTAGGAGAAGTGGAGATGGAAGTGGAGGTAGAGGAGGTGGTTGTAGGAGAGTCAGGTGTGCTGTCATTGGGTGAAGGTGCTGGTGCTGTAGGCTGTCGTGAGGTGGATGGCTGTTGGGTGGGTGGCTGCCTGCGTTTGTGTGTCTTGGAAGAGGGGGTGACAGACACAGTGGGAGAGGACACAGGGGACGTGTAAATGGCAGTGGGGGTGGTGACTGCACAAGTGTGGACTGTACTGGAGGGTGAGGTGGTGATGGAAGCACTGGCTGATGTTGGGGTGCATGCAGGTGTGAGTGTAGACGTCACAGGGAGGGAGGAGGGAGACGAGGAGGAGGGGGACACAGGGGTGGCAGTGGCTGTTGGCATGTCTGCATCTGGGTGTTGCTTGGGTGAGTGTATGTGGGATCTGTGGTGCTTGTGTTTGGATGAGCTGCTCTTGGGTGTTGAGGTGTGTGCAGGCTGGTCTGATGGTGTGGATGGGATAGGCTGAGGAACAGGAGATAGAGAAAGGCTGGAGGCAGTTAGAAGAGGGAGGCTGGAAACAGGGACAATGGCTGCCGTCAGTGCTGAGGCCAGAGCAGTGAACGCTCGTTGATGGGCAGCCTGACCCGAATGAATGCCCTCCAGGTACGCATTGCTCTGTTGCACCTCCCTTTGCACACCCTGGATGGCATTCAAAAGGGTCGTCTGCCCAACAATGAGCGTCCTTACCAGGTCAATGAGCTCCGCACTGAGGGCAGCAGGGGCAACAGGGGCAGGGGCTGAGGTGCCTGGGACGAAGGAGACGCGCGCCTTCCTGGGCGAACGGGCACGGAGCGAAGACTGAGGGGCTGCTGGGAGGGCAGGGCTGGTGCGCTGGGTGGCGGCTGTACCTGTAGAGGCGGGGGGCACGGATGTTGCCGCCACCCCTAGGGAGCTCCCATCCAAGGACGTGTCGCTTTCGCTGCTCTCACCAGCGGTCCCCGTCGTGGTGCTCCCCTCGCCCTCCGGATCACTGGTGCCCTCGGTTTCTGTTCCTGGGCCCACCGGGGCCTTGTGTCCTGCAGCTCCCTCGTGCTCCGATGCCAAATCTCCTCCGCCTGATGATGCTAATGCACACATGCACAAGAAGATGAAGAGAAAGGGTGGGGGGAGAAAAAAGAAGACCAGGTTGAGTGCATGCAATGTCAACACCGTTGGCGGAGAGGACAGACACAGGTGCCTAATGCACTAAGCCGCGCATTCGGGGTACACTACTCAGTACTACTGACTAAGACAACAGGCCAAGAGACGTCAAACGCGCACATGGGAGATGCTGGACCTTCAATGGCTGTACTTGTCACCCTACCGAGGTGGGGGCCGGGGGCACAGGGCCATGCCTAAGGGAGAGGACTACACTACAGAAAGCGCCCTGGCCTAATGTCACACACAGCCCTCCTCCCCCACCCATACGCCTCCACTGCGCAGAAAGATAGGAGAATGTGCTGATACTCACCCCCTTGTGTCTGCTGTGATGTCTTAAAGCGCCCATCCAATTCAGGGTAGGCCACCGCCAGGATCCGGGACATCAGGGGGGTCATGGTGCGACTGGCACCCCTCCTAGGTTGGGAGGCCATCCCCAGCAGTGTTTCTGCGGTCTTCCTTGTTCCGCGGCGGATGTCCTCCCACCTCTTGCGGCAGTGGGTGCCCCGTCTGTTGTGAACCCCCAAGTTCCGGACTTCCTTGGCGATGGCACGCCAAATCTCGATCTTCTGATGGGCGCTGACCTATTTGACATGTACAGGGTGGAAAGGAGGAAATCATCAATGACCTGCATGTTAGATGTAATTGGCCCCCCCCACCAACTTTGCCATATGGCACATGCTCTCATCTGTCGGGCGTTGCACTCCTCATTCGCCCCCCACCCCACCAACTTACATCCACCCCAATCCACACAGGCATAGCCCATTCCATGTGCACCCGGTGTACTCACTTGTTGGTCTGGAGGACCGTAGAGTAGCGCATACTGGGGGAGGACCCCATCCACGAGCTTCTCCAACTCTTCAGACGTGAAGGCAGGGGCCCTTTCCCCAGTCGCAGCAGCCATTGTATCTTCCAGACCGAGGTCACAGCAGCACTTGCAGTATAGGTCCTCTCCTGTGGATGATCAGGTCTCGAGTGATTAAGCAGATAGAAAATGGCGGTCACGCCCGCGGCGGTGCGTACCGAGGCGGTGCGTACCGCGACCGCCGGCGCACTTCGTCATTGGCTCCTGAAACCCATAGGCTTCAATGTTAACCAATGCGGCTTTGCGCCGCGGTCTTCGACCGCCTACCGCCACGGTGTGCCCCGCCAGCGCATTGACCTCACATCCCATTGTCCCACTTCACAGGTCAGGCAGCCGCCATTTCAAGGGCCTACATGGCTTAATTTTGACTGCGACACACAGGCCTAGGCCTTGCATTGCCACACATACACGCCTTTCAACCCATTGCCATTCTTTAACTGTGCAAGCTGTCTGTACGTACCTGTGGTTTGGCTGACTCTGTGCTCCATGTTGTCCTTCCTAGGCACCGTCCGCTGGGACTTGCGATGAGAAGAAGGAATCCTCGCGTGTACCGACCGCTGGTGGACTTGTCGACAATGGAAGAACGCCATATAATACTTCGATACAGACTTGACCGTGCCACTATCCATGAACTGTGTGCCCAGCTGGAGCCAGACCTGATGTCCCCCATCCGCCAACCCACAGGGATTCCCCCTCTGGTGCAGGTTTTGTCAGTCCTCCATTTTTTGGCAAGTGGGTCATTCCAGACCACAGTGGCCATGTCATCTGGAATGTCTCAGCCTATGTTTTCTAAGATTTTGAGCAGAGTGTTGTCTGCCCTGATGAAACTCATGCGGAGCTACATCATTTTCCCAGAGGAGGGTGACTTGCCTACAGTGAAGGGTGATTTCTATGCCCTTGGACATATCCCCAACATCATTGGTGCCATTGATGGGACCCATGTGGCTTTGGTACCCCCAAAAGACGATGAGCAGGTGTACCGAAACAGAAAAAGTTATCATTCGATGAATGTCCAGGTGGTCTGTTTGGCTGACCAGTACATCTCCCATGTAAATGCCAAGTTCCCAGGGTCAGTGCATGACGCGTATGTGATGCGAAATAGCAGCATCCCCTATGTGATGGAGCAGCTACAGAGACAACGTGTGTGGCTAATAGGTGACTCTGGTTACCCCAACCTGCCGTGGCTACTGACCCCAGTGAGGAATCCCCGGACAAGGGCAGAGGAACGCTACAATGAGGCCCATGGGCGTACTAGGAGGGTGATTGAGCGAACCTTTGGCCTCCTGAAGGCCAGGTTTAGGTGCCTGCATATGACCGGTGGATCCCTAATGTACTCACCAAAGAAGGTGTGCCATATCATCGTGGCGTGCTGTATGCTTCACAACCTGGCTTTGCGACGCCAGGTGCCTTTCCTGCAGGAGGATGGTCCAGATGGTGGTGTTGTAGAAGCCGTGGAGCCTGTGGAGAGTGAAGAGGAGGAAGACTCAGAGGACGACACAGACAATAGGGACAGAGTGATACAACAGTATTTCCAGTAACACCCAGGTAAGAATCACCCACGCCATTTCACAATTGCTTATAGCCTCCTGCATCTGTACTTTCTGTAGTTCCCACCAGATCTTTTTGGGTAATTTTTGTTTTTCCCTTCCCTTCTCAGTGCTGTATGACTCAGTGCCTGACTTCTGCTTGGTTTGCCCATGAACTACAGCGTATTGACATTGGTATGTTGTCATCACTAATTGACAGAACAGATATTGAACAGTAATATGTAATACATTTGCTAATAATACAGCATGACTCCAAACTGATTTGTGTGCAATATGTGATTTATTTACAGTGCTATATATTGGTACATGTGATTATAAGGGTGATGGGTGGGGGTGGAGTAATGTCCATGGCAGAGTCCAGTTCTCAGTCTCACAGGTGCATTGTCCTTTTGCCTGTGGAAGGATGGAGCAGAGGCAGTTCATGGTTGGACAGGGTGACAATGTGGGACAGTGGGAAGAGTTCAGGGGGTATGTCCTGCTGGCGGGGGTCTTGACATCCTACTCTGTCTTTTTTTTGGATCTCAGGCTCCTCTTACGGGGTGGTTGTTCTTCAGCAGGAGGTGGGGTTCTGGTGGCCTGTTGTGGTGTTGGGGCCTCCTGTCCACTAGCGCCGGCGGAGGTGGAAGGCTGTTCCTGGTCCGGGCTAGTGACAGGGGCCCTGTGTGGTGCCACATGGTCCCGCAACGCGTCTTCTATCCTGTTGAGGGCCAGGACGATGGTCCCCATTGCGGTCCCGATGATTCTCAGCTCCTCCCTGAACCCCATGTTGCGTTCCTCCTGCTGTGCCTGGATCTCCGTGAACCTGGCCAGTACCGTCGCCATCGTCTCTTGGGAGTGGTGGTAGGCCCCCATGATGGTGGTGAGGGCCTCTTGGAGAGTGGGTTCCCTGGGCCTCTCCTCCCCCCCCTGTCGCACAGCAGCCCTCCGAGCTGCCCGGTTTCCCCCGGCCTCTGTCTCCTGGACGGTGTGCCCGCTCCCACTGCCCCCAGGTCCCTGTTGTTGTTGGGGTGTTGGGTTAGCCTGGGTGCCCTGTAGTGGCAGACACACCGCTGATTGACGTGTCCTAGAGACAGAGGCATGGGCACGCTGGGTGGGAGCTGTGCTGGTGTTGGCAGAGGGGGTCGGGTCTGGTGTGGCCTGTGGCTGCCTGAGGGGAACCGACTGCCCAGAGGTCCCCGATGGTCCGGGCTGGTCATCAGGTTCAGTGTCGACAGAGCTGCTGTCCTCACTGTGGGCCTGTTCCGGGGGTGGGATGGACATTTCTGGACCCTCCTGGCTGGTGTGTTGGCGTTCGGGTCCTGCATGGGGTAAGAGAGTTTGGTTATTGTTTCTGTGTGTGCAATGGCGTGCGTGTTATGGGTGCCCTCGTCCCCCAGTGCAGGCATTCCCTTGAGGGCGGTGTTGTGAGGGTAGTTAGTGGGGGGGGGGGGTAAGTGCAGTGGTCATGCTTGGGTGATGGGTGTCCATGGATTGTGTTGGCATGCAGGAGTTGGTGTTGGGATGGGTGGGTTGTGCTGGTGAGACATTGTCAGGGAGGATGTGTGCTGGGGGGTTGGGGGTGAGGGTGGGGGTGTGGGTTGGCATGCTGGTGGGGTGGGGGGGATATAGTAGTTGAGATTGGACTTACCAGAGTCCATTCCTCCGGCTACTCCTGCGAGGCCCTGAGGATGCAGGATGTTGAAGACCTCTTGCTCCCATGATGTAAATTCGGGAGGGGTGGGTGGGGGTCCGCCGCCAGTCTTCTGGACTGCGATGTTGTGCCTGGAGACCATCGATCGGACCTTCCCCCGTAGGTCGTTCCATCGTTTGCGGATGTCCTCCCTATTCCTGGGATGCTGTCCCACCGCGTTGACCCTGTCCACGATCCGCTGCCATAGCTCCGCCTTCCTAGCTATACTGGTGTGCTGCACCTGTGAGCCGAAGAGCTGGGGTTCCACTCTTAAGATTTCCTCCACCATGACCCGGAGTTCTTGGTCCGAAAAGCGTGGGTGCCTTTGGGGTGCCATGGGGTGGTGTGGGTGAGGTGTGGGGTGGTGTATGTGATGATGAGTATGTTGGTGTGTGGTGCTTTGTGCTACTATGTGGTGTGTGTGATGGTGTAGTGTGCCTCAGTGTGTATTGCTATGGATTGTCTGCTGTGTCTCTCTCTCCTTCTCTCAGTAATTGTGGTCGTAGGGGTTTGTGGGTGATGTGGGGGTGTGTTTTATAGTTGATTGATTGTGTGGGAGTGGGTTGTGTATGTGTATCAGGTGTGTGTATTTGTAATTGTTCAATGTGCCTGTGTTTTGGTGCTGTGTGTGTATTTTGACCGCGGCGGTGTGTACCGCCAATGGAATACCGCGTTGGAAAGCCCGCCGCGTTGATTCGTGGGTCGAAATGGCATGGGCGTATTTCTGTTGGCGTGACGGTGGAGGTTTGGTTATCTCCAGTTTATCGCTGCCCGCTGATGTGGCGGCCTGCAGTGGAGGTCGGATTTTTGGAGGTTTGACCGTTGTGGGTCAGAATGACCGTGGCGGCTTTCCGCGGCCGCGGCGGTGTTATGGCGGTCTTCTGACCGGCGGTAAGCGCCTTTTACCGCTGAGGTCAGAATGACCCCCTATACCTTGAGTCAAATGTAATGTTGAGCCATTTAATTATTTCCTGTTAGAACTGAAGGAGAGAATATATTATGTAGAACCGTGATCCCCTGCTTTTCTGCAGAGGCAATTCTCTGAACATGTTGTTTTGTTTGTAAGTCATACAACTATGTACAATGTGACCTAATGTATCAGATATGAGCATATGATTGGCAGGAATTTAATTCCAAGATTCCATAATACCCAAACCCAGTTATTTATATAGAGCAGAATGCAAAGACTAGCTAAGCGGTTCTTAAAATCTCTTGATAGTTGTGAAAGAACGGTTCTGACCATCTGGTCCGCCCTTATTTTTCGGTTTTTGACCTCCTGTTTTTTGACCTTTTAATGTGAGGGAGCATCCTTGTCGGGTACTCACCCACAGTAAACTCATGGTAAAATAGGCTGCGCATGTTTACCGCTGGTGCTGCCTTGCTAAGGAAAGGCTGCTGTGGCGCAGCAAGAGTAGGAGGCCCCAGGCTGGTTACGCGTGATCATGTGTGGACACACGTGTGCACCCACATGAGGGCTGCAAGGGGAGGATTCCTTAGGGAGCCTGGCGCAGAAGGAACTTTGCAGAGTGGGTGGTGACCTGAAGTAGGCCTCATGAGATGGGTGTAGACATATGATGGACAGTCAGTGTGCTTACTGTCTTTTTACTGTAGGGACACTCCACTAAATGTCAACATGAGCGTGCTTTATGTCTTTTCACTGCAGGGACACTCCATTAAAAGTAAATGTGAAACAGTGGCCTAGGGCATAACTCAGGTCTCCTAGGGCCCACAGAGACCAGAGGCACACCAATGTACACTGTAACCTGTATGAAAAGAATGATGTGATAGGTTACAAAAGCATAGTTGTACAACTTATGGGTCATCCCGGAATGTCATCTTTCTTTGACTCAGCTCAGGATTATAGTCAATTACTGCTCTAAATACCTGCCTGAGCAGGGTCTTGCATCAATTAGCCAATTGTCAACCCCTGGCAGGAAATGGGCGAAGAGCCACTGAAAGGAATGTCAGGGAGGAGGGGCTGAGTTTCAGAGCACATTTTGACCTAGCTCCTGAATGACACCATTTTGAGCTATCCCAGAAGACTGTGCAGGAAGGAGGGAACAGGGACACGGAATCGATGTGGCACATCTGGATAGGCCAGAGGTGCAGGCCTGCTGGACACTTCCACCCCCACTTAAAAGGTCCTGCACAGGGGAGACCTCTCTCTCTTGGCTGTGCTTCACTGCTGGACACTGGGACTGCAGGCAGGCATCAGGGGAAACTGGAAGGAATAACCCCCTGACTGCCCTCGGGGCATGGACTGAAGGACTTCAGACCTAGCAGGGCACATGCAAGGCCAGCTAAGCTGGCCCACTTAGTCCCCCCCTGAGGACCGGTTGGGGGAAAGACTGGGATGAGGCAAGGATAGCACGCTGCCCAAAAGAAAAGGAAGGCACCCAGAGGAAAGGTTGGCACAGGGAGTCCGTAGGACTGGCTCCCTACCATCTAGGGGACTTCTAGGCCAGAAGGCCTAACAAAAGTTCTCCTGGTGGCAAGGGCTCACAACCAGGTGTGAAACGACATCAAGGCAGTCAAAAATGGCCATTGAAGGCCCAAGATTTACAACGGAGAAGGTCTGTGACCTTTGGCATAATTCAGAGCAAGTGGCAAAGTGTGTGGGCCTCAGACGCTGCTCTGGTTGATGACCCCGGGGTATGCCAGGGCTCAGTGCTGCCCCCAAAAAGAAGTAAAGCCGGGGGCTGCCATTCAACCCCCAGTGAAGATGCTGGCAGGGGCCACAGACCTCATCCCAGGCCCTGGAAGAGAAGGTTAAGTCGGGGATCGCCATCTGGTTCCCTGTAAAAATAAAGGGTCCCGCACCCATTCCAGGCCCCGCCACAATGTAAACCAGGGGATGCCGTTGTGTCCCTTGCAAAGATGGCCACCGGCTGAGGAAGGGGCCGGCGGCCGAAGACAAACCCCCATGAAGAGGAGAGTGGGGTTTGCCATCATGCTCCCCCAGGAAGGAAAGGAGGGGTCCCAGACCCTATCCTGGGGCACTGACTGGGCAGGAAAGGAGGGGGGTGCTGTTGCACTCCCCTCAGGCAGCCTGCCCGACTGCCACAGCAGCTCGTGTCTGCCTTCAGGAGGGGGCAGACACCAAGTGCAGAGCCGGCTCCTACGGCAGCACCTGGAGGTGCTGGCCGTGCTCGAAGCTGGTGGGAGCCGTTGAGGGTGGGCTCCTCAAGCCACTCACCAACAGTACTCACCTGACAAGGGTGTCCGGGTGGGACCAAACCCCCCCCCAGCAAGAGGGCAGCCAGGGGTGCACTCCCCGTGCTGTCCTCCAATGAAGAAGCCGTATGACGGGGGTGTCCGGGTGGGACAGGACAACCCAACATGAGGGCAGCCAGGGATGGGCTCCCCTCACTGCCCTCCAAAGACGCAGCCACGCAGGGAGTGTCTGGGTGGGAACGGATACCCCCCAAACAAAGAAGACTTTGCCACATAAACTAAGACAAGTGGCTCTCCCCAGCACATCGGGAGAGCCACTCACCACATATGCATCCCAGCCCACAAAGCCTTGCGAGGCCCCACACTATGTGGAGTGTGACAACAGAATTATAACCCCAATGGTTCTACCACAATGTAATACACAAGCTTTTTGGAACTTTTGTTCTTTTCTTCAGGGATTGCGTTCTCTAGGAGCATAGGAAGGGATTACACCAGGTTGATCAAGAGTAACTAGGAAATAATCTAAAAGTGATCAGAAAGTAATTCTAATCCTTAAATTATTTTTAACATGCCTCTACATGTTTCTTGTTGATGCCGATTTGAGTAATTAAACTGACAGCCATCTCTTATCAAAGTTGATGTATTTATTTGCCAGATTTAGGTGCTCTCTCTCCAAATTACAGTCAAATATTGCATTGGGATACTAGGAAATGTATTGCCATATGGGTTGTTGGATTGTGTTTCCCCTCAGGGGAGACAAGAATGATTACACGTCATCCAAGAGTAATTCCATCAGTTTGTGTATATTTGTAAAATGTTGTATAGTATTGAGTAGTGTGTGTGTGTAATAAATGTACTTTTACTTTATCAAAAGAAAAAGCACAGACTGGACAATCACTTATTGAGTGTCATGCTTGTGTGCTCATGAATGGGAATGACTAACCCACACCACTTCCCCTGAGTAAGCTTTGGACTGCTCTGCAACGCCACCCTATGAGAGTCAAGCGCTACAATGGGGCGTTTGGTTCTCAGTGGTGGTCGGGTGCAGACCCATTACTAGAGTTGGATTTAAGCGCTTAGAGGCAAAGGGAAAAGATGGTCTGTGAAGCTTGTCTTGCATAGGTCTGTATCAGTGATCTGCCTTAGAGATGGACTGGCACAGTGTGAGCAATTTCTAAGATGAACGCACTACAGAATATATGTATTTAGGTAGGGAATTGTAAAATTGTGTGACCTTATTCAACAATAGCGCTGGATTGTTCATAGTCAGAGCCTCTGTCCGGGCAGGTTCTTTCCGCTTTATCTGGTCCTTTGTTTCTCTTCAATTCTTGTACTTTCTTAGGTGTAAGTATAGGGCAGTAAAGCAAACGAGCCTCAGCAGCTTTATGACAAGATCATCAGATGATAGCATCAGTTGCAGAGTGTGTCTCTTTCCAAGTGTGATTGACTTACGCTGTAAGAGTGAAATTTACTACTGACAAAAGATTGGGGGTAAATTCTCCCACAAAACTGTGTTGCAGGAAATTTTACCAGCTTGCAAACTTGTTTTGGGGTCGTGCAAATTTAAAGGTCACACGGTCATAATAATTAATATATCATAGTGGTCGCAAACATGCAAATTGGTTGTAGTTTCTTAGGTTGTTGTGTGTTAGTTTCTAAGGTTCTCAAATATTCCATTGATAGCAGAATTTCAAGAAAATGCTATCTGGTTACATTTTTCCCACCAAGGTCATGGAGAGAAGTTAAATTCTAACACCTCCTCCACTCAAAATTCTGGGTGCAATCTGGAAGAGTAAAATGGGGAATTTCAAAGGGAAGTGTACAACAAAGGCCCAGATTTATCAAATATTCACGCAGTGCATGAAAGGGCGAGGGTAGGAATGCGCTATATTTAACATCATATGATACATTCCTGTCTCCTCCTTGTGCTGAGGCACAATGGGCTGCCCCAATGCAGGCACCCTTGCTCTGTGATGCAAAGGTGTCTGCATTGTAGGCAGTATTGTTATTGTGGAGAAATTGACACCTTTCTGCACAAAATCAATCCTTCTTCCCCTTCCTGTGGCACATATTGAAAGAGGAAAAAACGCAGAGAAATAAACATATTTCTCCTCGCAACTCCTCCCCTTGGAAGGCGTAGCGTTTTGATGCATATCGTGTCAACCACTCATGGTGAATCTAGGAATATTACTAAATATATGGGTGGATGCATGGGAACGCCCACGTTCCACTCATTGAAGGCCTCCGTGGCGCAGAGTAAGGCACGGCAGAGACCAATACTGCCTTGTGTTCAAGATCACACTGACCTATAGGACAATCGGTCAGTGCCCAATCGGCTGGTTTGACAGATCAGTGTGTAAGACGGTTTATTAGCAGTTTTGGGCCAGTTTTATGGCCAAGTGGGCTAATTAATTTTTACTCTTTATTTCAAATATATTACTACTTTTGTAACTATATGCTACGCTAATGTGGGCCACTTTTATTTTGATGCCCAGCCCAATGTTTGATCCCAATTCGACGCTGCTTGTTTTACTTCATATTTACCAAACACCTCAGGACCACACAAGGTGGCCTTTCGTTGCTTCATAAATCTGCTTTCAGTGTTGCTTTGACCTTGTGTTACTTTGTGTGACTCAAGGACGACTCAGCACAATGATAAATCCGGCCCCTGATCTCTTTCCTTGTGTGACTGATTCTATATATGTTGTGGTTTAAAGTGCATTAAACTTATTTTTTAACCCAATTTTAACATGAGGTACTTCTAGTTCAGATACACCTTCACTATTGTTATAATTCAATACCAAGTTATACAAGCAGTCTTTAGTATTGAGCTTATGCAGGATACACTGCAAGATGCCAGTGGAGACAAAACTTTGCTACTGTTATCATCAAAATTGCAAGCAAATGAAAAGAATTTCTTTGACAAAACGCTTGCAAGAGAAAACATACAAGCCACAAATGCTGAAGGAGTTCTCTACTGTTCTGGGCACATTTGCAAGCCATGCAAGACATTACTTTTACACAAAAGGCAATTATGAGATATAAATCATTCAGACTGTAAGCAAAGAATATATTTATGCAGATTTGTCACCTTACGAATGTCACATAGAGCCATAACAACCAAGAATGCTTCTTAAAATAGAAAAAAATAATAGGAATTCATTGAGAAAAGAGAGCAGGAACATTTCCTGACACCTGCAAACATGAAGTTCAAATGAGAGCTGTGCAGACACTTTGAAGATTTACTGACCTGACAGCAATCAAATTATGATAAAAAGGTAACCTACATCTGCTTCCTGATAAATACTCACTCTGACAATACAGAAGTGCTTATGACATAAAGAATTGTTCTAACAATATGAATCACACAAGAACTCAAGTCTATTGCTTCTGTGTTTGAGCCATCCCTGATTGCTCCATAACATGCTGTATTATTGATGGACCCAAGAGGTTTGATGTTGTACTCACATTATCCTACAACTGCCTGAAACCCAGTTCAGACAAGACGGGAGTGCTGATTTTCAGGAACAAGAACACACCTTGGAACTCAACCTGGTGACCATCAGGGCTCGGACCCACACCTACAGCTACCAACCATGCGTGGAACATGGGAATCATTCTGGGTGACAAGAAAGTGGGGAGCGCTACCAAAATAATCAGTGGGGCATTGTGACAATATCCATGTTAAGAACAAGAAGACAGTTCAATCATAGCAAAGTCAATCCAGATGGATCAAGAAAATCTTCCATTAATATACATACAAAAAGACATGGAGGTGGTCTTCAAAAAAGTTTATTCTTCACAAAATAGATACATGCAGACTAGCCAATGCGTTTCGCCCTTCAACAAGGACTTCATCAGGGAACACATATCTTTAATGCTAGTATCTCCATGTATGGTTTTCTGTTTGTAGGAAGTTTAGGCACTTACAATATTTGCAGATCATAGATGATCATTGACCCTGCGAGCTTCGTATCAATATCTGAGTCTTGGTGTGTCTACTCCTTCACTCATGACCGGTATGTGTGGTATTAATGGAAGAATTCCTTGACAAATAAGGATGGACTTTGCCACGATTGAACAGTCTTCTTGTTCTTAATATCGATATTCTCACAATCCCCCAGTGATTTATTTTTTCCATTTCCTTTTTTTCTGTCCTCATATCACTTTCTATACTTCCATTATGATCTAAACCGGCCCGCATTCCAGTATCTGATGGAAGAGTCTGAGCAATCATTATAGGAAGTCTAAAACAAAAGGAATGAGGTCCCAAAGTGCCATCATCCCCTGTTTAAGATAATCATCGGACATTATACTAAAGGAGGAGCATACAAAACCAGCCAATTTACCCAAGGTTGCCAAAATATTTGTGTATTTTTTACACTAGATCGACAAAGGTCAAGCTTACACCCATTCTATTCGAGTAGGTGAGATGGGGGATATCCAATATCTACATACCTCCCGCCTACCCAGCAGTATCAGGTAAAACAGCAAATTTCTATAAGGGCTAGACAGATTTTGTAACTCTAAAGAGCAACCAGACAAAACTAATACAGGGGAAACCGTAAGCTGTACCTGTAAGACATTAGCCATAACTTCAAAGATCTCAACCCAAAAACTCGAAATCTGAGGGGAAGACACAAGCATATGAATATCATCCACCCCCTCATTTCCTACAAGCTACCTGGGTGTTTAAATTACATTTTTTATTTCTTTTGCGTGTACTATGCCCTATGTAAGACAAAGAGATGATTTTTCCTTAGGAACACCAGTTTTACCACCCGGTAAAGAAGTTGCCAAGACCATGTCCATAATTTATTAATCGCCTCACTGCTAGCCACATCATCCCATAAGGGACCAGGAAATTTCTGTTCACAGTCTAAGCTATCTACAAATACCCTGTAATAGGATGCAACTTCCTTCCTCCCAGGTGAATCTTCACTCAATAGCTCCTCTAACTCATTAGTGTCCTCTCCCCTTGCTTGTAAACACCGGGCCCAAGTTTGTAATTAGTAATATTTAAACCTAGACAGTGAGCCCTGTGTCTCAGTTACAAGTACCTCCCAATATTTTAAAACCCCTTCTTGAAATACTTGCCCCCACTCTACAATACCACCTTCTTTCAAAGCTCGAGATAGGGTGTTCCCCCCAGTAATTATTTTTGTGGTGCTCCCCATTTTCATTTTTTCTTGTACAGTACAAGGCTTGTGAGCCCTGGGGCCTTTTTTGAAGTGCAGCTCTGTATTGACGCTTGTTTGGTCAAATCATCCTGCTAACTCTCTGTTTGGACTACTTGTCGACTCTGGAACACATTTTGAGTCATCTAAAGTCACAGGGATGCTGAATTCACTGAAACAGCTATTGTGGCTCTGTAATATCTTTGGTCACACCACATAAAGGCTGGAATTAAATATGAAAACTCAGTAGGACAGCTTTTACTATCCTGATCTTTTTTACTGCAATGAGATCGGGGTTGACCCACAAGATGTGGTGTACTGCAATGTAAATCTCATATTACAATGCCTATCTAAAATCGATGTCTGCGTGAAGGCTTCCCTGTTAAAATGTCCCACAATTGTTAGCCCTGCCTGTCCACTGAAAGTAAACACACTTGGGTCAGGTATGAGCCAAACTAGCCTTCATCTGCTTTTGTCTCCAATCCTTTGTTCATCCACGTCCATGCAAAAGAATACTCAGACATTTAAAGTTAAACCCATTCCTCCTCTTTTTTTAAAAGAACAAAACTTGAGAAAGTCTTGAAAAATCTTAAGGAAGGTAGTGCAAGTATCTAAAGTGTTGCAGGCCAGAACACAGGACTTTACTATAAAGTGGTAGAAAAAATGGAACAACATTGTCAAAGAATACACTTGTATTTAAAATATATTTCTTAAACTACAAGAACATTATGAGCTTGATCTCTTTAACCCTTTCAATGCGGGCGTCGGCCACTGGCCGACGCCCGCACTACCTCCCTGGTGCGGGTCACGACCAGTGGCCGACACCAGGGAGGGGGTTAATAAATTCTCGGGTGCGTCGCACCCGAGGCTTTTTAAAAAAAATGTTGTTCCCAGGGAGACACAGAAGCTCTTCCGTGTCTCCCCCCGCCCCCACCCGTCCCTTTGTGACGTCAGTGCGTCGCGAGGTGCGCTGACGTAACTATGTTGATTTCCCCATCGGAGCAGGAAGCGGCCGCTTCCTGCTCCAATGGGGAAAACGGCCACAAACGGCCTTCCCCACGTTCGGGAAGGCCTCGTAAGAAAGGGGAGAGTCTCCCCTTTCTTAAGAGGCCTTCTGAAAGTGTTTCCTGGCCCCCAATCGCAGCTGTTTCGCAACAGTTTCAGGAAGGCCTCGTAAGAAAGGGGAGACTCTCCCCTTTCTTACGAGGCATTCTGAAAGTGTTTCCTGGCCCCCGATCGCAGCACAGCTGCGATCGGGGCCAGGAAACACCACTAGACACCAAGGATTTCACTTGGGGGGGTCGGCCCCCTCGGAAAACGGGCCACCCCCCACGGGGGCATATATTTTTTTTTTTAAAGGTACGATCGCGCCACCCCAGTGGCTATTTTGTTTTAGTTTTTTAAACAAAAAGAAAAATAAATGGACAGGGGGTAGCCCGTGGGCAGGGTGACCCCCTGTGGGGGCAATATTTTTGTTGTTGTTGTTGTAGGATTTCCCTGGGGGCCATTTTGGCCCCCAAGTAAACCATACAACAACAAAAAAAAATATATATATATGTATATAGATCTATATAGATCTATATATATATATAGATATATCTATGTAGACATATCTATCTACATGGATATATCTATAGATAGATTGTAGGAAGTTGGCTCTGTATGTGCTATTTCAAAGTAAGGAATAGCATGCACAGAGTCCAAGGGTTCCCCTTAGAGGTAAAATAGTGGTAAAAATAGATAATACTAATGCTCTATTTTGTGGTAGTGTGGTCGAGCAGTAGGCTTATCCAAGGAGTAGTGTTAAGCATTTGTTGCACATACACAAGACAATAAATGAGGTACACACACTCAGAGACAAATCCAGCCAATAAGTTTTTATATAGAAAAATATCTTTTCTTAGTTTATTTTAAGAACCACAGGTTCAAATTCTACATGTAATATCTCATTCGAAAGGTATTGCAGGTAAGTACTTTAGGAACTTCAAATCATCAAAATTGCATGTATACTTTTCAAGTTATTGACAAATAGCTGTTTTAAAAGTGGACACAGTGCAATTTTCACAGTTCCTAGGGGAGGTAAGTATTTGTTAGTTTTACCAGGTAAGTAAGACACTTACAGGGTTCAGTTCTTGGTCCAAGGTAGCCCACCGTTGGGGGTTCAGAGCAGCCCCAAAGTCACCACACCAGCAGCTCAGGGCCGGTCAGGTGCAGAGTTCAAAGTGGTGCCCAAAACACATAGGCTAGAATGGAGAGAAGGGGGTGCCCCGGTTCCGGTCTGCTTGCAGGTAAGTACCCGCGTCTTCGGAGGGCAGACCAGGGGGGGTTTTGTAGGGCACCGGGGGGGACACAAGTCCACACAGAGATTTCACCCTCAGCAGCGCGGGGGCGGCCGGGTGCAGTGTAGAAACAAGCGTCGGGTTTTCAATGTTAGTCTATGAGAGATCTCGGGATCTCTTCAGCGCTGCAGGCAGGCAAGGGGGGGATTCCTCGGGGAAACCTCCACTTGGGCGAGGGAGAGGGACTCCTGGGGGTCACTCCTCCAGTGAAAGTCCGGTCCTTCAGGTCCTGGGGGCTGCGGGTGCAGGGTCTCTCCCAGGCGTCGGGACTTTAGGTTCAAAGAGTCGCGGTCAGGGGAAGCCTCGGGATTCCCTCTGCAGGCGGCGCTGTGGGGGCTCAGGGGGGACAGGTTTTGGTACTCACAGTATCAGAGTAGTCCTGGGGTCCCTCCTGAGGTGTTGGATCGCCACCAGCCGAGTCGGGGTCGCCGGGTGCAGTGTGGCAAGTCTCACGCTTCTTGCGGGGAGCTTGCAGGGTTCTTTAAAGCTGCTGGAAACAAAGTTGCAGCTTTTCTTGGAGCAGGTCCGCTGTCCTCGGGAGTTTCTTGTCTTTTCGAAGCAGGGGCAGTCCTCAGAGGATGTCGAGGTCGCTGGTCCCTTTGGAAGGCGTCGCTGGAGCAGGATCTTTGGAAGGCAGGAGACAGGCCGGTGAGTTTCTGGAGCCAAGGCAGTTGTCGTCTTCTGGTCTTCCGCTGCAGGGGTTTTCAGCTGGGCAGTCCTTCTTCTTGTAGTTGCAGGAATCTAATTTTCTAGGGTTCAGGGTAGCCCTTAAATACTAAATTTAAGGGCGTGTTTAGGTCTGGGGGGTTAGTAGCCAATGGCTACTAGCCCTGAGGGTGGGTACACCCTCTTTGTGCCTCCTCCCAAGGGGAGGGGGTCACAATCCTAACCCTATTGGGGGAATCCTCCATCTGCAAGATGGAGGATTTCTAAAAGTTAGAGTCACCTCAGCTCAGGACACCTTAGGGGCTGTCCTGACTGGCCAGTGACTCCTCCTTGTTATTCTCATTATTTTCTCCGGCCTTGCCGCCAAAAGTGGGGCCTGGCCGGAGGGGGCGGGCAACTCCACTAGCTGGAGTGTCCTGCTGGGTTGGCACAAAGGAGGTGAGCCTTTGAGGCTCACCGCCAGGTGTGACAATTCCTGCCTGGGAGAGGTGTTAGCATCTCCACCCAGTGCAGGCTTTGTTACTGGCCTCAGAGTGACAAAGGCACTCTCCCCATGGGGCCAGCAACATGTCTCGGTTTGTGGCAGGCTGCTAAAACTAGTCAGCCTACACAGATAGTCGGTTAAGTTTCAGGGGGCACCTCTAAGGTGCCCTCTGTGGTGTATTTTACAATAAAATGTACACTGGCATCAGTGTGCATTTATTGTGCTGAGAAGTTTGATACCAAACTTCCCAGTTTTCAGTGTAGCCATTATGGTGCTGTGGAGTTCGTGTTTGACAGACTCCCAGACCATATACTCTTATGGCTACCCTGCACTTACAATGTCTAAGGTTTTATTTAGACACTGTAGGGGTACCATGCTCATGCACTGGTACCCTCACCTATGGTATAGTGCACCCTGCCTTAGGGCTGTAAGGCCTGCTAGAGGGGTGTCTTACCTATACTGCATAGGCAGTGAGAGGCTGGCATGGCACCCTGAGGGGAGTGCCATGTCGACTTACTCGTTTTGTCCTCACTAGCACACACAAGCTGGCAAGCAGTGTGTCTGTGCTGAGTGAGAGGTCTCCAGGGTGGCATAAGACATGCTGCAGCCCTTAGAGACCTTCCTTGGCATCAGGGCCCTTGGTACTAGAAGTACCAGTTACAAGGGACTTATCTGGATGCCAGGGTCTTCCAATTGTGGATACAAAAGTACAGGTTAGGGAAAGAACACTGGTGCTGGGGCCTGGTTAGCAGGCCTCAGCACACTTTCAATTGTAAACATAGCATCAGCAAAGACAAAAAGTCAGGGGACAACCATGCCAAGGAGGCATTTCCTTACACAACCCCCCCCCCAAACGAAAGAGGATGAGACTAACCTTTCCCAAGAGAGTCTTCATTTTCTAAGTGGAAGAACCTGGAAAGGCCATCTGCATTGGCATGGGCAGTCCCAGGTCTGTGTTCCACTATAAAGTCCATTCCCTGTAGGGAGATGGACCACCTCAACAGTTTAGGATTTTCACCTTTCATTTGCATCAGCCATTTGAGAGGTCTGTGGTCAGTTTGAACTAGGAAGTGAGTCCCAAAGAGGTATGGTCTCAGCTTCTTCAGGGACCAAACCACAGCAAAGGCCTCCCTCTCAATGGCACTCCAACGCTGCTCCCTGGGGAGTAACCTCCTGCTAATGAAAGCAACAGGCTGGTCAAGGCCATCATCATTTGTTTGGGACAAAACTGCCCCTATCCCATGTTCAGAGGCATCAGTCTGCACAATGAACGGCTTAGAATAATCTGGAGCTTTTAGAACTGGTGCTGAGCACATTGCCTGTTTCAGGGTGTCAAAGGCCTGTTGGCATTCCACAGTCCAGTTTACTTTCTTGGGCATTTTCTTGGAGGTGAGTTCAGTGAGGGCTGTCACAATGGATCCATATCCCTTCACAAACCTCCTGTAATACCCAGTCAAGCCAAGGAATGCCCTAACTTGAGTCTGGGTTTTTGGAGCTACCCAGTCCAGAATAGTCTGGATCTTGGGTTGGAGTGGGTGAACGTGGCCTCCACCTACAAGGTGTCCCAAGTAAACCACAGTTCCCTGCCCTATCTGGCATTTGGATGCCTTGATAGAGAGGCCTGCAGATTGCAGAGCCTTCAAAACCTTCCTCAGGTGGACCAGGTGATCCTGCCAGGTGGAGCTAAAGACAGCAATATCATCAAGATAAGCTGTGCTAAAGGACTCCAAGCCAGCAAGGACTTGATTCACCAACCTTTGGAAGGTGGCAGGGGCATTCTTTAAACCAAAGGGCATAACAGTAAACTGATAATGCCCATCAGGTGTGGAGAATGCTGTCTTTTCTTTTGCTCCAGGTGCCATTTTTATTTGCCAGTACCCTGCTGTCAAGTCAAAGGTACTTAGAAATTTGGCAGCACCTAATTTATCAATGAGCTCATCAGCTCTTGGAATTGGATGGGCATCTGTCTTGGTGACAGAATTGAGCCCTCTGTAGTCCACACAAAACCTCATCTCTTTCTTTCCATCTTTGGTGTGAGGTTTGGGGACTAAGACCACTGGGCTAGCCCAGGGGCTGTCAGAGCGCTCAATTACTCCCAATTCCAGCATCTTGTGGACTTCCACCTTGATGCTTTCCTTAACATGGTCAGACTGTCTAAAGATTTTGTTCTTGACAGGCATGCTGTCTCCTGTGTCCACATCATGGGTACACAGGTGTGTCTGACCAGGGGTTAAGGAGAAGAGTTCAGGAAACTGTTGTAGGACTCTCCTACAATCAGCTTGCTGTTGGCCAGAGAGGGTGTCTGAGTAGATCACTCCATCTACTGTACCATCTTTTGGGTCTGATGACAGAAGATCAGGGAGAGGTTCACTCTCTGCCTCCTGATCCTCATCTGTTACCATCAACAGATTGACATCAGCCCTGTCGTGGAAGAGCTTAAGGCGGTTTACATGGATCACCCTCTTGGGGCTCCTGCTTGTGCCCAGGTCCACCAAGTAGGTGACCTGACTCTTCCTCTCTAGTACTGGGTAAGGGCCACTCCATTTGTCCTGGAGTGCCCTGGGAGCCACAGGCTCCAGAACCCAGACTTTCTGCCCTGGTTGGAACTCAACCAGTGCAGCCTTTTGGTCATACCAAAACTTCTGGAGCTGTTGGCTGGCCTCAAGGTTTTTGGTTGCCTTTTCCATGTACTCTGCCATTCTAGAGCGAAGGCCAAGTACATAGTCCACTATGTCCTGTTTAGGCTCATGGAGAGGTCTCTCCCAGCCTTCTTTAACAAGGGCAAGTGGTCCCCTTACAGGATGACCAAACAGAAGTTCAAAGGGTGAGAATCCTACTCCCTTCTGTGGCACCTCTCTGTAAGCGAAAAGCAGACATGGCAAGAGGACATCCCATCTCCTTTTGAGCTTTTCTGGGAGCCCCATGATCATGCCTTTTAATGTCTTGTTGAATCTCTCAACCAAGCCATTAGTTTGTGGATGGTATGGTGTAGTGAATTTATAAGTCACTCCACACTCATTCCACATGTGCTTTAGGTATGCTGACATGAAGTTGGTACCTCTGTCAGACACCACCTCCTTAGGGAAACCCACTCTGGTAAAGATACCAATGAGGGCCTTGGCTACTGCAGGGGCAGTAGTCGACCTAAGGGGAATAGCTTCAGGATACCTGGTAGCATGATCCACTACTACCAGGATATACATATTTCCTGAGGCTGTGGGAGGTTCCAGTGGACCAACTATGTCCACACCCACTCTTTCAAAGGGAACCCCCACCACTGGAAGTGGAATGAGGGGGGCCTTTGGATGCCCACCTGTCTTACCACTGGCTTGACAGGTGGGGCAGGAGAGGCAAAACTCCTTAACCATGTTGGACATATTGGGCCAGTAGAAGTGGTTGACTAACCTCTCCCACGTCTTGGTTTGTCCCAAATGTCCAGCAAGGGGAATGTCATGGGCCAATGTTAGGATGAACTCTCTGAACAGCTGAGGCACTACCACTCTCCTAGTGGCACCAGGTTTGGGGTCTCTGGCCTCAGTGTACAGGAGTCCATCTTCCCAATAGACCCTATGCGTTCCATTTTTCTTGCCTTTGGACTCTTCAGCAGCTTGCTGCCTAAGGCCTTCAAGAGAGGGACAGGTTTCTTGTCCCTTACACAGCTCCTCCCTGGAGGGTCCCCCTGGGCCTAAGAGCTCAACCTGGTAAGGTTCAAGCTCCAAAGGCTCAGTTCCCTCAGAGGGCAGAACTTCTTCCTGAGAAGAGAGGTTCCCTTTCTTTTGCTGTGTTGCAGTTGGTTTCCCAACTGACTTTCCTGTTCTCTTGGTAGGCTGGGCCATTTTTCCAGACTCCAGCTCTACTTTTTCACCCTGTGCCTTGCATTGTGCTCTTGTTTTCACACACACCAGTTCAGGGATACCCAGCATTGCTGCATGGGTTTTTAGTTCTACCTCAGCCCATGCTGAGGACTCCAGGTCATTTCCAAGCAGACAGTCCACTGGGATATTTGAGGAGACCACCACCTGTTTCAGGCCATTGACCCCTCCCCACTCTAAAGTAACCATTGCCATGGGATGTACTTTTCTCTGATTGTCAGCGTTGGTGACTGTGTAAGTTTTTCCAGTCAGGTATTGGCCAGGGGAAACCAGTTTCTCTGTCACCATGGTGACACTGGCACCTGTATCCCTCAGGCCCTCTATTCTAGTCCCATTAATTAAGAGTTGCTGTCTGTATTTTTGCATGTTAGGCGGCCAGACAGCTAGTGTGGCTAAATCCACCCCACCCTCAGAAACTAGAGTAGCTTCAGTGTGGACCCTGATTTGCTCTGGGCACACTGTTGATCCCACTTGGAGACTAGCCATACCAGTGTTACCTGGATGGGAGTTTGGAGTGGAACCTTTCTTGGGACAGGCCTTGTCTCCAGTTTGGTGTCCATGCTGTTTACAGCTATGACACCAGGCCTTTTTGGGATCAAAGTTTTTACCCTTGTACCCATTGTTTTGTGAAGAGGCTCTGGGCCCACCCTCCTGTGCAGGTTTTTGGGGGCCTGTAGAAGACTCTTGACTATTTTTAGTTTTGGTTGTCTCATCACCCTTCCCCTGGGGAGTCTTTGTGACCCCTTTCTTTTGGTCACCCCCTGTTGAAGTCTTGGACACCCTTGTCTTGACCCAATGGTCCGCCTTCTTTCCCAATTCTTGGGGAGAAATTGGTCCTAGGTCTACCAGATGCTGATGCAGTTTATCATTGAAACAATTACTTAACAGGTGTTCTTTCACAAATAAATTGTACAGCCCATCATAATTACTTACACCACTGCCTTGAATCCAACCATCTAGTGTTTTCACTGAGTAGTCTACAAAGTCAACCCAGGTCTGGCTCGAGGATTTTTGAGCCCCCCTGAACCTAATCCTGTACTCCTCAGTGGAGAATCCAAAGCCCTCAATCAGGGTACCCTTCATGAGGTCATAAGATTCTGCATCTTGTCCAGAGAGTGTGAGGAGTCTATCCCTACACTTTCCTGTGAACATTTCCCAAAGGAGAGCACCCCAGTGAGATCTGTTCACTTTTCTGGTTACACAAGCCCTCTCAAAAGCTGTGAACCATTTGGTGATGTCATCACCATCTTCATATTTAGTTACAATCCCTTTAGGGATTTTCAACATGTCAGGAGAATCTCTGACCCTATTTATGTTGCTGCCACCATTGATGGGTCCTAGGCCCATCTCTTGTCTTTCCCTCTCTATGGCTAGGATCTGTCTTTCCAAAGCCAATCTTTTGGCCATCCTGGCTAACTGGATGTCCTCTTCACTGGGGCTATCCTCAGTGATTTCAGAGGTGTTGGTCTCTCCTGTGAGGGAACCAGCATCTCTGACTATTATTTTAGGAGTCAGGGTTTGAGGGACCCTGTTCTCCCTAGATAGGACTGGTAGGGGGGAATTGTTATCCAAGTCACTATCCTCTTCCTCTGAGTTGCCACCCTCAGAGGGGTTGGCCTTTTCAAACTCTGCCAAAAGCTCCTGGAGCTGTATTTTGGTAGGTTTGGGGCCCATTGTTATTTTCTTTATTTTACAGAGTGACCTTAGCTCCCTCATCTTAAGATGGAGGTAAGGTGTGGTGTCGAGTTCCACCACAGTCACATCT
This sequence comes from Pleurodeles waltl, assembly GCF_031143425.1. Classification (NCBI taxonomy): domain Eukaryota; kingdom Metazoa; phylum Chordata; class Amphibia; order Caudata; family Salamandridae; genus Pleurodeles; species Pleurodeles waltl. The sequence continues at coordinate 272,049,141 of NC_090446.1, forward strand.
GTGCTAGACATTTTGCTTCTAAAAGTTGGAATACTTTTTAAGAATCTACAACTGGTTCTAGAATCTAATTCAAACTTTTACAAACTTTTAAACTCTAAAAGAAATGCTAAACAGGGACTTAACACACAAGGCCCTAGCAGGACTTTTTAAGAATTTAGAAAAACTTTTCAAATTGCAAAAATCTATTTCTAATGACAATTTTGGAATTTGTCGTGTGATCAGGTATTGGCTGAGTAGTCCAGCAAATGCAAAGTCTTGTACCCCACCGCTGATCCACCAATGTAGGAAGTTGGCTCTGTATGTGCTATTTCAAAGTAAGGAATAGCATGCACAGAGTCCAAGGGTTCCCCTTAGAGGTAAAATAGTGGTAAAAATAGATAATACTAATGCTCTATTTTGTGGTAGTGTGGTCGAGCAGTAGGCTTATCCAAGGAGTAGTGTTAAGCATTTGTTGCACATACACAAGACAATAAATGAGGTACACACACTCAGAGACAAATCCAGCCAATAAGTTTTTATATAGAAAAATATCTTTTCTTAGTTTATTTTAAGAACCACAGGTTCAAATTCTACATGTAATATCTCATTCGAAAGGTATTGCAGGTAAGTACTTTAGGAACTTCAAATCATCAAAATTGCATGTATACTTTTCAAGTTATTGACAAATAGCTGTTTTAAAAGTGGACACAGTGCAATTTTCACAGTTCCTAGGGGAGGTAAGTATTTGTTAGTTTTACCAGGTAAGTAAGACACTTACAGGGTTCAGTTCTTGGTCCAAGGTAGCCCACCGTTGGGGGTTCAGAGCAGCCCCAAAGTCACCACACCAGCAGCTCAGGGCCGGTCAGGTGCAGAGTTCAAAGTGGTGCCCAAAACACATAGGCTAGAATGGAGAGAAGGGGGTGCCCCGGTTCCGGTCTGCTTGCAGGTAAGTACCCGCGTCTTCGGAGGGCAGACCAGGGGGGGTTTTGTAGGGCACCGGGGGGGACACAAGTCCACACAGAGATTTCACCCTCAGCAGCGCGGGGGCGGCCGGGTGCAGTGTAGAAACAAGCGTCGGGTTTTCAATGTTAGTCTATGAGAGATCTCGGGATCTCTTCAGCGCTGCAGGCAGGCAAGGGGGGGATTCCTCGGGGAAACCTCCACTTGGGCGAGGGAGAGGGACTCCTGGGGGTCACTCCTCCAGTGAAAGTCCGGTCCTTCAGGTCCTGGGGGCTGCGGGTGCAGGGTCTCTCCCAGGCGTCGGGACTTTAGGTTCAAAGAGTCGCGGTCAGGGGAAGCCTCGGGATTTCCTCTGCAGGCGGCGCTGTGGGGGCTCAGGGGGGACAGGTTTTGGTACTCACAGTATCAGAGTAGTCCTGGGGTCCCTCCTGAGGTGTTGGATCGCCACCAGCCGAGTCGGGGTCGCCGGGTGCAGTGTGGCAAGTCTCACGCTTCTTGCGGGGAGCTTGCAGGGTTCTTTAAAGCTGCTGGAAACAAAGTTGCAGCTTTTCTTGGAGCAGGTCCGCTGTCCTCGGGAGTTTCTTGTCTTTTCGAAGCAGGGGCAGTCCTCAGAGGATGTCGAGGTCGCTGGTCCCTTTGGAAGGCGTCGCTGGAGCAGGATCTTTGGAAGGCAGGAGACAGGCCGGTGAGTTTCTGGAGCCAAGGCAGTTGTCGTCTTCTGGTCTTCCGCTGCAGGGGTTTTCAGCTGGGCAGTCCTTCTTCTTGTAGTTGCAGGAATCTAATTTTCTAGGGTTCAGGGTAGCCCTTAAATACTAAATTTAAGGGCGTGTTTAGGTCTGGGGGGTTAGTAGCCAATGGCTACTAGCCCTGAGGGTGGGTACACCCTCTTTGTGCCTCCTCCCAAGGGGAGGGGGTCACAATCCTAACCCTATTGGGGGAATCCTCCATCTGCAAGATGGAGGATTTCTAAAAGTTAGAGTCACCTCAGCTCAGGACACCTTAGGGGCTGTCCTGACTGGCCAGTGACTCCTCCTTGTTATTCTCATTATTTTCTCCGGCCTTGCCGCCAAAAGTGGGGCCTGGCCGGAGGGGGCGGGCAACTCCACTAGCTGGAGTGTCCTGCTGGGTTGGCACAAAGGAGGTGAGCCTTTGAGGCTCACCGCCAGGTGTGACAATTCCTGCCTGGGAGAGGTGTTAGCATCTCCACCCAGTGCAGGCTTTGTTACTGGCCTCAGAGTGACAAAGGCACTCTCCCCATGGGGCCAGCAACATGTCTCGGTTTGTGGCAGGCTGCTAAAACTAGTCAGCCTACACAGATAGTCGGTTAAGTTTCAGGGGGCACCTCTAAGGTGCCCTCTGTGGTGTATTTTACAATAAAATGTACACTGGCATCAGTGTGCATTTATTGTGCTGAGAAGTTTGATACCAAACTTCCCAGTTTTCAGTGTAGCCATTATGGTGCTGTGGAGTTCGTGTTTGACAGACTCCCAGACCATATACTCTTATGGCTACCCTGCACTTACAATGTCTAAGGTTTTATTTAGACACTGTAGGGGTACCATGCTCATGCACTGGTACCCTCACCTATGGTATAGTGCACCCTGCCTTAGGGCTGTAAGGCCTGCTAGAGGGGTGTCTTACCTATACTGCATAGGCAGTGAGAGGCTGGCATGGCACCCTGAGGGGAGTGCCATGTCGACTTACTCGTTTTGTCCTCACTAGCACACACAAGCTGGCAAGCAGTGTGTCTGTGCTGAGTGAGAGGTCTCCAGGGTGGCATAAGACATGCTGCAGCCCTTAGAGACCTTCCTTGGCATCAGGGCCCTTGGTACTAGAAGTACCAGTTACAAGGGACTTATCTGGATGCCAGGGTCTGCCAATTGTGGATACAAAAGTACAGGTTAGGGAAAGAACACTGGTGCTGGGGCCTGGTTAGCAGGCCTCAGCACACTTTCAATTGTAAACATAGCATCAGCAAAGGCAAAAAGTCAGGGGACAACCATGCCAAGGAGGCATTTCCTTACATAGATCTATAGATATATATAGATATATGTATAAATATATATATATATATATATATATAGATCTATCTATAGATATATCTATGTAGATATATATATATATATATATATATATATATATATATATATATATATATATATATATATATATATATATATATATATAATATATATATCACTTTTGTCAATACATGTGTGGTTTCCCTGGGGGCTGCGATCGGCCCCCAGGAAAACCAGACCCACATATAAAAGTGATATATATATATATATATATATATATATATATATATATATATATATATATATAGATTTGCCACCAGTTGTCTTGCAGTTACAGCTTGCGTCTTCAAGGCAATGCACATACTTCAACTGACGCTTTTCAACTGTAGCTTTTACGCAGCAATAAAAAAGTCAAGTAAGTATTGTGATTATGTTTCTGCTACAAAAGGGTCAGACTTGTCTAGTGGCAGTTTGAGTGCCATAAAGAAGAGCAGAAGGTTTATATGCCTACTGCAAAGAGCAAATCTGTATTTTATGTAAATAGCTGAGTACATTGGTAAAGTCAGCCATTACCTGCGCTATAATACAAATGAAATGTATGTGCGGGGTGGAGGGCGGCTATGGAGAGATGAAGGGCACTTTTGCTGGGCGGTAATGAGGGAATCTGAGGAGGAGGGAGTGGGAGCACCAATAATGATTGTTGGACTGGGCGCAGGAGGTGCTAAGGACTGTGACGAATGGTATGTGACAAGGTGTTTTTTGAGTGTCTTGAAAGAACGTGCTGATTGAGGGAAGAAGCGCAGGTAAGGTGGCCTCTACTGTTGCACGTATCTCACACACACCATCGATTTTATGACTGTCTACGTAGTCTAGTGTTTTAGAGCAACAGTTTAGCCAATAGCAGAGATGGCATCTTGATGGATGACTGCTGCCGTCACTCGGGTTATAGAGGACAGCTCTGACATAGGATGAGAGACTGATACATCAGATACTGAGACACCATCTGAAGGATAGGACAATGGCGCAGACTCTGGGAGTGATTTTTCAGTCGGAGGAGTCCCATTCGATAACTCCTCTTCCAGTAAATTATGAGGGAGGTGATGAGGACAGTCCTGCTGTTTCTTCGCAAGCAGTTTGTGCAACTGGGTAATAGCGGATTAGCCCAACCCAGAGAGCAGGTGAATGCGGCGGCAAGCAGAGAGAGAGAGTGCTGTCTTGGGAGCTCCCCAATTTTGTTCAGCCCCAAATTCCACCGCCCAAATCGTATTGTGGAGACATCAAAATTATCTATCGCAAAACAAACTGGTTTTGTAAGGCAGGCACCTCAGTTTTTGGTCCTGGGTTCAGCGGACATATAGAGAAACACACTAAACCCAAACATTTCTGGAAACTAGACATTTAGGGGAGTCCACAGAGGTGTGACTTGTGTGGATTCCCCAAAGTTTTCTTACCCAGAATACCCTGCAAAGCTGAAATGTTGAATAAAAACTCTATTTTTCTCGCATTTCTGTCACACAAACTACAGGAATATGCTGGGATCCACAAAATTCCTACAACCCAGTGATTCCTCACCTGTCCTGATAAAAACACTACCCCACTTGAGTGCCTACACCTACTGCCTGCATCAGGAATGGATCACCCCAGGGTCAACAGCTGCCTCATGTAAGGACCAACATTGACCGTTGTGTGATCTATTACTGTCGCGGGCACTAGGCCTACCCACACAAGTGAGGTACCATTTTTATCGGGAGACTTGGGGGAACGCTGGGTGGAAGGAAATTTGTGGCTCCCCTTAGATTCCAGAACTTTCAGTCATCGAAATGTGAGGAAAACGTGTTTTGTTTGTCACATTTTGAGGTTTGCAAAGGATTCTGGGTAACAGAACCTGGTCAGAGCCCCACAAGTCACCCCATAGTGGATTCCCCTAGGTCTCTAGTTTTCAAAAATGCACAGGTTTGGTAGGTTTCCCTAGGTGCAAGCTGAGCTAGAGGCCAAAATCTACAGGTTTTTGCAAAGGATTCTGGGTAACAGAACTTGGTCCATGCTTGTTTCCAGTCCAGTGTGGACCTGGCTTGGCAGTTCAGGCTGGACTGTTCCCATGACGAACAGGGTCAAGACTGATTTGCATATGGCTGGGTCCAAACTGGGGTGGCATGGTGAGCAAAGAACAATTGATTAAACCCAGATCTGTGACTGGGGTTGAGTGTTTCCATTGTTCAGCACTCTGTCAATCATCCTTTTGTGTTGCTAAGGTCTACCCTGTGCCTTGGTCTCAATAGCTGCAATGCCACCATACAACATCTCAAATGTTATAGGGGGTCATTCTGACCTCGGCGGTAAAAGGCGCTTACCGCCGGTCAGAAGACCGCCATAACACCGCCGCGGTAAACCGCCACAGTCATTCTGACCCGCAACTGGCAAACCGCCAAAAACCCGACATCCACAAAAGTCCGCCACACCAACGGGCAGCGCAAAACAGGCCATGACCAAACCTCCACCGTAACACCAACAGAAATACGCCCATGCCATTCCGACCCACAAATCCCCGCAGCGGTCTTTCAACCGCGGTATTCCATTGGCGGTACACACCGCCGCGGTCAAAATACACACACCTTTACAAAACACTACCACATTGGACAAATCAAAATACACACACCTGAGACACATACCACACCACTCCCACACACCCAATTAAATATAAAACACACACCCACATCACCCACAAACCCTTACAACCACAATTGCGACTGAAGGACAGAGAGAGACAGCACAGCATAGAGTAGACCATCACACAGAGGCAAATCACAACATCACCCACACAATTTCCACGCACAAAACACCATACACCACCACACTCACCACACTCTACAACACATACACCACCCCTCACCTCATCCACACCACCCCATGGCACCCCAAAGACACCCCAGGTTCTCTGACGCAGAACTCAGGGTCATGGTGGAGGAAATAGTTTGTGTAGAGCCCCAGCTCTTCGGTGCACAGGTGCAGCACACCACCATTGCCAGGAAGATGGAGCTATGGAGCAGAATAGTGGACAGGGTCAACGCTGTAGGACAGCATCCACGCAATCGGGACGACATCAGGAAGCGGTGGAACGACCTATGGGGGAAGGTGCGTTCCATGGTATCAAGGCACAACATCGCGGTACAGCGGACTGGCGGCGGACCCCACCTACTCCCCCAGAATTCACAGCATGGGAGGAGGAAGTCTTGCACATCCTGCATCCTGAGGGCCTCGCAGGAGTAGGCGGAGGAATGGACTCTGGTAAGTCAAATCTCCACTACTTCATTCCCCCCACCCCACCTGCATGCCAAATCATACCCCCACCCTCACCACCCATCCCCATCACACCAACTCCTTGCAAATGGCTCACCATCACAACCCACCCATCCCAAAACCTAGCCCTGCATGCGTCCCCAAAGCATGGACACCCATCACCAAAGCATGCCCACTGAACACACCCATCACCCCCACAAGCCACCGTCACAAAAGCCCCCACAAGGGAATTCCAGCACTGGGGTACACGGCCACCCACCCATTACACAAATTGCCACACACAGAAGAAATAACCATACTCTTATACCCCTGCAGGACCCGAACGCCACCACACCGCCACGGAGGGTCCAGAGATGTCCATCCCACCCCCAGAAGAGGCCCCCAGTGATGACAGCAGCTCTGTCTCCCTGGACCCAGATGACCAGCCCGGCCCATCGGGGACCTCGGGACAGTCGGTTCCCCACAGACAGCCACAGGTTACACCAGACCTAACCCCCTCTGGGAACACCAGCACAGCTCCCACCCAGCGGGCCCATGCCTCTGTCTCCAGGACACGTCAATCAGCTGTGTGTCCACCACTACAGGGCACCCAGGTTGACCCACCACCCCAACAACAACAGGGACCTGGGGGCAGTGGTAGTGGGCACACCGTCCAGGGGACAGAGGCCCAGGGAAACAGGGGAACTGGGAGGGCTGCTGTGCGACAGGGGGGGACAGGCCCAGGGAACCGACTCTCCAAGAGGCCCTCTCCTCCATCATGGGAGCATACCACCACTCCCAGGAGACGATGGCTACGGTACTGGCCAGGTTCCAGGAGATCCAGGTACTGCAGGAGGAACAGTACATGGGGTTCAGAGAGGAACTGAGGAACATTAGTTCCGCAATGGGGACCATCGTCGTGGCCCTTAACCAGATAGTCACCACATTGCGGGACCATTTGGCACCACAAAGGGCCCCTGTCACTAGCCTGGACCAGGAACAGCCTACCACCTCCGCCGGCGCTAGTGGACAGGAGGCCCCCACACAACGACAGGCCACCAGAACCCCACTTCCTGCAGAAGAAGAACCACCCCGCAAGCGGCACCTGAGATCTCACAAGAAGACAGAGTAGGATGCCAAGACGCCCGCCAGCAAAGGATACCCCCTGATGTCATCCCACTGTCCCACATTGTCACCCTGTCCAACCTTGAACTGCCCCTGCTCCATCCTTCCACAGGCATATGGACAATGCACCTGTGAGACTGAAAACTGGACTCTGCCATGGACATTACTCCACCATCACCCATCACCGTTTTACAATCATGTTCCTAAATTTAGCACTTTAATAAAATCACTTATTGCACTTAAAAAATCTGGAGTCTGCTTGTATTTTGAATAAATGTATTAGACATAACGGTGCAATAATGTTCAGTCACATTGTGATGACAACATACCACTGTCACACAGCTGTAGTCCATGGGCAAACAAAGCAGAGGTCACGCAGTGGGGCCCACAGCTCTGAAAACGGAAGGGAAAGTCACAACTCAGTTAACAGGAACTGGGGGGAAACACAGACAGTAGAGAGGCAGGAGACTTTAAGTAAATGTAATATGGCGTGGTTGATTTGTACCTGTGTGCTACTGAAAATACTGTTGTATCACTGTGTCCCTTTTGTCTGTGTCGTCCCCGTCGTCTTCCTCCTCTTCACTCTCCACAGGCTCCACAGCTGCTACAACACCACCATCTGGACCATCCTCCTGCAGGAAAGGCACCTGGCGTCGCAAAGCCAGGTTGTGAAGCATATAGCAGGCCACGATGATATGGCACACCTTCTTTGGTGAGTACATTTGGGATCCACCTGTCATATGCAGGCACCTAAACCTGGCCTTCAGGAGGCCGAAGGTTCTTTCTATAATCCTCCTAGTTCGCCCATGGGCCTCATTGTAGCGTTCCTCTGCCCTTGTCCTGGGATTCCTCACTGGGGTAAGTAGCCACGACAAGTTGGGGTAACCAGAGTCACCTATTAGCCACACACGGTGTCTCTGTAGCTGTTCCATCACATAAGGGATGCTGCTATTTCGCATGATGTACGCGTCATGCACTGACCCAGGGAACTTGGCATTTACATGGGAGATGTACTGGTCAGCCAAACAGACCACCTGAACATTCATCGAATGATAACTTTTTCTGTTCCTGTACACCTGCTCACTTTCACTGGGGGGAACCAAAGCCACATGGGTCCCATCAATGGCACCAATGATGTTGGGGATATGTCCAAGGGCATAGAAATCACCCTTCACTGTAGCCAAATCGCCCACCTCAGGGAAAACAATGTAGCTCCGCATGTATTTCATCAGGGCAGACAACACTCTGGACAAAACCTTAGAAAACATAGGCTGAGACATCCCTAATGATATGGCCACTGTTGTTTGGAATGATCCACTTGCCAAAAAATGGAGTACTGACAGAACCTGCACCAGAGGGGGAATCCCTGTGGGTTGGCGAATGGGGGACATCAGGTCTGGCTCCAGCTGGGCACACAGTTCCTGTATAGTGGCTCTGTCAAGCCTGTATGTCAGTATGACATGTCTTTCTTCCATTGTCGACAGGTCCACCAGCGGTCTGTACACGGGAGGATTCCTCCATCTCCTCGCAAGTCCCAGCGGACGGTGCTTAGGAAGGACAACAAGGAGCACAAAGTCAAGCAACCCACAGGTACGTAACCACAGCTTGCACAGTACACGATTCGCTATGCATTGAATGGCTTGTATGATTGGCAATGCAAGGCCTAGGCCTGTGTGACGCTGTAGAAATTAAGCCATGTGGGCCCTTGAAATGACGGCTGCCTGACCTGTGAAGTGTGACAATGGGATGTGAGGTCAATGTGCTGGCGTGGCACACCGTGGCGGTAGGCGGTCGAAGACCGCGGCGCAAAGCAGCATTGGTTAACATTGAACCCTATGGGTCTCAGGAGCCAATGACGATGTGCGCCGGCGGACGCGGTACGCACCGCCGCGGGCGTGACCGCCATTTTCTATCTGCTTAATCACTCGAGACCTGATCATCCACAGGAGAGGACCTATACTGCAAGTGCTGCTGTGACCTCGGTCTGGAAGAGACAATGGCTGCTGCAACTGGGGAAAGGGCCCCTGCCTTCTCATCTGAGGAATTGGAGAAACTTGTTGATGGGGTCCTCCCCCAGTATGTGCTACTCTACGGTCCTCCAGACCAACAGGTAAGTACACAGGGAGCACGTTGTATGGGCTATGCCTGTGTTGAGTGGGGTGGATGTAAGATGGTGGGGAGGGGAGCGAATGAGTGATGCAACGCACAACAGATGAGAGCATGTGCCACATGGCAAGGTTGGGGAGGGGGGGCCACTCACATCGCCCAGGCAGAAAAGTGATGATATTTCTTTTCCCACCCTGTACATGTCACATAGGTCAGCGCCCATCAGAAGATCGACATTTGGCGTGCCATCGCCAAGGACGTCCGGGCCCTGGGGGTCCACAACAGACGGGGCACCCACTGCCGCAAGAGGTGGGAGGACATCCGCCTCGGGAGCAGAAAGACCGCCGAGGCTCTGCTGGGGATGGCCTCCCAACCTAGGAGGGGTGCCACACGGCAATTGACCCCCCTGATGTCCCGGATCCTGGCGGTGGCCTACCCCGATTTGGATGGGCGCATGAGGACATCACAGCAGACACAAGGGGGTGAGTCCCAGCACATTCTGCTAGATCAGCGCACAATGGAGGTGTCTGGGTGGTGGAGGAGGGCTGTGGCTATCTCTAGGCCAGGGCGGTTTCTGTAGGCTAGGCCCCTCCTTTAGGCATGGCCCTGTGCCCCCGCCCCCCACCTCTGTAGGGTGCTAAGTACAGCTATCCATGGCCCGGGCTCACCTATGTGTGCAGTTGTCCTCCATAGACTTGTAGGCCAAGTCACAATAATTGAGTAGTGTACCCCGAGTGTGCGGCGTAGTGCAGGGGGCTTCTGTGTCTGTCCTCTCCGCCAACGGTGCCGCCAATGCATGCACTCAACATGTCTTTCTTTCTTCTCCCCCCCCTTTTTTTTGGTTTTCCTGTTCATGTGTGCATTAGCATCATCAGGCGGAGGAGAAGTGGCATCGGCGCACGAGGGAGCTGCATCTCACATGGCCCCGGAGGGCCCTGCAACCGACTCCGAGTTCACTAGTGAGACGGAGGGCGAGGGGAGCACCACAACGGGGACCCGTGGAGACGTCAGCGACACCGACACGTCCTCGGAAGGGAGCTCCCTTGTGGTGGCGGCAACATCCGTGCCCACCGCAACAACAGGTACAGCCGCCACCCAGCGCACCAGCTCTGCCCTCCCAGCAGCCCCTCAGCGTTCGCCCCGTGCCCGCTCGGCCAGGAAGCCGGGCATCTCCTTCGCCCCAGGCACCTCAGGCCCTGCCCCAGTTACCCCTGCTGCCCTCAGTGCGGAGATCATTGACCTCCTCCAGACGCTCATTGTTGGGCAGTCTCCCCTTTTGAATGCCATCCAGGGGGTGGAAAGGGAGGTGCATCGGAGCAATGCATACCTGGAGGGCATTCATTCGGGTCAGGCTGCCCATCAGCGATCGTTCAACGCTCTGGCCTCAGCACTGACAACAGCCATTGTCCCTGTCTCCAGCCTCCCTCCTCCAACTGCCTCCACCCAGTCCCACTCCCCTGTTCCTCTGCCTATCCCAGACACACCTACAGACCAGCCTGCACACACATCAACACCCAAGGGCAGCTCATCCAGACATAAGCACCACAGATCACACAAGCATTCACACAAGCAACATCCACATGCAGACATGCCAACAGCCACTGCCTCCTCTGTGTCCCCCTCCTCCTCGTCTCCCTCCTCCCTCCCTGTGACGTCTCCACTCACACATGCATGCACAACATCATCAGCCACTACGTCCATCACCAGCACACCCACCAGAACACTCCGCACATGTGCAGTCACCACCCCCACTGCCATTTACACGTCCCCTGTGTCCTCTCCCAGTGTGTCTGTCACCCCCTCTTCCAAACCACACAAACGCAGGCAGCCACCCACCCAACAGCCATCCACCTCACGACAGCCTCCATCACAAGCACCTGCACCCAAAGACAGCACACTTGACTCTCCTACAACCACATCCTCTTCCTCCACTCCCATACCCACTGCACCTACCCTTCCCATTGCTCCTAAATATTTTTCCTCTCCAAAATTAACCTCTTTGCATCACCTGACCCACCCCCTCCATCTCGTAAGAGTCCAAACAGCACCTCAGCCACCACAAGCCCTGCACCTACTAGGACCATAGTTCAGGGCTATTGGAGTCCACCAGCTCCTAGGGCCGGAACATCGGCCAGCAGCAAGGGGACAGCCAGCCCACCCCCTGGGAAAAGAACAAAAAAAGGGAAGGGCCGGCGCGACAGGCCTGAGACGGCTGCCCCCAAGGACACTACCCTTGCACCGTCACCTGGCACATCCACAAAGGGAGGCAAGGGCCCCAGAGATTCGGCGAAGGAGGGCAAGGGCAGCAGGGCGGACAAGTCCGACAGCAGGCGAGCTGCCCAGGAGGGCCCCACCAGCCCCATTTCTGGTGTGACAGAGGACACCCACGGGCCCAGGACTCCAGCACAGGAGGGCCCCGCTAGCGAAAGGTCGGATGGTGACTGAGCGGGAATAATTGGCCAGATCTGGTTCCCTAGGAACACAAGACAAGCACCGCTGAACAGGGCCCCTCCGTGACAAGCACCGCTGAACAGGGCCCCGCCGTGACAAGCACTGCTGAACAGGGCCCCGCCAAGACAAGCACCGCTGAACAGGGCCCCGCCGTGACAAGCACCGCCGAACAGGGCCCCGCCGTGACAAGCACCGCTGAACAGGGCCCCGCCGTGACAAGCACCGCTGAACAGGGCCCCGCCGTGACAAGCACCGCCGAACAGGTCCCTGCCAAGACAAGCACCGCTGAACAGGGCCCCGCCGTGACAAGCACCGCTGAACAGGGCCCCGCCGTGACAAGCACCGCCAAACAGGGTCCCGCCAAGACAAGCACCGCTGAACAGGGCCCCGCCATGACAAGCACCGCTGAACAGGGTCCCGCCGTGACAAGCACCGCTGAACAGGGCCCTGCCGTGACAAGCACCACTCCGCTGGGCCCTTCATCTCAAGCACCGCTCCGCTGGGCCCTTCATCTCAAGCACCGCTCCGCTGGGCCCTTCCTGTCAAGCACCGCTCCGCTGGGCCCTTCATCTCAAGCACCGCTCCGCTGGGCCCTTCCTGTCAAGCACCGCTCCGCTGGGCCCTTCATCTCAAGCACCGCTCCGCTGGGCCCTTCATCTCAAGCACCACTTCGGGTGTGACGGAGGACACCCACGGGGCCAGGACTCCAGCACAGGAGGGCCCCACTAGCGAAAGGTCGGATGGTGACTGAGCGGGAATAATTGGCCAGATCTGGTTCCCTAGGAACACAAGACAAGCACCGCTGAACAGGGCCCCGCCGTGACAAGCACCGCTGAACAGGGCCCCGCCGTGACAAGCACTGCTGAACAGGGCCCCGCCAAGACAAGCACCGCTGAACAGGGCCCCGCCGTGACAAGCACCGCTGAACAGGGCCCCGCCGTGACAAGCACCGCTGAACAGGGCCCCGCCGTGACAAGCACCGCTGAACAGGGCCCCGCCGTGACAAGCACCGCCGAACAGGGCCCCGCCAAGACAAGCACCGCCGAACAGGGCCCCGCCGTGACAAGCACCGCTGAACAGGGCCCCGCCGTGACAAGCACGCCGAACAGGGCCCCGCCAAGACAAGCACCACCGTACAGGGCCCCGCCGTGACAAGCACCGCTGAACAGGGCCCCGCTGTGACAAGCACCGCTGAACAGGGCCCCGCCGTGACAAGCACCGCTCCGCTGGGCCCTTCATCTCAAGCACCGCTCCGCTGGGCCCTTCATCTCAAGCACCGCTCCGCTGGGCCCTTCCTGTCAAGCACCGCTCCGCTGGGCCCTTCATCTCAAGCACCGCTCCGCTGGGCCCTTCCTATCAAGCACCGCTCCGCTGGGCCCTTCATCTCAAGCACCGCTCCGCTGGGCCCTTCATCTCAAGCACCACTTCGCTGGGCCCTTCATCTCAAGCACCGCTCCGCTGGGCCCTTCATCTCAAGCACCGCTCCGCTGGGCCCTTCATCTCAAGCACCGCTCCTCTGGGCCCTTCATCTCAAGCACCGCTCCGCTGGGCCCTTCATCTCAAGCACCGCTCCGCTGGGCCCTTCCTGTCAAGCACCGCTCCGCTGGGCCCTTCATCTCAAGCACCGCTCCGCTGGGCCCTTCCTGTCAAGCACCGCTCCGCTGGGCCCTTCATCTCAAGCACCGCTCCGCTGGGTCCTTCCTGTCAAGCACCGCTCCGCTGGGCCCTTCATCTCAAGCACCGCTCCGCTGGGCCCTTCCTGTCAAGCACCGCTCCGCTGGGCCCTTCCTGTCAAGCACCGCTCCTCTGGGCCCTTCATCTCAAGCACCGCTCCGCTGGGCCCTTCCTGTCAAGCACCGCTCCGCTGGGCCCTTCATCTCAAGCACCGCTCCGCTGGGCCCTTCCTGTCAAGCACCGCTCCGCTGGGCCCTTCATCTCAAGCACCGCTCCGCTGGGCCCTTCATCTCAAGCACCGCTGGCCCATTGGCAGGGCCGGATCTCTGTCGGGCAGGGCTTCACGAAGCACTCTGGCCAACATGCCTCCTCCATAACCAGTGGAGTCTGTAATCCACCTGATGGACTGTGGCTTTGCACTTCCCATGATGTGACAGTGGTCAACCCACCCACTGTAGAGACTTGAGAGACTGTGGCTTTGCACTCCCCAGGATGGTACAGTGGGCAATCCACCCACTGTAGAGACTTGAGAGACTGTGGCTTTGCACTCCACAGGATGGTACAGTGGGCAATCCACCCACTGTAGAGACTTGAGAGACTGTGGCTTTGCACTCCCCAGGATGGTACAGTGGGCATGGAGGCCCCTCGTGGATCTGGCGTCGTGGACTCATGTGGCTGAGGTGCCCCCCCTTCCCTTCCCCCTGAGGTGCCTGTAGTTTTATTATCTGATGCCCCAGCAGTGTTCTCTCCAATGGAATCGGGTCTCGTGTGCGGGCTTTGCCCATGTGTTTATGCACATTGGCCCACGAACAATGGAAGGTAGCCAATATGTGCCAGACTTTTGGGCTATGTATATATTGTTAATGTTGTAATATATTTTATTTAGATATTTCATATTTCACTTGACTTCAAATATGCTATAATATAATTCAATTTTAACTAACAATTTATTTTGTCTTTGCATTCTTCCGGGGGGTTTGGGGGGTGTCACTCTGACTTGTTGCTCTGCATTGGTGTGTAGGGATTTGGGGAGGGTGGGGGGGTGGGTGTGTCACGTATGTGTGTGTCCGTAACCTTTTCTCCTCCCCCCTCCCCCCTCCCCTGTGTCGTAGGTGCAGTACTCACCATTGTCGTCTGCGCCGGCGTTCGTGCTCCTGGTAGATGAGCAGGTAGACAATAGCTGGTAGGATGTTTAATTCGGGTTCCATGCTGTCCAGATTCCTCGTGGAGTGTATAGAGGTGAGCGTTTTCACGTTCGTAGTCTGTTTCTGCCGTGTTTTTATCGGCGGGGCTCCCGCCCCGGAAAAGGTGGCGGATTGGTGGGTCGTGATAGGGTGGACGGTACATTGTCTGCCGCCTGTCTGGTGGCGGTGACTGCCGCGCTGTTTGTTTGTCCCGCCGTGGCGGTCGGAGTGTTAAAGTGGCGGGCTGTGTTGGCGGTTCCCGCCAGGGTCAGAATTCCATTTTTTTTACCGCCTGCCTGTTGGCGGGTTGGCCGCCGCTTTAACACCGACCGCCATGGTTGGAATGATCCCCATAGTGCTAAGACAACATGATTGAGGGGGAGGACATATGTTTCCAGCTAGTGAAACGCACACACACAGTGCACACACACATTCATGAGAGGAAATGGAACACTGCTGGGACCATCAGTGCAATCCAAGGTAGCACACATTCCCCAACATCAGCAGTACACACTACCAATGCTGACAGTCGTATCATGCCATGCCAATGCTATACATAGTATATGCTAGGTCTCAGCAACATATTGGTGGATGTGAAATATCAGAGACTGGGTCAGTTCCAGATTGTTCAGTGTGGTACAAGTGCCATCAGAACACCCACAGCCAGGGCTAGGCCACACCATGATAATGGAAGTAGACGGAGGGTTGAGTAGGACAAAAAGGTGGCAACATACAATTTGGGCAGAACCTACACCTAGAGGATGTGACGCAGACATTTCCCCAAACTGCCCACACTAAATGTGACATGCAGGTGGGGCATAGGCCTGGGAGAATGCTAATCTTAATGACAGGAACAATGAACAGGAACCAAGATCACAATGTCTCACTAATAGGAAGTCAGGCACGTCACATTACAAATGCCACAACACAGACTCACTAATTGTCCAATATCTCATTGCAGAGGACGATGGCTCTCCTGGGGATATGCCTGTCCTGGAATTGCCTTATGACATGGATGACGAGCTGACAAACATTAGCCAGCAGACCCACCTTCAGTCACAAGGAGGAGCACAGAAGTAGCAGCCATCACAGAGGACCCACCCACCACCCCAATTGTACGACCTGCCAGCTGCAACCCAGCTGAGGACTCTGACGACACTGGCACTAGCTTTGAGAGGACTGTAGTTGGAGTACAGCGGGAGCTGGCCAAGGAGGTGCGATGGGGATGCAAAATATGGCAGCCACCCTTGAAGGGGTGCGTTCGTGCATGATGTCATCTGCAGAACAGGCAGCAGCCATGCAAGGGCGAACATCTATCCTGCAAGAACTTCAACAAAGTGTGAAAGAAATCAGCACAGCAGTAAGGGAGTTGCCCCAACACCTCGCACACCAAACCTTTCACTGTGTGCATGAATGCAATAATGACCCCCTCAAGGCCGACCTGGCTGCCTACCACAGTGATGTAGCTGCTATACTTAAGAAGCAGCAGCTCCTCCTTGCTGCAGTACTGCCCTTAATAGCCCCACCGTTGGCAGCTACCGGGATTTCTGAGTCCACGTCTTCAAACACTGAAGTGTGTGTTGCCCCTTCCAACCCACCACCACCAATCAGAAGATGAAGCCATGGAACAGATTACCTTCACCCGTAAGAGTACCTGGTAGCACAAGTCCATGCCAAATGTGCGCTTATATCCTAGGTCCTGTGATTGTTAACATGCCAGTCTTGCAACAGCTGCTCACATGCACTGTTCTCCAGCTCACTGTTTACCTTGACTCTATGCTCTTTGATTGTCTCTCACTACCTCATTGGCAATTCATGTTCCTCTGCCCTGTGTGCCACTTCACCCCAGCATGTCCAATGACATGTCCTATTGCACTACAAAAACGACAACAGGCCGGTGGAAAAAAAAATGGAATCACGACCATGGCGGAAACCGCCAACAAAGACAGCCACTTTAACACTCCGACCGCCAGGGCGGTACAAACAAACACCGCAGCTGTAACCGCCAACAGACAGGCGGAAGACAATGTACCGCCCACAGTATTACAACAGGCCATTCCACCACCTTTTCCAAGGCGGTTTCACCACGAACAAAAACACAGCGGAAACAGGACTTGGAAGGGAAACCGCTCACCTCTACACACCCCACGAGGAACCAGGACGCCATGGAGCCGGAACTCCATATTCTACCTGCCTTTGTCTTCCTGCTCCTCTACCAGGAGCACGAACGCCGGCTGCGAAGACCACGGTGAGTACTGCACCCACGACACAGGGGAGGGGGGAGGGAAAAGAGAGTGACACACACACGCAAAACGAAACACCCCCACCACCACCCTCACCCACTACAACACACACACTAATACATGTTGATACATTACAGCTACACCCCCCAATCCGCCCCAGAAGAATGCAAAGACAAAAGGAAATGATTGTAACGATTGTAATCTATTAAAATCCAGTACTCAAAAATATATATACACACTATAAACAAATATATACACCAATAATACAAGTCCAGGTATTGCACCATTTATAGTCAGTGGACCACTGGGCCCAAAATGCTTGGGCGAGGCCCACACTCGATACCTGATCAAAACGGAGAGAACGCTGCAGGGGCATCAGATAGAAATACAACAGGCACCTCAGGGGGAGGGAAGGGGTGCTCCTCAGCCGGATGAGTGCACGACGCCAGATCCACGAGGGGGCTCAATGCCCACTGCTGTATCCTGGGAAGTGCAAAGCCACAGTCTCTCAAGTCCCTACAGTGGGTGGTTTGCCCACTGCTTTATCCTGGGGAGTGCAAAGCCACAGTCTCTCAAGTCTCTTAAGTGGGTGGTTTGCCCACTGCTTTATCCTTGGGAGTGCAAAGCCACAGTCTCTCAAGTCTCTCCAGTGGGTGGATTTCCCACTGCTTTATCCTGGGGAGTGGAAAGCCACAGTCTCTCAAGTCTCTCAAGTGGGTGGATTGCCCACTGCTTTATCCTGGGGAGTGCAAAGCCACAGTCTCTCAAGTCTCTCCAGTGGGTGGTTTGCCCACTGCTTTATCCTGGGGAGTGCAAAGCCACAGTCTCTCAAGTCTCTGCAGTGGGTGGTTTGCCCACTGCTTTATCCTGGGGAGTGCAAAGCCACAGACTCTCAAGTCTCTCAAGTGGGTGGATTGCCCACTGCTTTATCCTGTGGAGTGCAAAGCCACAGTCTCTGAAGTCTCTCAAGTGGGTGGTTTGCCCACTGCTTTATCCTGGGGAGTGCAAAGCCACAGTCTCTCAAGTGGATAACAGTCTCCACTGGTTCTGGAGGGGGCTTTGTGCCCAGAGTGCTTCATCCTGCCAAGGACAGAGGTAGTGGATGCCTTTCTCCACTGGTTCTGGAGGGGGCTTTGTGCCCAGAGTGCTTCATCCAGCCAAGGACAGAGGTAGTGGATGCCTTTCTCCACTGGTTCTGGAGGGGGTTTTGTGCCCAGAGTGCTTCATCCTGCCAAGGACAGAGGTAGTGGATGCCTTTCTCCACTGGTTCTGGAGGGGGCTTTGTGCCCAGAGTGCTTCATCCAGCCAAGGACAGAGGTAGTGGATGCCTTTCTCCACTGGTTCTGGAGGGGGTTTTGTGCCCAGAGTGCTTCATCCAGCCAAGGACAGAGGTAGTGGATGTCTTTCTCCACTGGTTCTGGAGGGGGTTTTGTGCCCAGAGTGCTTCATCCAGCCAAGGACAGAGGTAGTGGATAACAGTCTCCACTGGTTCTGGAGGGGGCTTTGTACCCAGAGTGCTTCATCCTGCTCGTGGCGGCCTCAGTAGCGGCAGTGCTTGCGGCGCTCATTGGCCTGTGGTGCTGGTGGGTGGCTCAGTGAGCGTGCTGCTAGCGGCGGTGTCCTGGGCAGCGTTGCTGGTGGCAGCGGTGTCCTTGGCGGCGGTTCTGGTGGCGGCGGTGTCCTGGGCAGCGGTGCTGGTGACGGCGGTGTCCTTGGCAGCGGTGCTGGTGGCTGCGGTGTCCTGGGCAGTGGTGCTGGTGGTGGTGGTGTCCTTGGCAGCGGTGCTGGTGGCGGCGATGTCCTTGGCAGCAGTGCTGGTGGCGGCGGTGTCCTGGGCAGCGGTGCTGGTGGCGGCGGTGTCCTTGGCAGCGGGGCTGGTGGCGGCGGTGTCCTTGGCAGCGGGGCTGGTGGCGGCGGTGTCCTGGGCAGCGCTGCTGGTAGCGGTCTTGTCCGCCGTGCAGGTTGGCGGCGACTTCCCTTTCTTTCTGTGCCCCTTCCCCACCTTGGATGGTGGCTCAGCTTTCTTCCCACTCCCAACTGTAGTCCTGGAAGGGCCCTTGGTGTCAGGTGTTTTACCCTTCTCTATCTGGGCAGTGGCCAACTTCTTATGCTTCTGAGGTGGGGGACTGTCCGTGGTCTGGCTCCTTGGCACACTGGCTGCCCTGCTGCTTGGCGCACTCCAGATGCCGGTTACTGCTGGCACCACTGTTCCCGCTGATGTGGTGGCTGAGGTGCTGGGTTGGGACCTGGAAAGGCATGCCCTAGGGGACTGAAGGGGTGGGGGAGGTGAGGGGAAGAGGTCAAGGTTGGACAGGAAAAGTTTTTTAGACACACTGGGACGGGTAGATGGAGGGGGTTTGGGAGTGGAGGAAGAGGTAGTGGTTGTAGGAGGTGTACGTTTGCTGACTATGGGTGAAGGCGCATGGGCTGGAGGCTGTCGTGAGGTGGATGGCTGTTGGGTGGGTGTGTGACTGTGTTTGTGTACCTTGGGAGGTGGGCTCACAGACACACTGGGAGAGGACACAGGGGATGTGTGAATGGTAGTGGGGGTGTTGACTGTACATGAGCAGTGTGTGGTGATGGGCATGCTGGTGATGGACGTAGTGGATGAGGATGTAGTGCATGCAGGTGTGAGTGGAGATGTGACAGGGAGGGAGGAGGGAGACGAGGAGGAGGGGACACAGTGGAGGCAGTGGCTGTTGGTATGTCTGCATGGGTATGATGCTTGTGTGAGTGCCTGTGGGATGTGTGGTGCTTATGTTTGCCAGAGCTTCCCTTGTGTGTTGAGGTGTGTGCATGCTGGTCCGATGGTGTGCTTGGGATAGGCTGAGGTACAGGGGTTTGGGTCTGGGTGGAGGAAGTTGGAGGGGGAGGCTGGACACAGGGGCAATGGCTCCCATCAGTGCTGAGGCCAGAGTCTGAAAAGCTCACTGTTGGGCTGCCTTACCAGAATGAATGCCCTCCAGGTATGCAATGGTCTGTTGCAACTGCCTCTCTACACCCTGGATGGCATTCAGAATGGTAGACTGCCCAACAGTGAGGGATCTGAGGAGGTCAATGGCCTCCTCACTGAGGGCAGCAGGGCTGGCAGGGGCTGAGGTGCCTGGGGCGCAGGAGGTGCCCACCCTCCTGGGTGAGCGGCCACGGGGCACACGCTGAGGGGCTTCTGGGAGGGCAGTGCTGGTAGGGGGTGTGGCGGCTGTACCTGTAGATGCGGGGGCACAGAGGGGCCCGCCACTGCAAGGGAGCTCCCATCAGAGGAGGAGACTGTGTTGCTGGTCTCAGCTCCTGTCCCTGCTGTGGAGCTCCCCTCGCCCTCCGTCCCACTGGTGGCTTCAGACTCTGTTGTGTCACCCTCCAGGGCCCTGTGGGATGCAGCTCACTCCTGCTCTAGTGCTACTGCTCCTCCGCCTGTTGATGCTATTGCACACAAGAACAGGGAGACCCAAAAAAGGGGGGGGAGACAGAAGAAAGACATGTTGAGTGCATGCAATACCGCTACCGTTGGCGGACACTACAGACACAGAAGACCTCTGCACTACACCGTGAACTTAGAGTTCCCTAATTAATCACAGGGACATGGGGTACAAGGCCTATGCCCGATTGATGCACACACGGAAGTCACATGAGCCTGACTAGGTGTAGTTGCCTCTGAACACTGGTGGGGTGGGGTGCCACATGACCTGCCTTATGAAGAGACCCTACCTACTAAACTCGCCCTGGCCTAGGGGAACCCACAGCCCACCTCCCCCACCCAGACACCTCGTAATGCGCGCTGAATCAGCTGAATGAAAGTGTACTCACCCCCTTGTGGCTGCTGTGATGCTCTCAAGTGCCCATCCAACTCTGGATACGCCACTGCCAGGATCCGGAACACCAGGGGGGTCATGGTGCAACGTCCACCCCTCCCACATTGGGAGGCCATCCCCAGCTGGGCCTCTGCCATCTTCTTGCTCCAGCGGCAAATGTCCTCCAATCTTTTCCGGCAGTGGGTGCTCCGTCTGTGGTGGAACTCCAGGGTCCGGACTTCCTTGGCAATGGCACGCCAAATATCCTTCTTCTGGTGGACGCTGACCTACAGGAATAGTACAGGGGAAAAGGAGAAGATATAACCTTCCGGACGTCACAGTCATTGGCCCGCTTTCCTACCCTTGCCATGACGCACATGCACTCTCCGTCGTTTCAAGCACGCCTCATTCTCCCCCCCATCTTCCATCCACACCACTCCACACAGGCATTGCCCATACAGCATGCTCACAGTGTACTTACCTGTTTGTCTGGAGGACCTCTGAGTAGCGTGTACTGGGGGAAGACCCCATCCACTAGTTTCTCCAACTCCTCCGTGGGACCTTTCCCCAGACACATGAGCCATTGTCTCTTCCAGACTGAGGTCACAGCAGCACTTGCAGTGTAGGTCCCCTCCTGTCAAAGATCAGGTATCAAGTTTGTGAACACATAGAAAATAGCGGTCACGTCCACGGCGGTCCGTACGGTCACCGCCGGCGTACATCGTCATTGGCTCCTGGGACCCATAGGATCCAATGTTAACCAATGCAGGATTGTGCCGCGGTCTTCGACTGCCTAACGCGACGGTGTACAACACCAGCGCAGTTACCTCACATCCCCTTGTCCCACATTACAGGTCAGGCAGCCGCTATTTCAGGGGGCCACATGGCATTAATTTTAAATGTGTCACACATATCTAGGCCTTACATACACATTAAGACAGGGACATAGCGGGTTGAAAAATGTGTGCAATAAAGTAGTGTTTTCGTACCTCAGTGTTGCCTGACCCTCTGCTCGCTCTTCTCCTCCATTGAGCACATCCGCTGGGGCAGGTGAGGAGATGACGGCATCCTCCGGTGTACAGACTGCGGGTGGACCTGTGGACAATGGAAGAGTGACATGTAATTGTCACCTACAGACTGGACCGTGCCACAATCCAGGAACTGTGTGCCCAGTTGGAGCCGGACCTGATGTCAGCTATCCGCCATCCCACCTCTAGTGCAGGTGCAGTCAGTACTCCATTTCCTGGCAAGTGGGTCTTTTCAGATGACAGTGGCCATAGCATCAGGGATGTCCCAGCCTATGTAAGCACAAGAACAGGGAGACCCAAAAAAGGGGGGGGAGACAGAAGAAAGACATGTTGAGTGCATGCAATACCGCTACCATTGGCGGACACTACAGACACAGAAGACCTCTGCACTACACCGTGAACTTAGAGTTCCCTAATTAATCACAGGGACATGGGGTACAAGGCCTATGCCCGATTGATGCACACACGGAAGTCACATGAGCCTGACTAGGTGTAGTTGCCTCTGAACACTGGTGGGGTGGGGTGCCACATGACCTGCCTTATGAAGAGACCCTACCTACTAAACTCGCCCTGGCCTAGGGGAACCCACAGCCCACCTCCCCCACCCAGACACCTCGTAATGCGCGCTGAATCAGCTGAATGAGAGTGTACTCACCCCCTTGTGGCTGCTGTGATGCTCTCAAGTGCCCATCCAACTCTGGATACGCCACTGCCAGGATCCGGAACACCAGGGGGGTCATGGTGCAACGTCCACCCCTCCCACATTGGGAGGCCATCCCCAGCTGGGCCTCTGCCATCTTCTTGCTCCAGCGGCAAATGTCCTCCAATCTTTTCCGGCAGTGGGTGCTCCGTCTGTGGTGGAACTCCAGGGTCCGGACTTCCTTGGCAATGGCACGCCAAATATCCTTCTTCTGGTGGACGCTGACCTACAGGAATAGTACAGGGGAAAAGGAGAAGATATAACCTTCCGGACGTCACAGTCATTGGCCCGCTTTCCTACCCTTGCCATGACGCACATGCACTCTCCGTCGTTTCAAGCACGCCTCATTCTCCCCCCCATCTTCCATCCACACCACTCCACACAGGCATTGCCCATACAGCATGCTCACAGTGTACTTACCTGTTTGTCTGGAGGACCTCTGAGTAGCGTGTACTGGGGGAAGACCCCATCCACTAGTTTCTCCAACTCCTCCGTGGGCCCTTTCCCCAGACACATGAGCCATTGTCTCTTCCAGACTGAGGTCACAGCAGCACTTGCAGTGTAGGTCCCCTCCTGTCGAAGATCAGGTATCAAGTTTGTGAACACATAGAAAATAGCGGTCACGTCCACGGCGGTCCGTACGGTCACCGCCGGCGTACATCGTCATTGGCTCCTGGGACCCATAGGATCCAATGTTAACCAATGCAGGATTGTGCCGCGGTCTTCGACTGCCTAACGCGACGGTGTACAACACCAGCGCAGTTACCTCACATCCCCTTGTCCCACATTACAGGTCAGGCAGCCGCTATTTCAGGGGGCCACATGGCATTAATTTTAAATGTGTCACACATATCTAGGCCTTACATACACATTAAGACAGGGACATAGCGGGTTGAAAAATGTGTGCAATAAAGTAGTGTTTTCGTACCTCAGTGTTGCCTGACCCTCTGCTCGCTCTTCTCCTCCATTGAGCACATCCGCTGGGGCAGGTGAGGAGATGACGGCATCCTCCGGTGTACAGACTGCGGGTGGACCTGTGGACAATGGAAGAGTGACATGTAATTGTCACCTACAGACTGGACCGTGCCACAATCCAGGAACTGTGTGCCCAGTTGGAGCCGGACCTGATGTCAGCTATCCGCCATCCCACCTCTAGTGCAGGTGCAGTCAGTACTCCATTTCCTGGCAAGTGGGTCTTTTCAGATGACAGTGGCCATAGCATCAGGGATGTCCCAGCCTATGTTTTCCAACGGGTTGTCCAGAGTGTAGTTTGCCCTGCTGAAACACATGCGCAGCTACATTGTTTACCTCAGGTGGAGGATTTGCCAACAGTGAAAGGTGACTTCTATGCCCTGGGACATATCCCCAACATCATAGGTGCCACTGATGGGACACATGTGGCCTTGGTTCCCCCCCCCACACAGGAGTGAACAGGTGTACAGAAACTGGAAGAGTTACCATTCTATGAATGTGAAGATGGTGTGTTTGGCCGACCAGTACATCACCCATGTGAACGCCAAATTTCCTGGCTCAGTGCATGACGCTTACATTCTGAGAAATAGCAACATCCCTTATGTAATGGGCCAACTCCAGAGGCACCGTGTGTGGCTATTAGGTGAGGACATGGTCCCTATACAGTGTGACTAGGTGGCTGGGTCTGGGGTTGTCCCTAAGGGTTAGTGTGTGTCTAACAGCTGTCCCTCGACATTTGCAGGTGACTCTGGGTACCCCAACCTGTCATGGCTACTGACCCCAGTGAGAAATCGCAGGACAA
The DNA here is from genome assembly GCF_031143425.1 of Pleurodeles waltl. Taxonomy (NCBI): domain Eukaryota; kingdom Metazoa; phylum Chordata; class Amphibia; order Caudata; family Salamandridae; genus Pleurodeles; species Pleurodeles waltl. Next base: position 272,073,450 of record NC_090446.1, read on the forward strand.
GGGCAGAGGAACGTTACAATGAGGCTCATGGGCGAACTAAGAGGGTTATAGAGAGGACCTTCGGCCTCTCGAAGGCCAGGTTCAGGTGCCTCCATATGACAGGTGATTCCCTAATCTACTCACCAAAGAAGGTGTGCTAGATCATTGTGGCCTGCTGTATGCTTCACAACTTGGCTTTGCGACAACAGGTGCCTTTTCTGCAGGAGGATGGTCCATATGGAGGTCTTGTAGCAGCTGTGGAGCCTGTGGACAGTGAAGACGAGGAAGCAGAAGAAGAGGATATCGACAACAGAAACACGGAGATTCATCAATTCTTCCAGTGAGACACAGGTAAGAAGACATCACTGCCTGCTAAATCTGATACAATTGTTCTACCTCTCATCTGTCTGTCACTTTCACCCAGTGTATGGACCCTGAGTTGTCACTTTCCCTTTCGATTTCACAGATGTGGGTCCCACTGTGTGACATCTGCTTTGTTTCCTCATGGACTACAGCTGTGTGACATAGGTATGTTGACAATACAATGGATATGTCATTTTTACTCAGTTATTGCAAACACGCATTTTCTAAAGCAGCGACTGACTCCAGATAGTTTTGTGATTTAAGGGTGTTTATTTAAGTGCTAAATAGTGGAGGGGGTTGTAAAATGGTCAGTGGTGATGGTAGAGGAATGTCCATGGCAGAGTCCACTCTATTAGTCTCACAGGTGCATTGTCCAAGGGGGCATAGGAAGTGGAGCTGGGGCAGTTGATGGATGGACAGGGTGACAAAGTGGGACAAAAGGATAACAATCAGGGTGGTCTCATTTCTTGGCGTTGTTCTCTGTCTTTGTCCTGGATCTCAGGGACCGTTTGCGGGGTGGTACTCCATCTGCAGGGGGTGGGGTGCTGGGGTCGTGGTCCTGTGGCGGTGCCTCCTGTCCACTGGCGCCGGCGGAGGTGGAGGGCAGTTCATCGTCCAGGCTAGTGTCAGGGGCCCCTTATTGTGCCACAGTGTCCCTCCTGGTGGTCATGAGTTCCTTCAGCACCACTACAATGGTGCCCAGGGTGGAATTGATGGCTTTGAGTTCCTCCCTGAACCCCAAATACTGTTACTCCTGCAGCTGCTGGGTCTCCTGAAACTTTAGAAACACAAAAAGATGATGGACGGAGTGCTAAATATTGCAAACACTCACCCCCAGTCACAGATCTGGGTTTAATCCATTGTTCTTTTGCTCTCCATGCCAACCCAGTTTGGACCCAGCCATATGCAAATCAGTCTTGACCCTGTTCCCTCATGGGAACAGTCCAGCCCGAACTGCCAAGCCAGGTCCTCCCTGGACCGGAAACAAGCATCCTGGGACCGGTTTCAGAATTTCACCCTTCATCAGCCAAGCTAGCTTAAATCCAGTTCCACAGTGAGCAAGGGACCCACGTCTAGGCATACCCTTCCCCCTTAGGGCAACTTTAGCAACACAAAAAGATGATGGAAGGAGTGCTGAACAATGCAAACACTCACCCCCAGACACAGATCTGGGTTTAATCCATCGTTCTTTTGCTCACCATGCCACCGCAGTTTGGACCCAGCCATATGCAAATCAGTCTTGGCCCTGTTCCCTCATGGGAACAGTCCAGCCCGAACTGCTAAGCCAGGTCCTCCCTCGACCGGAAACAAGCATCCTGGGACCGGTTTCAGGATTTCACCCTTAATCAGCCAAGCTAGCTTGAATCCAGTGGCACAGTGTAGGAGGCTGGACTGGCTTGTAGTGAGTACCAAGGGGTACTTGCACCTTGCACCAGGCCCAGTTATCCCTTATTAGTGTATAGGGTGTCTAGCAGCTTAGGCTGATAGATAATGGTAGCTTAGCAGAGCAGCTTAGGCTGAACTAGGAGACGGGTGAAGCTACTACAGTACCACTTAGTGTCATATGCACAATATCATAAGAAAACACAATACACAGTTATACTAAAAATAAAGGTACTTTATTTTTATGACAATATGCCAAAGTATCTTAGAGTGTACCATCAGTGAGAGGATAGCAAATATACACAAGATATATATACACAATAGGAAAAATATGCAGTATAGTCTTAGAAAACAGTGCAAACAATGTATAGTTACAATAGGATTCAATGGGGAAACATAGGGATAGGGGCAACACAAACCATATACTCCAAAAGTGGAATGCGAACCACGAATGGACCCCAAACCTATGTGACCTTGTAGAGGGTTGCTGGGACTATTAGAAAATAGTGAGAGTTAGAAAAATAACCCTCCCCAAGACCCTGAAAAGTGAGTGCAAAGTGCACTAAAGTTCCCCTAAGGACAAAGAAGTCGTGTTAGAGGAATAATGCAGGAAAGACACAAACCAACAATGCAACAACTGTGGATTTCCAATCTAGGGTACCTGTGGAACAAGGGGACCAAGTCCAAAAGTCACAAGCAAGTCGGAGATGGGCAGATGCCCAGGAAATGCCAGCTGCGGGTGCAAAGAAGCTTCTCCTGGACAGAAGAAGCTGTGGTTTCTGCAGGAACGCAAAGGGCTAGAGACTTCCCCTTTGGAGGACGGATCCCTCTCGCCTTGTAGAGTTGTGCAGAAGTGTTTTCCCGCCGAAAGAACGCCAACAAGCCTTGCTAGCTGCAAATCGTGTGGTAAGCGTTTTTGGATGCTGCTGTGGCCCAGGAGGGACCAGGAGGTCGCAAATTGGACCAGGAGGTAGAGGGGACATCGAGCAAGACAAGGAGCCCTCTTAGCAGCATGTAGCACCCGGAGAAGTGCCAGAAACAGGCACTACAAGGATGTGTGAAACGGTGCTCACCCAAAGTCGCACAAAGAAGTCCCACGTCGCCGGAGAACAACTTAGGGGGTCGTGCAATGCAGGTTAGAGTGCCGTGGACCCAGGCTGGACTGTGCACAAAGGATTTCTGCCGGAAGTGCACGGAGGCCGGAGTAGCTGCAAAAGTCGCGGTTCCCAGCAATGCAGTCTAGCGAGGTGAGGAAAGGACTTACCTCCACCAAACTTGGACTGAAGAGTCACTGGACTGTGGGGGCCACTTGGACAGAGTTGCTGGATTCGAGGGACCTCGCTCGTCGTGCTGAGAGGAGACCCAAGGGACCGGTAATGCAGCTTTTTGGTGCCTGCGGTTGCAGGGGGAAGATTCCGTCGACCCACGGGAGATTTCTTCGGAGCTTCTAGTGCAGAGAGGAGGCAGACTACCCCCACAGCATGCACCACCAGGAAAACAGTCGAGAAGGCGTCAGGATCAGCGTTACAGAGTTGCAGTAGTCGTCTTAGCTACTATGTTGCAGTTTTGCAGGCTTCCAGCGCGGTCAGCAGTCGATTCCTTGGCAGAAGGTGAAGAGAGAGATGCAGAGGAACTCGGATGAGCTCTTGCATTCGTTATCTAAAGTTTCCCCAGAGACAGAGACCCTAAATAGCCAGAAAAGAGGGTTTGGCTACTTAGGAGAGAGGATAGGCTAGCAACACCTGAAGGAGCCTATCACAAGGAGTCTCTGACGTCACCTGGTGGCACTGGCCACTCAGAGCAGTCCAGTGTGCCAGCAGCACCTCTGTTTCCAAGATGGCAGAGGTCTGGAGCACACTGGAGGAGCTCTGGACACCTCCCAGGGGAGGTGCAGGTCAGGGGAGTGGTCACTCCCCTTTTCTTTGTCCAGTTTCGCGCCAGAGCAGGGCTAAGGGGTCCCCTGAACCGGTGTAGACTGGCTTATGCAGAATTGGGCACATCTGTGCCCAAGAAAGCATTTCCAGAGGCTGGGGGAGGCTACTCCTCCCCTGCCTTCACACCATTTTCCAAAGGGAGAGGGTGTCACACCCTCTCTCAGAGGAAGTTCTTTGTTCTGCCATCCTGGGCCAGGCTTGGCTGGACCCCAGGAGGGCAGATGCCTGTCTGAGGGGTTGGCAGCAGCAGCAGCTGCAGTGAAACCCCAGGAAGGGCAGTTTGGCAGTACCAGGGTCTGTGCTACAGACCACTGGGATCATGGGATTGTGCCAACTATGCCAGGATGGCATAGAGGGGGCAATTCCATGATCATAGACATGTTACATGGCCATATTCGGAGTTACCATTGTGAAGCTACATATAGGTAGTGACCTATATGTAGTGCACGCGTTTAATGGTGTCCCCGCACTCACAAAGTCAGGGAAATTGGCCCTGAACAATGTGGGGGCACCTTGGCTAGTGCCAGGGTGCCCTCACACTAAGTAACTTTGCACCTAACCTTTACCAGGTAAAGGTTAGACATATAGGTGACTTATAAGTTACTTAAGTGCAGTGTAAAATGGCTGTGAAATAACGTGGACGTTATTTCACTCAGGCTGCAGTGGCAGGCCTGTGTAAGAATTGTCAGAGCTCCCTATGGGTGGCAAAAGAAATGCTGCAGCCCATAGGGATCTCCTGGAACCCCAATACCCTGGGTACCTCAGTACCATATACTAGGGAATTATAAGGGTGTTCCAGTAAGCCAATGTAAATTGGTAAAAATGGTCACTAGCCTGTTAGTGACAATTTGGAAAGAAATGAGAGAGCATAACCACTGAGGCTCTGATTTGCAGAGCCTCAGTGAGACAGTTAGTCACTACACAGGTAACACATTCAGGCACACTTATGAGCACTGGGGCCCTGGGTTACCAGGGTCCCAGTGACACATACAACTAAAACAACATATATACAGTGAAAAATGGGGGTAACATGCTAGGCAAGATGGTACTTTCCTACACACAGTGAGCAAGGGACCCACTTCTGGGCATACCCTTCCCACTTAGGGCAACTTTAGCAACACAAAAAGATGATGGACGGAGTGCTGAACAATGCAAATACTCACCCCCAATCACAGATCTGGGTTTAATCCATCGTTCTTTCGCTCACCATGCCACCCCAGTTTGGACTCACCCATATGCAAAACAGTCTTGACCTTGTTCCCTCATGGGAACAGTCCAGCCCGAACTGACAAGCCAGGTCCTCCCTGGACCGGAAACAAGCATCTTGGGAATGGTTTCAGGGTTTCACCCTTCATCAGCCAAGCGAGCTTGAATCCAGTGGCACAGTGAGCAAGGGACCCACGTCTGGGCATACCCTTCCCACATAAGGCAACTTTAGCAACACAAAAAGATGATGGACGGAGTGCTGAACAATGCAAACACTCACCCCCAGTCACAGATCCAAGTTTAATCCATTGTTCTTTTGCTCACCATGCCACCCCAGTTTGGACCCAGCCATATGCAAATCAGTCTTGACCCTGTTCCCTCATGGGAACAGTCCAGCCCGATCTACCAAGCCAGGTCCTCCCTGGACCGGAAACAAGCATCCTGGGACCGGTATAAGGGTTTCACCCTTCATCAGCCAAGCTAGCTTGAATCCAGAGGCACAGTGAGCAAGGGACCCACGTCTGGGCATGCCCTTCCTACTTAGGGCAACTTTAACAACACAAAAAGATGATGGACGGAGTGCTGAACAATGCAAACACTCACCCCCAGTCACAGATCTGGGTTTAATCCATCGTTCTTTTGCTTACCATGCCACCCCAGTTTGGACCCAGCCATATGCAAATCAGTCTTGACCCCGTTCCCTCATGGAAACAGTCTAGCCCGAACTGACAAGCCAGGTTCTCCCTGGACCAGAAACAAGCATCCTGGGACCTGTTTCAGGGTTTCACCCTTCATCAGCCAAGCTAGCTTGAATCCAGTGGCACAGTGAGCAAGGGACCCACTTCTGGGCATACCCTTCCCACTTAGGGCAACTTTAGCAACACAAAAAGATGATGGACGGAGTGCTGAACAATGCAAATACTCACCCCAGTCACAGATCTGGGTTTAATCCATCGTTCTTTTGCTCACCATGCCACCCCAGTTTGGACCCGGCCATATGCAAAACAGTCTTGCCCTTGTTCCCTCATGGGAACAGTCCAGCCCGAACTGACAAGCCAGGTCCTCCCTGGACCAGAAACAAGCATCCTGGGACCGGTTTCAGGGTTTCACCCTTCATCAGCCAAGCTAGATTGAATCCAGTGGCACAGTGAGCAAGGGACCCACGTCTGGGCATACCGTTCAAAAATCAAAATCATTAACATTTATAAAGCGCGCTACTCACCCGTGCGGGTCTCAAGGCGCTAGGTGGAAGGGGGGGGTTACTGCTGCTCGAAAAGCCAGGTTTTTAGGAGTCTCCGGAATGCGGAGTTGTCCTGGGTGGTCCTGAGGCTGGTGGGGAGGGAGTTCCAGGTCTTGGCTGCCAGGAAGGAGAATGACCCCCCACCCGCCGTGGAGCGGCGGATGCGAGGGACGGCAGGGAGCGCGAGGCCAGAGGAACGGAGGAGGCAACTTTAGCAACACAAAAAGATGATGAACGGAGTGCTGAACAATGCAAACACTCACCCCCAGTCACAGATCTGAGTTTAATCCATTGTTCTTTTGCTCACCATGCCACCCCAGTTTGGACCCAGCCATATGCAAATCAGTCTTGACCCTGTTCCCTCATGGAAACAGTCCAGCCCGATCTACCAAGCCAGGTCCACCCTGGCCCTGAAACAAGCATTCTGGGACCGGTTTCAGGGTTTCACCTTTCATCAGCCAAGCTAGCTTGAATCCAGTGGCACAGTGAGCAAGGGACCCATGTTTGGGCATACCCTTTCCCCTTAGGGCAACTTTAGCAACACAAAAAGATGATGGACAGAGTGCTGAACAATGCAAACACTCACCCCCAGTCACAAATCTGGGTTTAATCCATCGTTCTTTTGCTCACCATGCCACCCCAGTTTGGACCCAGCCATATGCAAATCAGCCTTGACCCTGTTACCTCATGGGAACAGTCCAGCCCGAACAGACAAGACAGGTCCTCCCTGGACCGGAAACAAGCATCCTGGGACCGGTATAAGGGTTTCACCCTTCATCAGCCAAGCTAGCTTGAATCCAGCGGTACAGTGAGCAAGGGACCCACGTCTGGGCATACCCTTCCCACTTAGGGCAACTTTAGCAACACAAAAAGATGATGGACGGAGTGCTGAACAATGCAAACACTCACCCCCAGTCACAGATCTGGGTTTAATCCATCGTTCTTTTGCTTACCATGCCACCCCAGTTTGGACCCAGCCATATGCAAATCAGTCTTGACCCCGTTCCCTCATGGAAACAGTCTAGCCCGAACTGACAAGCCAGGTTCTCCCTGGACCGGAAACAAGCATCCTGGGACCGGTTTCAGGGTTTCACCCTTCATCAGCCAAGCTAGCTTGAATCCAGCGGCACAGTGAGCTAGGGACCCACGTCTGGGCATACCCTTCCCACTTAGGGCAACTTTAGCAACACAAAAAGATGATGGACGGAGTGCTGAACAATGCAAACACTCACCTCCAGTCACAGATCTGGGTTTAATCCATCGTTCTTTTGCTCACCATGCCACCGCAGTTTGGACCCAGCCATATGCAAATCAGTCTTGACCTTGTTCCCTCATGGGAACAGTCCAGCCCGAACTGACAAGCCACATCCTCCCTGGAATGGAAACAAGCATCCTGGGACCGGTTTCAGGGATTCACCCTTCATCAGCCAAGCTAGTTTGAATCCAGTGGCACAGTGAGCAAGGGACCCACGTCTGGGCATACCCTTCCCACTTAGGGCAACTTTAGCAACACAAAAAGATGATGGACGGAGTGCTGAACAATGCAAACACTCACCCCCAGTCACAGATCTGGGTTTAATCCATCGTTCTTTTGCTCACCATGCCACCGCAGTTTGGACCCAGCCATATGCAAATCAGTCTTGACCTTGTTCCCTCATGGGAACAGTCCAGCCCGATCTGACAAGCCACGTCCTCCCTGGACTGGAAACAAGCATCCTGGGACCGGTTTCAGGGTTTCACCCTTCATCAGCCAAGCTAGCTTGAATCCAGTGGCACAGTGAGCAAGGGACCCACGTCTGGGCATACCCTGCCCACTTAGGGCAACTTTAGCAACACAAAAAAGATGATGGACAGAGTGTTGAACAATGTAAACAGGGTCAAGACTGATTTGCATATGGCTGGGTCCAAACTGGAATGGCATGGGCAGCAAAAAAACGATGGATTTAGGCCCAGATCTCTGTACTGGGGGTGAATGTTTGACATTGTTCAGCATTCCGCCCATCACTTGTTCTTTTTGCATTTGTCGCCCTAAGTGGGAAGGGTTTGCCCAGACGTGGGTCCCGTGCTTCCCATGCCACTGACTTTAAGCTAGCCTGGCTGATGAGAGGTGAAATCCAGAAACCGGTCCCAGGATGCTTGTTTCCTGTGCAGGGAAGACCTGGCCTGGCAGTTCGGGTTGGACTGTTCCTATGGGGAACAGGGTCAAGACTGACTTGCATATGGCTGGGTCCAAACTGGAATGGCATGGGCAGCAAAAAAAATTATGGATTTAGGCCCAGATCTCTGTACTGAAGGTGAATGTTTGACATTGTTCAGTATTCCGTCCATCACTTTTTCTGTTAGTATTTGTTACCCTAAGTGGGAAGGGCATGCCCAGACGTGGGTCCCGTGCTTCCCATGCAATTGGATTTAAGCTAGCCTGGCTGATGAGGGGTGAAACCCCGAAACCGTTCCCAGGATGCTTGTTTCCAGTCCAGGAAAGACCTAGCCTGGTAGTTCGGGCTGGACTGTTCCCATGGGGAACAGGGTCAAGACTGATTTACATATGGCTGGGTCCAAACTGGAATGGCATGGGCAGCAAATAAAATGATGGATGTAGGCCCATATCTCTGTACTGGGGGTGAATGTTTGACATTGTTCAGCATTCTGTCCATCACTTTTTCTGTTAGTATTTGTTATCCTAAGTGGGAAGGGTATGCCCAGACGTGGGTCCCGTGCTTCCCATGCCATTGGATTTAAGCTAGCCTGGCTGATGAGGGGTGAAACCCCGAAACCGTTCCTAGGATGCTTCTTTCCAGTTCAGGGAAGACCTAGCCTGGTAGTTCGGGCTGGACTGTTCCCATGGGGAACAGGGTCAAGACTGATTTACATATGGCTGGGTCCAAACTGGAATTGCATGGGCAACAAAAAAACGATGGATTTAGGCCCAGATCTCTGTACTGGGGGTGAATGTTTGACATTGTTCAGCATTCCGTCCATCACTTGTTCTTTTTGCATTTGTCGCCCTAAGTGGGAAGGGTATGCCCAGACGTGGGTCCCGTGCTTCCCATACCACTGGATTTAAGCTAGCCTGGCTGATGAGGGGTGAAACCTCAAAACCGGTCCCAGTCTGCTTGTTTCCAGTCCAGGAAAGATCTGGCCTGGCAGTTCGGGCTGGACTGTTCCCATGGGGAACAGGGTCAAGACTGATTTGCATATGGCTGGGATCAAACTGGAATGGCATGAGCAGCAAAAAGACGATGGATTTAGGCCCAGATCTCTGTACTGGGGGTGAATGTTTGACATTGTTCAGCGTTCCGTCCATCACTTGTTCTTTTTGCATTTGTCACCCTAAGCGTGAAGGGTATGCCCAGATGTGGGTCCCGTGCTTCCTATGCCACTGGATTTAAGCTAGCCTGGCTGATGAGGGGTGAAACCCCAAAACCGGTCCCAGGATGCTTGTTTCCAGTCCAGGGAAGACTTGTCCTGGCAGTTCAGGCTGGACTGTTCCCATTAGGAACCGGGTCAAGACTGATTTGCATATGGCTGGGTCCCAACTGGAATGGCATGGGCAGCAAAAAAATGATGGATTTAGGCCCAGATCTCTGCACTGGGGGTGAATGTTTGACATTGTTCAGCATTCGGTCCATCACTTGTTCTTTGTGCATTTGTTGCCCTAAGTGGGAAGGGTATGCCCAGACGTGGGTCCCATGCTTCCCATGCCACTGGATTTAAGCCAGCCTGGCTGATGAGGGGTGAAACCCTGCAACCGGTCCCAGGATGCTTGTTTCCAGTCCAGGGAAGACCTGACCTGGCAGTTCAGGCTGGACTGTTCCCATGGGGAACAGGGTCAAGACTGATTTGCATATGGCTGGGTCCAAACTGGAATAGCATGAGCAGCAAAAAAACGATGGATTTAGGCCCAGATCTCTGTACTGGGGGTGAATGTTTGACATTGTTCAGCATTCTGTCCATCACTTGTTCTTCTTGCATTTCTCCTGAAACTTGGCCAGTACCGTTGCCATCGTCTCCTGGGAATGGTGGTAGGCTCCCATGATGTTGGAGAGGGCCTTGTGGAGAGTGGGTTCCCTGGGCCTGTCCTCCCCCTGTCGCACAGCAGCCCTCCCAGTTCCCCTGTTTTCCTGGGCCTCTGTCCCCTGAACCGTGTGCCCACTGCCACTGCCCCCAGGTCCCTGCTGTTGTTGGGTTAGCCTGGGTTCTCTGTAGTGGTGGACACACTGCTGCTTGACGTGTCCTGGGGACAGAGGTATGGGCCAGCTGGGTGGGTGCCGTGCTGGTGTTTCCAGAGGGGGGAGGTTCTGTTGTGGCTTGTGCCAGTGTGAGGGGAACCGACTGTCCTGAGGTCCCTGATGGGCCGGGCTGGTCATCTTGATCCAGTTGGACAGAGGTGCTGTCATCACTGTGGGCCTCTTCTGTGGGGGGAGTCGACATGTCTGGAACCTCCTGTCCGGTGATGTTGGGTAGGAGTCCTGCAGGGGTGTAAAGGCATAATTATTGCATCTGTGTGTGCCATAGTGTGCAATGGGTGGGTGACCCTGTACCCCAGTGCTTGCATTCTTGTGTAGGACCTTGTGTGATAATTGTTTAGGGGTGTGTATGGGTATGTGCAGTGGCCATGCATTGGTGATGGGTATCCATGCTTTGGTGTTGCATGCAGGGCTTGGTGTTGGGACTGGTGGGTTGTGATAGTGGGACATATGTGAGGAGTTGTTGTGATGGGGGTGACGGTGGGGGTATGTGATAGCATGCAGGTAGGGTAGCGGATGAAGTAGTGAAAGATTTGACTTACCAGAGTCCATTTCTCCAGCTACTCCTGCGAGGCCCTCAGGATGCAGTATAGCCAAGACCTGCTCCTCCCATGTTGTTAGTTGTGGGGGATGAGGTGGGGGTCCGCCGCCAGTCCTCTGAACCGGGATGTGGTGTCTTGAGACCACGGAACGTACCTTCCCCGTAGGTCGTTCCACCTCTTCCTGATGTCATCCCGTGTTCTTGGGTGCTGTCCCACTGCGTTGACCCTGTCCACGATTCTGCGCCATAGCCCATCTTCCTAGCTATGGTGGTGTGCTGCACCTGTGATCCGAATAGCTGTGGCTCAACCCGGATGATTTCCTCCACCATGACCCTGAGCTCCTCCTCAAAAAACCTGGGGTGTCTTTGCGGTGCCATGGGGTGGTGTGGGTGATGTGTGACGCGGTGTGTGTTGTGATGTGTGGGGTGATGTTTAGGGGTGTGTGGTGTTTTGTGCATGGATGTGTATGTGTGATGGTACTGTGTGCCTCTGATTGGTGGGGTTGTCTTTGCTGTGCTGTCTCTCTGGCCATCGTCTAAATTTCTGGTCGTAAGGGTTTGTGGGTGATGTGGGTGTGTGTTTTATATTGTATTGAGTGTGTGGGAGTGGTGTGTGTATGTGTATCAGGTGTGTGTATTTAGAATTGTCCAATGTGGTAGTGTTTTGTAAATGTGTGTGTATTTTGAGCGCAGCAGTGTGTACCGCCAATGGAATACCGCAGTTGAAAGACCGCTGCGTGGATTCGTGGGTCGTGATAGTGTGGGCGTATTCCTGTTGGCGTGATGGTGGGGGTTTTGTTATCGCCAGTTTATCACTGACCTTTGGTGTGGTGGACTTGTGTGGGTGTCTGGATTTTGGCGGATTCCGAGCTGTGGGTCGTAATAGCTGTGGCGGAATTCCACGGCTGTGGCAGTGTGTTGGCGGTCTTCTGCACGGCGGTAAGCGGCATTCAATGTTGTAATGACCCCCATAGTGTAAAGGAGTACCTAATAATTATTAACAGTAAAAAAGGATTCTAAAACTAGGGGAAACAACTTAACTAACCTAACCTATGCTAACTACACATTACCCACACCTGGCCCTAACTACCCTAATCTAAACTTGCTTATCGCATTTAACTAAACACTCTAAACATCAACTCCTCCACTCCCCTTATATGACGGGACACATTTAGGACAACATATACTAACCTAAACACAGACTTTCTTATCCTAAACAAACATTTAAAAAAAAAAAATTGTAAATATATTTTTTGTATTTTTATTATTTTTATACACATGAACCCCAACATCATCCCCCACCCACCCACCCACAAAAAAACACATGTTAAAATATAATACCCTCCAACCCCCAACCCAATTATACTAACTAAACTAACAGCCTATTCTAACCTAACACTAAGCCCCCTAAACACACTAAATATAAGAACCAGGAAAGAGGAGGGAGGGAGGGAATCATGGCTGAGGGTCTTAAAATCACAAGTTTGCCCTTCGCAGGATCTTCTATATCCCACTCAGTCATTGTGCATCATTGTTCTGCCATTAGTCACATAACAAATGCTGCAAGTACTCCACATGTGACAGGCCAAATAATGACTATCTTCTGGATGGCGATCAAGGCACACAAGATCTGTGATTTGTAAATGGAATTGCCAGGACAGTATGCAGTTGCTAATCATGAGGGGGTATCCTAGTGTGGAACAAAGGAATGTTTTAATTGCATGTCTCTCTTCTACACTGGCATCCTCACACCTAGGTACACATATTTCATAGACCTAACTCTGTGACTCAGGGGGTGATGGACATTCAACTCATACTTTCAAACATCAAGGACAGCCAGGAATCTTTGGACAGCTGTCCATGGGTTTAGTCAGTCCACCACAGGTAAGGAGATCTGCCAACTAGGATAGACTCAAGCACTGGACAAACACATCCACATTTATGTTCCTAATTGCGGATAATTGTCAACATCATTTGATCTCACTTATACCTTTCCAAAACCAAGCACATAGATGCAAGCAACCATCTGGGCTTCAGCTACATGCACACCTATGACATTCTACTCAAGTGCACCATAAACGTAGCACAACATGTGGAGCTAGATGCTGCTAGGAAAACAGTCCTACATGTTCATTAATTCACAGGGACACTCAAGTCTGTGGGTAATACCTCTGCACCACTGGCCTGTGTGAATGAGAGTATGACTTGCTGACTATATCATGAACATGGCTACCTACAAAATTTTCATTGTCATAAATGTAGCAACAAATATCACCCAGTTCACCTGCCCATGCATACAGCGCAGCACTAGAATCCCTAAATATGATTCTCCGCCACTGATTGTGCTATTCAAAAAGGGAACACAATGTCAATGTCCAGACAAGTCACATATCAGATCATGTGCCAGCACATCATACCTTGCTATGCGTCTAAAACACAGGAGTCAATCACACAACATCTGCAAACACAACACAGAACTAACATATCAAAACTTACTCGGTATGTCTGGGTCCGCAAATTGAGCCACTTCCCAATTGTGTAGGGGGCTGGTCCACCTGTAAAACATGGAAGGGTGAAATGGGCTCAATGTCTGCTCACTGTACAAAACTTGGAACAACAAATCACTGTGTGGGTGACATTTTACATGATAGAGCAGCACCTCAGGCATGTACACACTCCAACAGACATACTACTGCAAGCATGTATTGACCCTGTCACTCCAGTGAGTGATAGACACACATATGCACACATGCACTGGCCCTAATCATGTGGTGACAAACACGATTACTCAAGTTTGCGCTGTATTATTCATAGAGGGTACTCCATTTCTTCGTTTGTTGTTATGAGAGACATGCAAAGCCACATTCCTGGTGCTCTGCAATACCAGTCACTCAGTTATTGTGGCTTGTGTATCAAGGGACAATCAGTTACTGTGTGATTCTCATGTGGGTTGAGTTTAGCTCATGAATTTTTGTGCTTTGTATGGTCCATTATATGTGGGCCTGTGTTGTCTGTAGGTTACATATGCCACATTGCCACTGTACCCAGAGCAGTATATGCCCCCTATGACACCATGATGGCATGATCCTGTGTATTACTAGATGACAATGTTACGGTAAACATGGATTGGCCATTTATCTAAATCAAAACAACAAACAAATATATGCTGACAGTGTCTAATTTGATCATCCGTGACATAATTCATGGGCACAGGTGTAGTCATTGCACCTGAAATGTGTTACTCAGGGCCCTGTGTACCTATATCAGGTATTGTAAATCACAGTTAGCCTCATTCATCATCTTATATTTGCCAAGTTGGGTGATCTGCAGGTATACAACGAACGGACACTGTCCCCTATTTGAAACATGATTTAGCAAATGTCTTCCTGTGGCAATCTTGATGATATAGGTCTCAATTTGTATGTACCTTGGGAATGGCAGCAGTGGCAGGAATGCTGGTATGCTGATTTTAGCATACACCCATGTCTGTGATAGCCTTCATAATGAGAAGTTAACAATTGGGCATATGCTGCACTAGATCAATAGTGGTGTACCAGACTTAAACTAGCAAACTATTTTGTCACATTAAAGGTATGATGGAAGCAGTCAGGGGACTCTTGCACAACATCATGCAGATAAATAATTTGTGAACATGCATTCCCAAAGTTCAGGGATCCCATGATGACCCATGAACTTATGAAAATTGCTTGGCTATAAAGTGACACAGATGGCAAATGCATCACCTCTGTACCAGCAATTGTGGCCAAGGCAAAATAAAACACACAGGAACGATGAACATAGAGCCAGATATTCTCTTTTTTTTAATTGTGTAGCATTTGCTTCATGATTTTACGCCACAGCTATGGAAAGTAGCACCAAACATTTAGATATTATCCAGTGTGCATTACTTTGCGATTCATAATTAATTTAAATGCTGCAGAAAGAAATTCAAAGTATTAGCCTAAGATATTACCAGAGGTTAGGAAGAACTTTGTACGTATAGCCATGAATACAGTTCAGACATGTATTCCAAATAATTGGGGACTACATGCATTCCTTGCTTTAGCGCGTGAAATACATCTCATTCCTGGTACAGTCACAGGCCATGAATAAAACATATGTTTGAGCTGCAGCACTAATTTACAAGATCAAGTTATGTTTTGTAGGTTTGTGCAGCTTTTGCGTCAACAAATGATGGCAATATGTAGCAAATACTGTATAAATCAGGGCCACTGTATATTTAACTTGCATTCCACATATGCACAAACATTTCATGCAGCATGTCAACAAATCTGCTACTGTCACTACAGAGCATTTAAATCTGCCCATTAGTCTGATTTGTACTCACCAACAGGGCCACCAATCACCACACCCAGGTGGTCCAGCAGGTCTTGCTCTCTGGCCACAAGGTCAGCCCAGCGATGTTTGATTTGGTGTTTGTTGAGCTGGATGTTGAACATTCTCTTCAGATGGAACAGCACCTTGGACCACCTGAGCCTCCTCTCCTCGGTGTGATACCCTTATATCACCCTGCCACCAGCCTCTAACATCAGGGGTAGGAAGTGGCACACCAGCCAAATGAAGGCCCCCAGCTCCTCTTCACCTATTCTCCCCAGACGTGGCCTTCCCAACATGACAAAAATTAAAGGGATAGGAAAGGGAAAATAGGAAAATACAGGGAAAGAATGTAGGAAAATGAAATCTAAAGAATCCACAAACAGCCCAACAATACCCCAACTAACAATACCCACTACACACTCCCAACAGTACAAAGACACAATTAGACATCAAAAACAACAAAAACACACTTACACTGAATTACTGAGACAATTTAAAAAACAACAGATGACAATTAGAATGGCACACATGAGGAAAAACACAATTTGGACAGACACAACTCTCAACACAGCCACATGGTCTAGAAGAATCACAGACTGCAAAGTGAAAGTGAAAGTACACCCACTGTACCATTTCTGTAAACAGGATATCCTATTACATCACTTCCTGTCTCAAATGTGGGGCATTTTTATTATGATGTTTGAAAATTTTATAACGCTTAGGGCTTTGTTTCAATATTTTTTGACACATATGCTTAAAAATTACTCCGCATTCAAAGATCAATATATTTTTCATGGATGACCAATTTCATGGGGTGCGGTGTTGGAATTACCGCTAGTGACCAATGGATGAATAATGGCTGTGAGCGTCATTTTTCAACGCATATGCAGCATATTTTGTCGCGTGTGCGCCTATTTTGCTGCATTTGCGTCAAAATATCTGTTTTTAACTGAGTTTGTGTCATTTTTCCCATTTTTAACGTACATGATAGCTGTAACTATACAGAGATAGGCTGTTAGGGCCTGCTGTGTGTGTTCCAGTGTTTGGGCACATGTGGCAGATAACACTACTGCGGAACATAATACTCATGTTGTTGTGCCGGATGAGGACTCTTAACTGACGCAACATCAACCCAAGCATTTGGAATAAAAATTGGTATTCCCTAGTTTGAGCAGGTGGTGCGTCAATGGAGGATAGCAAGGCAACACAACTTTATACATTCACTCATGTCCTGTGTATTTATGTCTGTGAATTGGCTATTTCAATTGTTGTTGTGCCTCTGTGTGAACATCACAAGATGTGTTTTGCATAATGTGCTTGTATGCATGTGTTGTAAATGTGGCTAACCATCAGATGCCATTCATTGAGGTACATCAGTCAGGATATGTGTTTGTCATACCTGTAGCGTCTTATGCCGTGTGAACTTCCCTGACTTTGGGGAAAAAACATCTCCCATGATAAACTATGCGCAGGATAGATAGAGGACGGTTGATAATGGAAATGTTACAAGGGTAAGCTATCACATGTACTGGAATGTTGGATACCACTTCCTAGTCACTTGTTTGTATACTACCCATGAGTCAGGCATTTGGACATGCTAGGTAGGTACAGTGTGTGTAACACAGAGTCCCAACACCAATCCAAAAAAGTTATAGTACACCGCAGTTTGAGTCTTATAAATGACCTATGTTTCTCCTGTGGCAGTGGAGGACCAGCAGACCATGCTGCATGTGTTCACATATTTCCATTTGTTCATTGTACAAAGGTGTCCAGTTCAAGTGTGTCGACATGTGTACCCTGTGTCAGTATTGGCCTCCATGTTGTCACAGTTACATGCAGGTCTAGTCCTGAGTCTGTGGAGCCAATCCATGCATTTACAGAGCATCCTTCAAAGCAGATTGGACCTAATGCCAAAGATAAATTGAAAACACACATGGGGATAGTCCAGCTATGGCACTGCTGAACATTTATAAGGCTGGCAACAGGGCAATCTTGGTGTGCTCACAAACGTTATAGATCAGTAATAGGAAACAGGCAGGTTTCATCACAACATTTGTACACAGAGTGGCCTCTAAAATTCCCACTGCAACAATGAACATCAGTGCCTCTGTGCTGATTAATCTCACAGCTAGTCACCACGCTAGCCCCATCAATAGGTTGGGGCCGATGCGAATCTGTGTCTGGACCGTCAGGGCACAATCATGTTTTGTCTTTTCATACACATTAGCAAACCTTGTTTGTTGTCTTAGAGACACCATACCAAATCCATGCATACCGCCATAGTACACTGTCACTGTTTGGCTCTCATGAACCCCAGACAAGGGATGGGGGCTGGATTAGCCAATTTGAATACATGTCCCAGACCATAATACGATGAGTAAACTGATTAAACTATACTATACATTTGAGGATTCATTGTAGAACTACCAGACACCATACCCCAGGAGGAAAGAGAGGGCATGGAAAGAAACTACGAGGGAACCTATATGGTAATGCAAAGACAGGAACCAGTCAGGCTAACAGGATGCAGGGTCTGTCAGGCACAAAAAATGAACAAGGCAAATACACAGTGAGCAGACTCTGACTGCGAAAAGATGGAACAGCACTGTGGGAACAAAAAGCTGTACTTGTGCTGTGGGCTGCAATGTTACACAATCCCCCAAGGGCTGTGTTACACAAGTGATTTATATGGCAATGCACAACAAGGATATTCAGAAAATGGCAGCTTCTAAGTTGTTCCAGGCAGCAGCAATGGCAGTGCAGGTTCAAATGGCTGGTCTGCATGGAAGTGCTCACAGGTGTGTGCAGCTTCAGTCTCTCACAAGTCCTGTAATAGAGAATCAAATTCAAAGGGCCAACAGTACCTTTCACATGGGAAGCACTGGACAGGTGATTTCAGGTCCTACCGACTACCAGGCAGTGCATTATCGGACCTGAAGTCCATGCAGACTGATGAACTATGACTGTGGCATTCCATACTGAAGAGGGAAGCTCACAGGAGTCAGAATGGGAGTCTGGGTGTGTGTAGATGAAGGTTATCAGGGTACAGATAGTCCATTTACAGGGCCCCCTAGAGAAGGGTGGGGAGAGACTGAAAACATGGCAGTGGCAGGACTTATTACCTGGGATGGATTTTGCAGGGAATGTCTTGTGAGCAATGCTTGTCATACGTGGGGCACTCGTGCTATCCATTTTCAGCTTAGATGGACTTCTTGCCCCACATGCTCCTTGCAAAGATAGCTGATGTCACACTTACTGCTGTCAAGGGTCTGGTCATACGTTCCTGTTACCAATGCAATAGCACATCCAGTGACTCATGTATGAAACACTTTTTTACATTATGATTGATGGTGTCTTAGTTGTGTGTCATGTGCTGCAATGGCCCATGTTGGCAACATGGATATGTCTCATAACTGTGGTCCTCTGTCTTTGCCCTTCACATGTGAAATAGACAGGACATGTGTCATTTCCACTGTGTGTGATGTTGGCTGTACATTCATACTCATCAAATGTGATGTGGCTTTTTCAGTATCCTAATCTGTATTTCTGCAATGCTCCATGAGGCTAAACTCTGATTATGATTCCTAGGGATCATGTTATGCACAAATAATTACCCAGACCATGATTGAGTGATAAATTGAAGTGTTTAATGACATATGGTAAGAAAGTGGTGATGGTGACTAGAGTTAAAATAAGTTTTGTACAATGTGTTGTCTCCGACACAATCCTGCTGTAGTGTTTGGATGGTCCCCCTCATGTTAACGAACAGTATCCTCTTCTTCCTCTTCTTTAGGCATTTGTGGGTCTGGTTCACAGAGGGGAATGTTCCTCCTTACACAAATGTTGTGCAGGACGGCACAGATCAAAATGATCTTGCAGACCATTTCAGGTGATTTTTTATTTTTTTAAATATATTTTATTAACAATTTGTTGCTTTACATTTGTATGATTATTCAAGGTAACATCTTGCATTCTTTATACATGATCAATTAACAATTCACATTTGAGGTATACATTCCCTTTGGTTCGTTGCTTATTATTTTGGTGCTGTTTATCATGCTTTATGTGTGTGTTTGTCACTGATTTTAATAAACTGTTCATTAACATGCTTTGTTGTGATCCTCACTTTATTGCACTATAGTTTTGGATCTAATAATTAACCCAAAAAAAAAAACGACATCTGTTCTGAGCTATAGCTTGGGGGAGAAGGCAAGGAGGGAGTTAAAAAAAAAAAAAAAAAAAGGAGGGGGGGGAAAGGAGGGAAAGAGATAGATAAACGAAAGTGATAATAGGAAAAGGAAAACAAACCACAAGTGGTCAACTTTACGGCTTTGTGCGGGTGGGACTTGTAGTTGTTGGTATTTAAGGCACAAGAGCATAGTAGTATTAGGGGGAGGAGGCAGGCCAGGGCGCACCAGTATACAGAGGGGACGGCAGACCAAACACTTCATTCGCCATTTCTAATAGTGGTGTGTCAGATAGCGGCTCGATCGTTTTCATATTGCTCCTCTTGGCGTGGACTATCTATAATTTCGGCCACCTTCGGGTGCCTATTTGGGAACTTTCCCCACTTGGACAATTTCCTAGGGTGTGCTACCCATTTCCTGTTACTACTTCGGGGCCTGCTGATCTCCTGAGCAGACCATCCCAGCTCGCCACTAAGTCCTCCCACCCCGGGGCAATGGGAACCTGGCGGATGCCCTTGGCTTCCTCTGCTTTCAGGACCTGTAGTTCAGCCCTAGACCATCTTGTAACATCTCCTTTCCAGTCAGTTAGCGAGGGGTGGTCTGTTGCCTTCCAGCCCCTAGAGATTAGTCTCTTGTAGAGGGCCAGGGATAGGTCCAGGAAACGTCCCCCTACTTTTCCGCCTAGCGCAATCGGTCTAAGACCCAGTAAGCACAGCTCAGGGGTGAGTCGCAATTCTATCCCCAGTAGTTCAGATAAAATAGGCAGTATCTCCCTCCAACCAGATTGAAGTACTGGGCATCCCCACACCATGTGGTCAAAGTCCACATTTTCCCACCAGCATCTCGGGCATGTCCTGGGTACTCCCCCGTATATATGGAACAGTCCGTGGGGTGTGAGGTACGTCCTATGTAAATAATTGTATTGAATGTATCTCAGACGCGTGTTACGCGAAATCACTCGGGGATAAGCCAGTGTTTTGTTCCATTCTGAGTCAGACAAATCCCTCCCAATTGTGTTCCCCCATCGTTCTCTCAAGGACTGTAAAGGATCTAGTGTTGCCTCAACTTGGGCCCGGTATATTTTGGCGATCAAGTGGGGTTCCTCCCCTGAAGTCAGCAGTAGGTGCAGGACCCTGTGGGCAGCGGGCTCCGCATTTATTGTGTCCCAGTGGACTTTCAGTGTGTGCACTAGTTTCCCGAAAAGCAGGAATTGACCCCGGGGAACACACCCTCCCGATAGGTCAGCAAATCCCTTCAGTACACCCCCCTCAAAGAGCCCACCCACTGTCTCAATCCCAGCTGCAGTCCAAGGACCAAGCCCCAAATTTCCCGATCCCTTACCCCCGGACTCCAGAGCCAGTACCGACAGCGGTAAAGCTGGGGAGTATGGCGGGCCTACTCCCACCCTTTATCGCGCATCTTTTCCAGCAAGCCATCGCAACACTTATCATTATATTGTTCCCAGGGAGGGCTATTTTCCTGCCTGTCATGCATGCCGCAATCCATGCCGAATCCGTTATCCCTTGGGAAGAGCACAGATCCAGTCGTCCTCTGCCCGTCAGCCAGCTGGCCACCCACTGCAGCTAGGATGCCAAGTAGTATGCCTCAAAGTCAGGGGCCCCCAGTCCACCCATGCGGGTCGGCCTACAGATGGTCGTGAGTGCAGTGCGTCTGCGTCCATCATCCCATATTAGCTCCCTGAGCAACACGTTCAAGTCGCGGAACCATGCCGGGGGGATCCGCAGCGGTAAATTGTCAAAAAAGTAGAGAAGTCGGGGAAGCATAATCATCTTGGACAGTGCCACTCTGGCCATTACGGATAGTTTCAATGAGCGCCAAAACCCCACCGAAGATCGCAGGGATCGGAGCGCTTTGCCAAGGTTACCATCCCTGAGGTCTCCCAATTCGTGGAATATTTGAATACCCAGGTACTTAAAGGTCCGTGGGGCCCAGTTCAGGTCCATCGGACATTCTGCTGGGCGGATACAACCAGGTGTCAAGGGAAACACGTATGTTTTGCCGCGGTTGAGGCGCAGTCCCGATACTACCCCGAAGTCCTCCAGGACCTCTAGGGCCCAGGGGAGCCCGCTATCTCCGTCCCTAAGATAGATCAATATGTCATCTGCATACAGAGAGACAATGTGCTCGGTCGGCCCCCATTCAATCCCCCTACCCACACCCTCTCCACGTAATCGGGCCGCGAGAGGCTCAATCGCCAGGGCAAACAACAACGGGGATAGGGGACATCCCTGTCTGGTTCCGCGGAACACCGAATATGCACTAGAGATTGTTCTACCCGTCTTCACTCTCGCTAGTGGGGATGAGTATAATAAGTCCACCCAGCTAGCCCAGTTCTCCCCCAGGCCCATTTTTAACATTGTCGCCCGCAGATAGTCCCACCTAATCGAGTCAAAAGCCTTCTCGAAATCCACTGCCAACAGGATCCCAGCTGGCGGTTTCAATTCGTCTGGCATGTGTAAGATGGAGAAAATTCGTCTGAGGTTCAGGGAGGTGCTGCGGCCAGGGATGAAGCCGTTCTGGTCATCATGTATCAGTGTGGACATGTGGGGGAGAAGTCGGTCAGCCATGATCCTGCTGAGGATCTTGAAGTCGCTGTTTAGCATCGATAATGGGCGGAAGTCAGTCACCGATGCTTCCCTATTGGTGGTTTTGGGGAGTGGCACTACTAGCGCTTCACGCAGCGTGCACAGTAGTACTCCACCCTGTGCCGCTTCCGCGTACATCTCCGCCAATCTGGGGACTAATAAGGACTTATATTTTTAATAGAAATCCATAGGAAGACCGTCCGTGCCAGGAGTCTTCCCAGGGGCCACCGAGCCACTGCATCGTTTATCTCTTCCGTAGTCACCGGCCCCCCTAGGCTGTCCCTGTCCTCTAAGCTCAGCACAGGCAGGGGGATCTGCATCAAAAAATTGTCAAGTGTTCCCGTCTCCAGGTTGCCAGGCCTCCTATACAGGTGCATGTAATAATTTCTAAATGCGTCATTAATGGGGCCTGGACTGAGTCTACGAATCCCCCTTCTGTCTACTACGCTTGTGATGGGTTCGCTGTCTCCATTTGGACGCACCAGCCATGCCAGAAGTTTACACGACCTCCCCTCTTCTGACTGTAGGGATGCCAGGTATTTTTGCGTGCTGTGACATCTGAGCCGTTCTTCTACTTGGGAGTGTTCCCTGCGCGCGCGGTCATACTCTTCATCTACTTGTACGACCGGGCCCTGTCTCAGTTCCCCCTTGTGTATGACCTTCTCCAGGGCAGTTAATTCCCTTTCTAGTGTGTGCCTCACCCCTGCCGACTGCCCAAGACAGAAACCCCTCGTCACCACCTTGAGTGCCTCCCATTCCATGGCTCTGTAAGTGGTGGATCCCTTGTTGGCTTCAATGTATTCTAACAGGTGGCAGCGCAGCGTCTCTCTGTATGCCTGGTCCTCAATCGCCGCAGGGGCCAGTCTCCATGACAGTATGGGGTGTCTGTCCTGCGCTACCCTCAAGGTTAACAATAGTGGATTGTGATCTGATATTGTACGGGCAAGGTATTCGGAGTGGGTCACACTTCGGGCCAGTCCCGCAGTGCAGACCGTCGTATCAATTCTGGTGTGCACCTGGTGAAGGCCCGAGTAAAATGAGTAGTCTCTGACGGTCGGGTGTTGCATCCGCCAGACATCCACCAGCCCCCAAGTACCCAGACACTCAGCTAGTCTTTGTGCTATCTTGGTTGATGTTGCCTCTTGGAGTGGCGGGGTGGACCTGTCCAAGTTTATATCTAGTACTGCGTTGAAGTCCCCTCCTATTAATACTTCCCCTGTGTGTTGGCGAGTAAGGTGTCTAGACAGGTTCGTCATGAATGAGACTTGGTCCTGATTGGGGGCATAAATACAACTCAAAACCAACGTGGACCCATGTAACATCCCCTCCAGTATCACAAACCTTCCCTCTTTATCGATGTTGGAGGAGTCAATTGTCAGGGGGACTCCCGCCCTAATCCAAATCAGAACGCCTCTTGCATAAGCTGAGTATTCTGTAGCAAACACCTGCCCCCTCCACCTCCGTCTTAGTTTCTCACCCTCTCCCGGTGCCAGGTGGGTCTCCTGTAGCATAGCTACCTGCACCCCCCTTCTCTTTAGGAAGGAAAGAATTCTATGTCTCTTGGCCGAAGTGCCCATCCCCTGACATTCCAGGCTATGATATTGTAGTCTGCCATCTTTTTCTTAGAGCCTGATAAGGGTGGGCCTGGCGCGCCCGGAATTCTGGTTGATCCCCCCGCATGCTCGTGCCTTTACTGTGGTTGGACCACTCCACCCATGTTGCCGATTTAACTCGTAACTGCAAACCCCAACTCCCCAACCCCAGGGTGCCTCCGGAACTGTAGGTTGCCCAGAATATTGTGCAACAGTGCAACTTGATCAAACACATAACTGCAATACTCGACAGCCAAATCGGACAGGCAAGAGTCAAGTCAGGGGGGTGGCCAGGTCCGGAGGGGCCACACGTTCACTCAGCATATCCTGTTGCTGGGTGACGCCGCAGGCCAGAGATATCCGAGTTCATCAGCTGTTTGTGGGGTCACCCTTGGAGCGCAGGACAAGCTCTCGGGGTCTCCAACGGAGGATAACATTGTGTCATCGGACTCTTCTTCAGAACCCTCCTGGGGGGACGCTTCTCCACCCACCCGGGCCGCCGCCTCCAAGGCCACCCTCCTACCCGTCTCTCTCTGTGTCTGCGTTGGCGCCAGTCGTGGGCGATCTCTGGATCTCTTTCCCCTCGGGGCTCGGCGGGTCTTGTTCGTTCCAGGGCTCTCGTGCGCAGGCCGCGCTTTTTGGGATCCATGCCTCTCGAGCCATTCCCATGCCTCCTCCGGGGTTTGGAAGAACGTAGTCCTCCCCTCCACAAACACTCTTAGTCTTGCTGGGTAAAGCAGCGAGTACTGTATCCCCTTGTCTCACAGGGCTCTTTTAACCGCAAGGAATGAGGCGCGTTTATTCTGGACATCTAGAGTGAAGTCTGGGAATAGTGTCACTTCCCCATTGGCTACTTTGAAGGGGCCCGTTTCCCTGGCTTTCTGCAGGAGGATGTCCCTGTCTCTGTAGTGCAGGAGTTTAGCGATTACAGCACGGGGAGGCCTGCCAGGCGCAAGTGGTCTCGACGGCACACGATGCGCTCGCTCCAGTGTGTAGAAGGGGGTCAGGCACCCCGGTGCGACCACTGCACTCAGCCATTTCTCCAGGAATTCCACCATGTTCGTCCCTTCAGTCACCTCAGGCAGGCCCACCACGCGCACATTATTCCTCCTATTTCTTCCCTCCGCATCCTCTGCCCGTTGTTCTAGCCTTGCCACTCTGCCGACCAGAGAGGTTACCTCAGCCGCTACGTCTTTCTGCCGTGGTACGACATCAGCTAGTATTGTTTCCGTTTCTTTAACTCTGTCAGCCAGTTTATGATGATCCGCTCTCAGGACGCCCACCTCTATCGCCACTTGATTGATGTCGCGCTGCAGTGTTGACTTTGTGTCTTCAATAGCTCCCAGTATCTTGTCTAGAGTGTCTTGCACTTTGGCTTGTGACTGGTTCTGCGAGGCCGCCTCTTTATCCCCAGGCGGTGCCAGAGGGTCCATGGCTGTGTTCTTATGTCTGCCCTTGGGGGGTATCAGTCAGGCAAGGGGGTATACCCCAAAGGGCCCGATATGTGGGCCGAGCGTTTTTCTGTTTTCAGCTTCTAACTTGTTCCCTCGCCGCGGCCTCAGCTCCTTCAACCACTGAACCCGAGTGGTCCAGGCCGGGCTCCAGGTGACCCACTGGCCGTCCCTAGTGTCTAGGCCCAAAAGGGGAGGGGGACTGCGTTAGCCAATCGTGACTGGTTGCCACTTGCCTCCGTTCTGGTTCATCCATGCACTCCTTCGTTAAGCCCCACTCCGCCAACCGGGGTCAAGCACGTGCCGCAACCGCAGCTTGATTGTCTCCCCATGCGGGGCACTCACCCACTCTTAAGTGTTTCTACTGTGTCCGAGGCAATTCTCCTGGCCGCGTCCATTATCCTCAACCAGGAGTCGATGGTGCTCCTGGGCCTCCGGCTGCTCCACAGCCCCACCGTGTCAGGCAATAGGTCGGAATCTCCTCCCTAGACGCGCCCCCCGAGGGGCAACTCCTGGGGGCCAACGCCCCTCTCAGCGACTCTCCAGGCGGCTCCCACGGCAGGCCCGTCGTCCGCTACACCGTCTCGGTACTTTGGCGCTCCGCCGGGGCTCCGCTAGGGTCGGCCCCAGAGGAATCGGAGCTGGGCTCTCTCCACAGGTCTCCAGAAGGAAGGTGTCCGCTGGGGCAAGGACCCTAAGGGCCCTCAGCCCCCGCCAGTTGTTCCGATCCCCTCGACCCAGCAGAGAGGCCCGGGCGTGGCTGCCGCCGTTCTCGGGCCGCCCACTTTGTTCCCGCCGCGGCCTGCGTCACCACTCGAGGCCGTGGCTCCAAGTAGGAGGAGGGGCCGCAGGCCTCCACTCACGTCAGGCGGCCTGATCTGGTCTGCGGCTCGCACCGGGACCGCGGCCGGAGCCCAGCCGCGCCGCCCGTCAGTCCGCAGCTCGGCGCCCGTGCTCCGAGGAAGGGCGGCCCGGGCTGGCGCGATTGCCAGGAGTCTTTCGGCCGGCCCCTCCGGAGCTGGAGAATCAAGCGTGCGCCATGTTCCGAACCATGGCCACGCCCCCCCATTTCAGGTGAATATAAGAAGCTGCCTCCGGTGATGTCGAGGCACCGGAATCTGGACTTCGGATGCCAAAAGTCCTCTCTACTATGATCCAGCTCCTCCTATGTGCCTCATTATAGGCATGCTTTGCTGCTGTGCTTGGGTTGGCAAATGGGGTCATGATCCATGGCTGAATCCCATAACCCTGATCAGCTTAAAGAGAAAATGAGTGTAAGTATTTGGATGTTGGTTGCACCTTGATTATCACTTTGCATGGCAGTTTTTATCTTGTGTCATCTGTGACTCATCTGTGTTTGTGTTATTGTGTGGGATCCTGGACTTCTAGGATGTTCTATCAGCATTGGGTTGTTTATTTATCTAGACTGGTGTTTGGCTGATTGTCTGGATATCAGTGGTATATTTGTAAACTTGCAGTTCATTGTGTATCTCCCATGTATTATGTCATGTGAAAGAAGTGTCCATGTGTCTTCACTGGAGGTGATATGATACTACCACACACAGAATTGATTCCACTGTGGTGGTAACACGGTTGCACTATGTGGCCTGAACATCCTATCCAATTCAACATATGTAATAGCATGTGAAAAACAACAGTGAGGCCCTTTGATTTGGCTAGGTGACAATGTACAACACATCTCCATAAGTTTGCAGCACTGAAGTGTTGACAATTGACAATACACAAATATCCCATGTGTGACACGTTCTATGCAAACCTATTTTTGTGCCCTCACCGAGTTGGCTCATGTGCAAAAGTGTACCTACACTACTGAACCTGTTCCAGGTAAGCTGGCTAACTTTGTTGTGGGGGTGAAGGTTTAACTGGCAGAAGGTTGTGTATATGTGTAATTGTCTCAATCTGTATTTGTAGCAATGTGCACTTTGCAATAATGTCACATCAATGTGTGTTCTTAGCACAGTCCACTTCCTTATTGGTAGCGGGCAATGTCACCGCAGGAGTGATGTGAGATGTTGGTACTGCCTCAATGATTCCATGTCACCTTCATTAGAGTCATCATCATCATGCTATGTGTCTCAGGGTGTTTGACCTGCAGCAAAACACATTACACATCCCTTATACAATAAGTATTGCTTGGAAGGGTGTGTGATTGACTGTTATTAATGTGATATTGTAAGATTCATCTACCAAGTTGTACTGCCAGTTAAGGCCATGTCATTGTCACTGTGTGGATTTAAATTGGTCCTTTGTGGCTCTGGAGTTTCATCTGTTGTTATTTGCATCTGTCATTGTGCCATAGGTGTGCATCCAATAGGGTCAGGTTGTCAAACATGACTAGCAGTATCACAACCTCAGTGTCTTCCTGGCCAAGTGTCAATGTAGTGATGTATGTGTTGTGTGTCCTACAGGGTTGCTGTGCAGTGTGTATATAACTAGGTTTCTGTACTCACCAACAAGTACGCAATTTCCATATCGTCCATCCTGGAAGTGTTGATTGATGGTGCAGTGGCAGAAGATGAACGAATCATGTACGCTCCCAGGACACTTTGCCACAATGTTGGTGATCAATCCCCGGTGATCCACAATGGCCTGCACTTTGATGGAGTGTGTGTGCTTCCTGTTACGGTATAGATGCTCAGTTGCAGCAGGTGGCCCAATCATGACATGTGTGCAGTCAATGGCACCAAGCACGTGTGGAAAGCCGTTGATTTGGTAGAAGCTCTGTTTGGTCTCCTGCAGCTTCAGCTGTGTGTTGGGGAAGCTGATGTGGCGGGGTGTGAGGAAGATGAAGGCATCCAGTACCTTGGGAAGGAAGGCAGAGAATGAGGGCTGTGAGATCCCGGCAACCAGGGCACCAGTAGTTTGAAAAGAGCCACTTGCTAGCATGTGGAGGACAGCTGGCAGCTTGGTCTCTGGTGGAATGATGTGGGGTGTCTGCAAGCTGGGTGCCAACTGTGGCTCAATATGGCGCAGCAGCTGCTGTATGGCTTGCCAGTTTAGTCTGCACCTCTGGATAATGTCATGTTCCCTGAGGCCCTGAAGGGTTGTCCTCGTCCGGAATATCCTATCCTGCCTTTGGCATTGCCTTTGGGGTCCCTGCTGGAGTGGTGGAAGCTGACGCTGTTGGTCCTGTGCTCTGCGTCTTTGTGACTCCGACTCCCAGTCGTGCGAGATTTTTGTGCGGTTGGATAAATATGGCGCACAGGTGTTTAAGTTATTTTTTGGACGGGAACGCCTACCGTGCATGTCATTAACACAAGGCAGTTTCACGCATCCAGATAATTACACACACTGACATATTTTGACGTTAGCGGGGTCTAGCGTCAAAGTATAAATATGGTGTTAGGTTTGCGCCGAATTTGCGTCAAAAAATGACGCAAATCCGGCGCAAGCAGAGTATAAATATGCCCCTATATTTTTAGAATGATAGAAATGGGATTTCACCTGAGGTTTCACACTCCATAGTGGGGCTAAAACTGAAGATTCCAAAAGAAAAGTACTTAACAGTTCTGCTGATGGCAGATGCTTCTTCTTCAGAAAGTGCTGTGTCATTTGAACACTTTTACTATGAGGACATAGAGGCAACAAGATAATAGTTGCACTCGGTTTATGTATGAACACTCTGGCATTCTTTTGACACATGGGGTTATTTGTTATTTTGTCAAGCAATGCAGGACAGCAGGCAAAGTTGCTGCACTGCTTTGCATCAAAACGAGACAGCAGAAATGCACCATATCTACTAGGATATGGTGCATTTCTGCTGTCTGTTAGCTCTGGTCTGGGGTGTGCTGCCTAGTGCCAATACACCCACTTGCACCTTGGTGCAGGGTGCGTGCTCTACAGGCAGGATTGCATTTGCGCAGAAAGGCATGCCTTCCTACCCAAAAACTATCCCTAAATGAATTTTCCTTGTTCTATCGCGGCTGCAGAATCGGATTGCGTCAACATCCATGGTGGATGCATGGAAATGCTGACTTGCAATACATTTTAGGAAAAGGCTATGCAAATCGGCTTTGTATATCACAAATAACACTTTGAACCGTGCCGGTGCCAAAAAAAGTGGCATTTCAGTAAACATGGCTCATATTGTGCACGCTATACACCACCTTTTAAGACAAGCTAATATTCTGCTTCGAAAATTGTAAATGAAAATAATTGAGGATTCACAGTTGAGTAGTAATGGCGTGATTTCTCCTATTTAAAGTTCAGCAGCTACTAGATTGAATTTCAGTTACAAATTGTGCGCAGTCCGGACCATTAGCGCATTTCATACTGATGCTGGCTTTCATTCCTTCTTGTATCTCCCTCAAAAGCATGTTGTCAATGCAGGAGAACATCAGGTATGTTTAATATTCAGGTCACTAGCCATATCCACATTATAGAGTACATTGTACCAGTGAGAGTTGAGCATAGGTCATCACGCAGAGATGCCTCTCAGACAGATAACTAGACAACCCATTTAGATACAAGGCATCAACAAAGTTCTGCCAAGCAGCTACCTGATTTAATATCTTTCAGAGGCAGGTCTTCAAAATAAGCGACTCTCAAGCATATAATTGCTCAAATCCGTTCAGTGAAGAGGTCTTCCAAATAAATTCAGCCCAGAAACAGCAGACATTTTACTAGGGATATGTATTTATATGCGAAATCATAAAAATCATTTAACCTCCATGGCTAAAAACCATAATATGGTTCTCATGTAAAGTGCTCTAATGTCCTTGGGCCAAGTTCCCGGTACATAAACTGACCAAAAATATAAAGTATTTTCAATATGTGAAGTCGTGCTCACATAATTATATAAGAAAAGAAGTGGCTGAAAATTAATGTAAAACATATGGAATGAAACTGTGAACACATTGTTTGTTTTGTTTATTGGTGACAAAGACCTGCCTTGCATTACCTTGAGTTGGGGAGGTGTTACATGGATGGCACATGAGTGTTCCTGTGCAACCACCCATGTATTTTGAGACAACTCCATATTTACCAAAGTCAGTAAACATGTTATTGGAAAATGGCCCTCTCTGAAGGGTCACCCCAAACTTTCTGCCTTCCTCCTCTTCTTTTTTTGAGTTTGTTTTGGTTGGCTTTAGGACTCTGTGCACTTTACCACTGCTACCCAGTGCTAAAGTGCTTCTGCTCTCCCTTAAAATATGATAACATTGGCTTATCCACAAATGGCATATTTAATTTACTTATATGTTCCTAGTATAGTGGCCTACTCCTCTCATAGGCTAGCATTGGGAATTGCTTAATACACCTTTAAGATGTAATTCCTGATTAGAAAAGAGTAACTGCATCATGCTTTATATCTTTAGGATGATAATGATAAAGACTCGATAATGATAAAGTTGGATTTATCACTACTATTTTAGAAATCCCACTTTTAGAAAGTGGGTATTTCTCTGCTCTTTCTACTCTGTGTGCCTTGCAGTTTGTCTCCAATACACGTCTGGGGTGCGTGACAGATAGACTTTGTGCATTTCCTCAAGACAGCCATAAACACAGGAAAGGTGGGTGGACAGAGCACTCATCTGCATTCTAATAGCTCATCATGGGCAGGAAGAGGGAGGGTGATCTGACAGACAGAAAGGGTTGATTACCTGCTACTGATAGCCTGGAGCCAGGGCTAAGAGGAAAGGGGAACCTGTGCACTTCAAGGGCCTTCTTTGCCTTTAAAGGCACAAATGGGTATAAGTACTGGGCCTCTGATCCCACCAAAATAGTACACTACTGGACCTGTGAAGAACTCTGCTAGGAGTAAGGACTTGTGTGCCACAAGGATTGCCACCCTGCTGGACTGCTGCCCTGGAAGGACTGCTCTCTGCTTTGCAGAGCTGCCCTGCTGCCTGCTAATCTTTGCCCTGCTGAGGACAAGGACTGGGACCATCTCCCTTGAATCCAGGGTGACTTCAAGGGCTTGTTGACTTGCCCCCTGTTCTGAAGTCTCAGGGCCATCAAAGACTTCCTTCAACCCTGCAACAGCACCAGGAATCTGCAATCTGTGAGTCATGCCCTGAAACGTGGTGCCAATCCAGCCCTTGGCCCTTGAAAGTTGATTACTGTTGTGCTGATCCATCAGAACTGACGCATCAATGCGGATGCGCTGATCAGAACAGGTGCATTTCAACCCAACGACTATGCCTTGCCTTCTTCAGTGCTGCTAGACGCTGAAGCTTCCCTGAGTGCACGACTGAATGAAGACAAAGTGCCGGCATCGCAAAAGGGTTCAGCAGCAAAGCCTTCACAGACTATGTGCATTTGAGCTCACACCACCTCCATTCATGAGATCAGCACTGATGCATCACCTCCTCTGCTCCACACATCGAGTCTTCAAAATTGACGCTTCCTCTATTCAACTTACTTTTTCAGAGGGACTTACATGAGTCCTGTAAGCGGCCTACCGTCCATCGTGGTCAGCCTGACTGACTCCAGGTCTACTTATTGGTTGTTTTTCATTTTGATCTTGCTTTGCTCATAACAATATAATCTATCTTCCTAACCCTGTGTGGAGTATTTTTGAGTTTGAGTTTATCAATTTAAACAAAGGACTGTGGGCATCACGGCGCTGCCTCCTATGCATTTGATTGAGAGCTGCCCCCGTTAATTATACATAGGATGATTGAAAAGCCAAGTTTTTAAAAGTTTCCTAAAAGATAGTAAATTTGACTGGTTTCTTATGTATACTGGGATTTAGTTTCAAAGATAGAAAGTGTAGAGGAAGAAAGTCCTGCCACCCCAGGAGTCTTTAAGAATTCTGGATATACTTAGCTTCCTAGACGTTTAGGATGTAAGGTTGCGGGAAGGAGTATGCCAAACAATCCTGTTTTTGAGTTGAGTAGGGCCAGACTGCGAAAGGGTTTTGTGGGCAATACAAAGGGCTTTAAAAACAATTCTTTAGTTAATAGGAAGCCAATGGGGTTCCTCTCTGGCCTTTGACACTGAATCATATTTCCTAAAGTTCTTTATGAGGCGTACGGCAGAGTTTAGAATTCTCTGTAATTTGTTGAAAATCACTGTCTGGACTTCAGCATATATGGCATTCCGGTACTCCAATTTTGCATGGACAAGAGATGTAACAGTTTTCTGTAATTCATAAGGCAAAAAAGGAAGTATTTTCTTCACCATTTTTAAGGTAAAATAGCAGAATGATGTAACTGAATTGTTTGCTTAGTCAAATAGAGTTTCGAATCAGAACTGACGCAGAGATTCCTTGCTTTGGCTACTCAGGTAGGCGGCGGTCCCAATGACTTGAGCCACTGTTAGAAATGGGGTCTTCGGTTGGCAGTCAAGTTACATCCTGTCCAAGCAAGGACCCTCACTCTAGTCAGGGCAAAGGAGAAACACACCTGATTAACCCCCACTCACCTCCTTGGTAGCTTGGCCCAAGCAGGCAGGCTTTAACTCAGAATCAATGTGTAAAGTATTTGTACCAACACACACAGTAATACAGTGAAAACACTACAAAATGGACACCACAGCAGTTTAGAAAAATAGGTAATAATATCTAAATCAAACCAAACTAAAACAACAAAAATGCTACACAAGTCAAGATATGAATTTTCAAAAGAATAAGAGTCTTATTCCTGAGAAAACAATGGAAATGATGATTTTGCACAAAGTAGCTGGTTAGCGTAAAAAGAAGAAGCCACACGGGTGAGCGTGCATCAGATAAATGCAGAGATGCGTAGATTCTTTCCTGGCAAGAGAGGTCGTGCATCATTTCTTCTCCGGTTGGGTCGGCAATGCATCATTTGCGTTTTTATCAACAGCCGCAAGCGGGTGTTGCGCATTGTTTTCTCCAGCCGCGATGTGTTGATCTCCCAGCCGCGATGAAAGTGGAGCATCGATTTTAGCCGCGAGGCCGGTAGCGTGTTGTTTATCAGCCGCGTTGTAGATGGTGCATTGAACATTTCCCTGCACGGCGTTTTGTGAGTAGATTTTCAGTTCTTGTCTGTCAACTTCACCTTTCAAGTGCCCAAGGAGTGGATAGGGCACCACTTGGCAGGGCAGTAATCTCAGCAGAGTCCAGATGTTAGCAGAGAAGGTCTTTGATGGCCCTGAGACTTCAAAAAAGGAGATAAGCTCAGTTCAAGCCCTTGGAGATTCTTCACAAGCAGGAAAACACCACAAAGTCCAGTCTTTGTCCCCTTTCACAGGCAGGGGCAGCAACTGCAGGATAGCCCAACAAAGCACAGCCACAGGCAGGCGAAGCTCTGCAGCTCTTCTCCTTGCAGAGGTTCCTCTTGGTTCCAGAAGTGATCTAATTTTCTGGGGCTTTGGGTTCAATACTTATACCCCTTTCTGCCTTTAAAAGGAGGCCTACTTCAAAGGAAAGTCTCTGTTGTTCACAAGATCCTGCCTTGCCCAGGCCAGGCCCCAGACACACACCAGGGGGCTGGAGACCCTATTGTGAGAGGGCAGGCACAGCCCATTCTGGTGTAAATTACCACTCCTCCCTCCACAGATGGCTCATCAGGATCTGCAGGCTACACCCCAGCTCCCTTTGCCTCACTGTCTAGAGGGGATTCACAAACAGCCCAACTGTCAAACTGACCCATGCAGGGAATCCACAAACAGGTAAAGTCAAACAATGGTTTGAGCAAGAAAATGCCTACTTTCTAACAGTGGCATTTCCAAACTAACAATCTAAAAACCAACTTAACTAAAAGATGTATTTTTAAATTGTGAGTTCAGAGACCCCAAACTTCAAATTTCTATCTGCTCTCAAAGGGAATCTGCACTTTAATAATATTTAAAGGCAGCCCCCATATTAACCTATGAAAGGGATAGGCCTTGCAACAGTAAAGACTGACTTTAGCAGTATTTCACAGTTAGGACATGTAACACACATCAGTACATGTCTCACTTTTAACACACAGTGCACACTGCCCATGGGGCTACCTAGGGCCTACCTTTGGGGTGACTTGCATATATGAAAAGGGAAGGTTTAGGCCTCACAAGTGGGTACACTTGCCAAGTTGAATTGGCAGTTTAAACTGCACACACAGACACTGCAGTAGCATGCCTGAGCCACATTTATAGGGCTTCTTTTGTTGGTAGCACAACCAGTGCTGCAGGCCCACTAGTAGTATTTGATTTACAGGCTCTGGCCACCTCTAGTGCACTCTACTAGGGACCTACTAGTAATTCAGATATGCCAATCAAGGACAAGCCAATTACACATACATTTTACATAGGAGCACTTGCACTTTAGCACTGATTAGCAGTGGTAAAGTGCCCAGAGTAATAAAAACAAATTCCAGCACACAACCTGGGAAGCAGAGGCAAAATGTTAGGGGAGGCCACACCAGGGATGCCAAGTCTAACAGCCACCAAGCAGAATTCCATAAGAATGGATTTAAACCATGAAGCAGTACCTAGGTCTTGTCTGAGTTTAGCTTCAAAAAGTAGGTAATCATCCAATTGACAATTGCTGACATACAGTTCTTAAATCGTAAGGCTGTTTAATTGATATTGTCAGTGATAGGTACCACAATTTGAATATAGTCTGCATAGGAAACTGTGGTAAAACTGAATCCCTTATTATTTTCAAGGGGGAGATTACATATTAAACAAGGTGTGGCTCAAGGAGGACCCCTGCGGAACCGCGCAGGGAAAGGTAAAATGTTTAGAATTGAAGTTTCCCATAGAGACTGATTGTTCCCTTTCATCCAGAAAGAAGCAAAGAAAGTTAAGGGCAGAGTCCTGAATTCCTATGTCCGCCAGACGTCTTTTAAGGAGTATGGCCCTCATTACGACCCTGGTGGTGAGTGATAAAGTGGCGGTAATACCACCAACAGGCTGGCGGTAAGTACTGGCAAATTATGACCATGGCGGTGAGGTGGTAGCCGGCAACAGCCAGGCAGAAGACAAAGGGCCTGATTACGACCCTGGCGGTAAAAACCGCCAGGGCCGTGGTCCGCGGGAGCACCGCCAACAGGCTGGCGGTGCTCCTTTGGGCATTCTGACCGGGGCGGTACAGCCGCGGCCAGAAACGGAAAGTCGGTGGTGTGCCGCTGGCTTTCCGCTGCCCAGGGGAATCCTCCATGGCGGCGCAGCTTGCTGCGCCGCCATGGGGATTCCGACCCCCATACCGCCATCCTGTTCCTGGCGGTTTCAGCCGCCAGGAACAGGATGGCGGTATGGGGTGTCGTGGGGCCCCGGGGGGCCCCTGCAGTGCCCATGCCAATGGCATGGGCACTGCAGGGGCCCCCGTAAGAGGGCCCCACTTAGAATTTCAGTGTCTGCTTAGCAGACACTGAAATTCGCGACGGGTGCTACTGCACCCGTCGCACCCCTTCCACTCCGCCGGCTCCATTCGGAGCCGGCTTCCTCGTGGAAGGGTGTTTCCCGCTGGGCTGGTGGGTGGCCTTTTGGCGGTCGCCCGCCAGCCCAGTGGGAAACCCAGAATGACCGCCGCGGTCTTTTGACCGCGGTACGGTCTTCTGGCGGTTCCCGCTTGGCGGGCGGCTCCCGCCACCCGCCAAGCTTGGAATCACCCCCAAAGTACCCCCTCTTATATGATGACACACGAATCCACCACCTTTTCCGGGGTGGTACCAACGCCATCAAAAGCCCGGTGGAAACAGAGCACAGGAGAGAAAGGACTCACCATCGGAGACACAGGGAAGAAAAATGCCGCCATGAAACCCCAACTGCAAGCTTCCCGATGATCTTCTATGTTATGCTCCACCTGGAACGCCAACGACGACGGTGAGTACAGCTGCCTAGCCCACAAGGGAGGGAGGGAGGAAACCAACAGTGACACACACATGCATAACTCACACCATACACACTACCAGTTGCAGACGTAAACCAATGGCACACAACACACAGCAGAATAACACAAGGACCAGAGTCCGGATGTACAGAAAATGTATTAGAATAGCAAAACCCACCACACAAACCAAATATATACAAATGTTCACAAAGGGCCAATGCCCAGTCCAAAGTCATAAGTGCACACCTGGCCACAGGGCACAGTCCAGTCCCCAACTTGTATCCTGACATCATCCGGATAGAACACTGCAGGGGCATCATTTTGCAAGTGGGCAGGCACCTCAGGGGATTTGGGGGGGCACCTCAGCTGAATACGGGAACTTCCCCACTGGTTCTGGAGGGGGCTCAATGCCCATGTCCCATTACTGGGGAGAGCAAGGTCACAATCTCTGAGCTGGGCAACATTCCAACTGGTTCTGGAGGGGGCTCCATGCCCATGTCCCATTGCTGGGGAGTTCAAGGTCACAGTCTCCGACCTGGGGAACATGCCCATTGGTGCTGGAGGGGGGTCCTTGTTCAACAATCCCTGGAGGGTGGCCTACATGTCCTCTGTTGGTGGTGATGGCTGCACTGCTTCAGCTGGTGGTGAGGGCTGCTCTGTGGCCACAGGTGATGGTGCCTCCTGGCCCGCCTCTGCTGGCGGTAATACCTTCACTGCTTCATCTGGAGGTGAGGGCTGCACTGTGGCAACAGGTGATGGTGCCTCCTGGCCCGCCTCTGCTGGCGGTAATAGCTGCACTGCTTCATCAGGAGGTGAGGGCTGCACTGTGGCAACAGGTGATGGTGCCTCCTGGCCTGCCTCTGCTGGCAGTGAGGGCTCCGTGACCACAGGTGGTGGCAGTGGTGCTGGTGGTTTCACCTTCCCAGCCTCTGATGGAGTTGAGGGCTTCATTCCCTCCATGGCAGAAGGTGCGGACACCTTCCCCTTCCTGGCTATTTGTGTTGTGGGCTCCTTCCCCTTCCTGGCCATTTGTATTGTGTCCTCCTTCCCCTTCCTGGCTGTTTGTGTTGTGGGTTCCTTCCCCTTCCTGGCTATTGTTTTGTGGGCTCCTTCCCCTTTCTGGGTGTTTGAGTGGAATTCCTCACAGTCCTGCCTCCACGACTAGAAAGTGCATCCACTGTCCCCGTGGACTGGTAGGCTGAGGTGCTGGGCTGGCTGGTTGCCACCCTGGTTCTATAGGCAGGGAGGTGGTGAAGGAGGAGGGAAGAGGTCAAGTTGGGCAAGGAAAAGCTTCTTAGGGATGGTGGGGCGGGAGGAGGGATGGGAGGGGAGGTTGAGAGAGTGGTTGTTGGAGGTGTACGTCTGCTGGACTTGGGTGCAGGTGCATGGGTATTGTGTGTGATGTGGATGGCTGTTGGGTGTCTGAGTGCTCGCGTTTGTGTCCTTTAGGAGGGGGAGACAGACACTGTGGGAGAGGACCCAGGGGATAAGTGGATGGATGTTGTGGAGGTGTCTGGTACTGAGGTGTGTGTGCTGCTTGGTGTGGTGATGCTGGTGGTGGATGTTGAGGCAGTGCATGCAGATGTGATTGTGGACATGAATGGGAGGGAGGTGGAGGAGAGGATGTG
This sequence comes from Pleurodeles waltl, assembly GCF_031143425.1. Taxonomy (NCBI): domain Eukaryota; kingdom Metazoa; phylum Chordata; class Amphibia; order Caudata; family Salamandridae; genus Pleurodeles; species Pleurodeles waltl. The sequence continues at coordinate 272,110,886 of NC_090446.1, forward strand.
GTTGTGTCTGCAACTGTCTAGTGTTTGCGTGAGTGCTTGCGGGATGAAGTGAGGTGCTTGTGTCTGCCTGTGCCACTCTTGGGTGTTCTCTTGTCTGCATGCTCATCAGTATGTGTGTCTGGGATGGGTTTTGGTTGAGGAGAATGGGACTGGGAAATGGTAGTTGGAAGGAGGACAGTAGAAACAGGGATAAAGGCTGCCATCAGAGAGGTGGCCAGAGCCTGAATCGATCGCTGTTGGGCCGTCAATCCACCGTGAATGCTCTCCATGAATGCATTGCATTGCTGCATCTGGGATGCCAGACCCTGGATGGCATTCACAATGGTTGGTTGACCTACAGAGATGGATCTCAGGAGGTCAGTAGCCTTCTCACTCAGGACAGCAAGGCTCACTGGGGCAGGGCCTGAGGTGCCTGGGGTGAAGGAGATGCCCACCCACCAGGGTGAGCGGACACAGGCAACTCGCTGAGGGGCTACTGGGAGGGCGGTGCTTGTATGGGGGTGGCGGCTGTACCTGCAGCTGGGGTGGTCACAGAGGTGTCTGCCACCACCAGGGAGCTTCCATCGGAGGAGGTATCTGAGTCTGTGTTGTCTCCTCCAGTCTCCTGTTGGATGCAGCTCCCTCTGTCGCCGGTGCCTCTGCTCCTCCGCCAGATGATGCTGATGCACACAAGGACAGGATAACAAAACAAGAAAGGGGGGAGGACAAAGGATACACTGGGTCAATGACTGCACCAACACCACTATTGGCATGCACATCACCGTCACACACAGGGAACAGGCTTGAGCACCATGCATTGCACTAGCAGTGATACGCTATTCACTAGGGAAAGATGAGGACACCACACCGCCAACTGCAGCACTCCTGGGACCTACGATGCACTGGCTGAAATAGACTGCTAACAAGCTAGGTTACCTGTATTTGCCATACACCTATTACCCTTCAGATGACACATACTGCAATGTCCGGCCCGGCCTTAGGGGCATCTACTAACAAATATCCACCACTCGGATACCACCCCACCAGCCAAAATATGTAATGATACCCACTGTACTCACCTCCTTGTAGCTGCTGTGATTCCCTCAAGGGCACATACAGCTCAGGGTAGCCCGCTTTCAGTGTGCGGGCCATCAGGTGGGTCAGGGTCCGATGTGCACCCCTTCCTCATTGGGAGACCATCCCCAGCTAGGTCTCTGCGGTCTTCTGTGCCCAGCTTCTCAGGTCCTCCCACTGTTTCCGACAGTCGGTGCTCCACCTGCCATAGACCCTCAGGGTCCGCTTGTCCTTGGTGGTGGCACGCAATATTCCTTTCTTTTGATGCGCACTGACCTGCAGAGGCAATACAGACAGGAGAACACCATTAGACAAACGGTCCGGCCTGTCACACAAATGGCCCACCGTACCGTTTCCGTCACCATGTACACTGCCACTGGACATTCCCCCTACCCCCCCACACCCCTTACACAATGCTTGCACACACATCTCCATGTATCCTTCCCACATGCATCTTACCAAAAATGTACGGGCCATGTTAGGTTCTAGATACAGGTCACAGCAGAGGTGTTCGCCTGTTGAAGGTCAGGAAACAAGTGAGGAATCGTCCCCACCGGCGTACATCCCTATTGGCCACTGTACTCCATAGGAACCCACATTATCCAATGAAGAATTGCACAGCGGTGAAAGACCGCCTTCTGCCACGACGGCCAACGTCGGCAGAATTACCTCACTTCTACCTGTCCCTCCATACAGGACAGGCGGTTGCCATTTCATGGAGAGGGAACAGGCCTATCGACAATTACTGCGTCACAGATTAGATTGGCACATACTACGCCATTTACACTGTCCCAATACATAAGTGAACCATGTGGACTGCAGTTGTGGGTTTGTTGTTCCAATTGAGACACCCTACTCACTCCTGTGTCCCTTAGATACCTACCACTGTGGATGAATAGGAGGTGGAGACATACCCCCTTGTACAGACCTCTGGTGGACTTGTCTACAATGGAGGACAGCCACATAATACTCACCTATAGACTGAGCCACAATCACAGAGCTGTGTGAACAGTTGGAGCCTGACCTAATATTAGCTATCCGTCATTCCACTGGGATCCCCCCTCTTGTGCAAGTGCTATCAGTGCTCCATTTCCTGGCAACTCGTTCTTTCCAAGTGACAGTGGGCTTGGCAGCAGGAATGTCACAGCCAATATTTTCAGTTGTGCTGGCAAGAGTTTTGTCTGCCCTGGTAAAACACATGTGCAGCTACATAGGTTGAAGATTTGGCCACTGTGAAGGCCGGATTCTGTGCAATGGACACATCCCCAATGTTATTGGGGCAATTGACGGGACCCATCTTGTATTTGTTCCCCCCGCCAGAATGAACAGGTGTACAGGAGTCGTCATAGTTTCCACTCAATGAATGTGCAGATGGTGTGCCTAGCGGACCAGTACACCTCCCACGTCAATGCTAAGCATCCTGAGTCAGTGCATGATGTCTTTGTTCTGAGGAATAGCAGCATCCCAAATGTGATGAGCCAACTACAGATGCATGGGTAGTGGCTAATAGGTGAGTCTTGATCCCCACCCACAGTATGTTAGTATATGCCTCTGGTATCAACCCCATAGGATTGTGTGTGACTAAATGCTGTCCCTCAATACTTGCAGGTGACTCTAGCTACCCAAACCTATTGTGGCTTCTGACCCCTGTGAGGAATGCCAGGACAAGGCCTGAAGAACTTTATAATTAGGCACATGGGTGAGCCAGGCAGATCATCGAGAGGACCTTCGGCTTCCTGAAGGACAGGTTCAGGTGCCTCTGTCTGACAGGTGGATGGATACCTGTGCTACTTACCCAAGAAGGTCTGCAAGATTGTAGTGGCATGCTGCATGTTACACAACCTGGCCCTCAGACGGCATGTCCCTTTTCTGCAGGAGGAGGAGACTGGAGATGCCCCTGTAGCAGCAGTAGACCCTGATGACAGTGAGGATAAAGAGGCTGAGGATGAGGACAACAGAACATCAGTTATCCGTCAGTACTTCCGATGACACACAGGTGAGACAATGCAATTCTAAATTTCTATGACTATTGGTGTATTCTGTGTGGCTGTGGCATGATGGCATTCGCTTCCTTTTACCTCTACTTACTGTCACCTATGTTTTGTCATTTTGCAGATGTTGGTGATGTAAGAACTGGGTACTGATGTGCTGACTAAAGCCAGCCACAGGTCATTATTTCTATGCTCTCACAATGTACAGTACATTTGCAATGGATGAAACTGTTTCCATAAATATACATTTTCAACACATGACATACAAGTAGTCGAATTGTGTCCAAGGGTGTTTATTGTAGTGCTAAGAAATTGAGGGGAAAGTGCAATGGAATGGGGTGATGGTGTAGGAGAGTCCAGGGTATTGTTCCAGTCTGTTTGTAGCACAAGTGCAGGGTCCAGGGGGTCTTAGGAAGGGGAGCAATGGCAGTTCAAAGTGGACAAGTGACAGTGTGGGACACAAGGGGGGCAATCAGGAGAGTCTCATTTCCTGGTGGTGGTCTTGGCAAGTGTCTCTGGTTCTTTGCTCCTGTCCTCCCCCTGGCAGCAGTCCTCCCAGTGTCCCTGTTGGCCTGTGCCTGTGTCCCCTGAATGGTGTGCCCACTGCCACTGACCCCAGGTCCCTGACTGTCTTGGGGGCAAGGTGTGGACTGGGGTCCCTGTGCAGGTGGGCACACTGCTGATTGACGTGTCCTGGGGACAGAGGTGTAGGTATGCTGGGTGGGTGCTGTGGTATTGGATCCTGATAGGGGACGCTCTGTGGTGGTCTGTGTGGGCTTGGGTGACCGGCTGTCCAGTGGTCCCTGATGGGCCAGGTAGGTCATCCAGATGCAGAAGTCCAGAGTTACTCTCATCACTGGGGGTATCTTCTGTTGGGGAACTGGATAGTCGTGGCACCTCCTCTCCACTGACATTGGCTGGGGTACCTGTGGGGATGTACATGATGTATTATGCTTCTTGTGAATGACATATTGTACATCCGTTGCTTCCCCTCTATGGTTGCTGTTGCCCTGCCTCTTTTTGTTTGTGTATGGTGATGCATTGTGGGATTGTTAGTGTCCCTATGCTGTGCCTGCTTTGGTGATGAGTGTTGATGCAGGCCTGGAAGCGCTGTCCATGCATTGGTATAGCATATAGGGGTTGGTATTGGGGTTAGTCATCTGTGTAGGTGCAGTGCATGGGCCGGAGTGGAGTGACGGGAGTGAGGGTGAGGGTGTGAGATGGCATGAAGGTATGGGGGGTGATAGGTAGTAAATGTTGACTTACCAGTGTCCAGTCCTCCGGCTACTCCAGCGAGTCCCTCAGGATGCAGTAATTCCATGACTTGTTCCTCCCATGCTGTGAGCTGTGGGGTTGAGGTGGGGGTCCACTACCAGTCGTCTGTATGGCAAGCTGGTGCCTTGATGCCATGGAACGTACCTTCCCCCTCCTAATGTCATCCCTTGTTCTTGGGTGCTGCCCCACCGCATTCATCCTGTTCATGATTCTCTGCCATAGCTCCATCTTCCAGGCAATGGATATCTGCAGTGCCTGTGCTCCAAACAGCTGTGGCTCTACCCTGACAATTTCCTCCACCATGACCCTTAAGTCCTCCTCAGTGAAACAGAGGTGCCTTTGTGGAGCCATGGGTGTTGTATGTTGTGTTTTGGTGAGAGTGTGTTGAGTAATGTGGTGGGGTGTGTGATGTGTGGTGCGTGAGGGATGTATGGGTGTAAGTGGTGTGTGTTCAGTTGTCTCTGCGATGTCGATGGCTAGCTCTTGCAGTCTTTTAGTGTTGGCAAAGGGTTGTGAGTAATGTAGGTGTGTGTTTTATAGTGGTGTGGAGATGTGCGTGTGATGTGTGTATGAATGTCAGGTGTGTGTTTTTAGTATTGGCCAATGTAGTGTTGTTTTGTATGTGGGTGTCCATTCTGAGCGCGGGCGGTATGTACCGCCAATGGTTTAGCGCAATTGAATGTCCGCTGTGGTGATTTGTGTGTCATAATGTGGTGGGCGCTGTTTTGTTGGCGTAACGGTATGGCAGTTGGTACCGACACTTTACCACTGACCTTTGGGCTGGTGGATTTGTGTGTGTGGCAGTATTCTGTCGGATTGGTGTGTGTGTGTGTGTCATAATATGGAGAACGGATATCTTCTACCGCAGCAGTATGTTGGCGGCCGTCAGTGTGGCGGTGAGCGGCATTTACCGCCAATGTCATAATGAGGGCCTATGTGACTTAATGTATGGAAGGTGGCGGATAGGTCTAATAGGATCACTGAAGCCTTCCCACCTTTATCCAACAAGTCCCTCACCTCCTCAGTCACTGTTATCAGGACTGTTTCTGTGCTATGTGCTTTACAAAAACCAAATTCTGCTAAATTCTAAATATTGTTCTGGTCTAGGTATTCTGTAAGAAAGAAGTTCAGGTGTCTTTCTGGAACCTTAGCCAGCAAAGGAAGGTGAGAAATGAGCCGATAATCGTTTTGTTCAAGGGGGTCAAGTGTTGTTTTTTTCAATAAAGGGAGAACTGACACCCTTTTCCAATCCAATTGGAAAGTACCATTTTCCATGATGTTAGCAAATAGTGAAGCTAGGGGAGAGGCCCTGGTACCATCCAGTTTAAGAAATACCTTTGCTGGACATGGGTCAGATGGAGATCTGGATTTGGTGAGATGTAGAAGCTCGGTGATTTGATCTGGAGCGAGAGGAGAAAAGTCACTGAAACTAGGGTGACCTGGATCTACATCAACAGTGGTTACGCCAGGAGAGACAAGGCTGGTAAAGTTGCTAAGATCTCTATAAACTGTTTCAACTTTATTTAAAAAAAATATGGCTAAGCTTTATCATCACTGTTGAGTAGGAGGTGCTATTTGTGCTAAAGGCAGTGTGGACAGCTTCTGAACTGTCTGAAAAAGTTCTCTCGATTAATTTATGGTAGACTGAATTTTTTTCCATGAAGTATGCTGTATTTTTCAGATTTCATCAATTTTGTATACTCCTGAACAAGCAATTTATATTTGGATTTTTCCTCTGGGTAGTCATTGATTCTCCAATATTTTTCCTGCCTTCTATATCTCTTTTTCATATCTCTAAGTTTGTGAGAAATACAGTGGGGCGTAGTACGACATCTAGCTATTTTCAACTTCTTTAGCAGGGACACCTTATTAACTGCATTGTTCATCCAATGCACTTATTTGGATACTGATATAATTGTATCCCTGCAGAGGGAGGGTTGAGAGACCTCAAGAATCCCGATCAGTTCTCAATTGTTGGTTCTCCACCAAGCCCGCACTCATTTAGTCTTGGTAAGATGGGTGTCACAGATTCATCAGTCTTCAAGAGGAAGTCGAAATGCAGCATCCTATGATAACACCATGTAACTTTTAAGATATGTTCCAGCTGAGTCCAGGGGAATTGGAAAAAATGCCATCAAGTGTATGGCCAACAACATGTGTGGTAGCGTTTACCAATTGTCTAAGGTCGAAACTCATGAGGTTATCACATATTGCTATGGTGTCACTATTACTCAGGTCCAATAGATGAAAGTTGAAATCTCCCAACATCATGTAATTTCCAAAGTACACACTGCTTTATAAAAAAACACAGATAGATTCTATGAACCCTGTTCTGGGCCCAGATGGCATGTACAGCAGTAGTCTAAAGAGCAAGCACTTCACAGTCAGTAATGCTATTGTTTTGGTAGAGATATTAAGGTTCTCTTTTGTAGTATTTTAATTGTGTTGCTGTGTGTGTGTTGCACAAATACTTTACACAATGCCTCTTTAGAGAAGCCTGACTGCTCAGTTCCAAGATACTATAGGGCGAGAGCAGGTTATCTCTAAGTGGGTATCTAGCTTACCCTGACTATAGTGGTGGTTCCTTGTACAGGGTGCAACCAGAAACCCCAAGTCTAATACATGGGTTTGCACAACAATGATGCGCCTACCCAAGGCTAGTGTAATGAGGAAAAATATTTTTATTTCTCCTTGTTACTTCCTCTTTGCAGATTGTGCTATATTCTGCAGCACACAACACACATACAAAGAGGACTAAGCCTCACACAATAGTTTCTGTGCAGAAAGATATCCCTTGCTGCACACAAGCTATTCTGACCACAATGCACACACCTGTACATCATGGCACTAGACAGCCACAAGTGTGCAAGTGCTAGGAGAGAGCAGAGCAGTTCAATATCCTTTTTGATTATGTTGCATTTCTGCTCTCTTCCTTTCACGCACCACAGTGCAGCTACTTCCCATGCTGTGCTGTGTTGTGTTAAATCTTAGTAAATATTATTATTCAGTGCCAGGAAGAACTTCAGTGCATGAGCCCTCCATGTTATGGATAGCATTCTCAGGTGCAGAAAAGATAGTACCTTCTTACCTACAGGTTGAAAGTATGAGTGTGAACCTATCTCACCGAGGACATAACATAGGAACCTGTAGCCCCCGCAGCTCATGCCGTGCACTTGGGGTATACCCTTCAGCGAACCCTCTATTCAACCCAAGGCCTATGAATATTTCTTAGATGTGGGTGCCCCTGAACACATTCTCCAAGGGGCCCTGTCATTTATTGTTACACCGCTGTGTCTTGCCACATAAATGAAAAGGGCACCTCAAGGGCATAGCAGTCAAGATTTGGATCCCAAAGATTGCAGACTGGTCCTAGTTCTTGTTATTGGCACAGTGACAAATAATTATTTATCAAGTAAAAAAAATAATCTTTACACTTCTCTTGCTGTGATTCCTTACCTCGTACTTTCATTAAGTGCTCTCCGGTGTACCACCCTGTCCTCATCACTCTCACTTTAATTGCTTTTTAAGGATTAATTGCGTGGTGTCCCAGGTTTTATAGGACTGGGAATCCAAGGTAATTCTAAAAATTGCATGGTGGTGAAGTCCAAAATAATATTGTATTCATAATTCTAAAAGCACCCGCAGGGTAGCAAGTTAACCTCAATTAACCGTGAATTTATGTACGAAAGTGACAACTATAGCAATGAGAAGCTGAGTAGAACGCTCGCTGTATGACAATCTGAATGATTGATTAGGTTGTGGGGGCAATAAATTAATATAATTTGGCATTGTATAATATTTTACTATACGGTATAAGGTGAGTAATTTTGAAACTATGATGCTGAGATTTCTTTGATTCACTGATGCTATGTCTTCCTACGGAATTACGTCTTGTGTAACACTGTTTAATTGTGGCTTGGATATTTTTGGGGAAATATGGTTGTAGGGTTTGCGATTTCCTACCCCAAGGGCAATCAGATGGATACAGAGAGGGTCTAGGATCATTGAATTCTAGAACAAAATGTATCTTTCAAAAATCAATTTTAAAGCCTGGGGGATCCCTTTCGGATCTCCTACGAGAGTCTGTAGGCCAGGGGCCATTCATAGTACCAATTTTGTTTCATTTTTTACCTACTATGGAAATTGTTCACCATGTCTGATACAGGCAACTGCAACCAACATTTTTTCTGTGACAGCCAGCAACCAGAGCAGAAATTCACTTAAAACATCGCTGATGTACAATTACAGTTACAAATTAAGCCCCAGATTTACAGGGAGCTTGCAACGTCACAGCATATTTTTTTGACACAGCAGTGGCGCAGTTCCTGCTCCATAATTACAAAGCGACACATTCTCATGAATGTGTCACTTTTCTACCCATTGTGTCATTTTAAAACTGGTTGAGTCAGGTTAAGTTAATGAGATGCAAGATAGGAGTTACCACTCAAAAAACAAAGCATAACTTGTGCATCCCATATTTACAAGATTTTGGGAAAGTGACGCTTTGCTAGGAAATGACGCACAGACTCTAAAATGCGTCAAAATTCCTGTGCATCAGAAACCCTGATGTAAAAATGACGCATTGCTTTCATTATAGAAGTAGAATGAACAAAATAATTCTTGCAAGCTCAAACACACCATGGAGCTTCTACTTCTACAGCTGGGAGCACCAAGGCAAAGAAGGTCAGCAGCACCTCCACCACCACAGAGCAGTGCTTGAAAAAGGAGTATATCTACCGGCAAAGGATTACCCTAATTGACTGGAAGGTGCAGGAGGTCATCAAATACTATTGGCTCAATAGCCTGGCTGCTCCATCACATAGTACCAAGGCTTCAGACAAAATCTCATAGGTGCACCAACATCCCTCTGCAGTCTAAGCTGATGGGTGGATTGCAATTATTTGAGTTTGGGTCCTTCCAAAACACCACAGCCAGAGTGGAAGGGATCTTGCAGGCATCATTTTCTGCTTTCCTTCCCTCAGTCCTGCATGTCATAATATGCCTCACACGCCAATACCTCAAGTCCCCAACACACACCTGAAACAACTGAAAAATAAGCAGGCCTTCTATGCCATTGCTGGTTTCCCACATTTGTTGGGGGCAATGGAATGCACACATGTGCAAATCATGCTTTCTACTATAATAGTCCACCTCTACCGCATTCGGAAGCACACATATTCAATCAGTTTGCAGGCAATTGTGGATCATTTGAGGATGTTTATCAATGTGCTGGCAAACTACCCTGGGAGTGCACATGATGCTTATATCTTCAGGCACTCCATCATCAATGATTGCTTTTTGAATCGGGCATGTGGAAATGGCCTACTGGTTGATAAGTACATCCCAAGCATAGAACCAAACTCATAACAGAAAATCATGTTGCTGAAGAGAGACATATATGTGTTGCATGAGTGGGTTAGTGCATATGTAGCATGTGTATGACTCATACCTGTTATTTTGCACATTGTGCATGTGCAATACAACCCCATAACTCCCATATGTTCAGAGCTTCAAAATTACTGTGCCCTCATGTAAAATAAGTCAGTACTGCTCGGGTGTCCATTTCCATTACACTCTGATGAGTACAGTAATCCATTGAGATAAATGAGTGCATGGTAAGTCATCCTTTGTGCCTTTGTGTGACCCCATATATATGACCAAAGGCACAGTTTTTTTAACAATAGCCAACACAGGCCGTGGGGGGGCATGCTCCAGAGAGCATCCAAGACACTGTGCATGGATCCTTGGCCTAATAGTACCTGACTCAGTGAATGTGGGTGCAGGTCTTGCATGACCAATGCATGCACTTGGGTGTGGGTGCTGTGTTGAAAAAGAAATGATGTGTTCTTAGTCACTGATTTAGCTTGCGCATGCATCAGCAGTTATCAGGCAACAATAAAAATGTTGAGATCACTCTCTGGGAAATGTCACTGCTGATGAGAACGTGGAATTTACTGTACTGGAAGTTTACAAGTGTCACTAAGTAGGGCATTGGGTTAAAGTGCCTGCTGCAATAACATGAACCATCCCTAATACAAAAATGTCAGTAAACTATGAGTAGTGTTACAAAAAAGGAATTGAAATGTTAGTCCACAACGGGCAATGGAGAGTTGAGGGTCACTGATGGAGAGATGTACTGAGAGAATCTTAGCAGGAGAAGGTACTGGTTAGGCTCTAAAAATAGACTGCTGCTGCTGCAGGTGCCACCAGCACAAAAGCTGGTCCTGTGTGGCTGGCACCCTACATGTATGTTGCAGGGGGGACTACCACAAGTTTACATACACCACTGCAAATGAAAGGTACTCCAAGGTTTTGCATCACACCACTCTGCAACAAACATGTGTCTTGTGTGCCTCATGTTGAGGTCATTCACCCAACACCTAACACAATGATCTATTTTTCAAGATGAGGAAAAACATGGTGATCCGCACAATAAATAAATATATATGTCACCAAGGGGAGGTAAAAGAAAGACAATATGGGGGTCATTACAACATTGGCGGTAAAAGGCGCTTACCGCCGTGCAGAAGACCGCCAACACACCGCCGCGGCCGCAGGATCCCGCCACAGCTATTATGACACACATCACGGAATCCGCTGAAATTCAGACACCCACACAACACCGCCACACCAAAGGTCAGCGATAAACATGCGGAAACAAATCCTCCACCTCCACGCCAACAGAAACACGCCCATGCCATTACGACCCACGAATCCACACGGCGGTCTTTCAACCGCGGTATTCCATTGGCGGTACACACCGCCGCGCTCAAAATACACATACATTTACAAAACACCGCCACATTGGACAATTCAAAATACACACACCTGATACACATACAAACAACACTCCCACACATCCAACACAATATAAAACACACACCCACATCACCCACAAACCCCTACTACCCAAAATTAGAGAGAACGCCATAGAGAGACAGCACAGAATAGAGAACCCCATCACACAGAGGCACACTACACCATCACCCAAACAACATCCACGCACAAAACACCACATACCACTACACTCACCACACTCATCAACACATACACCACCCCACTCCTCACCCACACCACCCCATGTCACGCCAAAGACACCCCCGCTTCTCTGAGGAGGAGCTCAGGGTCATGGTGGAGGAAATCCTACGGGTAGAGCCACAGCTATTTGGCTCACAGGTACAGCACACATCCATAGCCAGGAAGATGGAGCTATGGCAAAGAATAGTGGACAGGGTCAACGCAGTGGGACAGCACCCAAGAAATAGGGAGGACATCAGGAAGAGGTGGAACGACCTACGGGGGAAGGTGCGTTCCACCGTATCCAGGCACCACATCGCGGTACAGCGGACTGGCGGCGGACCCCCACCTCCTCCCCCACAACTAACAACATGGGAGGAGCAAGTATTGTCCATCTTGCATCCTGAGGGCCTCGCAGGAGTCGTTGGAGGAACAGACACTGGTAAGTAAAATCTTAACTTTCATATTGTCAACACCAGGACAGTGCGCGCTCTACGGGCATCTAGAATGCAAAAACCCAACACTCGCAAGATAATGTAATTTATGCATTGTAATGATATGTTTGACCTTTTGCATTGCAGAATTCCATCCAAAAGATTCATTTTTAAGGTGCTTATAAATACTGTACATTTGCAATGTATTGCTGCAGACATTCAGAGTGTGTTAGGGTGTGGTCCCTTTCCAGGGCCTTCTAGAGACTTTCCCTGCAACATGCCTGGGCGTGGTTCTAGGCTGGGCCAAGACTCTATAAAAGAGAGTCAGCCCAACTTCCAGTGCTCACTATTCAGAGGTCCCGGTGCAGAGCAGCAGCTTCTTCCTGAGCTCCTGTCCCGGCGGCCTATTTGGATTTTCCAGTCTTCTGCGCTCATCTCTCATTAGTGATCCCTGTTTCCAGGTGGTAAGACGGTGTTTGGACATTTCCCAACACCGTAATTGAGAATTTTCATATTCTTGATTTTAATTCTTAAATGAATATCAGATTACTTGTGTGCTGCCATTTTTTGACATTTGTATGGTGGTTTGCAAATAGGGAGGACGCGCAATTTATTCCATAAAGATTTGACTTCGTTATTACATTGTTGTTCATTGCGTTCTGATATTTCTTGACATTTACATGATGTTTTACGAGTTGGCAAGACGTGCAACTCGTTTCATGAGCATTTAACTTTGTTGTTCATTGCGCGTTACCATTTTCTGGCATTTACATGGTGGCATTTGAATCGGCAAGACGCGCAATTCTTTCCCTGAGTGCTTTTCATGTTGTTCATTGTGTGCTACCATTTCTTTGCATTTGTATGGTGGCATTTGAATCGGCAAGACGCGCAATTCTTTCCTCGTGTATAAATAATGTAAATTACTGTGCGCTACTATTCTAAGACATTTTCTTGGTAGCATTTCAAGTTGACACGTTGCGTGATTTATTCCTTGAATCTACGTTGTGTGATTTCATGGTGCACAATCCTTTATGGTGTTTAATACTCATATAAAAATCTGCAATGTGCGCAATTCACTTCCCAATGTTTTTTCTGAGATGAACACCACAATACCAGAGTTCTAAATGTAATGCTGTGTGTTCCTGATATATATTCTTAAAAGGAGATTCATATGGTTGTTTAGAAATTGCTCAGAGTGTTTCCTGATTCTCATGCTAAAGAAAGTACTCGAATCTGAAAGTCCTATTTAACTTTTCCTGTTTCCTCCTCAGGCATTCGCTCATCTAAAGCCTAGTCAGTTTTAAGACTATTCTAGGGTTGTTCATGTTTTTCGGAAAAGACGAAGCTTAGAGTTGTAGCATGGTACTGATTTCATGAGATGTAATTTTGATGTTGTGTTTTAACCTTTGCTTCCTACAGGTCGCCTTCCCAGCTGTTCCCGTCCTAATCCCCTTTTCCCCACTTGGACTCTCTTAGACTCTGTGATAAATCTAATCAGAGTATTGGAGCTGTCTTGTGGTGGAAGTGTTGGGAACGTGCACAGACCCCGAGGATCTGGTGACTCTGACAGAATAGTGAGCCCACAAATTATTATCCTCCTGGTTTGTGTATGTTCTCAGCATGGCCACACTGGACGAGCTAGTCAAGGCTATCACCCAGCTCCAGTCAGAAGTGGTATCATCAAAGGATTTGACAAATAGTCTAGCTGAGAGGGTGAGTCAGTTACAGAATAAGGTTGAGAAGAAAGAACAAAGTCCCACAGGTGTGTCTTGACCAGGTACTTTTTTCTCAGACTTCTGGAGGTAATCCGACTAACATTTCCCTCAATGTTCCTTCAGCCATTCCTTTAGCTCCCCCAGAACGCTTCTCAGGTGATCCCTTGAAAGCGCAATCTTTTCTGGTTCAAGTGGAACTTCACTTCACCTGCAGACCACATACTTTCCCCGATGCCCAGTCTAAAGTAGCTTTCTTGTTGTCATATCTGTCTGGAGATGCAGCTACCTGGGCTATTCCTCTTGTGCGTAAAAATAGTCCCCTGTTGTACAACTGGAAACATTTTGTTCATGAATTTGAGAGAGTTTTCGATCATAGAACTGTAACACAGTCAGCAGATCGTGAATTATTAGACTTACGCCAAGGGAATCAGGACTTAGGCCCTCATTCCGACCCTGGTGGTTTCAAACCGCCAGGGTGGAGGGCAGAGGAAGCACCGCCAACAGGCTGGCGGTGCTTCCCGGGCCATTCTGACCGTGGCGGTAAAGCCGCGGTCAGAAAAGGGGAACCGGCGTTTTCCCGGCGGTTTGGATTCCGACCCCCTTCCCGCCAGCCTGTTTCTGGCGGTTTACACCGCCAGAACAAGGCTGTGGGAACGGGTGTCGTGGGGACCCTGCACTGCCCATGCCACTGGCATGGGCAGTGCAGGGGCCCCCTAACAGGGCCCCACAAAGATTTTCAGTGTCTGCTTTGCAGACACTGAAAATCGCGACGGGTGCCACTGCACCCGTCGCACCCCTGCAAATCCGCCGGCTCCATTCGGAGCCGGCTTCCTCTTTGCAGGGGCTTTCCCGCTGGGCCGGCGGGCGATCTTTTGGAGATCGCCCGCCGGCCCAGCGGGAAAGTTAGAATGACCGCCGCAGTCATTTGACCGCGGTGCGGTCTTTTGGAGGTTTCCGCCCTTCATATTTAGCCAACTTTAATCGGCTGCTTGCTGAGACATCCTGGCCTGAAGAAAAACAAGCGGCCTTGTTTTACAGGGGACTCAAAGAGGAGCTAAAAGACATCTTAGCGCAAATCGACCCACAACCTGCAAACTGTCAAGATTTAATAAACCTTGTCTTGAGGCTTGATCATCGTTTAAACGAACGAAAAGGAACGCGTAAAAAGACTGAAAAACATTCTAGGCATGCTCATGATAACAAAGACTCAAGAACTCAGAGAGAAAGAACGCCGGAACCGATGGAAATTGGAACCATCAGGACACCTTTGACCAAAGATGAAAAGGACCTACGCAGAAAAAATGGGCAATGTCTCTATTGTGGGCGGAAAGGTAATTTCGCCAAAGATTGTCCAATCAAAACAAAGAGCAAGCGAGGCCCAGTTCAGAAAGTTGCAACCAATGCATCAGTCGAGTCGGAAAATCTAAAGCACCCAAGTTGCAGAGAAGGGTTGCTCTTGGGTGTCACCGTGGATCCTTCACAATCCAAACATCTAAAATTGGGAATAAGAGTTCAGGTAAAAAAAAAAGACCTATTTCAAGAAGGCTCTAGTCGACTCTGGGGCTACCGGAAACTTTGTTGACGCCCAATTGGTTCATGCATGGGGGATCCCATGTATTGAAAAGAAGACCCCAGAAACCATCCAGGCAGTTGATGGAAAACTCTTGACTGGAGGTCCGATAACTCTTCAGACTGTCCCCTTGACAATAATTTGTGAAGGTAAAAATCAAAGAAAGAAACATAAAGAGGAACTCATCCTTGACGTGATCCATGCTCCCCAGTATGGGATCATCCTTGGCTTGCCATGGTTAACTCATCACAATCCAGAGATTAATTGGGCAGAACGAAAGATCGTGTTCTCATCAGTGCTATGTAAACAACATTGGGGGTCATTCTGACCCTGACGGGCGGCGGAGGCCGCCCGCCAGAGTTCCCCCCTCCGAAAGACCGCCGAGGGTATTCTAAGTTTTTCCCTGGGCTGGCGGGCGGTCGCCAAAAGACCGCCCGCCAGCCCAGGGAAAAACTCCCTTCCCACGAGGATGCCGGCTCGTAATCGAGCCGGCGGAGTGGGAAGGTGCGACGGGTGCTGTTGCACCCGTCGCGTATTTCACTGTCTGCCAAGCAGACAGTGAAATACTTGTAGGGGCCCTCTTACGGGGGCCCCTGCAGTGCCCATGCCAGTGGCATGGGCACTGCAGGGGCCCCCAGGGGCCCCCCGACCCCCCCTACCGCCATCCGGTTCCCGGCGGGCGGACCGCCGGGAACTGGATGGCGGTAGGGGGGGTCGGAATCCCCTCGGCGGCGCAGATAGCTGCGCCGCCTTGGAGGATTCCAAAGGGCGGCGGTACACTGGCGGGAGACCGCCAGTGTTGCCGGTCCGACCGCGGCTTTACCGCCGCAGTCGGAATGCCCTTGGGAGCACCGCCGGCCTGTCTTAGACCGCCGGGGTCAGAATGACCCCCATTGTCTCCAAAGGACTCAAGAATCGGAAGTTCGCCATTCTTACATAGCTACCGCCGCAGAGAAAGAAGTTCAGTTGCCCAAACAGTATTCGTCTTATGAAGATGTATTTGATGAGAACTTACCTCCTCATAGATCTTATGACTGTCAAATTGATCTAGTCCCAGGGGGGATACTTCCCAACTGTCGTGTGTATGCCCTGTCAGAACATGAAAATCAACATTTACGAAAATACTTGGATCAATTCCTAGAGAATGGTTTCATCCGCCCCTCTAAGTCTCTCACAGCTTCTCCTTTGTTTTTTGTTTCAAAAGCGAACGGAGAGCTTCAAACTTGTATCGACTTTAGGGGCTTGAATAAAATCACCATCAAGAACAAATATCCTTTGCCTCTAATTCCGGTCTTACTGGAACAAGTAAAGAAAGCAAAAATCTACATGAAGCTTGATCTTCGAGGTGCTTACCATTTGGTCAGAATGAGAGAGGGTGACAAATGGAAAACAGCATTCAAAACAAGATATGGCCTTTTTGAATACACCGTCATGCCTTTTGGTCTGTGTAATGCTCCAGCAGCATTTACATTTTTCTTAAATGACGTTCTTAGAGAGTACCTCGATATCTTTGCCATAGTTTACATTGATGACATTTTGATCTACTCAGACAATGAGAATGAACATGTTCAACATGTCAAGAAAATTTTGGCAGCCCTTCGTAAACACCATTTATATTGCAAGCTAACCAAGTGTAAGTTTCATGTTACCACAGTTGAGTTTTTAGGGGTTATCCTTACCCCTCAAGGTATGGTGATGGCAGAAAGGAAAGTAAAAGCCGTATCTGAATGGCCCATCCCAAAGACTGTTCGTGATGTACAATGTTTCCTGGGCTTTGCAAATTTTTACTGAAGGTTCATCAATCATTTCTCCCAGACAGTGGCTCCAATTACTAAGTTATTAAGAAAGAAAGAAAAATTTGTATGGTCCCCAGAAGCAGACCAAGCCTTTTCAACTTTGAAAGAAGCTTTCTCCACTGCCCCAGTCTTGACTCATCCAGATGCGGATCGACCTTTCATAGTGGAAGCTGATGCTTCAGATGTGGCGATAGGAGCAGTCTTGTCACAACGAAACAAAGACACTGGTCAGTTTCATCCTGTAGCTTACATGTCTCGGAAGTTGAACGAAGCCGAACAGAACTATGTCATTGCTGAAAAAGAGCTTCTGGCGATTCGTGACGCCTTTAAAGAATGGAGACATCATTTGTTGGGAGCTAAATATACTGTCACAGTATATACTGATCATCGCAATCTTCAATTCATGAGTTCTGCCAGACTTTTGACTCCTCGGCAATTACGCTGGATGCTGTTTTTTGCCGAGTTTGATTTTGTGGTAACCTTCCGGCCTGGTAAAGATAATCGCAAAGCTGACGCCTTGTCCCACAAAGAGTCTACCACATTGCCTGCAGTTCAAACCTCCAGAGCTATCATTGCTCCTGACAAGGTCCTATGTATCATAAAAACAGAAGATTTCTTTGAAGACATCCGCAATTCATTCACTGTTGAAAAATGGCAGGCGTGGGCCCAAGCAAATCCGAAAAGATCAATCAAGCAAGGATTACCCTTTCACGATGCTTGTTTGTTCATGCCCACTACCAAACTTCGCAAGATAGTGTTTCATTGGTTGCATGTTATACCTACAGCAGGTCACCCTGGTACTCCTAAAACTCTTGAATTAATCCAACGCGATTTTTGGTGGCCTACCTTAACAAAGGATGTAAAAACAATGGTAAACAACTGCGAAGTCTGTGCTCGCACTAAAACAAGTCATTCAAAATCGAAAGGGTTGTTACACCCACTCCCAACCCCAAGTCGTCCGTGGGAAGACATCTCTTTAGACTTTATTACAGGTCTGCCAGTGGTTCAACAGCATTCAGTAATTCTGGTGGTAGTAGATAGTCTCACAAAATATGGACATTTCATTGCCTGTAAGAAATTACCCACCTCTAGTGAACTGGCAACTATCTTACTGAATAGAGTGGTTCGTTATCATGGACTGCCAAAAGTGATCCTCTCCGATCGGGGATCGCAATTTGCCTCCAACTTCTGGAAGACATGGTGTAAAACACTCCAAGTGACATCTACCCTATCTACTAGCCACCATCCTCAAACAGATGGTCAAACGAAGAGACTAAATCACACTTTGAAGCGATACCTACGTGCCTACGCTGAAAAAGCACTTAATTCATGGACATCAATGCTCTGGTTAGCTGAGTTAGCCTACAACAACTCCTTCCACACGTCTACTGGCGTTACACCCTTCTTTGGTTTGTTTGGCTATCATCCTGACACCTTGTCCATCACAATTCCTCAAGAAAGTTCTCTCACTCCAGCTGTGTCAGAAATCATTCAACATTTGCATCAAACTCAGAAATCGATTCAACAACATTTAGAAAAAGCCAAAAAAAAATACAAAAAGCATTATGACAAGAAACATTGTGAGGGACCGCAGTATCAACCTGGTGACAAAGTGTGGCTTTCCACAAAACATATAGACTTCAAGAAGAAGCACATATTCAACCCCAAATTTATAGGTCCTTACACTGTTCTTCAGCAAATCAATCCTGTGACCTATAAACTACAATTGCCAAAATCATTACGGATTCATCCAGTGTTCCATACTTCCCTCTTAAAAAAGGCAGTCCAAAAGGTCCACCCTCATCCAGCTCCTGTTCTAGTACAGGGGGAAGAAGAATATGAAGTCA
This sequence comes from Pleurodeles waltl, assembly GCF_031143425.1. Classification (NCBI taxonomy): domain Eukaryota; kingdom Metazoa; phylum Chordata; class Amphibia; order Caudata; family Salamandridae; genus Pleurodeles; species Pleurodeles waltl. The sequence continues at coordinate 272,129,584 of NC_090446.1, forward strand.
AGAAAGTGTTGGACTCTAAACTGAGAGGGCGTAACCTATGGTACTTAGGCCCGTATTTATACTTTTTTTAGCGCCGCATTTGCGCCGCTTTTTGACGAAAAACAGCGCAAACCTACAAAATACAATGGCATTTTGCAAGTTTGCGCCGTTTTTGCATCAAAAAACGACGCAAATGCGGCGCAAAAAAAGTATAAATACGGGCCTTAATCTCATGGAAAGGTTATGGCCCTGAAAGTAATTCATGGGTTTCCGCATCTGATGTTCATGCTCCAGTACTTGTGAGACACTTTCATCGTCTCAGTCCAGATAAACCAGGCCCTAGAGCGTGCCTGAGAGAGGGGAGTACTGTCAACACCAGGACAGTGTGCGCTCTACGGGCATCTAGAATGCAAAAACCCAACACTCGCAAGATAATGTAATTTATGCATTGTGATGATATGTTATTGTTTAACCTTTTGCATTGCAGAATTCCATCCAAAAGATTAATTGTTAAGGTGCTTATAAATACTGTACATTTGCAATGTATTGCTGCAGACATTCAGAGTGTGTTAGGGTGTGGTCCCTTTCCAGGGCCTTCTAGAGACTTTCCCTCCAACATGCCTGGGCGTGGTTCTAGGCTGGGCCAAGACTCTATAAAAGAGAGTCAGCCCAACTTCCAGTGCTCACTATTCAGAGGTCCCGGTGCAGAGCAGCAGCTTCTTCCTGAGCTCCTGTCCTGGCGGCCTATTTGGATTTTCCAGTCTTCTGCGCTCATCTCTCATTGGTGATCCCTGTTTCCAGGCAGTAAGACGGTGTTTGGACATTTCCCAACACCGTAATTGAGAATTTTCATATTCTTGATTTTAATTCTTAAATGAATAACAGATTACTTGTGTGCTGCCATTTTTGACATTTGTATGGTGGTTTGCAAATAGGGAGGACGCGCAATTTATTCCATAAAGATTTGACTGCGTTATTACATTGTTGTTCATTGCGCGCTGATATTTCTTGACATTTACATGATGTTTTATGAGTTGGCAAGACGTGCAACTCGTTTCATGAGCATTTGACTTTGTTGTTCATTGCGCGCTACCATTTTCTGGCAGTTACATGGTGGCATTTGAATCGGCAACAAGCGCGATTCTTTCCTTGAGTGTTTTTTCATGTTATTCATTGTGCGCTACCATTTCTTGGCATTTGCATGGTGGCATTTGAATCGGCAAGACGCGCAATTCTTTCCCTGAGTGCTTTTCATGTTGTTCATTGTGCGCTACCATTTCTTGGCATTTGTATGGTGGCATTTGAATCGGCAAGACGCGCAATTCTTTCCTCGTGTATAAATCATGTAAATTACTGTGCTCTACTATTCTAAGACATTTTCTTGGTAGCATTTCAAGTTGACACGTTGCGTGATTTATTCCTTGAATCTACGTTGTGTGATTTCATGGTGCACAATCCTTTATGGTGTTTAATACTCATATAAAAATCTGCAATGTGAGCAATTCACTTCCCAATGTTTTTTCTGAGATGAACACAACACCAGAGTTCTAAATGTAATGCTGTGTGTTCCTGATATATATTCTTAAAAGGAGATTCATATGGTTGTTTAGAAATTGCTCAGAGTGTTTCCTGATTCTCATGCTAAAGAAAGTACTCGAATCTGAAAGTCCTATTTAACTTTTCCTGTTTCCTCCTCAGGCATTCGGTCATCTAAAGCCTAGTCAGTTTTAGGACTATTCTAGGGTTGTTCATGTTTTTCGGAAAAGACGAAGCTTAGAGTTGTAGCATAGTACTGATTTCATGAGATGTAATTTTGATGTTGTGTTTTAACCTTTGCTTCCTACAGGTCTCCTTCCCAGCTGTTCCCGTCCTAATCCCCTTTTCCCCACTTGGACTCTCTTAGACTCTGTGATAAATCTAATCAGAGTATTGGAGCTGTCTAGTGGTGGAAGTGTTGGGAACGTGCACAGACCCCGAGGATCTGGTGACTCTGACACATCCCCCACCTTACCTGCATGCAATCACACACCCCCACCCTCACACCCTCCCCTATCACCCTAACTCCTCACTAATGTACCCAGAACACCAACCACCCATCCCAACCCCAAGACCTGCATGACACAACTAAGCATGGATACCCATCACTAAAGCATGCCCACTGCACATACCCAGAACACCCCGCAACCATCAGCACACAAGCCCCCACACAGGAATGCCTGCACTAGGGTACACGCACACCCAACCATTGCACATCATGAAACACACACATGCAATAATCATGTACTTATACCCCCGCAGGAACCCGAAGGAACGTCACCACACCAGAGGGTCCAGACAACACCACTCCACCCCCAGAAGAGGCCCACAGTGACGACAGCAGCTCTGCCCTACTGGATCTTGATGACCAGCCCGGACCATCGTGGGCCTCAGGACAGTCGGTTCCCCTTGCCCAGCCACAGCCCAACATCGAACTACCACCCTCTGGTAACACCAGCACAGCAACCACCCAGCGGGCCGATACCTCCCTACCCAGGACAGGTCAATCAGCGGTGTGTCCACCACTACAGGGCACCCAGGCTAACCCACCACCCCAACAACAACAGGGACCTGGAGGCAGTGGTAGTGGGCACACGGTCCAGGGGACGGAGGCACTGGATCACAGGGGAACTGGGAGGGCTGATGTGCGATAGAGCGAGGACAGGCCAAGGGAACCTACTCTCAACGAGGCCCTCTCCTCCATCATGGGAGCATACCACCACTTCCAGGGGACGATGGCAACGGTCCTGGACAAGTTGCAGGAGACCCTGCGTCTGCAGGAGGAGCAGTATTTGGGGTTCAGGGAGGAGCTCAGGACCATCTCCTCCGCCCTGGGCACCATTGTATGGGTGCTGACGGACATTCAAAAGACGTTGAGGGACACCGTGGCACTCCAAGGGGCCCCTGACACTAGCCACGACGAAGAAATGCCCACCACTACCGCCGGCGCTAGTGGACAGGGCGCCCAGCCACAGGACCACCACACCAGCACCCCCCCCTGCAGACGGACAACCACCACGAAAGCGCTTCCTGAGATCCAGGAACAGGACAGAGCAAGATGCCAAGACCCCCGCCAGGAAATAAGACTACCCTGATTGTCCCCCCACTGTCCCACTTTGTCATCCTGTCCAGATTGGAACTGCCCCAGCTCCACTTCCAATGGCCAGATGGGCAATGTACCTGTGAGACTAATAGACTGGACTCTGCCATGGACATTCTTCCACCATAACCCATCCCGATTTCACAACCCCCCTTCATTTTTCTGCACTTAAATAAACACCCTTGAAACACTAATAAAACTGGAGTCAGTCTATGATTTTGAACTTTGTATTGTCAATTACTGTGTCAAAAAGAGTTACCCATTGGAAGGCCAACATACCAATGTCACACATCACAAGCCTTTCAAGGGTACAAGCTGTTGACACGTAGGTTACCACATTTGTGAAACTGAAATGGAAGGGGACAACTCAATTAACAAATAGTGATTGAAATGTAGGTACAGGATAGAGGTAGACGTGTGAAAGTTAATGTAATGTTAAACCTGAAAATGTACTCACCTGTGTCTCACTGGAAATATTGCTGTATGACTGACTCCCTGTTGTCGTTTTCGTCTTCCTCAGCTTCATCCTCATCACTGTCCACAGGCTCCACAGGCTCCACAGCTGCTACAACACCGTCATCTGGATCATCGTCCTGCAGAAAAGGCACCTGGCGTTGCAATGCCAAATTATGGAGCATGGAGCAGGCGATGATGATGTCACACACCTTCTTCGGTGAGTAGAATAGGGACCCACCTGTCATATGGAGGCACCTGAACCTGGCATTCAGGAGGCCGAAGGTGCGTTCGATCACCCTCCTAGTCCACCCATGGGCCTCATTGTACAGTTCCTCTGCCCTGGTCCTGGGATTCCTCACTGGGGTCAATAGCCACGAAAGGTTGGGGTAACCAGAGTCCCCCAATAGCCATACACGGTGCCTCTGGAGTTGACCCATCATATCAGGGATGCTGCTATTCCGCAGGATGTAGGCGTCATGCACAGAGCCAGGGAACATAGCATTTACCTGCAAGATGTACTGGTCTGCCAAACAGACCATCTGCACATTCATCGAATGATAACTCTTCCTGTTCCTGTACACCTGTTCACTCCTCTGGGGGGGTACCAGAGCTACATGGGTCCCATCAATAGCACCTATGACGTTGGGGATATGTCCAAGGGCATAGAAGTCACCTTTAACTGTAGGCAAATCCTCCACCTCAGGGAAAATGATGTATCTCCTTACGTGTTTTAGCAGGGCAGACAACACTCTGGACAAAACGTTGGAAAACATAGGCTGGGACATCCCTGATGCCATGGCCACAGTAGTCTGAAATGACCCACTTGCAAGGAAATGGAGCACTGACAGCACCTGCACATCAGGGAGGATTCCAGTCGGATGGCGGATTGGTGACATCAGGTCTGGCTCCAACTGGGTACATAGTTCCTGGATTGTGGCATGGTCAAACCGGTAGGTCACGATCAAATGTCTTTCTTCCATTGTCAACAGGTCCACCAGCGGACGGTACACCGGAGGATTCCGCCATCTTCTCATATGTCCCAGCTGACGGTGCCTAAGAAGGACAACAGCGAAGAACCAGTCACTATTCCTCCAGGTATGTACCCACAGTTACACACAAGACTACACCACTCACAAAACCCCTTCCTGTATGTGTGTTGATTATAGGCCTAGCTATGTGTGACGCAGTAGTAAATGAAGCCATGTGGGCTCCTGAAATGGCGGCTGTCTGACCTCTAAAATGGGACAATGGAATTGTGGGGTAACTGCGCTGGCGTTGGACACCGTCGCGGTAGGCGGTCGTAGAGCGCGGCGCAATGCTGCATTGGTTAACATTGGACCCTATGGGTCCCAGGAGCCAATGAACAGGTGCGCCGGCGGGGATGATGCGCCCCGCCGCGGACGTCACCCCCATTTTCTATCTCTTCAACCACTAGATACCTGACCTTCGACAGGAGAGGACCTACACTGCTAGTGCTGCTGTGACCTCGGTCTGGAAGCGACGATGGCTGCTGCGTCTGGGGAAAGGGCCCCTGCCTTCACTGCACAGGAGTTGGAGAAACTTGTGGATGGGGTCCTCCCCCAGTACATGCTACTCTACGGTCCTCCAGACCAACAGGTCAGTACACAGGGAGCACGTTGGATGGGCTATGCCTGGGTGGAGAGGGCTGGTTGGAAGAGAGAAGGGTGCAGAGTTCATAGAACATAAATGCATGGGAATGAATGGGTCACATGGCCAGAGTAGGGAGGGGGCCACTCACATTGACGGTGCAGTAGGTAATGACTGTTCCTCTTTCCTTGTGCATGTCATGTAGGTTAGCGCCCACCAGAACAGGGACATTTGGCGTGCCATCGCCAAGGAAGTCCGGACCCTGGGGGCCCACCAGAGATGGGGCACCCACTGCCGTAAGAGATGGGAGGACATTCGCCGCTGCAGCAAAAAGACGGCGGAGGCTCAGCTGGGGATGGCCTCCCAACGTGGAAGGGGTGCCCGTCGCACCATGACCCCCCTGATGTTCCGGATCCTGGCGGTGGCCTACCCGGAGTTGGATGGGCGCTTAAGGACATCACAGCAGACACAAGGGTCTGAGTACAACCTCATTCTGTGGATTTTGCGTGCAGTGGAGGTGTCTGGGTGGGGGAGGTGGGCAGTGGGTGTCCCTAGGCCAGGGCGAGTTAGGTAGGCAAGGCCCCTCTGTGATGTAGGCCATGTGGCACTCTACCCCAGCTCAGAACAGTGGCAAGTTGATGTATAGTTGCCCCTTTGCCATCCATGTGCGCAGATTACTACCATTGCCATGTAGGCCATATCCCAGAAATTGTATGTGCAGAGGGCAGGAGCACGGCGTAATGCATGGGGCTGCTGCGTCTGTCTTGTCCACCAACGGTAGCGGTATGCCATGCACTAAAACTCTCTTTCTTCTGTCTCCCCCCCTTTTCCTGCTCTCCCTGTCCTTTTGTACATCAGCATCATCAGGCGGAGGTACAGTGGCACCGGAGCACGAGGGAGCTGCATCCCACATGGCCATGGAGGGCCACACCACAGACTCTGAATGCACCAGTGGGATGAAGGGCGAGGGGAGCTTCACGTCGGCCACAGGATCACCAACCAGCGACACTGACTCGTCCGCCGATGTGAGCTCCCCTGTGGTGGCGGCACCATCTGTGCGCCCCACTTCTACAGGTACAGCCGCCACCTCCCCTACCAGCACCGCCCTCCCAGCAGCCCCTCAGCATTCGCCCCGTGCCGGCTCAACCAGGAGGGTGGGCATCACCTTCGCCCCAGGCACCTCAGGCCCTGCCCCTGTCAACCCTGCTGCCCTCAGTGAGGAGGGCATTGACCTCCTCAGGTCACTCACTGTTGGGCAGTCTACCATTGTGAATGCCATCCAGGGTGTAGAATGAGAGTTGCAACACGGTAATGCATTCCTGGAGGGCATTCATTCTGGTCAGGCTGTCCTTCAGCGAACCCTGCAATCTCTGGCCTCAGCACTGATGGCAGCCATTGTCCCTGTGTCCAGCCTCCCCCCTCCAACTTCCTCCACCCAGACCCAATCCCCTGTACCCCAGCCCATCCCAAGCACACCTACAGACCAGCATGCAGACAAGTCAACACCCAAAAGTAGCTCAAGCAAACATAGGCACCACACACACCGAAGGCACTCACACAAGCATCACACCCATACAGACACAGCAACATCCACTGTCTCCACTGTGTCCCCCTCCCCCTCTTCTCCCTCCTCCCTCCCAGTCTCGTCTACATACACACCTGCATGCACCACATCTACAGGCACTAGGACTCGCACCAGGACACCCAGCACCACAAGCCGCTCACCTGCACTCACCACCCCCACTGCCATTTACACGTCCCCTGTGTCCTCTCCCAGTGTGTCTGTGACGCCCCCTCCCAAAGTACCCAAACGCCGGCAATCACTCACCCAACATCCATCCACCTCACGACAGCCTCCAGTACCTGCACCTGCACCCAAAACACCTAAAGTGACACCTCCTACAACCACCTCCTCTTCCTCCACTCCCAGACCCCCTCCAACTACCCATCCCAGTGTCCGTCAGAAACTGTCCCTATGTCAAATTGACCTTTTTGCCCCCACTCCCCCCTCCAATTCATCAGTCCCGTTGTAGCGCCTCAGCCAAAAAGCCTCCAGTACCAGTGGTGCGTGTTCCAGGTTTTTGGAGTGCACCGTCCACCAGGGCAGGCAGTAGGACCCAGAGCCAAGGCACTGGCAGCCCACCCCCTGTAAAGGCTCCCAAATTGGAGAGTGGACGACGGGACCGTGTCAAGACTCCTGGTGGGACTATAACTGAAACGGGATCGAAGGCGATTGGTGAGTCAACTGTAACTCCAAAAAAGGTGGGGAAGGTCCTGAGGAAGTCTCCCCAGCCTGTTGTGAGTGTCACGGCGGAGAAGTGGCCCATCATTTCCGGCGGTCCAGACACAACCGCCAGCACCATCGTTACTGGTCAGGAGACCACCTCCAGAGTCACAGCCCAGGAGGGCCCAAATATCGTTACTGGTCAGGAGACCACCGCCGGAGTCACAGCCCAGAAGGGCCCAAGTATCGTTACTGGTCAGGAGACCACCGCCGGAGTCTCAGCCCAGGAGGGCCCAAGTATCGTTACTGGTCAGGAGACCACCGCCGGGGTCACAGCCCAGGAGGGCCCAAGTATCGTTACTGGTCAGGAGACCACCGCCGGAGTCACAGCCCAGGAGGGCCCAAGTATCGTTACTGGTCAGGAGACCACCGCCGGAGTCACAGCCCAGGAGGGCCCAAATATCGTTACTGGTCAGGAGACAACCGCCGGAGTCACAGCCCAGGAGGGCCCAACTATCGTTACTGGTCAGGAGACCACCGCCGGAATCACAGCCCAGGAGGGCCCAAGTATCGTTACTGGTCAGGAGACCACCGCCGGAGTCAAAGTCCAGGAGGGGCCAGGATGCCACAGCCCCGCTGGGCAATGATGGAACGTCATGCCACACACCAATGTCCAGTGTGGAGATCGTCATGCCACACACCAATGTCCAGTGTGGAGATCGTCATGCCACACACCAATGTCCAGTGTGGAGATCGTCATGCCACACACCAATGTCAGTATCAGAACCGCCATGTCAAAGCAATGATGAACAGTCCAGAACCGCAATGGCAAAGCACCGCTGAACAGTCCAGAGACCGCCATGGCAAGCACCGCTGAACAGTCCAGAGACCGCCATGGCAAAGCACCGCTGAACAGTCCAGAGACCGCCATGGCACAGCACTGCTGAACAGTCCAGAACCGCCATGGCTAAGCACCGCTGAACAGTCCTGAACCGCAATGGCAAAGCACCGCTGAACAGTCCAGAGACCGCCATGGCAAAGCACTGCTGAACAGTCCAGAGACCACCATGGCAAAGCACCGCTGAACAGGGCATGCACCGCTGAAGACGGAAAAGACCGCCACATCAATCATCGTTATCCCATGTGCAGCTGGGACAGTGACGGGACAGGATCCAGTCTGGGCACCAGTCCCCCTCCAGAACCAGTGGTGGCTGTTATCTACTTGAGAGACTGTGGCTTTGCACTCCCCAGGATGGTACAGTGGGCAAACCACCCACTGTAGAGACTTGAGAGACTGTGGCTTTGCACTCCCCAGGATGGTACAATGGGCAACCCACCCACTGTAGAGACTTGAGAGACTGTGGCTTTGCACTCCCCAGGATGGTACAGTGGGCAACCCACCCGCTGTAGAGACTTGTGAGACTGTGGCTTTGCACTCCCCGGATGCTACAGTGGGCAAACCCCCCACTGTAGAGACTTGTGAGACTGTGGCTTTGCACTCCCCAGGATACATCAATGGGCATGGAGCCCAGTCGTGGATCTGGCTTTGCACTCATCCGGCTGAGGTGCCCCCCCCTTCCCTTCCCCCTGAGGTGCCTGTTGTATTTCTCTCTGATGCCCCGGCAGTGTTCTCTCCGTTTGTGGACAGGTATCTATTGTGGGCCTCACCCATGCATTTTTGGACTAGTTGTGCACGGACATTGATATGTGCATATCTGCACTACTTCTCGTAATGTATATACTTTTGAATGATTTTATCATATTTCTGTATATATTTGAGACATGTATATTGAAAACATTACAATGTTTGAACTGATTTCGTTTTGTGTTTGCATTCTTCCGGGGGGGGGTTGTGGGTTGTTACTGTGATGTTTGTGAATGCATTGGTGTGTGTGTTGTAGTGGGTGAGGGTGGGAGTGGGGGTATTTCGTGTGTGGGTGTCCCTGACTTTTGCCTCCCCCTCCCCTATGTCGTAGGTGCAGTACTCACCGTTGTCTTTGCCGGTGCCGGCGTTGCTCTTCGGAGGAATACAAGGGCCGGTAGGATTTGTAATTCCGGATCCACGGAGTCCTCCTTCCTCGTGGGATGTGTTCAGGTGAGCGTTTTCCCATTGCAGGAACTGTTTCCGCCGTGTTTTTATCCACTGTGAATCCGCCCCGGAAAAGGTGGCGGATTGGCGGGTTGTGATACTATTGGCGGTACATTGTCTTCTGCCTGTCTGTTGGTGGTGACCGCCGCGCTGCTTGTCTGTACCACTGTGGCGGGCGGGGTGTTAAAGTGGCTGTCTTTGTTGGCAGTTTCCGCCAGGGTCATGATTCCCTTTTTCTGTCCGCCGGCCTGTTTGCGGTATTACCGCACCTTTAACACCGTCCGCCAGGGTTGTAATGACCCCCTATATATCACAGCCAAAAGCTTCAGCCACTTCTGGCTTGTTGGCAAAGCCTTCAAGGCTATGAAGAAGCGTCATGCAGAGGAGCAAATGGAAGATCACAGCTGATGTACCCGTGAAAATGGATGAAAGGCCAAAAGGGAAGAAGGACATTGCAGACCAGGGTGGATCGAAGCAGCTCATGCCCAGCACCTCAGAGAGCCATCCAAGGTGTCCAGCAGTGCCAGCAGCTACAAGTCTGGGTTAACTGGCCCCTTTTGAGACAGTGATGCTCAGGGATGTCTACAACCTGAAATACAGGGTGGTGGTTGGAATTTAAGATGGGCACTGTGCTCTAACTCCTACAGGACATGAAGAAGTCTGGACAAAAATCTTAGCCACCATGAATGGCCACAGTATACTGTTGTGCCCATCCCCATGTACATAGTTTGTTTTACCTTGTTAATGTAATAGTTTTGAGTAGGGTTAGGTAGAGCAGATGCAGTGTAGGTTATAGTAGTTCTTAGTTAATAGTTTTGGGTGGGTACATGTTTAGTGGGAAGGGGTGTGTTGGGGTTGATGGGTTTTAACTGTTTTTATTAAAAAAACATAACATGTTATGAAACATACAAAAATATATATATTGTTTTGCCTTTCATGTGTAGGTAGTGTTTGTATAGGTGTAGTGAATGTTGTTTCTGAATGTAGATGTGTTGTAATGATGTGGGTTGGGGTTGATGTTTAGCCTGTTTTGTTAATATATTAATTAAGCTAAGTTAGGATACGTAAATTTTAGATGTTTTAGAATACGTTTGTATAGGTTAGAAAGCTTAGTTAGATTAGGTATTATGGGGGTTATTACAACTTTGGAGGAGGTGTTAATCTGTCCCAAATGTGACGGATATACCACCAGCCGTATTACAAATTCCATGGGGTATAATGGACTCGTAATACGGCTGGTGGTTTATCCGTCACTTTACCGTCACTTTTGGGACGGATTAACACCTCCTCCAAAGTTGTAATAACCCCCTATGTGTTTTGGGTATGGTAGAGTAGTGTGCGCAGGTTGTTTATCATAGGATATGTTTTAATTGACATAAAAGCTCTTTGAAACATACAAGTAGCTCATGTTTTCTGTGTATGGCCCTCATTCTCACCTTGGCGGTCTTTTCGCGAGACCGCCGAGTTACCGCCGCGGTGAAGACCGCCGACCGCGGCGGTATGCCGCTGTGCGCATTCTGACCGCTGGGAGCGTTCCGCCGGAAAACCGCCAGCAGCCACACTGGCGGTCGGCGGGAAAGTGGAGACTAGTCAACCTCCACCGCCACGCCAGCAGAACACCGCCCACAGAATTACGACCCACATTTCTGTGTGGCGGTCTTCTGTTGGCGGTCTTCTGTTGGCGGTCACCTCCCCATGGCTCCTGTCACCTCCCGGAGGACCAACGCACAAGGTAAGTTGTTCGTCCGTGAGGGGAGGGGGTGGGGGGGTGTTGTGTGATGTGTGCGTGCATGGGGGTGTGCGTGTGAGTGTGTAGAGGGGGTGTGTGAGTGCGTGCATGCGGGCGGGGAGTGCTGCTGTGCCTATGGGCAATGTGTGTAGTTCAGCGGGTGCGCATGTCGGCATGTATGTGTGCGGGTATGTGTCCCCGTTGTGTATGTGTGTGTGTAGGGGGTGTGTATATGTGCATGTTGGGGGTGTGTGCATGTCGGGGTGCGTGTATGTGCATGTCGGGGTGGGGTGGGGAGGGGGTTTGTACCACCTCTGGGGGGTGGCAGGGGGGAGGAGGGTGTGGGGGGAGGACTCGGGGGGCAGTGGGGGGTGGGGGAGACCCCTATCAGTGCCAGGGAAGGAATTCCCTGGCCCCGATAGTGCCTACCGCCATGGTTCGCATGGCGGGTCCCGAACGCCAGAAACCGCGGCGGTAAGCAGGGTCATGATACCGTTGGCGGTCTTGGGTCGACCGCCAGACCGGAGTGCGCAGACTCCAGCCCCTCGGTCATGACCGCCGTGGCTGTCGGAGTGGGGAAGTGGCGGTCGATCGCGGCGGTGACCGCCGCGGTCAGAATGCCATTTTTAATACCGCCGGTCTGTTCGCGGTCCGACCGCCGCCTCTCCGCCGACCGCCAAGGTCAGAATGAGGGCCTATGTGTCTACATAACGGTTACTATGAGCCTTTGGATTTGTTGGCATTGTTTTTTAGACTTGTATGACTTGGCAAGATGTATGTGGTGATGATGTGTCAGGGTTGTCATGAAATTACCTTGTAATTGCAGATAACTTTGATAACTTTCCCATGTAAAAAGTGACACACCTGCAGCGCAACAGGCTTCTACATAAGCCCCTGAGTTTTACGTTGTACAGTATGGGACTCTCCTTTGTTGTGCTGGCTCACATCATGGCCCAGGTTTACAAGTGGCCTGCACTGCTGATGCGTCACTTTTTTAATGCATTTGCAGGGCAGGCTGCTCACCCATATCTACAAGGCCACACAAAGCCACTTTGCAAGGCTTGACATGTCCTTGTAGATATGGAGTAAGGCAACACAGCGCAAGTCACTGCATTGTCTTACTTTGCATCGGGAAAGCGTTTACATGGATATTGCATGGGTGTTCCCACGAAACACCCCTGGATTTTGACACATTCCCAGGTTTATAAGATTTTGGAAACGTGGGAATGCTTCAAAAACCTATGTTACTCCAGGTGGCGTGGAAGTGATGCAACGGGGAGACATATCTTTCTTTCTCCCCGTTTTTCCTCTTTATATGTGTGCTGCATTTTGCAGCACACATGGACAGAGGAAAACTTCTCTCTTGATTGTTTTTATGCAGGAAGGTGCCCCTTCCTAACAAACATGTATCTTCCTCGCAATGCAGGAACTGTTGCACCACGGTGTAAGGGATTCTGCGTTGGCGAATGGCAGCATTTTGTGCATCAGCACAGGTGGAAAGGACAGGAATGCACTGTATCTTCTAGATACAGTATATTCCTGCCCTTTTGTTTGGACACAGTGCATCTCAACAAGAATGATTGCATGACAGGCATGTGTTATGAGTTACTTACTTTAGCCCTCATTTCATGTATTGCACTACATGTCCAACAATGCACGTTAGTATGGGCTATTGTAGCACATTCAAACTGTTCTGCGTACATGTGACAGAGCCTGCCTGAGCTATGCAACATCTTACTGGGCAGTGTGAGTGACCTTTAATTTGCCTTTCACGGTAGATAATCCAGATTCCTTCAATTTGCCCTGCAGACGTCAGAGAGGAGTCTTGGGACATATCTATCATTAGTACATACCTTGCTTTTGAGGCACCAATTCCCCCTTATTGTTACTTACACTGTGCTGGTATCAGTTCATTGTGTGCTGCACTGTTGTATTCAGAGACTCCAGCCACCAACTCATCTGGGATGACAGCTTCTAGCAGCTGCTCTAATTCAACCAGCTCCTCCTTTGGTGCAGGGCTCCCTACTCCGGTCTGCATTGCTGCCATAAAGTTCTTTGCAAGTTTTTCCTCTGTCATGCGCTCACAATCATGCCAGCGCTTTTTACAATCAATAATGGCCCTTGTCTCTTGTCCCATACTGTTGACTTTCTCAACAATGGCCTGCCAAATGGCCTCCCATATGGCCTCTTTTCTCCCCAGTGGCAATTTGGAGGTGACATATAGTTGCTGTTGATGCTGTGTCACCTCCGTAATCAAGACTTTATTCTCCTCATCACTGAAATTACACTTCCTCTCCCCCTGTGACTCTGTCTGGACATACTGGCTGGTGTCTCTGCTGCTACTGCCTACATCATTGCTGTCTTCTGAAGTGGCTTTGTAAAGTAGTATTTTTGAATACGTGCGTTTTGTACTTTTTCAATGCATTCAACATACAAAAGTGACGCAAGGTCAATTTGCGTCTTTGTATGTGACGAAAGTCGAGCCTGTACAGCTTTTGCAGCAGATGCATCTGAATTTTTTACGACATGACACACATGAATGCGTCCTTTTTTTTGGTGCAGGCAGGATCCTTACGCCATGGTGCGCCCTATTGTAAATACGACACATCCATGGCGTAGGATTCTGTCGTACAGAGGTACAACTTTTTTTGACGCATTGCTGCCGCAACGGAGCGATGTGTCATTTTTTGTAAATCTTTGGGGTGGGTGTTGCCCAGGCAGCCCCAGGATGTGATTGTCAATGCCCCCACCCCCCAAAATATGGACACAGTCTTTCTGCCTGGGGGGGTCAGAAAGTCTGCTAGGCACCAGGGAATTTTTTCTTTTATTAGCACAGTCTTTCTGCTCTATTTAGGGCCAGGTAGGTCAATAGGCCATGACCTGTGCCTTTTGGGGAGCAAAAAGCCCGCTATGCCCCAGGGATTTAATTTTTATAAGTCTAGGGGTGGTGGCTGCACAGAATGAGCATGGCAATGCTCTCACCTCCTAAAAAATGTCCACAGACCTTCTGCCCCCACCCCTTGGGCAGATGAGGGCAATAGCCTCCACGCTGCCCCCCCTAGGTGCCAGTATTGTTTTTTTATTAGTGTACGGGTTGGTGGTGCCTAGAATAGGAATGACAGTGCCCCCACCCCTTCCTAGAAAATGCCCCCAATCTTTCTGCACCCCTTTGGGGAAACGTGGGGGCTATAGTCCCCAATCTGCCCCCCGAGGGGCAGAAATCCTATTAGCCACCTAGGGCTACTAGAGGTGGGGGCTGCTCAGAATGGGCATGGAAATTCCCCCACCCCCTCTAAAATGGGGACAGTCTTTCTGTCCCCACTGCTGACTAAAGCATCTTATCCCAATGGCAAGCAAACGATTAGACCCTCTTGGGTGTTGAGGTAACATATGGGCCAGCAGTGCTTGGCTAACTCCCAATAATGTCCCATTTGCAATGGTGAACGGCTGCACTTTTTGGGCTTGGGTAGGTTGCTACCTAGAAAAACCTATCAGACCCAGTTGCTTCTAAAAAGTAGGCATCAGGGGAAATCCAGTCTGCACCATTTTCTTACCCACAATGCGCTGCAAACCTCCAACTTTGCCCGAAGTCACACATTTTCCCCACATTTCTGTGAGGGAAACTTCTGGAATCTACAGGAATCCCCAAAAATCTGATAACCCAGCATTGTCCCACCTGTGCTGATAAAAACTCTGCCCCACTTGTGTGCCTGGGCCTGGTGCCAGTGACAGCAACCGATCCAAGCGAGGTCAATAGGAGTTTCCACACAATAACTCCCATTGTCCATGGTTTGATCCATTCCTGTTGTGGCACTGGGCCAAGCCACACAAGTGGGGCAGTATTTGTATTGGCACAGATTGGGTACTGGTGGGTGGTAGGAATTTTGTGGATTCCTGCAGATTCTAGAACTTTCCATCACAGAAATATAAGGTAAATGCGTGACTTCAGGAAACGTCTGAGGTTTGCAGGGCTTGTGAGGAACAAAACCTAATGGGATCCATGGAAGTCATACCATACTGGATTCCCCTAGGTGTCCAGTGTTTAAAAATGTACAGGTTGGCTAGGGTTCCATAGGTGCCAGCTGTGCTACGGTCCAAAATCTAAAGCTACCCACATCAGAAAAAGAGGTTCAGTTTTCGGTGGAAAAATTTGCTGCATACATGTTGTGTTTTGGGCTGTTTCTTGTTGCAGGCACTAGGTGGACCTACGCAACAGAGGTATCATTTTTATCGGGAGACTTAGAGATATGCCAGGAAGATGGAAATGTGTGGCTTCCCACAGTTTCCAGAACTTTCCATCACAGAAATGTGAGGAAAATGTATTTTTTTGTCACAGTTTGAGGTTTGCAAGGACTTCTGGGTAAAAAAATGTGGTGTTGCCATGCAAGTCAGCCTACTCTAGATACCCTTAGGTGTCTAGGTTTGAAAAATGTACAGGTTGGTTAGCTTTCCCTAGGTGCCAGCTGAGCTAGGATCCAAAATGTAGAGCTACCCACATCAGGAAAAATAGGGTCTGCTTTCGGTGGAAAAATGAGCTGCCTGCATGTTGCGTTTTCCTGTCACAGGCACTAGGCCTCCCCACACAAGTGAGGTACCATTTTTATTGGATTTTGCTGCATTTGAGCGTTTCAATTGTAAGCCAGTGTATAAGAAAGATGACATTTTGAAAAATACCTTCCATCATACGCTTGTACGGTTACACACAAATTCAGTGATGTAGAATAACCACTATTCCTAAACTCTATGGGGGTCATTCTGACCCTGGCGGTCCATGACCGCCATGGCGGAGGGCGGCGGAAGCACCGCCAACAGGCTGGCAGTGCTTCCTGGGCTATTCTGACCGCGGCGGTAAAGCCGCGGTCAGAAAAGAGGAACCGGCGGTTTCCCGCCGGTTTTCCCCTGGCCCAGGGAAACCGCAATGGCGGCGCTGCTTGCAGCACCACCATGGGGATTCCAACCCCCTTCCCGCCAGACTGTTTCTGGCGGTGTCCACCGCCAGAACCAGGATGGCGGGAACGGGTGCCGTGGGGCAGTGCAGGGGCCCCCTAACAGGGCCCCACAAAGATTTTCACTGTCTGCTTTGCAGACAGTGAAAATCGCGACGGGTGCCACTGCACTCCATTCCGAGCCGGCTTCCTCGTTGCAGGGGCTTTCCCGCTGGGCCGGCGGACGGCCTTTCGGCGGTCGCCCGCCGGCCCAGCGGGAAAGTTGGAATGACCACCGCGGTCTTTTGACCGCGGTGCGGTCATTCAGCGGTGACCGCCTATATCTTGTGCCCATTCCAGAAATACATAAGTTTCCCTCGTACCCATTTTTCACTCTGCCTATTTCACTATAAGAATTGGTCTGTACTTGGTACGCTATTAAAAACCAAATAATATCGTTTGGTGCAGCTCAGTTGTTGGCTTTGGGTACTTTGGGTTCTTGGAGAACCTACAAACCCTACATATCTCTGCAACCAGACGCTTCTAGCAGACATAATGGTATGTACCTTTTGTTAATTGGCAATTGTGATAAAAAGTTACAGATCAAAATGTTGTCACAAAGGGCCATTTTTCCTACTCATTTTCAATATTTCTTTAATTCAACAGTTTTTTTCCTTGGGGAAACCTTGAGGGATCTACAAATATGACCTGTTGCTAAATTCAGAATGTTGTCTACTTTTCAGAAATGCATAGCTTTTCAGGATCACCCTGGGGCTTCCCACTGGTTTCCACCACAAACTGGAATCAATCAATCAATCAGGAATTTGTAAAGCACACTACTCACCCGTGAGGGTCTCTAGGCACTCAAGCAGGTTCAGAGCATAACAAATAGGGCAAATAGGCTACCTCTTAGAAAAATACTAAAACTGTGGTACAATGTTTGTTTTTTTAATCAGCTCTGCAATTTCCTGAAAGCTGGGAAGATGGTGACTGTAGTACAGCAAACGGTTTGTTGATGCCATTTGTAGGGAAAAAACCCTTTTGTCTAGAGCACTTTTTCCCTATTTTTCTCACAAAAATTAAAAGTAAAATGTTGCTACATTTTGCCTATTTTTTCAGTCCCCTGCATAGGAATCCACAAACCCTGGGCACCTTTTGGATCCCCAGATTTACATTAACCAGGGATAGCTTATGTAGAAAAAAAATAATGGGGGCCTAAGCACAAACTATCAAAAATACCCAAAAGGTGACTTAGCACAGGGGGTGGAGGGAGGCTTAGCAGTGAAGGGGTTGTCAATAATTGAGAATTCAGAAAATACATCCTTATTTTAGTCTTTTAGAGCACTAACACTAATTTCTATGAGAATAAGACCCTCTCATTTTTATAACTTCTAAAGGAAATGTTTTGATTACATCAACATGACGTCAGGCATGCCACACCTTTTTAATAAATATGGAAAGTTAGCAATCAAGTTGTTCATTAAAATACTGTGGGAAGGCAGAGGTTAGGGACACAAACTTGCATAATTGAGGGCAGGTAGGAGGGTGCAGAAGCAAAACGCTGACCACGCTGGGTAGGCAGGAGGGGCAGTGGCAGTACAATGGACCCTGGAAGATAGGGAAAAAGGGAGCAGGGGCAACAAATCAACTATGCAGGTTAGGCAAGTAAGGCTGTGGCAATATAACAGACCAATGAGGGCAGAAGGAAGAGGCAGTGGCAGTAGAACTATACATGCCAACAGGCCCAATTCAGGCAGGAGATGCCTGATGTTTTCAAGACAAAAGTGCTTTATTTTATTTGCCTTCTGTCTAAAACTCTTTTTTTCAATGTAAGCCAATGGTGAAAGTCAATTCCCCAATTTTATTTACTCTCTTACTAAGTTCAATATGTTGGCAAATTTGGTACATTGGATCACAAAGGGCAGGAGGAATGCAGTAGGGACATGGATTCGGATAATAGAAGGCAGGAGAGAGATGGACAGGCTGATCTTACAGGGCAGGCATCAGGCGGTTGCAGCAGCACAATACAACACACAGAGCAAACAGGATGGCAGTACTGCACAACAGACCATGGAAAGCAATTGGGAGGGGACAGGGCCATAGACAAGGACAACCGAGGGCAGATGAGAAAGAGGCTAGGGCAGCAAGCTGATCAAAGCGGACAGACAGGCGGGATAGTTAAAGCATAACGCACCATGAAGGGCAGGCGGGAGGGGGCAGGAGCATAACAGTGGACCAGACAATGCAGGAGGGACAGGATAGGGGCCTGCATAAGGAAAACAGAGGGCAGGGGGCAAGGTGGCAGGATATGATCAGCAAGTTGACCATGGAGGGCAGGAGGAATGGGCACTGGGAGCACAACACACCATGGAGGGCAAAAGTGAGACTACAATGCCATACACACAGACAATGGAGGGAAGCTGGGAGGGGGTCAGGGGCAACAAGCTGACCCCACAGGGCAGGTGTGATGGGCTGTGGCAGCACAAAATACCATGCAAGTCAATCAGAAGGGTTAGGGGCAGCACAACAGGTATGCACAAAGGACCAGGGAGGGCAGAAGAGAGGGGTGGAGTCTGGACACAGACAAGGGGGGGAAGGGGAAGAGGCTTCGCAACAGACCATGCACAGCAGGCAGGGTGAGCAGTTGCAGCACATCAGAGCATGGAAGGCATAAGGGAGTGGCAGCAAAGTGGACCATGGAGGGCAGGACGGAGGGGGTAGGGGCATAGAATGCAGACAGGCAGGGTGGAGGTGGAAGGGACAGGCGGGAACCATCTGACCATGCTGGGTAGGTGGGAGGGGCAGTAGCAGTTCAACAGAGCACCCAGATTATATAGAAGGAGCAGTGGAAGGTCAATCGAACATGGTGGGCAAAAAAAGAGACAGCATGGGCATGCAGGGACATCAGAGGACGGGGAAAGAGAGTAGGGCAGCAAGTTAAGCACAGAGCCTAAGCAGAAGGGCATCGATGGGGCATGGAATTGGATAATTTAAGGTAGGAGGAGTGAGTAGCGACATCAAGCTAAATGGAGGGCTGTGGCAATACATCAGACCATGCATGGCAGGAGTGAGGGGGCTAGTGCATGGACTCAAACATCAGAGTGTAGAGAGGAAGTAAATGGGGCAGCAAGGTAACTGTTCAGAGAAGGAGGGAACGGCAGTGGCAGAACAATGGCCACACAGGGCTGTAATGAGGGAGCAGGGGCATGGACCTAAAAATGGATAGCAAGGAAGAGGGGCCAGGAGCAGCAAGCTTGGGTAGGGTCAGCACAATGGGAGGCCGGGCCCTGTGCCCAACCACCCCCCACACACACACATGTTTTGCGATGGGCATGCTACTTAAAGATTAAAAAAAAGTCGAAAAAAGGTTAAGGGATGTTATAGTTAGGAAGTAGAATACATGAAAACCTTAGAAATTCACTAAAAAAACGAAGGCCCTCATTTAGAACATGGCGGGATGCCCCGCCGACAACTGTGCTAACGGTCCATGTAAGTGGCATCCAACCTTATTATGATGCTTGGATCCTGACCACCAATGATGGCGGTTAGGGCCGCCATGCAGCATGCTGGCAGTTGATGGCGGGAGTGGATGCTACTCCACCCTCACCACCATGTCAGTCCAGACACCGCCACACCTAAAATGATGCAGTCATAGGTGTATGGAGATGCGGCGATGCCGGCGGAGCGGCATCCTAGGAGCCCGTATCCTTCCGGACCAGCACAACGGAACAAGTGATTACAGCCCGAGAGGGAAGGTGGGGAGGGGGACGTGTGTTGAGTGAGTGCGTGCGTGCATGGGGTGTGCGTGTGTGTTTGTGAAGGGGGAATGTGTGTCTGCGTGTATGAATGCGTGCATGGGTATTTGGGAGTTGGGGGGCCTAAACGGAGGTGGGGGGGTGGGGGATGGTGAGAGAGGTTTGTGGAAGGCTTACAGGGTAATCAGGGGAGGAGGGGTAGGGTGGAGGATTTCGGGGTTCGGGAGTTGGGGGGTGGTGGGTTGCCCGGGGGCTTGAGGGGGTATTTGGGGGTTGTGGCAGTTGGGGGAGCCTAACGTGTCACATACTGGTGACAAGAATGAGTATTCCTATCACCAGTATGCTTTCTGCCAGGGATTACCTGGCAGGGTATCCAGCCAGAAAATCCCTGGTGGAAATGGGATAATTATCCCACTGGCAGTCTAGGCTCCACCGCCGGGTCGAAAGTGGTTTCTGCCGGCGGTCGATTCGGGTGCGCCGGCGCTGCGGTCATGTTCTAAATGAGGGCCCAAGGCTACAGGGATGTTATACTTAGGTTCAGATTGTAGAGGCACAAAACCATAGAAATTCAGCTGATAGAGTTAGAATAATTTCAAGTAACTATAACTCGTGCCCTAAAGTAACTATAAATCACGCTCTCATCATGCACTGCTAATTAACCCAGATATTACATCACTCATGACATCTTCTATGATATAATTGATAATATTACTGCACATTTGCATTAAAATTATTAATAAGAAATCTGTGCATGGTGATGGGATAGGAATTGAGCCCCCCGTCCCCCACCGGTGGTCTGTAAGAGTCCACTGTTTAATGCTAAACTGTGGACTCTTCTTGGATAAATAAGCAGGTGAGGATCCAATCTGGCAGTGATGCATCATTGCTCGAATTTGAGTGCAATCTCTTCTAAGGGGACTGTGTGGAGTGTGATCTTTCCAGTGCTCTCCTGGTGAGAGCAGACCCCATCCATGTTAGATCGGGCATCCTTAGGATGGTCTTACTCCAGACTTTTTGCCTTTCACCTCCTGTCTTTGCTATATCTTTTGGTTGGCCTTAGGACTCCAAGCACTTTACCACTGCTAACTAATGCTAAAATGCACATGCTTCTCCCCTTCCCTAAACATGGTAACATTGGTGTATTCTCAATTTGCATATTTTAATAAATGTGTAAGTCCCTTGTAAAGTGGTATACCATATACCCATGCTACTAGTGGGCCTACAGCACTGATTGTGCCATCCACTCAAGTAGCCTGTAAACTTGTTTTAGGCCTAACACTGCAGAGACTGCGGGTGTAGTTTCACTGCTACTTTGACTTGGCATTTGAAACCGCTTGCCAAGCCTTAAACTTCCCTTTTATTACATATGCGTTACCCATAAGGTAGGCCCTAGGTAGCCCATAGGGCAGGTTGCTATGTAAGTAAAAGGCAGGACATGTAAGTTTTACCTGTCTTAGAATAAAAAACTCCCATAGTCATTTTCCATTACTGTGAGCACTACTCTTCTCATAGACCAGCATTGGGAATTCCTTTATATAATTTTAAGCTGCAATTCCTGATCAGAAATGAGTAGCTATGTCATGTTTCTTATCATTGAAATGGTAATCATACATTTTCTTCACCGGTGAAGCCGGATTCATTATTACTATTTTAGAAATGCCACTTTTAGGAAGTGGCCATCTCTCTGCTCTCTTTGCTCTGTGTGTCTGACAGCCTGTCTCCAATACATCTCTGGACTGGGCTGGGTGACAGCTACCATTGTTTATTCCCTCCAGAGAAACTCATCTGCATCTACATTCATCTGCATACTGATGGGTCTTCCCGGGCACGGAGGAAAGGAAGGGCTCAGACTTACATTTTAAAGGGTAGTAGCCCCACACAATGGGCGGATTAACCCCAAGTGATAGTATGTATCCAGGGCTGGGGCGACAGGGGAACCAGTGCACTTCAAGGAGCTGCTTTGAAGTCATCCCCACTTCAAATGCACTTTTGGGGAAAAGTACAGTGGCTCTGACCCCTTGAAATAGGGCTCCCTACTTGACTTGGGAAGAACTCTGCTGGAGTAAAGACTGCTGTGCTCTAAGGTCTACCACACTGTTTGAGCTAACTGTTCCAAATGACTGCTTCTGTGCTTTGTTGAGCTGCAATGCTGCCTGCTGATCTCTGCCCTCCTGAGGACAAGAATTGGACTCATCCTGCTGAAGCAGAGTGACTAAACCTGCGTAGAATCTTGTTGTGGTGTTTTGCATGTGTTACTGTGTGTGTGTTTGTGGCACAAACATGGCTACTCTGTGCCAAGCTACCAGAGGGTGAGCACAGATTAAATAAAAGTGTTTATCTAGCTTACCCTAACTATGACTGTGGTCCCTACTTAGACAGAGTGCATACCCCTGCCAACTAGAGACCCAATTTCTAACAATCCTTCATCCTTTTGATTACTACGAATATGTAAATGCTCAGAATGACCTCGAAGCTCCGTCCATTTGGCCCCGCTGCGTACAGGTTAGTGGTATGCATCTGTCCTCCTGCATTTTACCAGATTGATAGACATGTTACTTTAAGTCCTTGCGAGCATCGGTGATGCAGAGGAATATGAGACCTTCATCTTCTTAATTACAACGAGTATGCAAATGCACAAATGACATTGAAGCTTGCCCATTTATCCCACTCCATATAGGTTATTGGTATGCATGGGTCCTCCCGCATTTTTCCAGCTTGATGAACAGCTTACCAAAAGGCCCTGTGAACGTTCATGATGGAAAGGACTGTCACATCTCCAGCACACAGAGAAGCACTTACTTCACGCAATTAAGAGAAAGTACCCTCTTTGGTGCAGATTCAAGTGTTTGTAGACTCGCCATCTTCTCGATACGAGGATTTATGTTAGCACAGATTTCAGTAGGATGATTCCTTAGGAACAGAGACATTCACAAATATACACCAGACATGGTCACTGAAGGCATTACCTCATGGTCCTTTATGTAGTGGTAGAGTAGAATGTGTACTATACATTTCCCAACAAGAAAGCACTCACTAATTACCCAGTAGAAAATATTCCAGTTGAGTAGACATTTTGTGCAAAACTGTGGCCTCTTCTTGGATAAATAAGCAGATGAGGATCGATTCTGGCACCGATGCTCATTTCACAGAAATGAAACCTCAACGGAAAGCACTTACAAATATAAACATAGCCGGTGCTCCTGTTGAAGCTCTGCTTCTGTAAAGGACAAATTCTCCCAACCTGTTGAACTTATTTAAAGCAAAGCAAGGGTATTTTCTCTGCAATTGCATATTAAAAAATGCCTGCGCGAACCCACACCATGCATTGCCGAAGGCTTGGAATGGTGTGGGTTGGATGCCTATGTGGTGTCGGCCGCAGGGCCTTGCCACAGGCCAGGCTCTGTAGCCGACCCACACGACGCACAGCCAAAGGGTATGTGTGGCATGGGGTGTAATGCATACGAGGTGGGCCACAGGCCCTGCGGCCAACAGCCGCTGCACACAGCGAAGGCTGTGCGCAGTAAGGGTTGGATTATTGTAAAGTAATTTAATATTATTTAAAACCATAGGAATTAAAACAAAAAATAGCAAAGGTTACACAGATGTTACAGTTAGGCAATAGAATAAAAAGATTTCGACATTCACTAAAAAGCCAAAGGTTAGAGGGTTTAGTAGATATGGCACTTTCAGCTCTCTCCCATTCACGCACCGCAGCTCAGCAGCTTGTCTTGCTGCTCTGCATTACGTGAATTTTAAATAAATCTGCCTCTTACTGTCTATGCGTGTGTCACACAATTACAGATAGCAGTAATGACCATTTTGTTAATTTTTTTTTTTTTTTTAGATTTGTTGAAGATCTTTGTAAACCCATCCCCCTGAAATAATTTCATTTGATGTGCCTCGAAGAGCCTTGAAGAGAAGATAGGGTGCATGCTTTAATGAGATACGAAGGCCCAGCTAAGTATCACTGAGAAACTTTGAACTGGAATTTGACGGATCACAAACAAGGACATTTATCTTGTAAATTTATTTGCAGATGTGTAAGGGACTTCTGTAAACCCCGTTTCGATAAAAAAAACTATTTCGTTAGGTTTGAACCATTTGATGAATCTTCCATCTAAATTTGTTTTAATTAATTAAAAAAGTTGTAATGCTGATTTGGGCGTAATATGTACAAATGGTAAGCTACAGACATGACTGAATTGACATACATCAATGAATAATATAAACTTTGTTTACTGTGACACTTTACGCCATATGTTTTTGTAATTTTTCAAAATTTTGGTATATATGTAGCTGGGCAAATATATTGTGTTAAATATTTATAATTTGATTTTATTGATTGAACACCTTTTTTGCTATATTAAGCATCATATCATTCATAATTGTAGGGATTGTTGCTGGTATAGTTACCTGAACAATTGTTGTACTTAAATGATGAATGTATGAATAATGGATACAAATTGTGACTTTAAAGAGCACGCAATGTAACCTTGATTACATTGTATAATGCTGTATTTAGTTACAATGAGTGTGGCTGAAGTTCTGTCGAAGGGATTGAGCAAATAATTATTGAAAGGTTTTCCTTGTTTAGAGCTATGCAGACTAATGTTCTGTATATCTGTCCTAATGGTGATTATAAATGTAGCAAGGAGACCAAAATGTTTACTAGAAAACTGCAGTTTTGTGCTCCATGAATTATCAAAAAGGCACCAAGGATGGTACGAAATCCATAGGACAATTGGTTTGCCTATGACACAGCGCCATTATAGATTCCAGGATGTTTTGATCTTATTTGTGTCTTAGGGCCTGATTACAACTTTGGGGATCCCACCAAGGCCATTATCCTAGCACTTCAGCACCCTTAGAATTTGCACTGTCTGCAAAGCAGAAAGGGCGAATTTCGACAGTGCTGGTTAGGGGAGCCACTGTACTGCCCATGCCGTGGGCCTGGGCAGTGTAGAGGCCCCTCTGTGGCCTCCAGCACTGGCTTTCCACCAGCCTTTTCATGGTGGGTTCCACGCCGTAAAAAGGCTGGCGGAAAGTGGTGTTGTAATCAGCAAGGTGGGGCTGAGTTCAGCACCGCCATGGCTGGTAACAAGCCCAACCACAGTCAACCCATCAGGATCTATGATCTTGGTGGGGACCGCAGTCTCTAGGCGGGTCTACCCGCCTAAGTTGTAACTGAGCAGTCCAACTGCCCTGAATGTGGCGGTCCGACCGCCAACGCAAGTGTGGCAATCCATGGATTGCCACACTCGTAATGAAGCCCTTAGTGTCTTTAGAGTCTTGTGAAATTTGAATGACCTTGTTGATGTAAATTTCTTACCCACCACTATAAATACATGAAATGTACAACATGATAATATGAATATCGATGGGGATGAGATACCCTTGAATTCTTCAAACTAAAGATAATTTGAGGAGTGATATTAACATTGTATTAAATTGAGATACTTGAAGAAGTATTTTTGTTTAATTACTATACACCCAAATGCCACGCTGTATTTGGCTAGCTGTGTATAAGAGATACTCAAAAGGTGTCAGGCATTACACTGCATTTTTTCCCTTGCAGGGTATAACATGAGTCAGTGCAGAGATGTATTTCATTGCAGTTTCATCCGAGCTACATATTTATTTTGAAATAATGTGTTCATTAACCTGGGCTTTTAGTAGATGTTAATGTTGAGTCAGATCATGGTGGTCAAGTTCACTGGGGTACGCATTATCAACCTATACTACAAAAGTCATTTTCTGACCATGCCTGTACCCCTAGTAATGGCCTATACCACCGCAGTCAGCCGCAAAGAGTCCATTAACACTATTAATGTATTTCACTTTTCAGTCAAAATTAGACCACTGTTTCTAAAGGTCCCTTTGCAGCTCCATCAAAACAACTAGTGATCTTGGGCCAGATGTACCAAACAGTTTTGCCCATTCTGTGTCTTTGGGAAAATGTGTTTGTACATATGGCCCCTTGTGCCTTACTGTACCCTTTTTTGTGCTTTGTTCTATTTTGTTCTTCAAAGCAGTTAATCCTGTAAGGTGTCAGGCATGATGGGAAATAAGGAGCCCTCATCACAGATTAGGAGCTGTGGTTGCAAGACCCTGCGAAGCGACCTTGTTCCACTTTTTATTAACCCCTAACACTCCATCCAGAGTAGAATGTGTGAATGTATGCCCAGTAACCTACATGTCTTGTGAAAATCTACGTTCCTTCTCAAGTTTTCAAAGAATGGCCACAAACCTTGGGCCAGCTGGTAATAAAAACATGGATTCAATCACACATTGCAAGTCCACTCATTTAACAAACATTGGCCCTCATTCCAACCCTGGCGGTCTCTGACCGCCAGGGCGGAGGGCAGCGGAAGCACCGCCAACAGGCTGGCGGTGCTTCCTGGGCTATTCTGACCGCAGCGGTAAAGCCGCGGTCAGAAAAGGGGAACCAGCGGTTTCCCGCCGGTTTTCCCCTGGCCCAGGGAATCCTCCATGGCGGCGCTGCAAGCAGCGTCGCCATGGGGATTCCGACCCCCTTCCCGCCAGCCTGTTTCTGGCGGTTTTCACCGCCAGAACCAGGATGGCGGGAACGGGTGTCGTGGGGCCCCTGGGGGCCCCTGCACTGCCCATGCCAGTGGCATGGGCAGTACAGGGGCCCCCTAACAGGGCCCCACAAAGATTTTCACTGTCTGCTTAGCTGGATGGAATGGCTGCCGCGGTCATTCGGCGGTGACCACATGGCGGGCAGCGACCGCCTCCCGCCGCTGTCAGAATGTCCACCATTGTGTTAGACCTGACAGCCTTAAGGTGGTCATCCCACAACTTTCTGCCTGGTTCTTTCGACTTTTCTAACACTGTTTTTGCTGGTTTTAGGACTTTGCGCACTTTATAACTGCTAACCAGTGCTAAAGTGCATATGCCCTCTCCCTTAAACATGGTAACATTGGTTTGTTCCCAACTGGCATATTTGATTTACTTATAAGTCCCTAGTAAAGTGCACCAAATATGCCCAGGGCCTGTAAATCAAAAGCTACTAGTGGGCCTGCTGCCTGATTGTGCTACTTACATAAGTAGCCCCTTAACCATGTCTCAGGCCTGCCATTGTAAGGCCTGTGAGTGCAGTTTCGCTGCCACTTCGACTTGGCATGTAAAAGTATTTGCCAAGAATTAAACTCCCCTTCGTCTACATATAAATCACCCCTAAGGTAGGCCCTAGGTAACCCATAAGGCAGTGTGCTATGTAGGTAAAAGGCAGGACATGTACATATGTGTTTTTTGTGTCCTGGTAGTGAAAAACACCTAAATTTGTTTTCCACTACCGTGATTCCTGTTCCTTTCATAGGCTGGCATTATTACTGCTCTCATATACTTTTTAAGGGGTAGATTCAGATCTGAAAGGGGTAACCAGGTCATATTTGGTATGGTCAGAATGGTAATAGAAAATCCTACTTATTGGTGAGGTTGGATTTTATATTACTATTTTAGAAATGCCACTTTTAGAATGTGAGCATATCTCTGGACTTCAAAACCATTTGTGCCTTACAGCCTGTGTCCAATTAATGTCTAGACTGGGCTGCTTGGCATTTCACCCAGACAACCACAAACACAGGACACTCAGTCACACCTGCACTCATATGCATATTGAATGGGTCTTCCTGGGCTGGAAGGGTGGAAGGCCTGACACTTGCATTTCAAAGACTAGCGGCCTGCACTCAAACAATGGACTGTCAAACCCTCTACTGGGCACTTGGCAGACAGGACAGTACTGAAAGGGAACCTTCTGCACTTCAAAACCACTCTTTGAAGTCTCTCCCCTTTCAAAGGCTTTTTGGTCTCTGACACCACCAGCTCGGACACTTCTGGACCTACACCTGCGACCTGTCAAGAGGAGCTCACTGGCTGCACAGAGAATTTATCTGGACTGCTTTGCTGAGAAGGACTGCTGCCCTGCTGGCCTCTTATTTTGCTGAGAAGAACTCTGTCTTCCCCAAACGTGCTCTCCAAGAGCTTGGATTGAGCTTGACTACTGTTTTCTGAAGTCTCAGGGCCAAAAAGACTTCAGCGCTTCAGGAAACTCCTTGTGCATTGAAAATTGATACAGCGCCTGCAGAAAACGATGCAAAGCCTGCTTTGCAACCGAAAAATCGCAGCACAGCCGACCGGAATGACCCACCCCAACTACCTGAGTGGAAATTCGACGCATCGCCTGCCTTTCCGACAGAAAAATTCTACGAATCACCTACCGGATCTACGCAGCGTCCAGCGCATTAAGGATTTTCATGCATCGTCCCTGGGTCAAAGTATCCCCCCATCGCAGTGAGGAACCAAGACTGCGTGCCAAAAAATGACACTAGATCCTTGCAGTGAGGAAAGAAACAACACATTGTCTGCGCTGTGTTGAAAAATCCAATGCACACCTTATTTTTCCATGCATCTCCTCCTCTGAGGTCTCTGTGCATCATTATTTTTGACGCATACCAGGTACTTTGTGTAACAAAGAGACAACTGGTTATTTTGAAGAAAGAAGACTCTTTTTAACCTTTGAGAGGGGTATTTCAACCTGTGCTTATTGGATCTTTGTCATTTTGACCTTATTTTATTTAGATAAATATTATCTCTTTTTCTAAACTCCTTTGTTGTATTTTTGTGGTGTTTTCACTGTGTTACTGTATGATTTATTGCACAAATACTTTACACATTGCCTTCTCAGTTAAGCCTGACTGCTCAGTGCCAAGCTACCAGAGGGTGGGTACAGGATAATTTGTATTGTGTGTGACTTACTCTGGATAGGATTGTAGTCCCAACTTGGACTAGGGTGTATACCTCTGCCAACTAGAGACCCCATTACTAAGACATTGCCTTTTTGACTTCAGTGCTCTTTGGGATTCGGTCTAAATCTGTACAGGTGGCCTTGCAGGGTTGTTACAGTTTCTTGTGGCTCCAGCTTCTGCCACCCCTTCACTCCTACAGAGGGTGCTTTGTCGATGTTCACCTCCTGCCTGAACGTTTTTTTGTCCTGGTGACTGTCAGTACTACTAGACCCTTGAAAATTCCAGTTATATATCCTCTGGGACATCAGGTTTGGAGTCTCTTAAATCAATTACTGACCTCCCGTTAATCTTTTAAATGCTAACACATTCCTGATAAATACATCAGAGTTCCTAGTGGAAGCTACCATGGGACCAGGTCATTTTTTCACCAGCCAAGAATGTCTATTAAATGGTACACAAAAATTTCCCACCGTTCTGTTGACACTCATACAAGGTCTCCTTCTTCTATTTTTAATTCTCAGTAGCGGCAAACTCTGACATTATTGGCCGCTCTTATCTGTTTGTTTTTATCCACCTCCAGGGAAATTGGGGTCCAGGAGCTGGCATGAGGTATTACATCCTGTATAGCTCTTCTGAACATTAGCCCAATTGAAGACCATTCTGTGGAGCAGTGTCATGTGCACGTGAACCACCCTAGGAACAATTATATGGCAATCTCCAGATCTTCCTGGTGTTTAAAGTCAATGTGAACTACTTTGTTAAACTATCTTATCAGGCTTTTCACTTCTCTATTAGCCTGTGGCCACCTTGGTGAGATCTTCCGATTAATGACTCCCTGAGATTCCAGATATTCCTTGAAATCATTTCCTTGGAACAGAGGCCAGTTGTCTATTTTCAGTTTTCTTTGAAGACTGTGTTTGGCTCGTATGTTTCCTGTTTGGACTGCGTTTCTTAAAATTTTCTGCTAGCAATGACTTCAACCACTAGGAACTTGGAGTAAGTCACCGACAACACCAACACGTGACTTTCATCCTGCTGTGATCCAAAGTTGGTATTCTTATCATATCATGTTGGTCTTCTGTGGTCACAGGGACAGGTCTGCTTGGGCACCCAGTTGCTTTACCCCATGGGCACCAGGCTACCATCTTGCTAACTGTAATGTCTATTGACGAGAAGCAGACTTTCTCACACAAAGAAGCTTTCATTTACCCGGGCCCCTTGGTGGTCAAAATGCTCTAGTTAAATACGTTTTCTGAAAGAGTACGGAGAATGATCAGCTGCTTCCTCTAAGGAGAATTCATTCTTCAGTAGAGTAAGCACATATCCTAAGTTGCTCAGCACTTTCAAATATGTGTTATTGTTAGCACCTCGATCTTCAATATTTTGTAGAAAGGCTTTCCATCAATTTAAAACTGGTGTAGCAATTGCTCACAGAAGACACAGATCCCGTTTGGTTTCCTGTGCTATTTCACTATGCTCAATCGTCTCCCCTAACTTTTTGCCTCTACTTCCCAGGTTGTTTATGTGTGCTGGACTCTGTTTTTGCTGTCTTGATTGCTCTGGACACTTTACCACTGCTGACCCGTGCTAAAATGTAAGTGTTCCCTGTATAAATTATATGTTTACATTGGCTTATCCATGATTGGCATATTTGATTCACTAGTAAGCCCCTAGTAAAGTGCACTAGAAGTGTCCAGGGCCTGTAAATCAAATGCTACTAGTGGGCCTGTAGCACTGGTTGTTTCACCCACCTCAGTAGCCCTGTAAACATGGCTCAGACATGCTAATGCAGTGTCTGTGAGTGCTGTTTTAAACTGCCAATTCGACTTGGCAAGTGTACCCACTTGCCAGGCCTAAACCTTCCCTTTTTATATATGTAAGGCACCCCTAAGGTAGGCCGTAGGTAGCCCCATGGGCCGGGTGCAGTGTATGTTAAAGGTGGGAAATGTACTTATGTGTTTTACATGTCCTGACAGTGAAATACTGCCAAATTTGTTTTTTACTGTTGCAAGGCCTATCTCTCTCATAGGTTAACGTGGGGACTGCCTTTAAATATGATTAAAGCGTAGATTCCCTTTGGGAGCAAATAGACATGTGGAGTTTGGGGTCTCTGAACTCACAACTTAATAATACATCTTTTAGTGAAGTTGGTTTTTAGATTGTGTGTTTGAAAATGCCACTGTTAGGAAGCAGGCATTTTCTTGCTTAAACCATTTTGTGCCTCTGCTTGTTTGTGGATTCCCTGTCTGGGTCAGTTTGACAGTTGTGCTCCTTGCACCTCTCCTCTAGACAGTAACACAAAGGAGACTGGGGTGTAGCCTGCATATCCTTATGGGCCATTTGGGCTGAGATGAGGGAAGGAGTGGTCACTTACACCTTAAAGGGCTGTGCCTGCCCTCACACAATGCAGTCTCCAATCCCTGGTGTGTGTCTGGAGGCCTGTTCTAGGCAAGGCAGGATCTGGAAAACATCTGAGACTTTCCTTTAAAGTAGGCCTACTTCAAAGGCAGAAAGGGGTACTAGAAGAGCACCCAAACCCCTAAAATCAGATTACTTCTGGGCCCAAGAGGAACCTGTGCCAAGGAGAAGAGCTGGACAAGAGCTGGAGAAGCTGGAGGAGGAGAACTGCCCCTTTGCCTGTGACTTTGCTGGGTTAGCCTGCAGTAGCTGTTTCTGCCTGAGAGAAGACAAAGACTGACTTTTGTGTGACTTCCCACTGGTGAAGAATCTCCAAGTGCTTGAATTGAGCTTGCCTCCTGTTGTTGAAGTCTCAGAGACAACAATGACTTCTCTCTGCCAGCACTTGGGCTTTTTGCTCAGAGTCCTGCCTGTCAAGTGATGCCCTAACCTGTCTCTGGTACCTTGAAAGGTGCAGCTGGTGTAAAAGGGCAGAAATCCACGCAAAGACCGTAGTGCTGGGAAACATTTGACTCACCACCCGCTTCGCGGCTGAAAAACGACGTGCCGCTGACCTCGCGGATAAAATCAACGCTCCACCTGCATCGTAGTTGGGAGATCAACGCAACATGGCTGGAGAAACGACACCTGCAGCGGCTGATGTTAATGACACAAGCCCCCACACTGCTTGGTTTCTTGACACCATGCAACGCTATTTCAACACAACATCGCTGGGCGTGCAAAACCACCGCAAAGCCTGCCCGGACCTGCGGGGCCCGTCCGGATTGACGCATCGCTCTCTTGCAGGAGAGAAGAAACGACGCCCGTCGACCCAACTGGTGGAGGAATGACAGATGCTCTTGCTTGCAAGTGAGAAATCGACGCATCGCTGGCCTTTTACGACGCACACTCGCCCGTGCGGCTTTATTTTGACGCTACCCATGTACTTTTGTACGCTAACAACGTCTCACTGTTTTCTAAAAGATTTAAGACGCTTTTGCTTTCTAAATTCGTAACTTGACTTGTGTATGTTGGATTTTTGTCGTTTTGGTCTTGTTTTGTTCAGATAAATATTAACTATGTTTCTAAACCTGTGTTGTGTCATTTTGTAGTGTTTTCACTGAGTTACTGTGTGTGTTGCTGCAAATACTTTACACCTTGCTTCTGAAGTTAAGTCTGCCTGCTCGTGAAAAACTACCAAGGGGGTGAGCAGGGGTTAACTGAGGGTGATTCTCTTTTACCCTGACTAGAGTGAGGGTCCTTGCTTGGACAGGGGGTAACTTGACTGCCAACCATAGACCTCATTTCTAAATAGTCATTACTTTAAAGCAGTGGTTCCCAACCTGTGGTCCGAGGACCCCTGTGGGTCTACGAAGCCTCCTCAGGGGGTCCACAACTGCTAAGTAAATTAAATAATATTAACAGATTAGATCAACAGCTTTCAGTAATGACTCAGTGGGGGGTCCCTAGATTCTAATGATGATTCAGTGGGGGTCCCCAGCATCCAGTAATGATAAAGTGGGAGGATCCACAGAATTTAAAAGGTTGGGAACCACTGCTTTAAAGAATGGTCCATAAAGGTACAGGTAGAAATGTGTATGGCCCCATTGATGACAAGGACTTTCTCTGTATATGCATAGCGTTTCTCTGTCCTAGTTGGTGCTCCGCTCACAAAGGCAATCAGCCTCCATTCATCCCTCTCAGTTGTATCAACACAGTTCCCAATCCAATGGAGTTGGTATCCACTCTTAGTTTAGACTCCTCGGAGGGTTCAAAGTACTCCGTAGGTGTGTTCTGCAGTAGTGTATTTTTGATGTTTCAGAACACTCCATCTTCAGTCTTTTTCCAGACCCGGGGCTTCATTGTATTGCTCAATTCTCTCAAATGTCCATACCCTGTTGCACGATTTGTGATAAAGTGACCACTATAGGTAGCTAGACCCAGGCACAGGAGATTGTGTGCGCTTACTTTCCTGATGGAAGCCCCATTTCCAAGGTCCACTCTAATTCCATCTCCTGAAAAGACAGAATTAGACTTCTGTTTGTAAGAACTTTCATTTGCTTTGATTGAGAATCAATCCCATATCTACTATTCTCTGTAGGGTGGATTTGAGTCTGTCCTGGTGTTTCTGTGTTGTTGTGGCAAAAAATAAATATCATCATTGATGTTTAGGACTCCCTCTAAACCTGACAGGACTTGCCTAATTCCACTTTAAAGCACCTCAGCAACTGAGAAAATGCAAAGATTTTGGAAGCGTTACCTTCTGAGACTATGGGAGTCATTATGATCCCCGGCGGTTCAGCCCACCATGCCAGCGGCGGGTGAAAAGACCGCCACCGTCATGGCGCGCTGAACCGCCATATAATTAACAACATCGGCCCTCACCCACAGCCAGGCTGCCCCCGACAGACAGCCTGACGGCCAACGGCATCATTATCTGACAGGGCAGCGGTGCTGCCCCTCGAATAATGATCCCATTTCCTCCAGCCTTTGCCTGGCGGGTTTCCCCAACAGGGAAAGGCTGGCGGAAGGGGTGCTCTGGGGGCACCTGGGGGCCCCTGCACTGCCCATGCACTTATCGTGGGCATTGGAGGGGCCCCTGTGCAGTGCCCCATTGCGCAGGTACTGCCCGATTTACGGGCAGTGATCTGCACGACGGGTGCAGTTGCACCCGCCACACAGAGGCATTGGCGGCGGCTGGCAATGTACCGGCCAGGCATTCTGCTGGGCCGATGGGAAAAAACAATGTTTCCACCCACTGGCCCAGCAGAATGTTTATTATATGGCCGGCAGGGTCCCGGGGGGCTGGCGGTCTAGAGAAAGACCGCCAGCATGAACACAGCAGGTTGTAATATACCTACACTGCTCATTGAGTGCAAGTTAGTGGTAGCCAGAGTTCATATCTAAGTTGGAGGACCACTGGGCTCCATTTAGATCACTGATGGCAGGGGTACATACCATTCTCTCCTTATAGCTCTATTATGCAGCTGTATCTCTTTGCAGATCCTGATGCACCCTGGCTGTTTAGGTTCCACCTTCACAGGAGAGTCAAGATGCAAAGGAATTTGGTGATGTGGCAGGGCTACCGGCTACACCATGTGGTCTATGAATATTGAATTTGGGGATGTCCAATATTCATACTCCCAAAGAAGAGGAGAAAGAAAATATCATCAATCAACCTCCCAATCCTAATCACAACAAGGAAAAAGATTGAAGAAATAAACACTAATTACCACCTTCCTATGCAATCCCACATTTTTTAATATACTGTTGTCACACACTTGTAATAGCATGCTTCATCATTGGGCATCCTATGACACCAAACGCACACTAATAAGTGAAATGGTGGATTGGAGTTGTAGACTCAAGAGGGATCAGAACTGTTTAAAACTGTCTAAAAAAGGATACCCACTCAGATTGATTTATACAGCCGATCCCTCTGACAGGATTGAAATCATAGTAATGTTGATGTTGTCTAGGCACATACCATCCTATCATCATAACGTCAACATGTTTTGACCAGTGGTTTAATGCCCTATCAGGTCGCCAGCCTTCTTCGGGACAAAAGATCCCTGTTCCATCAATGTTACAGTGTCTATAGTCACTGTCATCAGAGATCATGATTCAAAAAATTATCAAAAAAATATATACTTGTGATGTACACAATCCTGGAGATTGTCTCGGTTGTGAATCATAAACATAAAACATTTAAAAAGAAAGTTTTTGGAAACCATCAGGACAGATAAGTACAGCCTACTTTTTTTAAGTATCTTTCAATCACAAACACTAAGACAGAATCTTCCAGTCAAACAGTTTTGTATGACAGCACAGGAATTGCACTGTGATCAATGATTGCAATAGAAAAGCTAATAATCTGGGTGAAAAACAGGTGGAGTGCAATTATTCATGTGCTGTAGTGAAAAAAGTCTTTAATTGTGATGAGATTGATCACAGACACACATTGCCTGAAATTAACATAAAGCGTAACAAAGAAAGGTTAGTTTGTGTTACAACATATGGTGCAACATATAATGCCATGGAAAAGATCAACAGGCATTGTCATATTTTAAATTCAAAATGCCTGTCCTTGCCAAAACAATGTTTTCTTTTAAGAAAAGTACCAACATCAGGAATATACTTTTGCACATCAGACCCGAAGTACATACTAAACACCTAGAGCAGACAGCAAGGGGCCTTCTAACTGTAAAAGAGCCCTACACTTGTGGATGTTGCAATGTGTGTCATTTTACGGTAATGCTGCACCCCTTTTTGTTCTGTGTTTTCTTTTTGTTATTTGACACTTGTGAGATCCGATTAACTATATCTAGTATGGATTCATTAGTGCTGTTGATCCCCTAAGGCCTGTGAATTCTGCTTCCACAAGTGAATTGGCTGACTCCAAGTGATTGACTGAACTTTCCACTCACCTTGTTTTAAAAGTGGATAGGTGGAAAGTTCACATCTCCCAACACTTCCATGGTATTTCTCTCTTCTCCCCTTTCTTTAGTTTTATCTTCAAAGTAAAGGTTGTAGACCTTCTAATAAAGATAGTTATTCATTTTTTTCTTCTTTTTTGACTTGGTTAGCCCTATTTGTTCATCCACCTTCATAGTGGCTCCTATTATAATTGCTTGTTTTGCTTTTGCATCTGACCTAACCTATTGCAAAAAAGGTTTCACTACATATATGTTCCTGTTTGGGTGGTGAAAGCCAATTCTCCTTGATGCCACAAAAATGTTTCTAGGGGGATAAAAAAACAGTTTCCTTTGATGACTTCCACATATTTTTATCTTTTTTGTTAAACCTCCAGAACACGCAAACAACATTTTGGTTACACAAACACCAAACAACAAACAAGGTTTTTTGTGTATAGAATTCTACATTAAAGGTAACACTGATATAATGGCATTTAGCTATTTTACCCAGTGTAGAACAGAAGTTCCCAACCTGTGATCAGGTGACCTCTGGGGGTCCACGAAGCCTCCTCAGTGGTCCGTGACTGCTTAGAAAATTCAATATTATTAACAGATTAATGATGATGAGCATATAAATAAGTGGCAAAAAGTACAATTACAAATTTTAAAGTGTACTGTGAATGTCAAGGAATGTGGACGATGTGTGAGTTCAATTGAATTTAGAAAAGCTCTAACCTTCCTATTAAAATTACATTTTTTTAAATTTATATTTGTTTGCAAATTAAATAAAATGTGTTATCATTTCTGATGAATGCTTGTTTCTGTATTTTTTGTGTTTTACAGTTCAAATCATTAACAATGTTTAGGCCAGAGTCCCCGGCTTCCAGTAATAACTCAGTGGAGGGGTCCCTGGATTCCTGTAATGATTAAGTGGGGGCCCCTGGGTTCCACTAATGATAAAGTGGGGATCCACAGAAGTCAAAATGTTGGGAACCACTAGTGTAGAATATAAACGTTTCTATTCTTATTCCCCTTCTACAGATCTGCGTGAACCTTGGCATTGCAAAATCAAATGAACACACTAAGGTTTTTTCTAATTTCATCTGCAAAGGCATTTTAGTAGAAAGTGTAATTTCACAGTAATGTCATATTACTTTTAGTAGCACTTTAATGTGGTATTGCTAACATAGTGATATAGTTTAGACAGTCAGTCAAAACAGTTGTTTTAATTTTGATTCACGAGAATTGTAATCACACATACATTTGCAAACTCTTACAAATGTGCTATCAGCAAAACATATCAAAGGAACTTTAATTATAGGGGATTCAGGAAAGATGATCTGCAGCATATATACCCTAACAGGATTGGTGATGAGTGTAGAAACTTTCTTTAAAAAAATTCTTAGAAGTGACACAGCAAAAATATATGTTCTACTGGACAGATAGTAATTGGCATGTGATGTCCTTTAGACCTCTGACTGAAGAAAGAACTATTTTCTAAGTGCATAGAGGAATTTCAGTATACTATCTCCCTATCTCATCCTTCCAATACTTAGGTATCCTACCACCCTTATGTCTAAGTCTAGGCCCTGTTCAGACGTGTTCCTCTGTGAAACAGAACAACCTCAAAAGATTGTTTATAGACCTGTACACACTCTATTGGGGTCATGGTTCATCATCAGATCTCACCCTAGTCCTTATAAACCATGGTGGCCTCAATCATATTCCAGGGAGTTCTTTGCATATTATTACTTTGGAATAGTTAAAAATTATTTGGTTTGGGTGCTTATTAGGGGGGCTTCTACCCCTACACCCTAATTGATTTTCAAAATGTTTCAACCCTCCTAATGGCCTAACAAAGGGTCCTGAGCTTTTATCAGGACTAATCCTATCAAAACGCTCCATATTATCTTTGGTTGAATTTTACTGCTGTTATTGTTATGTCCCAGTCTCTTGTGTCAGTCCCATTTCTTTATTTCCCACCATCAAATGTTGTCCACCATAATGTTTAAAACTGAACACCAGGGACCATAAATAGTTAAAGAGCTCTAGCAGTGCTATCTTAGCACTTTAGAGAGTGGTTTGGTAATGGTTGTTTGGCACAGAAACTTTTAAATAATGTACTGTTTTCACAGGAAAATGTAGCAGCATTTGTCGGCATCTGTAAAGTTATTAGAGAGCACAACTGAGTACAGCACATTAACCCCTTGGCATCCAAGGGCGTAATGGTTACCTCCTCGGCTGTGGCGCCAAGGACATAACCGTTACGTCCTTGGACCGGGTCATGGGTGGAGTGCTAGCGCTTCCCACATGAGGCTCGCCTCGGCATCCCCAGAGCAGGGATGGAAGGGGAATCGCTTCCCCTTCAATCCCTGCCACCCTTGTCACCTCCCTGTGGCATCTGATGATGTCAGCGCGCAATTGCACGCTGACCTCATCAGAGGCCTGCCCCTCCGCACTGGAAGATCAGCTTCCAGCGCAGATCGGAGGAGAAATGCAAAAGCATTTCTCCTTCGATCACGTGGAGAGGCTGAGAGGCATCAAAGGAAAGGAAAGGCCTTTCCTGTCCTTAGATTTCTTTCTCTACATTTCTGCTGCCTGATCGCACTGCGATCGGGCAGCAGAAATGCCCACTAGACACCAGGGAGTTTTCTTTTCTGTTATTGAACAAGGGGAGCGGCCCCTTGGACAAATGCCGCTCCCCGGGGCCAATTTATTTTTAGGCCATTTCTGTCCTCCCTGGGGGCAGATTGGCCTATTATAATTAGGCCTATCTGCCCCCGGGGGAGGGCAGAAACCGCTAGACACCAGGGCTAATTTTATTTTTGCTTTTTTTTATATGTTGGTAGTCACCCCTTAGGCAAGGTCGCTCCCCTGCGGGCAAAATTACTTTTAGGCCTTTTCTGCCCTCCTTGGGGGAAGATCGCCCTATTTTTATTATGTCAATCTGCCCCCAAGGGGGACAGAAACCACTAGACACCAGGGATTTTTTTAAATTTATATTTATACATAAGGGGAGCAGCCCCTTGAGCAAGGGCCGCTCCTCAAGGGGGGAAAAATATTTGTAGGCTTTTTCTGCCCCCAGGGGCATGTCGGCCTATTATAATTAGGCCGATCTGCCCGCATAGGGGGCAGAAACCCCTAGACACCAGGGATATATTTTTTGTGTGCTTTATTTTTTATTATATATGGGGAGAGAACCCTTAGGTAATGGTCGCTCTCATTGGGGGAAAATTCTACTTATGTCATTTCTGCCCCTCTTGGGGGCATACCAGCACATTTCTATTAGGCCAATCTGCCCCCAAGGGGGACAGACACCACTAGACAGCAGGGATTTTTTTTTGTCAGTTTCATGTGAGGGGAGCGACCCCTTAGGCAAGGGATGCTCCCCTGCAAGGGGGGGCACATTTGTTGTAGATCATTTCTGTCCCCCTGGGAGGCAGATCGGCCTATTGTAATTAGGCCGATCTGCCCCCGGGGGCAGACAACCCTAGATACCAAGGATTTTTTTTCATTTATTATATTTTTTTATATGTGGGGAGCGACCCCTTAGGGAAGGGTCGCTCCCCTGGGAAGTAAATAGATTTAAGGCCACTTCTGCTCCCCTTTGGGGCAGATCGGCCTATTTTTATTAGGCCAATCTGACCCCGAGGGGGGCAGAAACCACTAGACACCAGGGAGTTTTATTTTTCTACGTCAATTTCACGCAAGGGCCATGACCCCTTAGGCAAGGGTCGTTCCCCGGCGGGGGAGGTATTTATTTTAGGCCATTTCTGCTCCCCTATGGGGCAGTTCGGCCTATTTTTATTAGGCTGATCTTCCCCAAGAGGGGCAGAAACCTCTAGGCCCTGCGGATTTTTTTTGTGCCAATTTTCAAGAAGACCAGATCCTCAGGGCTTGCGCATGTTCCCAACATGTCCACCTCTTGGCAGCTCCAAACTCCACTAGTAATATAGCACAGAGTTAAAGAATGGCCAAGTGGGGAATGGGTTTGGGTTGGGAACAGCGGGGATGGAGACCTGTGGAAGCAAGAGTTAAACAACACAGATTGCAAGATTAATCACAATGACTTTCAATAAGTTTGGTTTCAAATAAACACTTATACTGAAAACATAATTGGCCTAAGGCTTCACTTTTACTAGGCCTCAAGAATCTAGGTACCTGGAAATTAAGAAAAGGTTATACAAGGTTTTTATATGAACAATCCAGAATTAACATATTATATTTTTGAACAATAAACAAGACTCTGTTGGATCTGGGTTTCAAGAATACTATGAACATTGAATATCACTATTGAATCTGTTTTTCAAGAATACTATGAACCTTGAATTACACTCTATTGAATCTGTGTTTCAAGAATACTATGAACATTGAATAACACTCTATTGAATCTGTGTTTCAAGAATACTATGAACATTGACTAACACTCTATTGAATCTGTGTTTCAATAATACTACGAACATTGACTAACACTCTCCAATTAGTTATTGAAATAGTCACTGTATCATAACAAAGGTTAAAGAACACCTGGTTTTCTCTACATGAATGAACTGTATTAGAATCATGAATAACACTGCTACGTTGCACTCTGATTAAGAGTTCCAAAACTCAAATGTTCAGGAAATATTATGCATCCTCAATCAAACTGCACATCTAGATATCAATGTCTAGAAAATGATCACGCACTCTGCCGATCTGTATTTCAAAGGTTAAATGCCTGGAATGAATCGTGCACACTGTTGCCCATTCGATTATCAAGAGCCAAATGCCAGGAAGTGATTGTACGCTCTGCCGATCTGAATGCCAAGAAGTGAATGCCAGGATTGAATCACGCACACTGTTGCCGATTCGGACTTCACAATACAAATGCCATGAAATTATCGCGTGCACTGCCGATCTGATTGCCAAGAAGGAAATGCCAGGATTGAATCGCTCACACTGTTGCCGATTCGGAATTCACGAGACAAATGCCATGAAATGATTTTGCGCACTGCCGATCTGAATGCCAAGAAGAAAATGCTAGGAATGAATCGCGCACACTGTTGCTGATAGGATTTCACAGTACAAATGCCATGAAATGATTGAGTGCACTGCCGATCTGAATGCCAAGAAGTAAATGCCTGGAAGATCACCAAAGGAACGAGGGCAGGCCTGGAAATGACTGGATAGGCCTCTGGGACAGGAACTCTGGAAAATGCTGCTGCTCTGCACCGGGACCTCTGAATAGTGAGAGCGTGGAGCTGGCTCCCTTATATAGAGCCAAGTCCCGCCCACGAGCCACACCCAACCATGCTGCAAGAAAGACTTCTAGAAGGTCTTAGAATAAAGGACCACACCCTGTAGTCCTGAAAACAAGCCTTGCACATGAACAATGAATCACAAACAGCATTAATGACTTTTCAAGGTAGAAGCTCTGCAATGCAAAAAGTTAACATACTGCATAGAGACACAATGCATGAAATATGCCTTTGCATAAGGACTGGGTTTTTGCATTTAGGTCGCCCGTAGAGCGCGCACTGTCCTGATGTTGACAGTACCCCACCTCCCAAGCGCGCTCTAGGGCCTGGTTTGTCTGGATGTAGGCGATGAAAACGCCTCACTAGTCGTGGAGCATGAATGTCAGATGCAGAGACCCATGAGTTGCTCTCAGGACCGTAACCTTTCCAAGATATTAGATACCAGAGATTTCGACCTCTAAATTTTGAATCCAGCATCTGTTTACCTTTGTATTCCAATTCTCCCTGTACTAGAACTGGAGCTGGTTGGGAGCTGACTTTTTGGACAGCTCTTTTCAGGATTGAAGTATAAAACACTGGATGAATACATAGTGACCTTGGTAACATCAGTTTATAGGTCACTGGATTGATTTGCTGAAGGACTGTGTAAGGACCTATGAATTTGGAATTTGGAATTAAACATATGCTTTTTCTTGAAGTCAATATGACGTGTGGAAAGCCACAATCTATCACCTGGCTTATATTGGGGTCCTTCACAATGTTTGTTGTCATAGTGCCTTTTAAACTTCTGTTTAACTTTATCTAGATGTTGCTGGATTTGTTTCTGGGTTTGATGTAGTTGTTGAATCATCTCTGACACAGCTGGTGTAAGTGAACTTTCTTGTGGAATCGTGATTGGCAGGGTATCAGGATGATAGCCAAACAGACCAAAAAGGGGGTGACACCAGTGGAAGTATGATACGAGTGATTTTAGGCTACTTCAGCTAACCAAAGCATCAATGTCCAAAAATGAATTGCTTTCTCAGCATAGGCACGCAGATATTGTTTCAATGTCTGATTTAGTTTCTCAGTTTGGCCATCTGTTTGAGGATGATGACTGGTAGACGGTGTAGAAGTGATTTGAAGCATTTTGCACTACGTTTTCCAGAAGTTAGAGGCAAATTGTGACCCTCAATCGGAGAGAATCATTTTTGGTAATCCGTGATATCGGACCACTCGATTTAAAAGGATTGTTGCCAGTTCACTGGAGGTGGCCAATTTCTTGCAAGCAATGAAATGTGCATTTTTTGTGAGACTATCTACCACGATGAGGATTACTGAGTGATGTTGAATAATGGGTAGGCTTGCAATAAAGTCTAATGGGATGTGCTCCCAAGGTCGAAGTGGAATTGGGAGAGGATGTAACAATCCTTTCGGTTTTGAATGACTTGTCTTGATGCGAACACAAACTTCACAGCTACCATCTGCTTGACGTCTTTTATCAAAGTAGGCAACCAAAAGTAACGTTGGGCTAATTCAAGAGTTTTAGGAATACCTGGATGACCTACTGTAGGTATAACATGCAGCCAATAAAATACCAACTTGCGCAACTTGGTATTTGGAACAAATAAACGGGCATCATCGAAAGGTAGTCCTTGTTTGATTGACCTCTTGGGATCGGCTTGAGCCCATGCCTGCCATTTCTCAATGGTGAAAGAATTACGGATTTCTTCAAAAAAGTATTCGTTTTTTATGATGCAAAGAACCTTGTCTGGGCTTGGTAGCAAGGAAGATTATTGTCTGGCTAGCTCATCCGTTTGGTAATTAACTTTGTTGTGTTGTGATAACACTGCCCCAATTGTCATGTCTGAAGCTTCTGCTTCTGCTATGAATGGACAGTCAGTATCTGGATGAGTCAAGACTGAGGCGGTGGAGAAGGATTCTTTTTTGTCAACAACATCAAGGAGTGATGACTACTGCAAAGGCAGCGTTACACCTGTTTCAGCGGCTATTGCTATGTGGGATTTGCGAGGATCTTTGACACTTGATGTCTGGAGGCATTTTTCATTACACAAGATGGAGGAGAACACGACTTTCCTTTCTGACCAGTTTATTTCAAGGTGATGATAAGTTAACCATGGTAGTCCAAGGATAATTCCATACTGAGGAGCACGGATGACATCAAAGACAATTTTCTCTTCATGCTTGGTATCCTGATTCTCCCCATTAGAGATCACCGACATGGGGACAGTTTGAAGAGTCACTGGGCCTCCAGTGAAGAGTTTTCCATCTACGGCTTGTACTATTTCTGGTGTTTTCTTCTTGGTGCATGGGATTCCCCATGTTTGAACCAACTGTGCATCAACAAAGTTACCAGTAGCCCCAGAATCTACTATGGCTTTCTTTAGATAAGTCCTTCTAGATCTAGACTTAGATGTCTTGACTCAAGTAAAATCTTTCTACCATCTTGGGAAGGTTCCACGGTTACACCCAAGAGCAATCCTTCTGTACACTTTGGGTGTTCTGGTTTTTCTGCTTGATCTGTGCATTTGCTACAACCTTCTTGGTAGGGGTTTGTTTGTCTTTTGGGTTTTGCGGGACATTCTCTGGCGAAATGGCCCTTTCGACCACAGTACAGACACTGTCCGTCTTTTCTACGTAGATCTTTCTCTTCTTTCGTCAAAGGTTGCCTGATGGTCTCAATTCCCATTGGTTCATGACTGTTCTCTCTCTGAAATTGTGATTCTCTGTACTCATGAACACGCCAGGAATTTTTCTCAGTCTTTTTACGTGTTCCCTGTCGTTCCTCAAGACGATGGTCTAGTCTCAAAACAAGATTTATCAAATCTTGACAATCCTTGGGTTGAGGATCGATCTGAGCAAGAATGTCTTTTAGCTCATCTTTGAGTCCTTGATAGAACAGGGCTGCTTGCTTTTCTTCAGGCCAGGATGTTTCTGCTATCAACTGATTAAAATTAGCCAAATAAGAAAGTACGGCCCTCATTACATCCCTGGTGGTCGGTGTTAAAACTGCGGTAAGACTGCCAACAGGCAGA
The DNA here is from genome assembly GCF_031143425.1 of Pleurodeles waltl. NCBI lineage: Eukaryota > Metazoa > Chordata > Amphibia > Caudata > Salamandridae > Pleurodeles > Pleurodeles waltl. The sequence goes on from NC_090446.1 coordinate 272,173,337, forward strand.
CGGAAAAAAAAATGGAATCACGACCATGGCGGAAACAGCCAACATAGACAGCCACTTTAACACTCCGACCGCCACGGCGGTACAAACAAACAGCATGGCGGTCACCGCCAACAGACAGGCGGAAGACAATGTACCCCCCACACTATTATGAGAGGCCAATCCACCACCTTTTCCGGGGCAGATTCAAGGTGAAAACAAAAACACAGCGGAAACAGGACTTGGAAGGGAAAACGCTCACCTCTACACACCCCACGAGGAGCCAGGACACCATGGAGCCGGAATTCCAAATACTCCTTGCGATTGTCTTCCTGTTCCTCTACCAGGAGCATGACCGACGGCAGCAACAACCACGGTCAGTACTGCACCTACGACACAGGGGAGGAGGGAGGGAAAAGAGAGTGACACACACACGCAACACACAACACCCCCACCCTCACCCACAACAACACACACACCAATACATGCTGAAACGTTACATTTCTCCCCGCCAAACCCCCCCCCCTGGAAGAACGCAAGGACAAAAGGAAATGATTTGAACAATTGTAATCAAGAAAAATCCATTACTCAAAAATATTTATACACTATTAACAAATATGTACACCAAGATTCCAAGTCCATGTACTGCACCATATAGTCCGTGGACCACTGGGCTCGAAATGCATGGGCGAGGCCCACACAAGATACCCAATCCAAATGGAGAGAACACTGCAGGGGCATCAGATCGAAATAAAACAAGCACCTCAGGGGGGAAGGGAAGGGGGGGCACCTCAGCCGGATGAGTGCACGACGCCAACTCCACAAGGGGGCTCCATGCCCATTGATGTATCCTGGGGAGTGCAAAGCCACAGTCTCACAAGTCTTTCCAGTGGGTGGTTTGCCCACTGCTTTATCCTGGGGAGTGCAAAGCCACTGCATGGGCTGGAGGCTGTCGTGAGGTGGATGGCTGTTGGGTGGGTGTGTGACTGCGTTTGTGTACCTTGGGAGGTGGGCTCACAGACACACTGGGAGAGGACACAGGGGATGTGTGAATGGTAGTGGGGGTGGTGATTGCAAGTGAGCGGTGTGTGGTGATGGGCGTGCTGGTGATGGAGGTAGTGGCTGAGGATGTAGTGCATGCAGGTGTGAGTTGAGATGTGACAGGGAGGGAGGAGGGAGACGTGGAGGAGAGTGACACAGTGGAGGCAGTGGATGTTGGTATGTGTGCATGGGTATGATGCTTGTGTGAGTGCCTGTGGGATGTGTGGTGCTCATGTTTGCCAGAGCTACCCTTGTGTGTTGAGGTGTGTGCATGCTTGTCTGATGGTGTGCTTGGGATAGGCTGAGGTATAGGGTTTTGGGTCTGGGTGGAGGAAGTTGGAGGGGGGAGGTTGGACACAGGGACAATGGCTGCCATCGCTGCTGAGGCCAGAGTCTGAAAAGCTCGCTGATGGGCTGCCTGGCCAGAATGAATGCCCTCCAGGTATGCATTTGTCTGTTGCAACTGCCTCTCTACACCCTGGATGGCATTCAGAATGGTACACTGCCCAACAGTGAGGGATCTGAGGAGGTCAATAGCCTCCTCACTGAGGGCAGCAGGGCTGACTGGGGCAGGGCCTGAGGTGCCTGGAGCGAAGGAGAGGCCGACCCTCCTGGGTGAGCAGCCACGGGGCACACGCTGAGGGGCTGCTGGGAGGGCGGTGCTGGTAGGGGGGGGGTTGGCGGCTGTACCTGTAGATGCGGGGGCACAGAGGGGCCCACCACCGCAAGGGTGCTCCCTTCAGAGGAGGAGTCGGTGTCACTGGTCTCTGCTCCAGTCCCCGCCATGGAGCTCCCCTCGCCCTCCATCCCACTGGTAAATTCTGAGTCCGTAGTCTCGCCCTCCAGGGCCACGTGGGATGCAGCTCCCTCCTGCTCCAGTGGCACAGCTCATTCTCCTGGTGATGCTAATGCACACAAGAACAGGGAGACCACAAAAAGGGGGGGAAAGAAAGTAGAAACAGACACAGCAGCCCTCTGCACTACACCATGCACTTAGAGTTCCCTAATTGATCACAGGGACATGGGGTACATGGCCTATGCCCGATTGCTGCACACATGGAAGTCACAGGAGCCTGACTGGGTGTAGATGGCTCTTACTACTGGTGGGGTTGGGGTGCCACTTGGCCTGCCTCACAAAGGGTCCTTGCCTACAAGGCTCACCCTAGCCTAGGGGAACCCACAGCCCTACTCCCCCACCCAGACACCTCCAATGCGTGCAGAGTCAGATGGATGTGACTGTGCTCACCCTCTTGTGGCTGCTGTGATGCACTCAAGCGTCCATCCAACTCCGGGTAGGCCACCGCCAGGATCCGGAACATCAGGGGGGGCATGTTGGGAGGCCACCCCAAGCTGGGCCTCCGCCATCTTCTTGCTCCAGCGGCGAATGTCCTCCCATCTTTTACATCAGTGGGTGTCTGTCTGTGGTGGACCCCCAGGGCCCAGATTTCCTTGGCGATGGCACGCTAAATGTCCTTCTTCTGGTGGGCGCTGACCTACAGGAATAGTACTGGGGAAAAGGTAAAACATTAACCGTCCGGCCCATCACAGTCATTGGCTCACCTTCCCACCCTTGCCCTGACGCACAGACACTCACCGTCGTATCATGCACACCTCATCCCCCCACCATCTCCCATCCACACCACTCCAAACAGGCATTGCCCATACACCATGCTCACAATGTACTCACCTGTTTGTCTGGAGGACCGTAGAGTAGCGTGTACTGGGGGAGGACCCCATCCACAAGTTTCTCCAACTCCTCCGAAGTGAAGGCAGGGGCCCTTTCCCATGACACTTGAACCATTGTCGCTTCCAGACTGAGATCACAGCAGCACTTGCAGTGTAGGTCCTCTCCTGTCGAAGATCAGATATCAAGTGAGTGAACAGACAGAAAATGGCGGTTACGTCTGCGGCGGTGCGTACCGTCACCGCCGGCATACATCGTAATTGGCTCCTGGGACCCATAGGGTTCAATTTTAACCAATGCAGGATTGCACCGTGGTCTTCGTCCGCCTACCGCGACGGTGTACAACGCCAGCGCAGTTACCTCATATCCCCTTGTCCCACATTATAGTTCAGGTAGCCGCCATTTCAGGGGGCCACATGGCATTAATTTTAAATGCGTCACATATATCTAGGCCTTGCATACACAATAAGACAGGCACATAGCGGATTGACTAATGTGCGCAAGAAAGTTGTTATTTTCGTACCTCCGTGTTGGCTGACCCTCTGATCGCTGTTCTCATCCATAGAGCACGTCCCCTGGGGCAGGTGAGGAGATGGCGGCATCCTCCAGTGTACAGACCGCTGGTGGACCTGTCGACAATGGAAGAGCGACAGGTAATAGTCACCTACAGACTTGATCATGCCACAATCCAGGAACTGTGTGCCCAGTTGGAGCCAGACCTGATGTCAGCAATCTGCTATCCTACAGGAATCCCCCCTCTAGTGCAGGTCCTGTCAGTACTCCATTTCCTGGCAAGTGGATTTCAAACTACAGTGGCCATAGCATCAGGGATGTCCCAGCCTATGTTCTCAAACGTGTTGTCCAGAGTGTTGTCTGCCCTGCTGAAACACATGTGCAGCTACATCGTTTTCCCTCAGGTGGAGGATTTGCCTACAGTGAAAGGTGACTTCTATGCTCTGGGACATATCCCCAACATCATAGGTGCCATTGATGGGACACATGTGGCCTTGGTACTCCCCGCAGGAGTGAACAGGTGTACAAAACCCGGAAGAGCTACCATTCTATGAACGTGCAGATGGTGTGTTTGGCAGACCAGTACATCTCCCATGTGAACGCCAAGTTTCCTGGCTCAGTGCATGACGCTTACATTCTGAGGAATAGCAGCATCCCTTATGTGATGGGGCAACTCCAGAGGCACCGTGTGTGGCTATTAGGTGAGGACATAGACCCTATACAATGTGAATAGTTGTCTGGGTCTGAGGTTGTCCCTAAGGGTTAGTGTGTGTCTAACAGTTGACCCTCGACATTTGCAGGTGACTCTGGCTACCCCAACCTGTCATGGCTACTGACCCCAGTGAGGAATCCCAGGACAAGGGCAGAGGAACGCTACAATCAGGCACATGGGCAAACTAGGAGGGTTATAGAGAGGACCTTCAGCCTCCTGAAGTGCAGGTTCCGGTGCCTCCATATGACAGGTGGTTCCCTATACTACTCACCAAAGAAGGTGCGCCAGATCATCGTGGCCTGCTGCATGCTGCACAACTTGGCTTTGCGACGACAGGTGCCTTTTCTGCAGGAGGATAGTCCAGAAGGAGGTGTTGTGGCAGCTGTGGAGCCTGTGGACAGTGAAGAAGAGGAGGCAGAAGAAGAGGACATAGACAACAGAAACACCGTGATCCAGCAATACTTCTAGGTAGACACAGGTAAGAAGACATCACTGCCTCCTATATCTGATTAAATTGTTCGACCTCTCATCTGTCTGTCACTTTCACCCAGAGTATGGACCCTTATTTGTCACTTTCCCTTTCAATTTCACAGATGTGGTTCCCACTGTGTGACCTCTGCTATGTTACCTCATGGACTAGAGCTGTGCGACATAGGTATGTTGACAATACAATGGACATTGCTATTTCCCTCAGTTATTGCAATTACACATTTGTGAAAGCACAGACTGACTCCAGATTGTTTTGTGATTCAAGGGTATTTATTTAAATGCTAAATTGTGGAGGGGTTTGTAAAATGGGCTGTGGTGATGGTGGAGGAATGTCCATGGCAAAGTCCAGTCTATTGGTCTCACAGGTGCATTGTCCAAAGGGGTATTGGAAGTGGAGCTAGGGCAGTTTAAGGATGGACAGGGTGACAAAGTGGGACAGAAGGATGACAATCAGGGTGGTCTCATTTCCTGGCGGGGTCTTGGCATTGTTCTCTGTCTTTGTCCTGGATCTCAGGGACTGCTTGTGGAGTGGTTCTCCATCTGCAGGGGGTGGGGTGCTGGTGTCATGGTCCTGTGGCGGTGCCTCCTGTCCACTAGCGCCGGCGGAGGTGGTGGGCAGTTCATCATCCAGGCTAGTGTCAGGGGCCCCTTGTTGTGCCACAGTGTCTCTCCTGGTGTTCACAAGTTCCTTCAGCACCCCTACAATGGTGCCCAGGGTGGTATTGATGGATTTTAGTTCCTCCCTGAACCCCAAATACTGTTCCTCCTGCAGCCGCTGGGTCTCCTGAAACTTGGCCAGTACCGTTGCCATCGTCTCCATGATGCTGGAGAGGGCTTCGTGGAGAGTGGGTTCCCTAGGCCTGTCCTTCCCCTGTCGCACAGCAGACCTCCCAGTTCCCCAGTTTTCCTGGGCCTCTGTCCCCTGAACCGTGTGCCCACTACCACTGCCCCCAGGTCCCTGCTGTTGTTGGGTTGGTGGGTTAGTCTGGGTTCCCTGCAGTGATGGACACACCGCTGCTTGATGTGTCCTGGGGACAGAGGTATGGGCCCGCTGGCGGGTGCTGTGCTGGTGTTTCCTGAGGGGGGAGGCTCTGTGGTGGCCTGTGCCAGTGTCAGGGGAACCGACTGTCCCGAGGTCCCTGATGGGCCGGGCTGGTCATCTAGATCCAGTTGGACAGAGCTGCTCTTCTGTGGGTGGAGTGGACATGTCAACTTCATATCCACGTATATGAAGTCTCTGTCGAAGGAGTGTGGGGTAACCTACAAGTTCACCACCCCTTACCACCACCAAAGTAATGGTCTGGTTGAGAGATTCAACCGCACCTTAAAAGGCATGATCATGGGCCTGTCAGAGCCCTTGAGGCGGAAGTGGGACGTCCTCTTACCATGCCTTCTGTTCACCTACAGGGAGGTTCCTCAAAAGGGACTTGGGTTTAGCCCCTTTGAGCTGATTTATGGCCACCCTGTGAGGGGACCTTTGAGTCTGGTTAACGAAGCTTTGGAGAAAGCTCCTAGTAAACCCCCCCAGGATGTATTCAGTTACATGCAGGCGTTGAGAAACCAGACTGCCCGCTTCAGGAGTCTCGCTCAGGAGAACCTGGAAGCAAGCCAGGAGGAAATGAAACGGTGGTATGACCAGAATGCCACTCTGGTCGAGTTTCAACCTGGTCAGAAAGTGTGGGTGATGGCGCCAGTGGAGCCTAGGGTGCTCCAGGATAAGTGGACAGGGCCATTTGAGGTGGTGGAGCACAAGAGTGAAGTCACCTACCTGGTGGACTTGCGGTCTCCAAGGAACCCTTTAAGGGTCCTGCATGTCAACCGCCTCAAACCTCACTTTGAGCGGACTGAACTGTCCATGCTCCTTGCGACAGATGATGGGGTAGAGGAGGAGAGTGAGCCTCTTCCTGACCTCCTGTCTGCAGGAGAAAAAGATGGGTCAGTGGAGGGAGTGATCCTCTCCCCCTCCCTGACTGAGGAGCAGCAAGGTGACTGTCGCCACGTGTTGGGACAGTTTTCCTCACTGTTTTCCCTGAGCCCAGGAGTCACACACTTGTGCACACATGATGTGGACACTGGGGACAGTACACCTATTAAACAGAAGGTTTACAGGGTGACTGACAGGGTCAGGGCATGCATTAAGGATGAGGTATCCAAAATGCTTACCCTAGGGGTTATTGAGCACTCCAGCAGTCCTTGGGCCAGCCCAGTGGTATTGGTCCCAAAGGCTGCTGCACCTGGTGCCACTCCAGAACTCAGGTTCTGTGTGGACTACCGGGGACTCAATGCGGTCAGCAAGACTGACGCACACCCCATCCCCCGAGCTGATGAGCTCGTTGACCGGTTGGGAGCTGCCAAGTACCTCATACGTTTGATTTCACATCTGGGTACTGGCAGATTGCCTTAACTGAGGGGGCCAAGGAGAGGTCAGCATTGTCTACACCAGATGGACACTTTCAATTTAAAGTGATGCCATTTGGGATGAAGAATGCCCCGCCACCTTTCAGAGGTTGGTCAACCAGGTGTTGGCAGGACTGGATGAGTTCAGTGCCGCCTACCTGGATGACATTGCTGTGTTTAGTTCCACATGGGAGGAACACCTGCAACATCTCTGGAGAGTGTTAGAGGCCCTGCAGACGGCAGGCCTCACTATTAAGGCAAGCAAGTGCCAAATAGGGCAGGGTTCTGTGGTGTACTTAGGACACCAGGTGGGGAGTGGCCAGGTGGCACCCCTACAGCCTAAGATTGACACGATTCTGGCTTTGGAGCCTCCCAAGACCCAGACTGAAGTGAGAGCCTTTTTAGGTCTCACAGGATATTACAGGAGGTTTGTTAAGGGATATGGTACCATTGTTACCCCCTTAACTGAGTTGACTTCTAAGAAGCAACCCAGGAAAGTGATCTGGACAGAGGCTTGCCAGAACGCTTTTGATGCCCTGAAGGCTGCCATGTGCACAGCACCGATGCTGAAGGCACCTGACTACTCCAAGGAGTTTGTTGTGCAAACAGACACCTCAGAGCATGGTATTGGAGCAGTACTCTCACAGCTTAGTGAAGAGGGCCTAGATCAACCCATAGCCTTCATTAGCAGGATGTTACTACCCAGGGAACGTAGGTGGAGTGCCATAGAACGTGAAGCGTTTGCTGTGGTCTGGGCACTGAAGAAGCTAAGACCCTACTTGTTTGGGACTCACTTCCGAGTTCAGACCGACCACAGGCCCCTCAGATGGTTAATGCAGATGAGGGGTGAAAATCCAAAACTTTTGAGGTGGTCCATTTCCCTACAGGGGATGGACTTTACGGTGGAACACCGTCCTGGTACAGAACACGCCAGTGCTGATGGTCTTTCCAGGTTCTTCCGCCTTAGTGATGAGCACTCCCATGAGGTTGGGTAGTTGCTCCCCACTTTCAGCTGGGGGGGACACGTGTTAGACTTTTCATCCTTGGCGTGGTCTCCCTTAACTTTTTGCCTCTGTTCCCCAGGTTGTTGATGTGTGCTGTACTCTGATTTTGCTGTTTTTGTTGCTCTGGGCACTTTACCAATGCTAACCAGTGCTAAAGTGCAAGTGCTCCTTTACAAAATGTGTAGGTGATTGGTTTATCCATGATTGGCATATTTGATTTACTAGTAAGTCCCTAGTAACGTGCACTCGAGGTGCCAGGGCCTGTAAATCAAATGCTACTAGTGGGCCTGCAGCACTGGTTGTGCCACCCACATAAGTAGCTCTGTAATCATGACTCAGACCTGCCATTGCAGTGTCTGTGTGTGCAGTTTTACCTGTAAATTCGACTTGGCAAGTGTACCCACTTGCCAGGCCTAAACCTTCCCTTCTCTTACATGTCAGACACCCCTAAGGTAGGCCCTAGGTAGCCCCAAGGGCAGGGTGCAGTGTATGGTTAAGGTAGGACATATAGTAATGTGTTTTATATGTCCTGACAGTGAAATATTGCTAAATTCGTTTTTCACCGTTGCAAGGCTTGTCCCTCTCATAGGTTAACATGGGGGCTACCTTTAAATCTGATTAAATTGTAGATTCCCTTTGGGAGCGGATGGACATGTGGAGTTTGGGGTCTCTGAGCTCACAATTTAAAAATACATCTTTTAGTAAAGTTGATTTTAAGATTGTGCGTTTGAAAATGTCACTTTTAGAAAGTGAGCATTTTCTTGCTTATACCATTTCTGTGACTCTGCCTGTTTGTGGATTCCCTGTCTGGGTCAGTTTGACAGTTGGGCTGGTTGCACCTCACACTAGACAGTGACACAAAGGGAGCTGTGGTGTAGCCCGCATATCCTGATGAGCCATCTGTGCTAGGAGGGAGGGGAGGAGTGGTCACTCGCACCTGAAAGGGCCCTCACACAATGCAGTCTCCAACCCCCTGGTGAGTGTCTGGGGCCTGGCCTGGGCAAGGCAGGATTTCACATACAAAAGAGACTTTACTTTGAAGTAGGCCTCCTTCAAAGGAGAAACTGGGTATTAGAAGGGCACCCAAAACCACAGATTTTAGAAACACTTCTGGAACCAAGAGGAACCTCTGCCTGGAGAAGAGCTGAATAGCTGAGGAAGAAGTGCTTCCCTGCCTGTGACTGTGCTTTGTGGAGCTTTCCTGCAGTGCTGCTTCTGCCAGAGTAAGAGGGCAAAGACTGGACTTTGTGTGCCTTCCATCTTGTGAAGAAATCTCCAAGGGCTTGATTTAGAGCTTGCCTCCTGTTGTTTGAAGTCTCAGGGACAGCAAGAACTTCTCTCTGCCAGCACCTGGAGTCTCTGGAGAGACTCCTGCTCTGACAAGTGGTGCCCTATCCAGTCCCTGGGCCCTTGAAAGGGAAGCTGGTGGAAATCCAAGGAAAACGACTTCGGACGACTTCGGACCGATGCCCCTGCTGAATCCGGTGACACCGCCTGCACCCGACGCCGTGACCTTCGCTGGAACACGATGCTCTTCGCAGGCCCGATGCCGCTGTAGCCTCGGTGAAGTCCGCAACTCCGTGGAAGTAGCCGCACCACGTCGTGACCGACGCCGCTCGAAGTGCGCGGATTCAACGTTTCGCACAGATGCCGCGATCCCCGACTTCGCGCATCGGCTTGTTTTCACTCTTCACCAAAGGTACTGTACTTGGGGGTCTACGCGACTCCGTGTCCGGCGCCGCTGGTGTCGGCTTGTTGGGAACGACTCCGTCACAACGACGTGTCAACACCTCATCGAAGCATTTTTGTTTCTAAGCGCTATTTTTGAGTTTAATCTTTAAAAATTCATAACTTGACTTGTGTATGTTGGATTTTTGTCGTTTTGGTCTTGTTTTGTTTAGATAAATAGTCCCTATTTTTCTAAATTGGTACTGTGACATTTTGTAGTGTTTACATTAAGTTACTGTGTGTGTTGGTACAAATACTTTACACCTAGCACTCTGAAGTTAAGCCTACTGCTCTGCCAAGCTCCCAAAGGGGTAAGCAGGGGTTAGCTGAGGGTGATTCTCTTTTACCCTGACTAGAGTGACTGTCAACCCGAGACCCCATTTCTAACACAAGGTTTTTATATGAACAATCCAGAATTAACATATTATATTTTTGAACAATAAACAACACTCTGTTGGATCTGGGTTTCAAGAACACTATGAACATTGAATAACACTCTATTGAATCTGTGTTTCAAGAAGACTATGAACCTTGAATAACACTCTATTGAATCTGTGTTTTAAGAATTTTATGAACATTGAATAACACTATTGAATCTGTTTTTCAAGAATACTAACATTGACTAACACTCTATTGAATCTGTGTTTCAAGAATACTATGAACATTGAATAATACTCTCCCATTAGTTCTTGGAATAGTCACTGTATTATCACAAAGGTTAAAGAATACCTGGTTTTCTCTGCATGAATGAACTGTACTAGAATCATGAATAACACTGCTATTTCACACTCTGATTAAGAGTTCCAAGACTCAAATGTTCAGGAAATATTATGCACCGCAATCAAACTGCACATCTAGATTTCAATGTCTAGAAAATAATCGTGCACTCTGCTGATCTGTATTTCAAAGGTTAAATGCCTGGAATGAATCGCACACACTGTTGCCGATTCGATTATCAAGAACCAAATGCCATGAAGTGATCGCACGCGCTGCAGATCTGAATGCCAAGAAGTAAATGTCAGGATTGAATGGCGCACACTGTTGCCGATTCGGACTTACAATACAAATGCCATGAAATTATGTTGCGCACTGCAGATCTAAATGCCAAGAAGTAAATGACAGGATTGAATCGCGCACACTGTTGCTGATTCGGAATTCATGATACAAATTCCATGAAATGATCGCGCGCACTGCCGATCTGAATGCCAAGAATTAAATGCTAGGAATGAATCGTGCACACTGATGCTGATTCGGAATTCACAATACAAATGCCATGAAAAGATCGCGCGCACTGCCGATCTGAATGCCAAGAAGTAAATGCTAGGAATAAATCGAGAACACTGTTGCCGATTCGGAATTCATGATACAAATGCCATGAAATGATCGTGTGCACTGCTGATCTGAATGCCAAGAAGTAAATGACAGGATTGAATCGCGCACACTGTTGCTGATTTAGAATTCACGATACAAATTCCATGTGAACGCACGCACTGCCGATCTGAATGCCAAGAAGTAAATGCTAGGAATGAATTGTGCACACTGATGCCGATTCGGAATTCACTATACAAATGCCATGAAATGATCACGCGCACTGCCGATCTGAATGCCAAGAAGTAAATGCTAGCAATGAATCGCGCACACTGTTGCCGATTCGGAATTCATGATACAAATGCCATGAAATGATCGCGCGCACTGCTGATCTGAATGCCAAGAAGTAAATGCTAGGAATGAATTGTGCACACTGTTGCCGATTCGGAATTCACAATACAAATGCCATGAAATGATAGTGCGCACTGCCGATCTAAATGCCAAGAAGTAAATGACAGGATTGAATCGCGCACACTGTTGCCGATTCGAAATTCACAATACAAATGCCATGAAATGATTGCGCGCACTGCCGATCTGAATGCCAAGAAGTAAATGCTAGGAAAGAATCGCACACACTGTTGCCGATTCGGAATTCACTATACAAATGCCATGAAATGATCGCGCTCACTGCCGATCTGAAAATCAAGAATTAAATGCCAGGAAAACAATCGCACACGCAGTGTCAGGTTTAGGCCCAAAACTCGAGTGTCATTGGAAACGGAGTTGGGGGCCTAACCCGACCTCTGCCTTACCGCCCTGCTGGAAGATCACCAAAGAAACGAGGGCAGGCCTGGAAATGACTGGGTAGGCCCCGGGACGGGAACTCTGGAAAATGCTGCTGCTCTGCACCAGGAGCTCTGAATAGTGAGAACGTGGAGCTGGGCTGGCTCCCTTATATAGAGCCAAGCCCCGCCCACGAGCCAAACCCAACCATGCTGCAAGAAAGACTTCTAGAAGGTCTTAAAATAAAGGACCACAACCTGTAGTCCTGCAAACAAGCCTTGCAAATGAACAATGAATTACAAACAGCATTAATGACTTTTCAAGGTAGAAGCTCTGCAATGCAAAAAGTTAACATACTGCATAGAGACACAATGCATGAAATATGCCTTTGCATAATGACTGGGTTTTTGCATTTACGTCGCCTGTAGAGCGCACACTGTCCTGATGTTGACACAATTTCACGCAAGGGGAGCAACCCTTTTGGCAAGAGTCACTCCCCTGGGGGAGGGCAGATTTATTTTAGGCCATTTCTGCTCCCCTTGGGGGCAGATTGGCCTATTTCCATTGGACCAATATGCCCCCAGGGGGGCAGAAACCATTTAGGTACCAGGGATTGGTGTGTGTGTTTTGTTTGGGGGGGCAGCCCCTTGGGCAAAAGTTGCTCCTCATGGGGACACATTACTATTGGCCATATCTGCCCCATTTGGGGGCAGATCGGCCTATTTTTGGAAGGCCCATCTCTCCCCAAGGGGGACAGAAAGCCCACCGGAGACCAAGGAAGAATTGTTTTTTCAAAATAAGAGGGTGCTAATGTTGTTCTGCCCACCTGGGGGCAGATGGGGCCATTATCCCCAATCCACACCAGGAGGGGCAGAAAGTCTACTATATGCCAGGGAATTAAAAAAATAAATAAATTGTGGGGTTGGGTGGGGGCTACCAACCAGTATGTGCCTGGTTATGCCCCCACCCCAACTGAAGGTGGTAACAGTCTTTCAGCTCTCCCCCTACACACTAAAACATCTTATTCCATGGAAAGCAGGAGGTAATTTCATTACTTGGGGTTTTGGTTTTACATTTGGGCCATGAGTGCTTGGCTAACTCTTAAAATCATCCCACTTGGAATGGTGTGGGCTGCACTTTTTGGACTTTGGGACGCTGTCATGTAGAAAAATCCACAAGACCTAGACACATCTGAAAACTAAATATCTGGGTGATTCCAGGGTGGTGTGCTTCACACGCACTCGCACCATTTTCTTACCCACAATGACCTGCAAACCTACAATTTTGCTGGAAATCACACATTTTTCCCACATTTTTGTGATTGAACCTTCCGGAATCTGTAGGATTCCACAAAATTCCTACCACCCAGCATTGTCTCATCTATACCAATAAAAAGTCTGCCACGCTTTTCAGCCTAAAAATTATACCTATTTTTCACTCTTTATATTTCAGCAAATGAATTGCTGTACACCAGGTATAGAATGAAAACCCATTGCAAGGTGCAGCTCATTTATTGGTTCTAGGTACCTAGGGTTCTTGATGAACCTACAAGCCCTATATATCCCTGCAACCAGAGGAGTCCACTTTTACACTGCACTTAAGTAACTTATAAGTCACCTATATGTCTAACCTTTACCTGGTAAAGGTTAGGTGCAAAGTTACTTAGTGTGAGGGCACCCTGGCACTAGCCAAGGTGCCCCCACATTGTTCAGAGCCAATTCACTGAACTTTGTGAGTGCGGGGACACCATTACACGTGTGCACTACATATAGGTCACTACCTATATGTAGCTTCACCATGGTAACTCCGAATATGGCCATGTAACATGTCTATGATCATGGAATTGCCCCCTCTATGCCATCCTGGCATTGTTGGTACAATTCCATGATCCCAGTGGTCTGTAGCACAGACCCTGGTACTGCCAGACTGCCCTTCCTGGGGTTTCACTGCAGCTGCTGCTGCTGCCAACCCCTCAGACAGGCAGCTGCCCTCCTGGGGTCCAGCCAGGCCTGGCCCAGGATGGCAGAACAAAGAACTTCCTCTGAGAGAGGGTGTGACACCCTCTCAACTTGGTAACCAAAACTGATGCTCACCCTATACCCAGGGCAGATGAGCTCATAGATACACTGGCATCTGCCAAGTATCTAAGCACTTTTGATTTGACTGCAGGGTATTGGCAGATCAAATTGTCAGAAGATGCTAAACCTAAGACTGCATTTTCTACCATTGGAGGACATTACCAGTTTACTGTAATGCCTTTTGGTTTGAAAAATGCACCTGCCACTTTTCAGAGGTTGGTGAACACAGTCCTGCAAGGGCTGGAAGCTTTCAGTGCAGCATATTTGGACGATATAGCTGTCTTTAGCTCCAGCTGGGATGATCACCTGGTCCACCTATGGAATGTTTTAGAGGCTCTGCAAAAGGCAGGCCTCACTATCAAGGCTTCAAAGTGCCAGATAGGGCAGGGTAAGGTGGTTTATCTGGGACACCTTGTTGGTGGGGAACAGATTGCACCACTTCAGGGGAAAATCCAAACTATTATTGATTGGGTTCCCCCTACCACTCAGACTCAGGTGAGAGCCTTCCTAGGCCTCACTGGGTATTACAGGAGGTTCATTAAGAACTATGGCTCCATTGCAGCCCCTCTTAATGACCTCACATCCAAGAAAATGCCTAAAAAGGTACTGTGGACAGCAAGCTGTCAGAAAGCTTTTGAGGAGCTGAAGCAGGCCATGTGCTCTGCACCTGTCCTAAAAAGCCCTTGTTACTCTAAAAAATTCTATGTCCAAACTGATGCATCTGAATTAGGAGTAGGGGCAGTCCTATCACAACTTAATTCTGAGGGCCAGGATCAACCTGTTGCTTTTATTAGTAGGAGGTTGACCCCTAGAGAAAAGCGTTGGTCTGCCATTGAGAGGGAGGCCTTTGCTGTGGTCTGGGCTCTGAAGAAGTTGAGGCCATACCTGTTTGGCACTCACTTCATTGTTCAGACAGACCACAAACCTCTACTTTGGCTAAAACAAATGAAAGGTGAAAATCCTAAATTGTTGAGGTGGTCCATATCCCTACAGGGAATGGACTATACAGTGGAACATAGACCTGGGAGTAGCCACTCCAATGCAGATGGACTCTCCAGATATTTCCACTTAGACAATGAAGACTCATCAGGTAATGGCTAGTCTTATTGTCCTTCGTTTGGGGGGGGTTGTGTAGGAAAGTACCATCTTGCCTGGCATGTTACCCCCATTTTTCACTGTATATATGTTGTTTTAGTTGTATGTGTCACTGGGACCCTGGTAACCCAGGGCCCCAGTGCTCATAAGTGTGCCTGAATGTGTTACCTGTGTAGTGACTAACTGTCTCACTGAGGCTCTGCTAATCAGAACCTCAGTGGTTATGCTCTCTCATTTCTTTCCAAATTGTCACTGACAGGCTAGTGACCATTTTTACCAAGTTACATTGGCTTACTGGAACACCCTTATAATTCCCTAGTATATGGTACTGAGGTACCCAGGGTATTGGGGTTCCAGGAGATCCCTATGGGCTGCAGCATTTCTTTTGCCACCCATAGGGAGCTCTGACAATTCTTACACAGGCCTGCCACTGCAGCCTGAGTGAAATAACGTCCACGTTATTTCACAGCCATTTTACACTGCACTTAAGTAACTTATAAGTCACCTATATGTCTAACCTTTACCTGGTAAAGGTTAGGTGCAAAGTTACTTAGTGTGAGGGCACCCTGGCACTAGCCAAGGTGCCCCCACATTGTTCAGAGCCAATTCACTGAACTTTGTGAGTGCGGGGACACCATTACACGCGTGCACTACATATAGGTCACTACCTATATGTAGCTTCACCATGATAACTCTGAATATGGCCATGTAACATGTCTATGATCATGGAATTGCCCCCTCTATGCCATCCTGGCATTGTTGGTACAATTCCATGATCCCAGTGGTCTGTAGCACAGACCCTGGTACTGCCAGACTGCCCTTCCTGGGGTTTCACTGCAGCTGCTGCTGCTGCCAACCCCTCAGACAGGCAGCTGCCCTCCTGGGGTCCAGCCAGGCCTGGCCCAGGATGGCAGAACAAAGAACTTCCTCTGAGAGAGGGTGTGACACCCTCTCCCTTTGGAAAATGGTGTGAAGGCAGGGGAGGAGTAGCCTCCCCCAGCCTCTGGAAATGCTTTGTTGGGCACAGATGTGCCCAATTCTGCATAAGCCAGTCTACACCGGTTCAGGGACCCCTTAGCCCCTGCTCTGGCGTGAAACTGGACAAAGGAAAGGGGAGTGACCACTCCCCTGACCTGCACCTCCCCTAGGAGGTGTCCAGAGCTCCTCCAGTGTGCTCCAGACCTCTGCCATCTTGGAAACAGAGGTGCTGCTGGCACACTGGACTGCTCTGAGTGGCCAGTGTCACCAGGTGACGTCAGAGACTCCTGCTGATAGGCTCCTTCAGGTGTTAGTAGCCTTTCCTCTCTCCTAGGTAGCCAAACCGTCTTTTCTGGCTATTTAGGGTCTCTGTCTCTGGGGAAACTTTAGATAACGAATGCATGAGCTCAGCCGAGTTCCTCTGCATCTCTCTCTTCACCTTCTGATAAGGAAACGACCGCTGACCGCGCTGGAAGCCTGCAAACCTGCAACATAGTAGCAAAGACGACTACTGCAACTCTGTAACGCTGATCCTGCCGCCTTCTCGACTGTTTTCCTGCTTGTGCATGCTGTGGGGGTAGCCTGCCTCCTCTCTGCACCAGAAGCTCCGAAGAAATCTCCCGTGGGTCGACGGAATCTTCCCCCTGCAACCGCAGGCACCAAAAAGCTGCATTACCGGTCCCTTGGGTCTCCTCTCAGCACGACGAGCAAGGTCCCTCGAATCCAGCGACACTGTCCAAGTGACCCCCACAGTCCAGTGACTCTTCAGCCCAAGTTTGGTGGAGGTAAGTCCTTGCCTCACCTCGCTGGGCTGCATTGCTGGGAACCGCGACTTTGCAGCTACTCCGGCCCCTGTGCACTTCCGGTGGAAATCCTTCGTGCACAGCCAAGCCTGGGTCCACGGCATTCTAACCTGCATTGCACGACTTTCTAAGTTGGTCTCCGGCGACGTGGGACTCCTTTGTGCAACTTTGGCGAGCACCGTTTCACGCATCCTTGTAGTGCCTGTTTCTGGCACTTCTCTGGGTGCTACCTGCTTCAGTGAGAGCTTTTTGTCTTGCTCGACGTCCCCTCTCTCTGCAGGTCCAATTTGCGACCTCCTGGTCCCTCCTGGGCCCCAGCAGCATCCAAAAATGCCAAACGCACGATTTGCGTGTAGCAAGGCTTGTTGGCGTCCTTCTGGCGGGAAAATACTTCTGCACGACTCTCCAAGGCGAGTAGGATCCGTCCACCAAAGGGGAAGTCTCTAGCCCTTTTCGTTCCTGCAGAAACTTCAGCTTCTTCTGTCCAGTCGAAGCTTCTTTGCACCCGCAGCTGGCATTTCCTGGGCATCTGCCCATCTCCGACTTGCTTGTGACTTTTGGACTTGGTCCCCTTGTTCCACAGGTACCCTAGATTGGAAATCCACAGTTGTTGCATTGCTGGTTTGTGTCTTTCCTGCATTATTCCTCTAACACGACTACTTTGTCCTTAGGGGAACTTTGGTGCACTTTGCACTCACTTTTCAGGGTCTTGGGGAGGGTTATTTTGCTAACTCTCACTATTGTCTAATAGTCCCAGCGACCCTCTACAAGGTCACATAGGTTTGGGGTCCATTCGTGGTTCGCATTCCACTTTTGGAGTATATGGTTTGTGTTGCCCCTATCCCTATGTTTCCCCATTGCATCCTATGGTAACTATACATTGTTTGCACTGTTTTCTAAGACTATACTGCATATTTTTGCTATTGTGTATATATATCTTGTGTATATTTCCTATCCTCTCACTGAGGGTACACTCTAAGATACTTTGGCATATTGTCATAAAAATAAAGTACCTTTATTTTTAGTATACCTGTGTATTGTGTTTTCTTATGATATTGTGCATATGACACTAAGTGGTACTGTAGTAGCTTCACACGTCTCCTAGTTCAGCCTGAGCTGCTCTGCTAAGCTACCATTATCTATCAGCCTAAGCTGCTAGACACCCTATACACTAATAAGGGATAACTGGGCCTGGTGCAAGGTGCAAGTACCCCTTGGTACTCACTACAAGCCAGTCCAGCCTCCTACATCCAGCAGATGTAATGGTATATTGCAGAGTAAAATGTGGAGAAAAATTGATGTTTTTTTCACCTCAATTTCAATATTTTTTTTCATTTCAGCTGTTATTTTCTGTATGTAGGATCTACACAAATTTCCCCTGCCGAATTCCGAAATTTGTCTACTTTTCAGAAATGTTTAGCTTTCTGGGTTGCAGCATTGGTTTCATACCCATTTCTGTCACTAACTGGAAGGAGACTGAAAGCACCAAAAATAGTAAAAATCGGGTATATTGCACTAAAATGCCAAAATTGTGTTGAAAAATTGGGTTTTCTGATTCAAGTCTGCCTGTTCCTGAAAGCTGGGAAGATGGTGATTTTAGATCTGCAAACCTTTTGTTGATGCCATTTTCAGGGGAAAAAAACACAAGCCTTCTTCTGTAGCCCTTTTTTCCCATTTGTTTACGAAAACTAAATGTTTGCTGTATTTTGGCTAATTTCTTGGTCTCCCACAGAGGAACCCACAAACTCAGGGAATCCCTAGAACCCCTGGGATGTTGGAAAAAAAAGGGCGCAAATTTGGCGTGGGTAGCTTATGTGAACAAAAGGTTATGAGGGCCTAAGCACGAACTGCCACAAATAGCCAAAAAAAAGGCCTGGCACCTGAGGGGCAAAGGCATGGAAGCGATGGGGTTAATGTTATGTTATGTTAAAATTGCTTATATAGCGCCTAAACTGCCAAGGGGCCTCGTAGCGCTTATACTGCAACGCAGACTTGTCACTGTTCATAGTCGCATGTAAAATCACGCTCTAAATAGCCAGGTTTTTAAGGCCTTCCTGAAGGGGATCTCTTGAGAACTTAATCTAATATTAAGAGGAACGCTTTTCCAGAGTATAGCACCTTGATATGACAACGACCTACCTCCCCATCTTGCTTTCTTCACTGTTGGAACTGTGACCAACATAGCTGAGGGGTATCTGAGAGGTCTGCCCGGAGTGTAAAAAGAGGCCAATGTTTTGAGCATTTCAGGGCCTTGATTGAATAAAGCTCTATGAATATGGCATAATGCCTTGAATTGAATCCTTTTGTCTACTGGGAGCCAATGTAATGAAGAGATTCTGGTCCATATGGATTGTTGCTTAGGTGCTTTTAAAAGCAGTTGTGCAGCTGCATTTTGCACCCTCTGTAATCTTTGTATTACGTATCTTGGTGATCCTACAAACAGAGCATTGCTATAATCAAGACAAGATCCTATCAATGCCTGAATAACCAATCTTCTGGCTAGAAAAGGCAGGATTGCTAAAACCTTCCTCAAAGTCCTAAGCAGGGCAAAGGAAGTTCCAGCTACTCTATTGGCGTGTTGCGACATTGAGAGTTGGGGGTCCAACCATGCCCAAAGACTTTTTATAAAATGTTTAGGGGGCGGGAGAGTGGCCACTCCTGTTGTTATGCTAGGATTAGCTAATGAATTTTTTGTTTGCCCAAAGAACATAACCTCAGTTTTTCCATCATTGAACTTCAATTTACTTCTCGACATCCATACAGCAACTGCTTTTAGGCAAGGACCTTATGCTGTCCCCAAATCCGGTTGAGTATTGGAAAGGAAGACAATAAGTTGAGTATCATCTGCATATGATACTAAGTTCAGACCAAATGGCTCATCTGTGTCTCCGCTAATGGCAGCATATGGATATTAAAAAGCAGAGGGCTCAGGGCAGAACCCTGTGGGACTCCACAGCTGCTGATGATACGCCTGGAAGTACACGATCTGTCTAGCATCTGGAAGGATCTTCCTTGAATAAAGGATAGGATCCAATCTAAGGCTACTCCAGAGATTCCAATCCCCCGCATTCTATCTTTAAGAATGTTAAGGTAAACCGTATCGAATGCCGCACTCAGATCTAGGAGGATGATGGCTGTTTCAATTCCTTTGTCCATCCTCTTTTTTGCTTCCTCCGTGATCGCAATCAGGGCGGTTTCTGTCCCATGCAGTGGTCTAAAACCCATCTGTGTGGGGTGTAAGATCTTTCTCTCTTCCAGAAGAGTAGAGAGCTGAGTATGTACATGCTTCTCTGCAAGTTTAGCCATTATAGGTAACAGTGAAATCGGTTGGTAGTTATTCAATAGCTTTGAATCCAAATTAGTTTTTTTAGGAGAGGCTTAACAATGGCCTGTTTCCATAGGTCTGCTACTGCTCCAGATGATAGTGAAGCATTAATAAGATTTGTAATTACCGGACCTAACACATGTATTCCCATGAAGAGAATCTGAGGAGGAGCCGGATCCAAAGGAGAGCCTGATTTAGTGGATTCCAGTAATTTATCGTAGTTACTCTATCCGTACTAATAGGAGTAACGTTTGTTAAAATAACCTCTTCCCTACCCTCCTGATCCCTAACAGAATGGTCTCCTATTAGAGTATTAGAGAAGGATACATAAATATCCTGAATTTTTTCATGAAAAAAAATTGCCAGATCATCAACATGTTGCTGCGGGGAGTCCATAATTTCTGACTCCTCAAAGAGATGAATAATATCTTTTAAGGCCTTAAACATCTCCTTAGGAGAATTAGCTGCTGCTTCAATTCTTCAAGAATAATATTGAGCCTGTGCATTTTTGATTTCTATATGATAAACTCGAATCAGATTCTTATATTCCTTTTTCATGGAATCATCTGGCGTTTGCCTCCATTTCCTCTCTTGCTTCCTACATTCTTTTTTCTTCTCAAGTAAGCTTGAGGTAAACCATGGGGAAGACTTCTTCAGTAGCTGCTTTCTAGAGCCAGAGAGGGGTATGAGTTCATCCAAGCTATCACTGATCCATTTATTAAAAGAGTGTATCAAGTCTGTTATATTATTTGTGTTTAGGTTTTCTGATCTATTTTTTGCAGTGAGTCAATAAACTCAGGGGCCTTTAGTTTGTGCCATTTCCTTTTGCGTGGGGGGGTCCTGACACTCATGATCTTATCCCGAGAAATGGTTAGTTCGAATTCTAGCAAATAGTGATCAGACCATGCTAGCGGACGGGATGATAGAAATTCTAATCCTGAAACGTTGGAGAATTCCAGATTAATAAAAACAAAGGAAAACAACAACACAGCAACAACCTAATACACCACAAAAAACAGTAAAAGTAACGCAACTGCAGTATGCGAAAACAATAATAGTATGAATTAGTGCAGCACAAAAACACAGCACCACAAAAAACAACACACCACCACCACAGCAAAATGCAACAAACAAATATGCCCATATATTCTAGTTAGTTTGGGCTGGGCTGTTCCCCTGGGGAACAGGGTCAAGACTGATTTGCATATCGCTGGGTCCAAACTGGGATTGGTGGTGAACAATAGAATTGATGGATTAAACCCAGATCTGTGATCGGGAGGTGAATATTTGATTGGTTCCGCATTCCGTCCATCATTTGTGTTTTTTTGCAATTGTTCTTGTTAGACATTGTGATCTCCACTAATCTGCTTAGTAAGCAGTGCTTGCACCAAGCGCTGCCTTAACCTACCCTCAAACTGATGTCACAGCACATCCAAAAATGTCGTGTAATCTGGCCCATGGCGCTTTAAAAAGCCATAATTTCATTACAACACATTCCCTTAAATATGTTCAAGTTCATGTAAACGTATAAAAGTTATCACAGAAAAATGTTAATCTGAAACAAAGGTTGCTGGTGAGCAGAATAACCTCCTTTCTGGTTTCTTCCGTGAACATAAAACGCACAGCATGCTGCATCTTTTTAGTTGCCCATAGAAACTGTTCATGGAAAAGTCAGTTATCACCAGATACCGAAATCCAATTTTCTGCATCCTAAGATTGTACTCTATAATGGGCATTAATGTTCAGATGGCTGTATTAAACGCAGTCTCTCTAACCCAGGCAGCAAAGTAACAGGAAGGATGCAGGAAAGCATTTTAGTCCTGAACATCCATTATGCCCCGCATTGAAATACGTGATGGGTATCTCCACAGCATTAGATAGCACTGTTTCTAAGTGCATCGTACTCCTGCATAGCCTAGTATTTATTGGAAATTATACAGTGCGGCGCCCAAGTCTGCTTTGGAACTGTCTATTGGAGGACTGTACCAATGCAAAAACAAAGACAGCTTTTTAAAGTCATGAGAATAATGTTGACAATGTCAATTGTGTGAATGTTTGAATAATATAATTGTCCTGAACTTCTGATTTGTGACAAAGATATTTTACCAACATCCAAATTACAGTTGTAATTGCACTGTTAAAGATGCCAATGTAAATACTGTGGTGGAAGACTGTTTTCATGCTTTTGTATGAAATAATATTTGACTATTTTATTGTTTGGTACGCAATATACTACTCTGCTTTATACAGTTGTATAACATTATCTGCAATTTTTTTTAAATAAATCAGGATAGTTACTAGTTATATGAAAACATGAATTACTCGTCTACTATTGTGCAAAAGTTCAGTCAAGTTGCAGGCCCCGAGCTCGCCAGCACCACGTATAAAGCCTTGTTTAGAGCTCAGAAGACAATACTCCAACAAAATTGACGAACATCCTGTCCGCCGTCCTACAAGTACCACTGGATATACTGCACTTGTAATACGGCACAAACAACATCCCCCTAGATTGTGCGGGTTATCTCCTCTGCCAAAGGTCTAAACAAGGCCCATATTAAGATTATTAAACAAGTACAGAGTTCAGGTGTACAGAGTACATGCCTTCTATACATGAGGGATGGTAAATAGCTGCACTCATATGCTTATAGTTTGTATGAAGTTCATCTGAAGAAGGAATCAGTGTTATTCAAAAAGCATTTTCCTTTCACCATCTGAATGCACAATAATTTCAGCTTCTCATTTATCATAGTACACTTTAGTGTTTCGATTTGCAGACTGGGCTAACACAAATAAAAGTTAAGATTTAATTAAAAATTAAAAATCATAAATGATGTCACTGAACACACAATATTACAAGAATAAATAAATAGCACAAAATTCAAAATATTTTGAAATATGACTTCATAACAGACGTGTTACACGTAAACTCATACACTTTTCGTGTCTCAATCATGGAACATCAGACGTTATCTTCTTTCACCCAAACTACAAATGTAACTCAACTACACATTTTCCTTACCACCTTTTTCCTCTTTCTCATCACATCCTTTAACTATTCAGGAAAACCAATTATTAGAGACAGATGCCACGAGACATATCACAGAAACGGGTGCTCTCCTCTGGTGTGTTTTCAAACCCATTTTCTTAGGGTGCACCTGGCAAAGACTGGGGCTGTGTTCTAGACTCAAATACAAAATGTGATTTCACATCACACGTTTTAACTTTTCTAGGAGATGCCGACTAATTTACTTGTCTAAGAAATTAGGGCCTGATTTGGAGTTTGGTGAATGGGTTACACCATCACATTGTAATGCCTGCCTTATTGCTAGTGCTGTAAAATATAATGCACTAGTAATACAGTGGACATGAGATCCGTCATGTTCATGAGAGAGTAACTCGTCCACCAAACTCTAAAACAGGTATTTAACACCTATTGCTTCCTCAGACTTATCTACAGTTGAAGGTAAGGACCTTGCATTGTGGCCTAAGTCAATTTTCTCAATTAATCAGAAGTAATTGTCTTTCTCGTGCAAGGGGGCTCCAAAAGTGACAAGTACAGAAACCCAACAGAGGTGCAGTGCTAGGTTTGGAGGAAGCCAAGAGGAGGTCCCGGAGGAATTGTCATGCTCGGTACCAGGCAGGATCGATGGGTTTAGGATAATAAAGACAGCTGGGAGAGATGTAAATGGTAGACCCAAGAGGATATTCCTCTTACAAAGTGTAAAATGTGTCTTTCTGTTTCTACTCAAACCTCACAGGTACCCATCTGAAAATGAGGATTACTTAACCCATCACTTTAAGTAAGTGGCATCATTTAGATTTATGCTTCTTCCTTTCCATGAAATAGTGAGCATGGAACCACTTAGTGCTAGCAGAAAATCAGCAAATGTGAGTTGAAAGACATTCTAGCAATTGCCACAACAACTGGGAAGTGGTGGCCTTATTTTAAATGTAAAAACTTACTCCGTTGGAGCTGGTACCTCTGAGCTACACTCCTACAAGCAGTTTGCAGACACTGTTCTCTCTTGTCTTGCTTCCTGTTTCAGAAGAGCGACAGGAAAAACAGAAATTCTAAGGGAGGGATCTGATTAACCCAGAATTCCTCCTGACACTCTGCATTACACAGCCTCGACCGGGCACAACTTTCTACATGCCATGATGGAAGTACAACTTTAATGTGGTGCACTCCGTGCCCTGCTCAGGTGTGGCATTGAGCCTCAATCTCAAGTACTCCAGGAATTCTGCATCAGCCGTAGGTTTCAAGAGTACTCTTGAAAACCTTTGTGAACTGGGAATTCTGGCCATGAGAAGTACTGTCCTCATAAGTAATTGTACTATGTGTAAATGACATAAAGAGAACTGTCTTAGCATGCCTTACCCTGTATACATTTGCAATTTACTTTACTTTTAATCGGGCTGAGAAATATAAGCAACAAACATTACAAGCATATTTGTTGCTAATCTTTCAATTTCTTTGGGTTATTCACATGGATCTGGTAATGGAAACATTCACTTCCCTTTTGTCCCAGACCCCTGTGAAAGCAATGATAATAGACTGTGCAAAGACACTCTCCACGTTTCCATTTGTTTCAGACAGTTTCCATTTATTTTAGACAGTTTCAGGTAAGAGACCGGGTCACAGGTGCTCCTGGACAGTACAACAGCCTTCCTGCCGAGCTACTAGCTGCTCTGCGTATCCTTGATTAATGTCCTTTAATTTTCAGGCTGCTCATCTTCAGGCTGGCAGGCAGCTACACTAGATTTTCCAGGGCTGAAAAACAACCTTCAAACACCTGGCTTATGTGTGTGGTCCAAGCTTCTCTGATGACAACAATGTCTTTGGCAATCTCTCTCCAGTTAGGAAACACATAACGGACTTCAGGTCCATTATCAGTCTGAAGCAGGTCATTTTTAAAATCAGTTCCTTTCCACATGTAAACCATGTAGGGGATCATACCAATGAAATAATTTAGACATTTTAAGTCGAGATCAGTCTAAAAGATGCCCAATCCAATGTGTAGATTCACAGCAGGATTTTCTAAAGTTTATAGGACCATTAGAATAACTTCAGTTCTAAACCTTGCACTTTGGCAAGAAGTTGGCTAAAATACTTTTCGGTACATTCTCGAGTCTCCTTGTGGTAGTATTTCATGCCAAGGGCATGCTAATATATTCAAACTCGGAAACGTTTTTGGTCCATACAAGTTTCTTCACCTGGGAGGAGAGTGACACAGGAGTGAGCTGCTCATTCCCCAAGAGCCATGGTTGGAGGTGTTGCTAGCATCCTCTAAGTGCACGAATGAACAAAATTCATGCAAACCAAGTACAAAATGTTGTGGTTGGGTTTACTTTCCAGTGCAAATCATTCCACATAGCACCTTAAAATGCATCAGCTTACAATAGCGAGAAACAGCACTATATGATAGCGGTTGTGATTCTATTTTACCCTCATCATTTGACGCAACACAGTGGAGCAACGTTGCTTACTTTGCTTACAGCACTGTTTCTAAGAGATTCCACTGCATCATTTACTGGGGCTGCTTTTAACACCTGTTCAGAGCAGGCGTTAAAAGGGGGCACACACGTGGTTACAATGGGCCCCTACGTACTTTTCAGGATTAGCAGCAACATTTTGGCGCTAACCCTGAATGATACATCAATAACGTCAAAAATATTGATGCTATTGCCCCCTACCCTGCGTCATGGTACGTCATATTCTGAATTCAGCGCACACATAGTGGCGAAAGTAGGCACTAAGGGGCGGAGGAAAAGTGGGGCAGCACTGGGTGCAGCGCTACTTTTCTTAAATCTGCCCCTATGTATTTTGCCTTTTGTGAACTTCACATGAAAGGGAACAATTAGCTTTTTAAAGAATGAAACAGTGGCTTACCACTGTTACACAAATGAAGTAGTTAGGCATCTGAAGATGCTAAGCTCACTTATTTTATTATACATATTAGAAGGAATCTTTTTATTTTAAAAAATGTATTATTTTTTACTGAATTGTCCAGAAAGTCTTGTTTGGCAGCATATGACTAGCTTCTTCCAGTTTATCATTATTACATTTGCATAAATGCCAACATTTTAGACCAGAAAGGTGGGAGATTTTCCCTCCAAAAATCTGGTAAATGTGTTTTGATCCTGTCTTCCATCGAAGTAGAGGTGATTCTATGTGAGAAAAAAACAATTTTTTGCATATCAAATCAGCAGTCTCCCATCTAAATTGGGGATGTTGGCATGCATGCATTTGCGCACTGCTTTTTGGGATCTTCCTGCCTCTTCAATGTTGCTCAGTTGGTAGCACAGCCTGTTTTTAGCCAATTTGCACTCTTCCTTAAACTAAAGCAAATAGTGTTTAGCAATGACTTTAGAAACTTGCGATTTTAAAGCACCGAACAGTTCGTTGTGTGTCCAGCCTTCAGGAAACAATTAAAATGTCAAGGTACCTCTTGTGGTTAATGTCCCTGCAAGAGAGAGAGATGGGAGTTTTGTCTAGCTGCAGCTTTGACTCGCCATAAAGTAGTGGAGAGGGTTAATAGGTCTGCCGCAAAGAACAGAACTATATTTTATGTTGATAGCTGAGTGGATTAGTAAAGAAAGCCTTTAAAAGCGCTTTAAAACAAATGTATGTATGTGAAAGGGGGGGCTATATAGATATGAGGGGCACATTTGACGGTTGGCAGTGAGCGAATCCAAGGAGGTGGTCATGGGTTGGGGGGGTGCCAAAAAAGACTGTTGCACAGGGCGCTACCAGCACTAAGGCCAGCCCTGGGTCAGACCACCCAAGTCTGTTAGCATGAGAGGAAGATAATGTATTTTAGTGGTAGAAGTCGAAAGGAAAATTGTGATGGGCTACAGTCCATCAAAGTTGGTTTGCGCTCTCTGTCTGGAAACATCTGTGCATTCACTTGCCTGCGGGAGAGCACATGGGAACCTACAGTGGTCTCCATCTGATGGATCTTGTAGTAGACTGGGAGGCAAAAGAGTTTTTAGTAGGTGTCGACATCACTGACAAACTGGAGTTGAGGCATTGTCGCCAATCAGCGGGAGTTATCAGTGGTGTATCGTCATTGAGCCACGACCTCAGGAAAGCTTAGGCACCATGCGGTACTCGGTGAAGGCTTAGGCTTGGAGCTAACTTTAGATGGTGAGGTGTTGTCGTTAAGAAGTACTCCGGGAAGGTTTCGGGATCAGACAGTGCTCGGGGAAGGCTTTGGAGTTCAGCAGCACTTAAGATGAGCGATGTGTCACAGTTGAGCGGTTTGCTCCGGTTTAGATGGGTACAACTGTGTCAAAGCTTCAACATTGAGCATTGTAGCATAGGGAAAACCTACTTACAAGGGCCCAGGACTGGATTGGCACAACATGAAAGGGCAGGAGTCACAGGATGGCAGAATCAATGTGCTCTTGGAATGATGTAGGCAGTCTTTGATGTCACTGGGACTGCAGACAAGGAAGCAAGCCAGCAAGCCCTTGGAATCACTTGGTATTGGGGATGTAGACATTCAGGTCCAGTCCTTCTCACCACCAAGGAAGGAGGACAGCATGGGTACAGCAGGCAGGAGTCCAGCAAGGTCCAGCATAGTCCATCAGAATGACATTCCTTTCAGCAGTACAGCAGTTTTTCTTCATGGTAGAATGTGCTCAGGTCCAGAACTGTACCAATTTGGTGGGGTTATGTGCCCAGTACTTATAAATAGTTGAGCCTTTGAAGTGGGGGAGACTTCAAAGAGAGGCCTTTAAGGTGCACGAGGATCCTGCCCTTCCTTCCTTGTCTCCAGACACTCTCCAGGTAGATATGCAGCTCTTTATGTGGTGACAGGCACAGCCGTATTCAGTTGTAAGTGTCAGGTCGTAACCTCCCATCTAGCCCAGGAAGGCGCATCACCCTGGTGATGGGAAATCAGGGAGTAAATGTCACACTCCAGCTCCCTTTGTGTGTGACTGCCTAGAGGTAATGCGCAAAGCCCAGCAGTCACCCACCCCAGACATGTATTTAGAGGCAGGTAGAGGCACAGAATGGTTAAAGTAGAAAATGGCAACTTTCTAAAAGTGGATGTTTTAGACTTACAATCTAAAATCCGACTACACCATGAGTTGTGGTTTTAAGTTATGAGTCCAGAGACACTGACTTACAAAATTCTGTCTTTTGCAATTGAGGTTACACTTAAAGGCTGCTTCAAGGTAACCCCAATGCTCACCTATGGGAGAAGGGGGTAGGGAAAAACAAATTTAATAGTTTTTTACTACCAGTACGTTTCAGGTTCATGTCCAACTTTTTAAATACACTGCACCCTGCCCTTGGGGCTCACTAGGGTGTACCTTAGTGGTGACATATATAATAAAAATGAAGGGTTTGGCCTGGCAAGTGGGTGCAGTGGTCAAGTTGAAATGGTAGATTGAGCTGCACACAGGCCCTGCAGTGGCAGGCCTGAGACATGTTTATTTAAGGGGCTACTGTAATAGGTGGCACAATCAGTGCTGGAGGCCCACTAGCAGCATTTAATTTACAGACCCTGGGCACATATACTGCACTTTACCAGGGATCTGGAAAGAAATTACATATGTCAATTGTGGATAAGCCAATCTCACTATGTTTTAGGATACAGAAAGCCTGCACTATGGTTTTGGGTCAGCAGTCGTAAAGTGCACAGCATCCTAAGGCCAGCAAAAATGACATTAGCAAAACAATAGGTCAGAAGGCAAAAAGTTATGGGAAACGATGCCAAGGTTGCCAGGTATAACTCACCCACAAGCAGTAGGTAAGATATTATACTCATGTTAGCTGAGCTATGATGGGATTGACAATGTTTCACGCTAAATGCTGACAGTGGCAGATCAAATAAAATCAATGGTTGAAATATGTGGACCAAAAGTCCTACGTAAACTAGAGGTCACTTTTGAAATCTGTGCTATTAAAGAGGGTGTCCTTGAATAGGACACACAATTTATTGAAAGAGGCCATGTGTGCTGCCACTGAGATTAAAACTTGCAGAAGATTCAGTGCAGGATTTTAAGGTATTAGCATACATTTCTGCTGGACAAATCAACGTGAGTGGTGCCTTACAAACGGAAACTAAATTATGTTTTTTTATAACCATCACCTTTAGACAAGAAATGAGTGATATGCCTTCCATTAATGTAAGTGGCCGCAAAGCCTCATGTGAACACAGAACTGAAATATACAAAATATTTCGAAAAAAGCAGACATCGTAAGATTTAAAATTTTCACCATATTACATTTCTCAAAATGATCTAGGCACCTTGCATGTCAGCAAACCCTTGGTAAACACAGAAAATACAATAAAAGGAGTCATTTAGAGGAAGGTGATGTATCAGTATCTCCTAAAAAGATAACAGTTGATTCATCTGCCTCCTATCCTCATTTACTTTTCTGCATTCACATTTAAAAAAAAGTGCCCCAGTCACCTCCACAGCTGGAAAACAATTTGCTTCAGGACAGCTTCTGTAGGACTTCAACACCATAACGTCAGAACTTATGAACAACACTGTGGGGGTCATTACGGCATTGGCGAAGCGGTAACCGCCATGCAGCCGCCAATGCGTCCGCACTCCCGCCGACTCTATCACGATATCCCCACTGGGCCGGCGGGGATGAGGCCGCAGCATAGGAGCCGGCTCCTAATGGAGCCGGCGGTGTTGCGGCCGTGTGACGGGTGCAGTTGCACCCGTCGCGCTTTTCACTGTCTGCTATGCAGACAGTAAAAAGCTAGCCGGGGCCCTGTTAGCGGGCCCCTGCACTGCCCATGCCAGTGGCATGGGCAGTGCAGGGGCCCCCAGGGGCCCCAGGACACCCCTTACCGCCAGCCTCTTCCTGGCGGTGCAACCCGCCAGAAACAGGCTGGCGGTAGGGATGTCATAATCCCCAGGGCAGCGCTGCTTGCAGCACTGCCCTGGCGGATTATCACTGCCGGGGCTAAAATGGCGGGAAACCGCCAGCCCCGGCTCCTAATGGAGCCGGCGGTGTTGCGGCCGTGTGACGGGTGCAGTTGCACCCGTCGCGCTTTTCACTGTCTGCTATGCAGACAGTAAAAAGCTGGCCGGGGCCCTGTTAGCGGGCCCCTGCACTGCCCATGCCAGTGGCATGGGCAGTGCAGGGGCCCCCAGGGGCCCCAGGACACCCCTTACCGCCAGCCTCTTCCTGGCGGTGCAACCCGCCAGAAACAGGCTGGCGGTAGGGATGTCATAATCCCCAGGGCAGCGCTGCTTGCAGCACTGCCCTGGCGGATTATCACTGCCGGGGCTAAAATGGCGGGAAACCGTCAGCCCCGGCGGTGCGACCGCGGTGCTACCGCCGCGGTCGTAATGAGGGCCTCCGTACCGCCAGCCAGATTGGCGGTACGGACGCTACATTACCCCTGGCGGTCGTCGTAATGACCACCTGTGTTTTTTACCAGACAGTTACCGGTTACAAGATCAAGGTACTGAGAGCATTAAAAAACATAACCACTGTCCCAGATAGATTGGGATTTCATGTCACTTCTTCCTTACAGCTAAACCTAAGGGCTAATCTTCTCCCCGTTTGACATTTTATATCAAACATGTAAAGTGGGCAGGCTGATTTATGCAGAACCCATTAGGTCTACCTCTGGGGAAGCTGAAGATGAAGACAAATCTGTGATGAAGATTTTACCAATGCCCAAAGAAAGAGGATGGTTGTTGGAAATGGCCCTTTTTGCAGGGTCATCCCCAGTCTTTTTGCCTCCTGCCTCCTATTTTTTACTGACCTGTTGCGGTTGGCTTTTGAACTCTGAGCACTTTACCACTGCTAACCAGTGCCAAAGTGCATATGCTCTCTGTGTACAATTGTATGTATTTGGTTTATCCATGATTGGCATAGTTGATTTTCTAGTAAGTCCCTAGTAAAGTGCACTGGAGGTGCCAGGGCCTGTAAATCAAATGCTACTAGTGGGCCTGCAGCACTGATTGTGCCACCCATATGAGTAGCTCTGTAATCATGTCTCAGACCTGCCACTGCAGTGTCTGTGTGTGCAGTTTTAACTGTAAATTCGACTTGGCAAGTGTACCCACACCTTCCCTTTTATTACATGTCATACACCCATAAGGTAGGCCCTAGGTAGCCCCAAGGGCAGGGTGCAGTGTATGGTTAAGGTAGGACATATAGTAATGTGTTTTATATATCCTGACAGTGAAATATTGCTAAATTCGTTTTTCACTGTTTCAAGGCCTGTCCGTCTCATAGGTCAACATGTGGGCTACCTTTAAATCTGATTAAAGTGTAGATTCCCTTTGGGAGTGGATGGACATGTGGAGTTTGGGGTCTCTGAACTCACAATTTAAAAATACATCTTTTAGTAAAGTTAATTTTGAGATTGTCTGTTTGAAAATGCCACTTTTAGAAAGTGGGCATTTTCTTGCTTATACCATTTCTGTGACTCTGCCTGTTTGTGGATTCCCTGTCTGGGTCAGTTTGACAGTTGGGCTGGTTGCACCTCACACTAGACAGTGACACAAAGGGAGCTGGGGTGTAGCCTGCATATCCTGATGAGCCATCTGTGCTAGGAGAGAGGGGAGGAGTGGTCACTCACACCTGAAAGGGCTGTGCCTTCCCTCACACAATGCAGTCTCCAACTGCCTAGTGAGTGTCTGGAGCCTGGCCTGGGCAAGACAGGATTCCACATTCAAAAGAGACTTTACTTTCAAGTAGGCTTACTTCAAAGGAGAAATTGGGTATAAGAAGGGCACCCAAAACCCCAGACTTTAGAAACACCTCTGGAATCAAGAGGAACCTCTGCCTGGAGAAGAGCTGAAGAGCTGAGGAAGAAGAGCTGCCCCGCCTGTGACTGTGCTTTGTTAGCTATCCTGCAGTTGCTGCTTCTGCCAGAGTAAAAGGGCAGAGGCTGGACTTTGTGTGCCTTCCATCTTGAGAAGAAATCTCCAAGGGCTTGATTTAGAGCTTGCCTCCTGTTGTTTGAAGTCTCAGCGACAGCAAAGACTTCTCTCTGCCAGCACCTGGAGTCTCTGGAGAGACTCCTACTTTGTCCTGTGGTGCCCATCCAGTTCCTGGGACCCTAAAAGGAGAAACTGGCAGGCTAAGAGGAAGAAATCCATGCACAGAGTGCCGTGCGGGGAAAAGATTGACGCGACTCCGATCTGCGGCTGAAAAAATGACGAGCCGGAGCCCTTTTTGACGCACACCCACCCATGCAGGGTTATTTTTGACGTGCACCAGGTACATTTTCACGCTAGCAGTGCTAGTGTGTGTTTAAAAACACTTAAAGACTCTTTTTGCATTTTTATTGATAACTTGACTTGTTTATTGTGGATTTTTGTTGTTTTGGTCTTGCTTTGTTTAGATAAATATTTCCTATTTCTCTAAACTGGTGTTGTGTCATTTTGTAGTGTTTTCATTGGGTTACTGTGTGTGTTGGTACAAATACTTTACAGCTAGCACTCTGAAGTTAAGCCTACTGCTCTGCCAAGCTACCAAGGGGGTAAGCAGGGGTTAGCTGAGGGTGATTCTCTTTTACCCTGACTAGAGTGAGGGTCCCTGCTTGAACAGGGGGTAACCTGACTGTCAACCAAAGACCCCATTTCTAACAATGGTAATTACTTCTCCAACAGAACTTGCTAAAACAATTGAGCAGACTGAATGAACAATGATGGAAAATGAAGGGAATCTGCAATTTCAACATTACAATAATCCACTTGCAGCTGACTCACAAGTAAAATTTACTGACGATTAAAACACATATATAATTTGCTTTACTTGTACTATTACATGGTCAGTTACTGAGGTAGATGCATACAGCAGTAAACCTTTCAGATGTTCTAAAGCAGTGTCTAAGAGACACTACCATTCTGGAATATCTCCAAAATCAACTCAGCAATCTCAAGAACTTTGAATTATCTGGGTTTCGATTAAGTAAGATTGTCATTTATTAGCTCCATTACAGCAGATAGTTGGTACGATTTTCAGGAGCATTACAAAACCAATAGCTTTATGTTTTGAATTTCACTCGCCATAGTCTTTATCCTATTGACAATAAATGCAGAGTACAAAGAATTTGATCTGCTGGAGCCTTTAATTTAGTCACAGTGATCTCATACTGGAGCTGAATAGAAAGCAGACGCCCTTAGGTTATACTTTTCCACAATATAATAATAATTGTTATTACCATGTATGTAATTATTTGTAGAGTGAATGACTGAATGATACTTTTTAGTACTAAAGAAGAGGAGGGTCCTGGCGCATGTATCAACTGACAAGACCTACAAGACACAATAATATAATTAAGAGACCAAAACAGAACTATCATTAAAAGGTCCGAAAGACTCATCACCTGTTAATAAATAAAAAAAGTTTTCAACATCTTCAGAAAGAACATGTTGGAAAGAAGACACATCTCACATAAGCTTCCCTAACATTAATGTCATGCGGTAGAGGCAGGTTTTCTGACCACGAAAGTCCTGAATTCTACTCTACTCAATCATGGGTTGAACAGTACCCTGGTATAGGAATAACAGACCTAATTTTACCAGCCAGGATGTCCCCATTGAAAAGAGAAGATACCACGATGAATTCTGCCCTTTAAAGCCAGGTCTATATGGTTATTGCCCATTCCCTGGGATAAAGTTGTGGTAATAAACCCAGTCACTGTCACGGTGTTATCACTTCTAATAGAGAGTGTTTACCACCCAGTCAGCACTATGCAACTCGTAATAAGGTCCTATGTCTGGGTTGACGTGTACGATTTTAAAACACTAACCCTGCAGAGGCAAAAAAACGTCATCATGTGCTCCACCACCAAAAACATAATTCTCTCCACACTTTAGAAACGTGCTCGAATTTGCCTTGGGAATGGTCTTTTTTTAATCCTATTACTTATTTCATCATAGTTAGTACAGTATTGAGTTGAACAATGCCAGCAGTCTGTTGACTAGAACAGAAAAACGATTTGCACATGTAACATCAGGGCTAATCAGTGCCTCAGGTTGGTCCCCTTGGAGAACAACGATTTTCTTAGCAATATTCAATTATGTTCAATTTACAACAGAACACCTAGACATGAAATACCTTATGTTTCATGAATTAATCGTGTTAGTGTAACTCGGAAGAGTAACCTCATCTGCATAAGAGATTGAGTTTAGTCCATTACACTAGCACATCCATGTTTTGCTTGGTAGTAATGATTCTACCTCGTGCGACAGTGTTTACCCTTTCAGAATACGCGTCAGATTAGAGAAATATTTATTTTAATTTAGATTTCGTTGTTAAGATGATTTATGACCGTGGTTTCATCATTTATAACTGCGTGTTTTAAAAACATAAACTGTCAAAAACAAGTTTAGTTCATACAAATGGATTAGATTAACAATTCAAAAATAAATTTAAAAAATGATCAAAATAGTCCTTCGTAGGAGTCTTTATAAAAAATGTTAATGTTACAGGAAGGGCCCAACTCAGGACACGTGTCTCTTCCCAGCTGTCAAGGACCACATCTCTGTATTGGACAACCACACACACGCCTCACTGCCAGAAGATACAAAGACTACCTGCACAATAAATGGAAAGCTGAGAAGTGGAGGGGGCGGGGCACAGTTCATTCTAAGTGGATGAAGTTATTAGGCAAACGGGTCCACATCAAAACAATTAGATGCCTGCTTGTTGCACATAGGCAGGAATACCACTCTATAGCGTCATTGGTCCCTCTTCGAAGATGAATTTAAATTGAAATATCAGCAAGTATACAGTAACTAGGAGCTTGCCTTTTTGACTTTCGTGCTACACATAGTGCTAGGACCTCTCACACAGACTACCACCTGCAGAAGAACATTTGATACTAAACAACTTACCTTGATTCAGTACCAGATATTCAAAGATGGTGATCAGGTTCAGCCTTAACTTGTCCTAGGCAGGCTCAGATAGGCCTGCCCTCGGGCTTGGCTTCTACACTGCAGCAGTAAATTAGGACAGAAGAATTTGAATGGACTGTCAATTGTGTGTTGTGCTGCCAGGGACACAAATAGTGCATGCACGGTGGGTCGATAGGTGATAGGTGAAAGTCACAAGAGTCACTGCTCCCTGGAAGCAAAGGCCCCAGTAGGTGAGATCAGTGCTTCATTTGTAAATACAAAGGTGCGGGTGCCCAAAGCCCTCCTCTTAAACACGTGGTTGTTGCAATTAAATGTGTGAACACGGAATACTGAGGCGCCGTAATCCTGAAGCCATCTCGGGCCTCTTCAATCCATATAAAGCCACTCCCTTCCCCTTCAGCTCACTCTTGCAGCTTTCTACTTTCTTCCCTTGTGACGCTTTTTCGTTTTTCCTTTCCTCCGTCTGTCCCATATGTGTCTTTTGCTCGCAGCAAAATGCTTGAGGCAGAAGAGAGAGCCCCGGCCCTGAAAAATAAGTGCCGGTGCTCAGCACCGGAAACAACAAGCACAAATGAAGCACTGGGTGAGATGTAAAACAACCTGAGTAGAATATGAGGCAGGAGCTCGCTCATGGACTGCAGTTAGCCTGCGGTGCCTTATGGGACTTGTAGAACCACATGGATGATGGTTGGCTGACCAAGGGGAGAAGATGCCAAAGAACGGCTGGTCCCAGATACAAATATTCTGGAGACAGGATGAAGGGTCGGACTGACCTATGGGGGCTGGCAGGAAAGGTAAGTGTGTGTAGATTGTTTTAATTTTTTACTATTGTTGGGCCTTTTTTATGGTCTGGTGCGTCGGCTTTTACTGTTGATTTCTTTGATATTTAAGCAGACATTGCATACAGCGTACCTACGCAAGTTCAAAACTGCTCCAATGTGCAAACATGGACGACTATCTAGCACACTAATTAACTAATACAAACCACTGTTATTTTGATGTCCTTCCGTGGCTAGATGTGAGATGGCTTCCCTGTCCTCTGCTGTCAACAAAATCCCTTCTTATTGCCTTAATTTTCCTCCATCCCTCTTTCTGACTATTGGAGCCATCTTTGACTTTCAGTACTACTGTATTTCACTGTTGCCGTATGCTGGCCCCTTGTTTTTTTTTTTAAAGGTCTCCATGACACCAGGAACACTCTTGCTTTATATTCTTTTCACAAACAGTAACACATTTCTTTTGTAACTAGTCACTTGTTTTTCTCATTCTTGTGTGTACTCTAGCTTTAAACGGCAAATGTTATTACTGGACGTACTAAAACACAGACATCTGCTACTAAATATGTGTATTCTAATTCGGAACAACTTCCATGTGTTCAAAGTCATCTAGGTTTTGCTTTATTGCTTACTATATTATTACTGAGGCCAACAAATGATTGGTCTGCAGTGGTGAGACAGAAAAAATATAAAGGTAATATGACGGCAAATAGGAAATATAGGGGGTCATTCCGACCCCGGCGGGCGGCGGGCACCGCCCGCCGGGTGGAAACCGCCCAAACACCGCCCCGCGGTCAGATGACCGCGGGGGACATTCCGACTTTCCCGCTGGGCCGGCGGGCGATCTGCAAAAGACACTGAAAATCTTTATGGGGCCCTGTAGGGGGCCCCTGCACTGCCCATGCCAGTGGCATGGGCAGGGGCCCCCAGGGGACCCACGACAACCATTCCTGCCAGCCTCTTCCTGGCGGTGTAAACCGCCAGGAACAGGCTGGCGGGAAGGGGGTCGGAATCCCCATGGCGGCGCTGCTTGCAGCGCCGCCATGGAGGATTCCTTTGGCCAGGGGAAAACCGGCGGGAAACCGCCGGTTCCCCTTTTCTAAGCCGCGGTCAGAATTGGCCAGGAAGCACCGCCAGCCTATTGGCGGTGCTTCCACGGTCCCCGGCCCTGGCGGTCATGGACCGCCAGGGTCGGAATGACCCCCATAATCCCTATTTATTCATCCCTTCTTTTACATCGGCGCTGCCATTGAAGGACAGTCAATGATTGAGCAATGTGAGATGAATAGAGAAAGAGAATGAGAGAGAGAAAGAGAAAGAGAGAGAGAGACAATGATGGTCAGTGAGCGAGAGGCATGGGAAGAAGATTCAACTCAAGCTAATGAAGGGATGGGAGAGCAGGGCCATCCATACCGTGGGCAAGTAGGGGGGATGGAAAAAGAGTGGAAGAAGAGAACTGAGAGAAGCAAGAAGGATAACTCCAATTCTGTTAAAGGAGGAAACAAGGATTATCACAAAGTGGGACTGAGTGGGACATAACTGGAAGTGAAAGGTTTTTTTTCCACTGAGGAATGAGAGCTCCATATCAAGGGTGTTGCTTCAACTAATGCAGTAGGTTCAGTGGCTCCAGAGCCCAGCGCTCCAATGGGCTAGTTGAACAATGACTAATGCTGTATTTCACACTTGTGGCCTGTGGACCCATTCCAACTTTGTACTATGGCCCATGATACACTGGCTATGCCACTGACAGCTATGATCAGGATGGCTCAGAGGCAGGACTGGAATAGCCAATCTGGCATTCTGATATTTTCTGGTGGGCTGCAAGCAATGGCCCTGCTGAGGTGACTGAATGCACTTACTCAGCATATTTCAAAACTGTGCTGTAATTTGCACCATTTATTTTGAAATGTTCTTTGTGAAGCAGATCACCACCCATGCCCACTGGTGTAACATGAAGTTGATTCTCCGGGGTGTTAGTAATCAGTTTTGCCTTGCTTTTTGGCTCAAGCACCTACTACTAGTAGTTGTGTGTGACTTTTAGGTCAGGAGTTCATGTACTGGGTTTGCACCGTTCGCTTTCATCCTTCTGGAATTGATAAGTTGGGTGCTGTTAGAAATGGAGTCTTTGGTTGACAGTCAGGTTACCCCCTGTTAAAGCAAGGACCCTCACTCTAGTCAGGGTAAAAGAGAATCACGCTCAGCTAACCCCTGCTTACCCCCTTGGTAGCTTGGCAGAGCAGTAGGCTTAACTTCAGAGCGCTAGGTGTAAAGTATTTGCACCAACACACACAGTAACTTAATGAAAACACTACAAAATGACACAACACCGGTTTAGAAAAATAGGAAATATTTATCTAAACAAAACAAGACCAAAACGTCAAAGATCTGACATACACAAGTCAAGTTATGAATTTTTAAAGATTAAACTCAAAAATAGCGCTTAGAAACAAAAATGCTTCAATGAGATGTTAACACGGCGTCGTGACGGAGTCGTTTCCAACAAGCCGACACCAGGGTAGCCGGACACGGAGTCGGGTAGACCCCCAAGTACAGTACCTTTGGTGAAGAGTGAAAACAAGCCGATGCGCGAAGTCGGGGATCGCGGCGTCTGTGCGAAACGTTGAATCCGTGCACTTAAAGCGGCGTCGGTCATGATGTGGTGTGGCGACTTCCACAGAGTCGCGGACTTCAGTGGGGCTGCCGCGGTGTCGGGCCTGCAAAGAGCGTTGCGTTCCAGCGAAGGTCACGGCGTCGGGTGCAGGCGGCGTTACTGGATTCAGCAGCGGCGTCGGTCCGGAGTCGTCCGAAGTCGATTTCCTTGGATTTCAACCAGCTTTCCTTTCAAGGGTCCAGGGACTGGATAGGGCACCACTTGTCAGAGCAGGAGTCTCTCCAGAGACTCCAGGTGCTGGCAGAGAGAAATCTTTGCTGTCCCTGAGACTTCAAATAACAGGAGGCAAGCTCTAAATCAAGCCCTTGGAGATTTCTTCACAAGATGGAAGACACACAAAGTCCAGTCTTTGTCCTCTTACTCTGGCAGAAGCAGCACTGCAGGAAAGCTCCACAAAGCACAGTCACAGGCAGGGCAGCACTTCTTCCTCATCCATCATCTCTTCTCCAGGCAGAGGTTCCTTTTGGTTCCAGAAGTGTTTCTCAAGTCTGTAGATTTGGGTGCCCTTCTTATACCCATTTTAGTCTTTGAAGTCACCTTTCTTCAAAGGGGACTCACACCTACTTGTGAAATCCTGCATTGCCCAGGCAAGGCATCAGACACACAGCAGGGGGTTGGAGCCGGCATTGTCAGAGGCAGGCACAGTCCTTTCAGATGAGAGTGACCACTCCACCCCTCCCTCCTAGCAGAGATGGCTAATCAGGAAATGCAGGTTACACCCCAGCTCCCTTTGTGTCACTGTCTGGTGTGAGGTGAAAAACAACCCAACTGTCAAACTGACCCAGACAGGGAATCCACAAACACGGCAGAGTCACAGAATGGTTTAAGCAAGAAAATGCCCACTTTCTAAAAGTGGCATTTTCAAACGCACAATCTCAAAATCAACTTTACTAAAAGATGTATTTTTAAATTGTGAGTTCAGGGACCCCAAACTCCACATGTCCATCTACTCTCTAGGGGAATCTACACTTTAATCATATTTAAAGGTAGCCCCCATGCTATCCTATGAGAGAGACAGGCCTTGCAACAGTGAAAAACGAAGTTGGCAGTATTTCACTGTCAGGACATATAAACCACATTACTATATGTCCTACCTTATCCATACACTGCACCCTGCCCTTGGGGCTACCTAGGGCCTACCTTAGGGGTGCCTTACATGTAAGAAAAGGGAAGGTTTAGGCCTGGCAAGTGGGTACACTTGCCAAGTCGAATTTACAGTGTAAAAATACACTTACAGACACTGCAGTGGCAGGTCTGAGACATGATTACAGAGCTACTTATGTGGGTGGCACAACCAGTGCTGCAGGCCCACTAGTAGCATTTGATTTACAGGCGCTGGCTGTAGGAGGCTGGACTGGCTTGTAGTGAGTACCAAGGGGTACTTACACCTTGCACCAGGCCCAGGTATCCCTTATTAGTGTATAGGGTGTCTAGCAGCTTAGGCTGATAGATAATGGTAGCTTAGCAGAGCAGCTTAGGCTGAACTAGGAGTCGAGTGAAGCTCCTACAGTACACTAGTGTCATATGCACAATATCATAAGAAAACACAATACACAGATATACTAAAAATAAAGGTACTTTATTTTTATGACAATATGCCAAAAGTATCTCAGTGAGTACCCTCAGTATGAGGATAGCAAATATACACAAGATATATGTACACAATACCAAAAATATGCAGTATAGTATTAGAAAACAGTGCAAACAATGTATAGTTACAACAGGATGCAATGGGGACACATAGGGATAGGGGCAACACAAACCATATACTCCAAAAGTGGAATGCGACCACAAATGGACCCCAAACCTATGTGACCTTGTAGAGGGTCGCTGGGACTGTAAGAAAACAGTGAGGGTTAGAAAAATAACCCACCCCAAGACCCTGAAAAGTGAGTGCAAAGTGCACTAAAGTTCCCCAAAGAGCACAGAAGTCGTGATAGGGGAATTCTGCAGGAAAGACCAACACCAGCAATGCAACAACGATGGATTTCCAGATGAGAGTACCCGTGGAACAAGGGGACCAAGTCCAAAAGTCACGATCAAGTCGAGAGTGGGCAGATGCCCAGGAAATACCAGCTGTGGGTGCAAAGAAGCTGCTACTAGGAAGTAGAAGCTGAGGATTCTGCAGGAACGAAAAAGGCTAGAAACTTCCCCTTTAGAGGATGGATGTCCCACATCGGGAAGAGTCGTGCAGAAGTGTTTTCCCACCGAAAGACCGCAAACAATCCTTGCTAGCTGCAAGCTTGCATTTTAGGGTTTTTGGATGCTGCTGTGGCCCAGGAGGGACCAGGATGTCGCAAATTGTGTGAGAGAACAGAGGGGGCATCCAGCAAGACAAGGAGCCCTCTCAAAAGCAAGCAGCACCTAGAGAAGTGCTGGAACAGGCACTACAAAGTGGAGTGAAATGGTGCTCACCCGAAGTTGCACAAGAGAGTCCCACGCTGCCGGAGGACAACTCAGGAGGTCGTGCAATGCAGGTTAGAGTGCCATGGACCCAGGCTTGGTTGTGCACAAAGGATTCTCTCGGAAAGAGCACAGGAGCCGGAGTAGCTGCAAAAGACGCGGTTCCCAGCAATGCAGTATGGCGGGGGGAGGCAAGGACTTACCTCCACCAAACTTGGGCTGAAGAGTCACTGGACTGTGGGAGTCACTTGGACAGAGTTGCTGGATTCGAGGGACTTTGCTCGTCGTGCTGAGAGGAGACCCAGGGGACCGGTGATGCAGTTCTTTGGTGCCTGCGGTTGCAGGGGGAAGATTCCGTCGACCCACTGGAGATTTCTTCGGAGCTTCTAGTGCAGAGAGGAGGCAGACTACCCCCACAGCATGCACCACCAGGAAAACAGTCGAGAAGGGGGCAGGATCAGCGTTACAGAGTTGCAGTAGTCGTCTTCGCTACTTTGTTGCAGTTTTGCAGGCTTCTAGCGCGGTCAGCAGTCGATTCCTTGGCAGAAGGTGAAGAGAGAGATGCAGAGGAACTCGGATGAGCTCTTGCATTCGTTATCTAAGGAATTCCTCAAAACAGAGACCCTAAATAGCCAGAAAAGGAGGTTTGGCTACTTAGGAGAGAGGATAGGCTAGCAACACCTAAAGGAGCCTATCAGAAGGAGTCTCTGACGTCACCTGCTGGCACTGGCCACTCAGAGCAGTCCAGTGTGCCAGCAGCGCCTCTGTTTCCAAGATGGCAGAGGTCTGGAGCACACTGGTGGAGCTCTGGGCACCTCCCAGGGGAGGTGCAGGGGAGTGGTCACTCCCCTTTCCTTTGTCCAGTTTCGCGCCAGAGCAGGGCTGAGGGATCCCTGAACTGGTGAAGACTGGCTTATGCAGAGATGGGCACCATCTGTGCCCATCAAAGCATTTCCAGAGGCTGGGGGAGGCTACTCCTCCCCAGCCCTGACACCTTTTTCCAAAGGGAGAGGGTGTAACACCCTCTCTCTGAGGAAGTCCTTTGTTCTGCCTTCCTGGGCCAAGCCTGGCTGGACCCCAGGAGGGCAGAAACCTGTCTGAGGGGTTGGCAGCAGCAGCAGCTGCAGTGAAACCCCGGGAAAGGTAGTTTGGCAGTACCCGGGTCTGAGCTAGAGACTCGGGGATCATGGAATTGTCTCCCCAATGCCAGGATGGCATTGGGGTGACAATTCCATGATCTTAGACATGTTACATGGCCATGTTCGGAGTTACCATTGTGACGCTATACATATGTTGTGACATATGTATAGTGCACGCGTGTAATGGTGTCCCCGCACTCACAAAGTCCAGGGAATTTGCCCTGAACAATGTGGGAGCACCTTGGCTAGTGCCAGGGTGCCCACACACTAAGTAACTTAGCACCCAACCTTTACCAGGTAAAGGTTAGACATACAGGTGACTTATAAGTTACTTAAGTGCAGTGGTAAATGGCTGTGAAATAACGTGGACGTTATTTCACTCAGGCTGCACTGGCAGGCCTGTGTAAGAATTGTCAGATCTCCCTATGGGTGGCACAAGAAATGCTGCAGCCCATAGGGATCTCCTGGAACCCCAATACCCTGGGTACCTCAGTACCATATACTAGGGAATTATAAGGGTGTTCCAGTATGCCAATGTAAATTGGTGAAATTGGTCACTAGCCTGTTAGTGACAATTTGGAAAGAAATGAGAGAGCATAACCACTGAGGTTCTGGTTAGCAGAGCCTCAGTGAGACAGTTAGGCATCACACAGGGAACACATACATATAGGTCACAAACTTATGAGCACTGGGGTCCTGACTAGCAGGGTCCCAGTGACACATAACAAACATACTGAAAACATAGGGTTTTCACTATGAGCACTGGGCCCTGGCTGGCAGGATCCCAGTGAGACAGTGAAAACACCCTGACATACACTCACAAACAGGCTAAAAGTGGGGGTAACAAGGCTAGAAAGAGGCTACTTTCTCACACTGGCACCTCTAGTGCACCTTACTAGGGACTTACTAGTAAATCAAATATGCCAATCATGGATAAACCAATTACATACAATTTACACAGAGAGCATATGCACTTTACCACTGGTTAGCAGTGGTAAAGTGCTCAGATTTGAAAAGCCAACAGCAACAGGTCAGAAAAAAATAGGAGGCAGGAGGCAAAAAGACTGGGGATGACCCTGCATAAGCAAAAGTCCAACAGGTGCCATTAAATTAGATAATAATAGCACCGTTAATTTTCATTTCTTAGACTGATTTGGAGCACGGTGTCCTGGTCTCTTGCTGTTAAACCACACACAATGTTCCTTGCCCCCATCTCCTCACAGTGGAGATTTTAAAAGCAAACATCTGCCAAATAATTCACACTATCTTGTAATGATGACTCTTAGTATCAAATAAATGCAACAATAAATAACACAGGGCCCTATTTAGAGTTTGGCGGATGGGATACTCCATCAAAATGTGTTAAATAACCCATCTGCTATATTACAAGTGCTAGAGACTATGATGCACTTGAAATATGACTGAACGGATATCCGCCATGTTTGTTACTGAGTATCCTGTTTGCTAAAATCTGTTATTCTAGAATGCATCAAGAGAGGGAATTGCATTGATTTCATTTGTGACAGTAGGTCTGGTGTGTTTGAAAGTGGCGGACGTGCTTGGAAATAAACCAAAATTGTCCCTGCTTAACCTCTGTGCCATTGTGCACCTTTTATACTGCCAATGAGGATGAGATCTGGTGTTGTGTAGTGGGTTATACTGGCAGCGAGGATGGGATCTGGTGTGGTGTACTATGTTACATTAACCCCTCTTAACATAGAATGAATAATACGAGATGGAATCGAAGAGTAACACTGGACATAATGTCGATTTGGTCTGTCGGGTGGGATTTAGAAGAGTCAAAGACATTCTTTTGGATTGACTTTTCAATCATTGTCAAATCCTTCATGAGAGGACTAGTCCTGGAACAGGAAGACACTGCAGAAATGCAAATTTGGTAATTCTCTGCAAGAATTGACATACACATGGCATCTGTTTGTGAGATTGAATCTGGGAAGAAATCCTTTGATGGAGCGTGCAGTGGGCTGTGTATATGTAGATTACCTTCTGGGATGTAGATTGCCTCCTGGAATGTATCAGTTTTTACTGCCTTTTCAGTGCTTGTTTTCTACATTTGATTACTCGCCATTTCTTTAGAGGCTTTTAGGATCAATGCTAGAAAATTTACAATTAAATCTTAATTGAATCATGTTAAAAGAAAGCCTAAACGTTCAACTTGTGATATCGGTTTTTAGTGTAAACGATCTGAACGTAAAAGAAAGTTTTGTAGAGGAGATCTGCGAGACTGGGGTGTTCTCAATCAAGTAACCTTGATTGGCTTTGCAGAGGTTTCTAACAGCTTGTTTTCAGGCAGCCATATAGAGTTAAAACGGTCTCCATTGCCTTGTTTGAATTCAACGCCACAATGAAGGTGCGTGCTTTGTTCTCATAGGCTTTCTGCTGATTGTGTTTGTTCTTGGGGAAAATGCTACTTAGAATGTCTTGTGGGGCATGATTAGTTATATTGTTACTTTTTGTTTCTAGAACAAAGAGCAATCTCAGCTAAAATGACTAAGACTATAATTGTTACATTGCTAGAGGAAGCCAGAGGTACCAAAGTTGTTATTTGCTTTCAGATTTTCAAAGGTTTGTTGCAGGTTTCACAATTAAAAAATATAGT
Source organism: Pleurodeles waltl (assembly GCF_031143425.1). Lineage (NCBI taxonomy): Eukaryota > Metazoa > Chordata > Amphibia > Caudata > Salamandridae > Pleurodeles > Pleurodeles waltl. The sequence goes on from NC_090446.1 coordinate 272,217,719, forward strand.
TATTTTCGAGGATTCTAAATGTTTTTTAAAATTATTGGATTCACTTTTACTGCACTTATGTCCAACCTGTTAATTGCAAATATATTACAAAAATCTAAGGGAGGGGAAATGAAGGAAATGTAATGTTGCAAGACCATTACAAATATGACATAAGGGTAAGGGCTAGGATGTAACATTTGAAGATATTTCTTGAGGCGTAGTTTGGCCTGAAAAAGAGAAGGAAACATGATCCATTTGTCTTACTCCGTCTTAATCCCTTTTCTCACTTGGTGTCTTTTGTTCTTGGCCAAAGTCACGTGAAGAAATCCAGTCGCCCAAATTGAGCGCCATTGAACACTACCTTTGCACATGTAAGTGTGTTAAACTACTTTGCAACCAGTGGACACTTCAGAGAATCTAGCCCAACATCCCCAATGATCCTTTTAGTACGCCCCTTCCCTCTACCACAAAGATAAATGAAGCATTAGGCATTCTCCAAGTGCACAGTATTTCCTGAACTTTCTGATCAATATGAAGTACAAATGCTACTAAAGACTTAGTACAAAACATGTCTTTTTTACACTCTGAAAGTCCATAATAATGGCCTTTCAAATGTGTAAATATGCAGTGCAACTTGGAAGGCAGTCACACATTGCCTAATCCCTAGTTGATGCCCCAATGTCACTGCTTGTTTTGTGTCTTCTCATCTGTGGATTTTGGGATGAATTATCTTATGTCACCTCTGCAGTCTATTGATAAAATCAATCAATCAATGATATGCAAGCAATATAGAAAGATGTGTTTGAGAGTTGTGTAGCAAACACAGTGAATACAAACTAAAATGAGAAAACTGACACAGTGGACATTCAGAAAAGTCAGATAGATATAGAAGGATCGGGAAACCACAGAAAAGGAGTGCAAACATGATACAATCCAAAAGAGGCAACAGAAGGGGATTGCAAGTGAACTGAGTAGAAAATTATGCAAATCAAGGAAGTCAAACATGAATGTGAATTGAGTTACTGAGTTGTTTTTCTTATTGGAGATATTTATGTTGCATTTGTATAATAATAAATCCTTCATGAACAAAGGAGCTTCCAGACTACAGGCCAGAGGTAGAATTTGGCGGAATGGCTCTCTGTCACAAATGTGATGGATAGCCCATTCGCCGCCTAATGGTATGTGTATTCGAATATAAAGCATGCCTAATACCCCAGAAGGGACACCTTCCATCATTGTGACAGAGTACTGTTCCGCCAATCTCTGAATCAGGCCCTATGTTTATTTGCTGTGGGACTAGCTGACTTTTTTTTTAAGCCTAATGTTTTTTAATCAATATTTCAACATCCTTATGAGCATATAAATGAGAGGTAGGATTGCATTTCAGACCAGAACATCAATGATAATGGCGTAAAGTGGAATATGAGTACATGTTCGTGTAGGTATCCACATAGTGTAGATACTACTAGTGTAATAATGCATGCAATGGAAAATCATTATGATTTCTGAGGGAAAATTTCAGAGAGAGGAGACTCCTTGTGTTGAATTTCATCCATCTTACCAGCCATTTGGTGGAAGAAATTCAGTTTGTGGGCTCCCCTCCTATTATATCCTTTTCTCATAAAACAGGAGGACTTCCCATTACCACCCAACCTTTACTCATGAACCTAGTGTTAGAGTGTCTGGAAAGGCGATGATTTCCTGCTTAGTTGGCATCCACAAACATGTGAGTATTAAGATTTGAAACTGTTTTGTATCATAGCTGCATTTATATAGAAAGTCATATCCTCGATGAGGTGGTGAAGTGTTTTTGGATGAGCAGCATGCTATTCCAAGATTGTTCTTGTTTGAAAGAGTGAAATTTAATTGTGTGGTATGTTAGGGAAATGGTTTTGTGTTATGTGTTATATGAGCTATATTCTTCTAGTGTGTTATGCTGCAATAGAGTGAAAAAGAGCGACTAGCAGAATGATTAGTATAATAGCTGGTGTGATGTGTGCAGTTTTTCTCATACATTCATTGCATACACGTAAATTGCTAGAAATGGGGTTTCTGGTTGTCTAGGGTATGCACCTCAGCCAGGCAGAACCTACTCACTCTAGTCAGGGCAAGAGAGTAACACGTCCAAGATAACCCCTGCTCACCCTCTTGGTAGCTTGGCACGAGCAGCCTGGCCTATCCCAGAGGTAATGTGTAAAGCGTTTGCACAACACACACAACACACGTGACCCAATATCCCCACCACAAAGGAAACACAACAGCAGATTATATGAAAATATACTGTATTGTACGCAACACAATTATTAGACCAAACATCACATATTAGTACTATCCTGCCACCTTAGCAGTTGTGAGAACGCTACACATTAGTTACTCTGCAAACCAGCAGTAGTCTCACATAACACACAGGTTACTCAGTATTCTGCAACATAAGCAGTAGTCAGGAAACAGGTTATTACACCAAAGCACTTGTCATAAGAATATCATAAAACGTCCATAGAAGAAGCATTAGAAACATATGGCACGCCATAGGAATACATATCAGCAAGTCATGTCCATAAAAGGAACATCTGCACACATATGTAAAAGCATCATCAAACAGGCAGGCAATATATATCAATCAGCAAAGTCTTTAGAAAGAACTTTAAATTATAAATATTTTGGTCCTTTAGGGAATACCTGTAAAAGATGAAGGCACCTCTAGAGCCCAAAGAACGAAGAAGGTGAAAAATGGGGCCCCCGGCACTCCTCTGTGCAAATCCTTCAAACCAGAGGAGGGTGGCACACACCTCCTCTCTTTCCTGGATGGGCCCCTACGGTGACCCGTGATCATTAGGGCCCCTCCCGGGCCTTAACCGGCCCTCACGGGGGGACCAAAGTCCTCAAGATAAGGTGGGAGGAGGGGGCGCCACGCACCCCCTCATACTTTGCAACTGGCCCCCCCAGGGGCCTGTGGGTTCCTAGGGTCTCCCCCGGGCCGGTCCTGGCCCTCCACTGTTGGGGAGACCACCAATGCCAGTACTGGCCCACACGCGGTTACAACAATGAGACCAGTGGCACGGGGGGCCTCCGGCGAGGCTTCCGCCCCGCCTGCAGTCAGAGGAAATGCAAGACGGCCTCGTTGGGGCCAGGGGGAACCTCCGATGAGGTTTCCTTCCACCCACCCAGCTTCAAACTGTATGCTGCGGCCCGCCCGGGCTGCAGATGAAGGCAGACACCAAAGCAGGTGCCTGCTTGTGCCCCGGGGGTGCTCCTCAGAGCGCGCTTCACCCCGGGGGCACTGTAGGAGTGCGCTTGCTCCTTTTCTTTACTCAATGGTGCCCCGGAGGTGGCAGCCACAGCGTGACTCCGGCGCTTCTATGAAAAACACACGCCGGGCTGCAGCAGTGATTTTGGGACATTGACACAGCGCTTGCGAGGGCGGGGGATACTCCCAGAGAGCCCGGATCGTGGCAGTGAATCTTTGGCCACAAACAACATGCTCCTCGAAGCACAGAACTGCACGGCAAGCGCTTTCCAGCGTGCAAAATGTACCATACAGAAAAATCTTTCACAGTGCTTTTGGAACAGTTGGCAAAAAGCTCTCCAGGCGCTATGGGCTTGTTGCAGGGGTCTAGGGCCACGGCACCCAGCCCCTAGGGGACAGGGAATAATGAAGCACAGGGGGGGCGGAGCCCAGCAGCAGGCCAGCACAAGGGGAGTGCAGGCAAGTGTGAGTTTCTCTTAGGTGAACGAGCAGGTCACAGGTGAGCACAGCAGCAGCAGTCCATGGCGGTTCCTGGTGAGTTCCTCCAGCACTCTGTGTCCAGTTTCAAGTAAGTTACACAGTGTCTCCAAATTGTGGGGAAAATTCCCCTGTACTTATACTCAGACCTTACAATGTTTTGCAATGGCAATTAGAGGAGGTTCCAGACAGTTACAACTGGTTCAGGGAGTGCCCCCTCTCTCCTTCAGCACAGGCTCCAAACATCAGTGGGGGGTTAACAACCCTATTGTGTGAGGCCAGGGCACAGCCTTTACAAATATAGGTGTGCCCCACCTCTCCCTTCTCTCAGCCCAGGAAGACTATTCAGTATGCAGATGCACCTCTGTGACACCTCCGCCCTCCCTGTGTACAGGCTGTCTGAAAAGTATTCACAAAGCGCCAACATTCACTCTGCCCAGACGGGATTGGAGTCAAGCTGCAAAACACCAGAGTCATAAGCACAGCTAAATGCGCACTTTCTAGAAGTGGCATTTCTGTGATAGCAATAAAAATACACCTACACCAGTGAGCAGCATTTATTATCACCATCACACCCATACCAAACATGCATATGCTACCCCTCATAAATCAGACAATACCCCTTACACATAAGGCAGGGCATTTCTAATGCAATCCTATGAGAAGGCAGCACTCACAGCAGTGAGACACCAAGTTAGGCTGTTTGTCACTACCAGGAAAGGCCACGCAACCTGGCACAAATCCTCAATCAATCAATCAATCAAAGAGATTTATAAAGCGCGCTACTCACCCGTGAGGGTCTCAAGGCACTGGGGGGACGGGGAGGGGGAAGGGGGTGGGAGGATCACTGTTCCAAAAGCCAGGTCTTGAGGCTCTTCCCGAAAAGAAGTAGGTTTTGGGTCTTGCGGAGGTGGGTTGGGAGGGAGTTCCAGGCTTTTGGTGCAAGGTAGAAGGATCTGCCCCCGGTGGTGGTGTGTTTGATGCGGGGAACAGAGGTGAGAGAGAGGTCGGCTGAGCGGAGGTGGCGTGTGGGCGTGTGGAAGGTGACTCTTTCGTTGAGGTAGGCAGGGCCTGTGTTGTGGAGTGATTTGTGTGAGAGGATGAGGATCTTAAAGGTGATCCTTTTGTCTATGGGGAGCCAGTGGAGGGATTTGAGGTGTGGTGAGATGTGTTTGTGTCGGGGGAGGTCGAGGATGAGTCGTGCTGCTGAGTTCTGGATGCGCTGTAGTTTGCGCTTGAGTTTTAGTGTGGTGCCAGCATAGAGGGCGTTTCCGCAGTCAAGTCTGCTGCTGATGAGTGCGTGAGTGACAGTCTTTCTGGTCTCAGTGGGGATCCACTTGAATGTTTTTTTCAGTATGCGGAGTGTGTTGAAGCATGAGGTGCTGAGAGCGTTGATTTGTTGGGTCATCGAGAGGGAGGAGTCCAGGATGATGCCGAGGTTGCGTGCGTGGTTTGCGGGGGTGGGTGCAGGGCCTAGCGTGGTGGGCCACCACGAGGGGTCCCAAGTGTTTTTGTGTGGGCCAAAGAGGATTATTTTGGTTTTGTTTGAGTTGAGTTTCAGGTGGTTGGCTGTCATCCATGTGGCGGTGTCGAGGAGTGCATTGTGTAGGTTGGATGTGGCAGTGTTGGGGTTGCGGGTGAGGGGGAGGATGAGTTGAGTGTCATTGGCGTATGAGAGGATGGTGATTCCGTGGGGTTAGATGATGTTGGCTAGTGGGGTCATGTATATGTTAAATAGTGTGGGGCTGAGGGAGGAGCCTTGGGGGACTCCGCAGGTGATTTTGGTGGTGGGCGATTGGAAGGGGGGGAGTCGGACTTTTTGGGTTCTGTTGGTGAGGAAGGAGGTGAGCCAATCCAGGGCTTTGTGTCTTATCCCTGCGTCGTGAAGGCGTGTGCTGAGTGTGTTGTGGCAGACAGTGTCAAAGGCTGCAGAGAGATCCAGGTGTATGAGTGCTACGGTTTCGCTCATGTCGACTCTGGATCTGATTTCGTCGGTGCATGCTAAGAGAGCGGTTTCTGTGCTGTGGTTCTTGCGGAACCCAGATTGGGAAGGGTCGAGTGTGTTGTTTGTCTCGAGGAAGTGGGATAGGCGGGAGTTGACTATTTTTTCCGTAACCTTGGCTGGGAAAGGGAGGAGGGAGATGGGGCGGTATTTGGAGAGGTCGTCTGGGTTGGCTTTGGTGTTTTTTAGGAGCGCAGTGACTTCTGCATGTTTCCAAAGGTCTGGGAAGGTGGTGGTTTCGAAGGAGCTGTTGATTGTGGCACGGAGTATGGGGGCGATGGCGGGGCTGGCTCTGTTGTATATACGGTGGGGGCATGGGTCGGAGGGGGAGCCAGAGTGAATGGAGTTCATAGTGGTTTCAGTTTCTTCGTCGGTGGTGGGGGCCCAGGTGGTGAGTAGGTTGTGGGGTGTGTGTGGTGGGATTGTGTGTGGGGGGTGAGTGGTGTGAGAGGGGGACGTGTGTGGTGCAAAGCTGTTATGTATGTCTAGTATTTTGCGGTGGAAGTGATCTGAGAGGGAGTCGCAGAGGGTTTGTGTGTGCGTGGGATCTAGGTTGCTGGCCTTGGGTTTGGAGAGCTCTTTGATGATGGTAAAGAGTTCCTTGCTGCTATGGGAGTTGTTGTCAATTTGTTCCTTGTAGTGTGCTCTTTTGGCGGTGCGTATGAGTTGGTGGTGGATGCGTGTGGTGGTTTTGAGGGTGTTGAAGTTAGTGGTGGTGGGTTCTTGTCTCCAGATTTTCTCTGCTTTGTGGCATTTGCGTTTGGATTCGTGGAGTTCAGTGGTGAACCATGGTGCGTTCTTGATATTGCGGGTAGTGATGTTTTTTCTGAGGGGGGCGAGATTGTCGGCACAGGAGGTGATCCATTTGTTGAGGTTGTGAGCGGTGGTGTTGGGGTTGGTTTTGTTGGGGAGGGGGTTTGCGTCACTTGGTAGATTAGGTGCTCTGTGGGGATCTTGTCCCACATGCGGTAGGGGGTGGTGTGATGGTGGTGGGGTTTGGGAGGTTTGTTGTAGGAGAAGTGGACGCATTGGTGATCCGTCCATTGGAGTTTGGTGGTGTGGGTGTAGGTGGCGTGTTGGCTTGATGTGAAAATTGCGTCGAGTGTGTGTCCCGCTGAGTGGGTGGGGGCTGTGACCAGTTGTTTGAGTCCTAGGTTTGAAAGGTTGTCTAGGAGGGAAGAGGAGTTGTGATTGTGAGGGTTTTCTAGGTGGAAGTTGAAATCGTCGAGGAGTATGTAATCTGTGGAGGTGAGAGCGTGTGTGCTGATGGTGTCCGCGATGGTGTTGCAAAAAGGGGGGCGCGGTCCCGGGGGTCTGTATATGAGTGTGCCTCTGAGGGTGGGGGTGTTGTTGACGTGGATGAGAAAGTGCATTTGTTCTGCATTGTTCAGGGTGTCGAGGGTGTTGGTGGTGACCTTGATGGTGTCTCTGTGGAGGATGGCGATGCCGCCTCATGGTTTGTTGGGGCGGTCTCTGCGTTGGAGTTTGTAGCCTTCCAGGGTGGCTATGGCTATGTCTGGCTCGGATGTGGGGTTTGTCCATGTTTCAGTGAGGAAGACGACGTCGGGTGAGTGTGAAGTGATGAGGTCCCAGAATTCTATGGCATGTTTGTGTAGGGACCGGGTGTTCAGTAGTAGGCAGTAGAGGTGGTTGCAGGTGGTGTGGTTGTTGTGGTGTGTGATAGTGTTTGTGTGGATGTTTGTGGTGTTGTTGTGAGTGGGGGTGGCTTTGACGTGGGGCTTGTGTGGGTTGTGGGGTGTGTTGGTGGGTGCGGGGGTTGTTGTGTGGGGGCTGAAGTGTTTGGTATTGTGGTGCGTCGGGGGTGGAGCAGGAGAATAGGCGGGTGCGGCAGGAGAAGGGGCCTTGTGTGTGTTTGGGGGTGGTTTGACAGCAGTTGGGGCGGACTCCGGGGTTGAGGGAGAGAAGAGAGTGGGGGTGGTAGTAAAGTCTGGGGGGCTTTTGGCTGGCAGGGCCAGGTGGACTGGCGCTGGGTGCGGTTCGGGCGCGGACGGGCGCAGACGGGCTTGCCTCTGGTGCGCCTCCGACCGCCATTAAGAGGGGGAGGTGGGAGGGAGGGGCAGCTGGGAGGCGGGCTGGAACGGGAAAGCGAATGGAGGCGGGAGGGGGAGGGACTAAACAGAGCAGGGGGATCGCACAAGGGTCTAGATGGCCCGGCGAGGAGGAAACAGTGGGAAAAGCTGAAAGTACAAGGAAATAATGCAGAAAAAGCAACGGAAGGTAAGAGGCTACAGGAGGGATGGAGTCAGAAACAGTGGGAGGGTGCAGTCACAACAACAGGGACGCTAAGAATGGCAGAGCAAAGCGGGAAATACAAAGTGCAGAATCAGAGGGAAAAGCGAAGAAATAGAGGCACAGAGATGCCGAGGATCGCGGAGCAAAGCGGGAAATGCAAAGTGCAGAATCAGAGGGAAAAGCGCTAAAATAGAGGCACAGAGATGCCGAGGATCACAGAGCAAAGTGGGAAATACAAAGAGCAGAAACAGAGGGAAACGCGCAGAAATAGAGGTACAGAGATGCCGAGGATGGCAGAGCAAGGCGGAAAATACAAACTGGAGGGATCGGATAGAGGGCACAGATAGCAGAGGCACAGGGCACTAAGATGGCACTTACCAGTGCCGCTGGACACCAGGGAAGAGGACGGGGGCTTCGAACTCGCGATCGGTCGCGTGGGCGGGGATGGGGAGAAGCGTCGCAGCAAGGTGGAGCTGTCGGCGCAGGGGAGCGAGCTCCGGCCGAAAGGTCAGGGTCCTGCCTTCTACATACATGGCACCCTGCCCATAGGGCTAGCTAGGGAGTACTTTAGGGGTGACTTACATGTAGTAAAAGGGGAGTTCTGGGCCAGGCAGTAAATTTAGATGCCAGGTCCCTGTGGCAGAAAACTGTGCACACAGGCCCTGCGCTAGCAGGCCTGAGACAGGTTTGAAAGTCTACTTCAGTGGGTGGCACAAGCAGTGCTGCAGGCCCACTAGTAGTATTTAATTTACAGGCCCTGGGTATAGAGATACCACTGTACAAGGGACTTATAGGTAAATTAAATATGCCAATTAGGTATAAGCCAATCATACCAACTTTAGATGAGAGAGCACCTACACTTTAGCACTGGTCAGCAGCGATAAAGTGCTCAGAGTCGTAGAGCCAACAGTGAGAGGTCAGAAAAACCAGGAGGAAGGAGGCAAAAAGACTAGGGATGACCCTGCGTAAGAAAAAAGTCCAATATAAATGAATTAGTATGTGATTATAATAAGATTAAATACATTTTGATTAGGTGGCAGGAGAGAGCTATATCATTTGGTTAGGCAAGGCTGATGTGGGGTCTCCTAATGATATGCAAAGTAAATCAGGCATTGGTAAGCTGAATGCAGGTAGAGATTGTTAACAGGCTGAGTGACAGAAAATGGAAGTTGCAATCAAATCTTTATGGATGACAAGAGATATGTGACAAGACAGTTTGTACGTGTTCTGCAGCACTAAAGATTTCATCCTTACCTTTACAGATTGTTCGAGTTCATGTCACCTTAGTGTAATAAAGCACTGTACAAGAAAAACGAAATAACTTGAGAAGGAACACACAGAAACAACCTGAAAGTGCTTTGAAAAGCTAACTCTTGACTTTTTAGATTTCAGCAAATAGGAAGATTGAACAAACTAGAGGCTAAACTGCTTATATTTTAAAAATTAAATGAACTAAAAATGTAAGGTTTTGTAGTTTTCCTCAAAAGGTTGAGACATCGAAATATTTCAGTTGGCACAATTACTTTCATCAACTTGGTCTTGCACTCATATTGACCCTGACCTGTTGATATCTGGGGCCAGATTTACTACACCCTTGTTTTGCCATTGCCCCACGCAGGGCTACACATAGCAACACAAGGGCCTAAGTAAGATTTACTAAGCCCTGCAAAGCCACCTTGCCTGGCTTAGTAAATCCAGAGTAATACAAGGCTGCTGGCTCTCTGCCTTGCATTAATCTGGGTTTGCAAGGTGTTCCATGGGTGGAGCTTGGGTGTGCTGGGAAAGAGCTGGAATGTGTCATATCGTAGTAGACAAGGCACATTCCATTGTCTCCTAGTCATCCCGAGCAGCACAGCAAGTTGTCTTCCTCTGTTGCATGAGAATTTGATAAATCTGTCCCTGGCTCTTGATGATATTGTGCAGTGGGAGGGGCAATTGGCACTGAAAGTGGAGAAACAAAGAAAAAAGAAGAGACAATTGTATTTTACATTTATTCTTCAACTCTTTCAACTTCGAGGTAAGTTGAAGTCTGCGCTATGGTTTCCTCCATATAACACAGGTTCTCACCCGTTTACCTTAATTACAATTTTCAAATATTTCTCTTTTGAGCATAGTAAAACAAACTCCTGGGATTCACTTAATAGTGCACCCCATCTGTGTTCTTGTAATGGATATTATTTATTTTAAAGAGGTTGCACTGGAAAAGTCTGGGCTTCTTTGACATTTGTACAGCATGTTTCAAATAGTAATTTCACAATGCTTGGCTTCAAAGTTGCCTAAAATAAACAGTTCAAATCATATTTCCAAGGTCATGGCAAGGTGAGGCTACTTTTTTAAAGCAATGCCTACCATGGAAATAAAGGGTTGACCAATAGAAAAAACATATACTTGTGTTTTCCCGGTAATCTTTTAATCCATGTGTGTGTCACACATCCCGTAAACCTGTGATGGCACAAATGTCAAAAAGTCATAAGTGTACCTCAGTAGCTTTAACATCTTTACTAATCTATTCCCAAATACGTTTTTTCGATCGTACAAGATGTTACAGAAATGCGATTGCGTTTTGTTTTTGCACTTAGTTTTAATTGTTATTGAAGTAAACAAAACACGCAGAAACCAGACTTTTTTCATCTTGCTTCTGGTAAATGAAGAACACTTTAGTAGACAAAAGTTGTAAGGAGATGTGGCCGTCAGAAAGCAATCTATAAATGAACCCCCCCGAAACAATTGTTACATCAAAAAAAAAATGTAGTTGACACTCGCTATTAAGACAAACGTTCTTACAGCAGAGACTGTTAATATCAGAGCTATTACCCCAAATGAAGCAAGTGAGATGTCATCCCTGCAAGGACATCAACATGGCAAGGATATACCATCAGTGAAGCTCAAACTAATTGTTGGAGATAAATGAGTCACAGTGTTTCTATATTTGAATACTAAGATATGACATGTCATGCTTTGGAAATGGCCCTTTCAGGTTATCCCTGAACCTTTTGCCTTCCTCCTCCTATTTTTCTGACCATCTTTTTGTTGGCTTTAGGACTCTGGGCACTTTACCCCTGCTTATCACTTCTAAAGTGCATATGCTCTCTCCCCTAAGACTTGGTATAATTGGCTTACACCTGTTTGGCATATTTAATTTACCTGTAAGTCCCTTCTAAAGTGGTATACCATATACCCAGGGCCTGTAAATAAAAGCTGCTAGTGGGCCTGCAGTGATGATTGTGCTACCCACAGAATTAGCATTTCAAACTTGTCTCAGGCCTGCCACTGCAGCACCTTTGTGTACAGCTTACTGCCACCTTGACTTGGCATTTCAAACTACTTGCCAAGGCCTAAACTCCCCTTTTACTACACCTAAGGTAGGTCTATGTGCAGGGTGCTGTGTATGTAAAAGGTAGGACATGTACTTTTATGTTTTACACATTCCAACAGTGACAAACAGCCCATTTCGTCATTCACTACTGTGAAGTCTGCTCCTCTCTTAGGTTTGCATTGGCAATTCCCTTGTATGCTTCTAAGTGGTAATTTCTAATCTAAAAGGAGTAGTGTTGCCATGTTTGGGATGTTTGAATGGTAGTGAGAAATCCTGCTTACTGGTGTAAGTGGATTTTACATCACTATTTTAGAAATGGCACTTTTAGAAAGTGGGCATTTCTCTGTGCTTATAACGTGTAAGTGCTTTGCAGCCTGACTCCAATCCACGTCTCAGGAGTGACAGTTACACTTTGTGCATACTTTCTAGACCGCCACAACTGAGAAAGTACTGGGTGTGGCAGGAGAGGTATCTGCATCCATCTGCATACTGATAGTCTTCATGGGCTGGGAGAAGAAGAGTTAGTTCACACCTTACATGTCAATAGGATGTGTCCTGCCCTCATACAACGGATCGTTTTACCCCCTACTGATGTCTGGGGCCAGGGCTGGGTTGAAAGGGATCTGTGTTACACTTGAAAGTGTTCCTTTAAAGTCACCCCTTGTATCAAAGACATTTTTGAGTATAAGTACAGGGGCTCTGACCCCATGTTTTCAGAGCACTTTTAGAACTGGGACGGAATCACTGTCAGAAGGACTGCGGCACTGCATAAAAGACTCATCTGGACTGCTCTTCTGATGTTGCCCTGCCACCTGCTACTAGCTGAGTGACCTAAAGTATTCACTGGATTGCTTTTCTGTCTGTTGTCCTGCTGCTAGCTGCTCCCTGACACTGTTCCACCAAGGTTCTGGGTACTGTCAGGAGGGACCGCCACTTTAATCATTGGCTTTCTTGTGTGCTGGCCTGCCTGTTTGCAGCTCCCTCCCGTGGGCCCAGTGTTCTAGAGGGGCTTTCTAGTTTGCCCCACCTGTTCATTAAAGAATCTCAGGGACCTTAAAAAGATTCTTTCTGACCCTTGTTAGGCCCCTGATCCTCTTAGTGCGTGGAGGGCAGGGTATTATTTTAGAACGTGGTGAGAGCTGTTTCTGATGGCTGTGTGGGGATCAGGATCTACTTGTGAGGATTGTAGCAGTGTAAGAGTGTCACGGTCTTCCCCCAGTGTGATCCCTTGTGTATGCCACTCAGCTCCCTCCTCAGTAGCCAGGCAGCAGAGATGCGCTAGGCTTGAAAGAGCTAGGCGCTAGGATTACCAGATGACAATGTGACTCCGCCCGAAATTGGTAGCTGAGGCTCCCTCCTCACAGCAGCCCATGACCGCCGCTTTCCTAGTCAGGCTGGCCGTTAGTTTACTGTAATACCTACTTTGGAGTGCAAGGACGCCCTGAACCTGATAGTCGCCTGCAGTGCAACTCTCAGCTCCACGAGAGAAGCGGTCCCCATGACCCGGAAGGCCTCTGGACATGCTTTCACCATGGGATACATTTTTCTCGACTCGCAGTATGGGGCAAGCTTCTAAGGAAGCTTCTAAGGAGTCTTGGAGAACTACAGCATAACCCCTATTAAGAAGGCAGGTGTGCTGCCTCCTAAATATCTGCATGTGAGTTGTATTATGAGGATCTATTGGTTGCCATATAAGCTTGTCTTTTGGTATTGTTTGCACTAACCCATGTCATCTTGCCCTAATTCATGTTGGTTGGTCAAGAAGAGCTACTCACTTACCTTGATTGGTATTGCCTAATGTTTAGCATTCTGGCCCTTGCATTCTCAGGATACTGCTTTTCATCACAATAATGTTATTTTGTGTACCATCTAAATGATTCATGCCTTTGGACCTATGATATAAATACAATAGAGAAACATATTTTATATCATCCTGTGTGGCATCCCTTTTATGGTATCTTTACTATGTCACTGGTGTGAGTGTGTTGTGCAAACACTTTACACATTGCCTCCTGGGATAAGCCTGAGTGCTCTGTGGCAAGCTACCAAGGGATGAGCCCAAGTTATTGTTGGTGTGTGACTTACTTTCACAGAGTAGAGTGGTGGGTTCTGCCTGGGCTTAGCTGCTTAGCCTAAACAACAAGAAATAACATTTCTAACACCATGCTATAACATGCCACTCTATTGTCTAGTGGTCTAGAGTGCAAAATTGACATGGTACATTTATAATGATTTGTTTTCTTTACTTCTCCGTGGTAAAAAGATAATATTGTGAAGAACTCACATCTTAAGAGGCGTTGATGCATAGGGCATGGACCCTTTTAAGTCACCTCTTTCTATAATTCTATGTAGCCATAAAAAGACCTCAGTTTAATTTCCACTACAAACTTCATAGCATGTGTTTTATGTATTTTAAAGCAACTTAAACGTTTTGCCAGACTATTTTTAAAATAAAACAGATATTGGGTCCTTTTCACAAAGGGACACCGACTCGTGTGTAAATCTACAAATATATGTTTAATCTTACACTTTTGAGTAACTTCAGTAATTTTGGATGTTCACCATCTACAAGAGTAAAGTTACTCAAAAGTGTAGACTTATAGGAGGTCTCCAGATGCTGAAACAGGAGGTATAACCACAGTTATGACTGTAAAGATACTATTGTCAAAAAGGAGCAGTAGTAAATCCAGCACCACACATGGTCAATCACTAAGTGCAAATCCCTCCAATAGAAAAAAAGAATGGAGGTAGGCACTTAAAATGGAACCCCATAGGAAATAATGTTAAATTAGATTTACTTAATTTGACTTTTTAAATATATATGTATTTAAAAGTAATTTAATGTTAATGTAAATATAATTAAAAATATATATAATTTTATATAAAAATATATTTATAACCATTTTAATATGAAAATAAACATAACTTTAATTTGTAAAAAAATAATTACAATAATTAAAGTGAATTATCTGCACAACTTTCTTTTTGTTTTTAACACATAATACATAAACATAAACATTTAACTTCAGCTGTGATTTCTTAAAAAATAAATCATTAATCGATAATCTTAGTTTATTTTATTTTAATATATGTAAATTAATTAAATATTTCATTTAAGATTAAGGTAATTGCACTGTATCTTTTTTATTTTGTTTAACATTTAAAATAAATATAGAAAATTAGCTTACGTTAACAGTTAACAAAACCAATTTAACTAATTGTGTTAATGTTTAAAAAACTTTAAAAAATTGTTCCTTATATGTTACCACAGGGAGCTCTTTGTCCCCCTTTTGCATAATGTTGGACTTACAGCAGCACTAGAATATATTTACAACTGTTTTGGGCCCTTTTTTGCTACATTAACTTTAGAAGTGTGGTTTGTGAATGAAAATGGGTTAACTCATGTGTGGGTGGGTGCATGTCTCTCCTTAAACCCTTACCTAACACTTCTTTCACCCCCTGACACTTCCATTAAGCCTTTTAGTAGTAAATATTCTGCATTTTCTTGCCACTCCTCCCTGTCCCACCCACTTTTAATAATTATCTTATGTATGTGGGGACGACACAGTGAAGGCAGGGATCTCTATACAGAAAAATATAGGAGAGCAGTCTCCTTTTCACATAGGTTTGTGAATAGCATTTTGTAGTGCACCAGTAGTACAATTGTAGTACTACTCACATACAACAAAATGCAATTTGTGAATATGCCCCATTATGCTCAATTTTAAAGGGACTTTTAATCAGTGGTCTTCATCTATTTGTCTGTTAAATTGACATTCACATTTTCCTTTCATCTCCCACTGCATACAGCATGGGGTGATGGATCGCCTCACTTCAGCCACTGCCTCCCCTATGCATCTAAAGTAATTTTGATTGTGTATAAAGTGAGGATTGTCTCACTGCAAGGTGAAGGGGTGGGGCGGTGCGTGGTGGGTAATTAAAATAAAATAAAAAATAAAAAAACTTACCCCCTCTGCCACGTGCCGCTCTTCTGCCCCTCGTCGACTACAGGCACAGGCTCCCAGCCTGCCCTCCAGCCAATCCTGATGCTGCTGAAAGCAGTATCAGGATGGCTGTAAGCGTCCAGCCAGGGCGTTCCCAGGCAGACTCTCCAGCCCAGCAACCGTGTTGCTGGGCTGAAGAGAACCTACAGCGCATGTGTGTTTGGCCGGGCCGAGACGGCCGGCCAAATACAATGCGCTCTGAAGGGGAGTCCCCACCGCTTTAACCAAACAATGATAATAAACAAGCTTTGCAGCTGTCGCTGCTGGCAGGGGAAGGGGGAATGACGCTCCTCCGCCGCCATGGAGGAGCTGCCCCTGTATAAAGTGCACATCCTTAATAGTTATTGGTCCATTCAGTGCCACAGCTGGTGGGTTAATATATGCTTTCTGTCATAGCAAACATTTATTTTTTTCTTTTGAACACAGGCCTGGGCCTTCTTTCCACTTGCAGTGCACTGCACTCCAAAAAGGGACTCTTAAAATTGTTTCTTGTATTCTCTGTACTGAATAAAGTATGTCAACTACATTCAAAGAAAGTGGCACATGGGTGTGAATGCACACATGTCATTCTTTGAATGTTTCAGTATACTGCAATCTGCAATCTTAGTAAACAATCAGGACACTCATTC
The DNA here is from genome assembly GCF_031143425.1 of Pleurodeles waltl. Classification (NCBI taxonomy): domain Eukaryota; kingdom Metazoa; phylum Chordata; class Amphibia; order Caudata; family Salamandridae; genus Pleurodeles; species Pleurodeles waltl. The sequence continues at coordinate 272,233,626 of NC_090446.1, forward strand.
TAACATGGCCTTCTGGCAAAACAAGTTGTGCTGAATCCACTAGTAGCTTGGCACAATAGCAGTCAGGCTTAACTTAGGGAGAATATGTAAAGTATGTCTGCATCGCTTCAATTAGTAATAAAGTAAAAACACAATACAAGAAAAATCCCACACCAATTACAGGGGTCATTACAACATTGGCGGTAAAAGGCGCTTACCGCCGTGCAGAAGACCGCCAATACACCGCCGCAGCGGCGGAATTCCGCCACAGCTATTATGACACACATCTCGGAAACCGCCGAAATTCAGACACCCACACAAGTCCGCCACACCAAAGGTCAGTGATAAACTGACGAAAACAAAACCTCCACCTCCACGCCAACAGAAACACGCCCATGCTATTACGACCCACGAATCCACGTGGCGGTCTTTGAACCGCGGTATTCCATTGGCGGTACACACCGCTGCGCTCAAAACACACACACATCTCCAAAACACCACCACAATGGACAATTCGAAATACACACACCTGACACACATACAAACAACACTCCCACACACCCAACGCAATATAAAACACACACCCACATCACCCACAAACCCCTACGACCAAAAATCTATCACGAAGGCCAGAGACACAGCACAGATCAGACAATCCCACCATGCAGAGGCACACAACACCATCACCAACACAACATCCACGCACAAAACACCACACACCACGACACATCACAACACACATCAACACTCAAACCGCCCCACACATCACACACACCACCCCATGGCACGCCAAAGACACCCCCGCTTTTCCGAGGAGGAGCTCCGGGTCATGGTGGAGGAAATTGTCCGGGTAGAGCCACAGCTATTTGGCTCACAGGTACAGCACACATCAATAGCCAGGAAGATGGAGCTATGGCGAAGAATAGTGGACAGGGTCAACGCTGTGGGACAGCACCCAAGAAATAGGGAGGACATCAGGAAGAGGTGGAACGACCTACGGGGAAGGTGCGTTCAACGGTCTCCAGGCACAACATCGCGGTTCAGCGGACTGGCGGCGGACCCCCACCTCCTCCCCCACAACTAACAACATAGGAGGAGCAAGTCTTGACCATCATGCATCCAGAGGGCCTCGGAGGAGTCGGTGGAGGATGGGACACTGGTAAGTCAAATCTTAACCTGCATGCTATCACACACCCCCACCCTCACACCCTCCCCTATCACCCCAAATCCTTACTAATGTACTAATAACACAAACTACACATCCCAGCACCAAGCCCTGCATGACACAACGAAGCATGGACACCTATCACCTAAGCATGCCCACTGCACATACCCAGAACAACCCCCTAACCATCATCACACAAGCCCCCACACAGGAATGCTAGCACTGGGGTACACGGTCACCCACCCATTGCACACCGTGACACACACACATGCAATAATCATGCTCTTATGCCCCTGCAGGAACACGAAGGACCATCCCCACACCAGAGCGTCCAGACAACACCACTCCACCCCCAGAAGAGGCCCACAGTGACGATAGCAGCTCTGCCCTACTGGAGCCTGATGACCAGCCCGGACCAGCGTGGGCCTCAGGACAGTCAGTTCCCCTCGCACAGGCACAGCCCAAAACTGACCTTCCACCCTCTGGTAACACCAGCACAGCACCCACCCAGCGGGCCCAAACCTCCCTACCCAGGACAGGTCAATCAGCGGTGTGTCCATCACTACAGGGAACTCAGGCTAACCCACCACCCCAACAACAACAGGGACCTGGGGGCAGTGGTAGGGGGCACACGGTCCAGGGAACGGAGGCACAGGAACACAGGGGAACTGGGAGGGCTGCTGTTCGACAGGGGGCGGACAGGCCAAGGGAACCCACTCTCCACGAGGCCCTCACCTCCATCATGGGAGCATACCACCACTCCCAGGAGACGATGGCCACGGTCCTGGTCAAGTTTCAGGAGACCCAGCGCCTGCAGGAGGACCAGTATTTGGGGTTCAGGGAGGAGCTCAGGACCATCAGCTCCGCCCTGGGCACCATCGTAGGGGTGCTGAAGGACATACAGCAGACCCTGAGGGACACCGTGGCACACCAAGGCGCCCTTGACACTAGCCAGGACGATGAACTGCCCACCACCTCCGCCGGCGCTAGTGGACAGGACGCCCCGCCACAGGACCACCACACCAGCACCCCACCCCCTGCAGACGGACAACCACCCCGCAAGCGGTCCCTGAGATCCAGGAACAGGACAGAGCAAGATGGCAAGACCCCCGCCAGGAAATGAGACCATCCTGATTGTCCCCCAACTGCGCCACTTTGTTACCCTGGCCATACTTCAACTGCCCCAGCTCCTCTTCATATGCCCAGATGGGCAGTGCACCTGTTAGACTAATAGACTGGACTCTGCCATGGACATTCCTCCGCCATCACCCACCACCATTTAACAACCCCCTCCCTATTCTGAGCGCTGCAATAAACACCCTTGAAACACAAAACAATCTGGAGTCAGTCTATGATTTGTTAAAATGTAATATCAATGACAGTGTGAAAATGCGTTGTGAGATTTAAAAGCAACATACCAATGTCACACATCAAAAGTCTTTGAAGGATGCAAGTAGATGACACACGTTGGTAACCACACCTGTGAAACCGTAATGGAAAGAAACACCTCAATTACCAAATAATCCCAAGCAATTACACACAGGATAGAGGAAGACGTGTGACAGTGAATGTAATGTAAAATCTGAAAATGTTCTCACCTTTGTGTCACTGGAAATATTGCTGTATGACTGACTCCCTGTTGTCGTTGTCTTCTTCCTCAGCTTCCTCCTCATCACTGTCCCCAGGCTCCACAGGCTCCACAGCTGCCGCAACACCGTCATCTGGACCATCCTCCTGCAGAAAAGGCACCTGGCGTCGTAAAGCCAAATTATGAAGCATCGAGCAGGCGATGATGATCTGGCACACCTTCTTCGGTGAGTAGAATAGGGAACCACCTGTCATATGGAGGCACCTGATCCTGGCCTTAAGGAGGCCGAAGGTGCGTTCGATCACCCTCCTAGTCCGCCCATGGGCCTCATTGTAGCGTTCCTCTGTCCTGGTCCTGGGATTCCTCACTGCGGTCAGTAGCCAAGAAAGGTTGGGGTGACCAGAGTCCCCTAATAGCCATACACGGTGCCTCTGGAGTTGACCCATCATATCAGGGATGCTGCTATTCCGCAGGATGTAGGCGTCATGCACAGAGCCAGGGAACATAGCATTAACCTGGGAGATGTACTGGTCTGCCAAACATACCATCTGTACATTCATAGAATGATAACTCTTCCTGTTTCTGTACACCTGTTCACTCCTGTGGGGGGGGACCAGAGCTACATGGGTCCCATCAATGGCACCTATGACGTTGGGGATATGTCCAAGGGCATAGAAGTCACCTTTAACTGTAGGCAAATCCTCCACCTCAGGGAAAATGATGTATCTCCTTACGTGTTTCAGCAGGTCAGACAACACTCTGGACAAGACGTTGGAAAACATAGGCTAGGACATCCCTGATGCCATGGCCACTGTTGTCTGAAAAGAGCCACTTGCAAGGAAATGGAGCACTGACAGCACCTGCACGTCAGGGGGGATTCCTGTGGGATGACGGATTGGTGACATCAGGTCTGGCTCCAACTGGGTACATAGTTCCTGGATTGTGGCACGATGAGACCTGTAGGTGACGATGACATGTCGCTCTTCCATTGTCAACAGGTCCACCAGCGGTCGGTACACCGGAGGATTCCGCCATCGTCTCACATGTCCCAGCTGACGGCGCCTACGAAGGACAAGAGCGACGATAAAGTCAATTTTCATCCAGGTATGTACCCACAGTTACACAGAACACGGCACCACACACAAAACCCTTCCTGTATGTGTGTTGAGTGTAGGCCTAGCTATGTGTGACGCAGAATTAAATGAAGCCATGTGGGCCCCTGAAATGGCGGCTGCCTGACCTCTACACTGGGACAATGGGATTGTGGGGTAACTGCGCTGGCGTTGCACAACGTCGCGGGAGGCGATCGTAGACCGCGGCGAAATGCTGCATTGGTTCACATAGGACCCTATGGGTCCCAGGAGCCAATGAACAGGTGCGCCGGCGGTGATGATACGAACCGCCGCGGACGTCACCGCCGCGGACGTCACCGCCATTTTCTATCTGTTCAATCACTAGATACCTGACCTTCGACAGGAGAGGACCTACACTGCAAGTGCTGCTGTGACCTCGGTCTGGAAGCGACGATGGCTGCTGCGTCTGGGGAAAGGGCCCCTGCCTTCACTGCTCAGGAGTTGGAGAAACTGGTAGACGGGGTCCTCCCCCAGTACACGCTGCTCTACGGTCCTCCAGACCAACATGTTAGTACACAGGGAGCATGTTGTATGGGCTAGGCCTGGGTGGAGAGGGCTGGGTGGAAGAGGGAAGGGGGCAGAGTTCAGGGAACATTAATGCATGTCAATGAATGGGCCACATGGCTAGAGTAGGGAGGGGGGCCACTCACATCGACGGTGCAGTTGGTAATGACTTCTCTTCTTCCCTTGTGCATGTCATGTAGGTCAGCGCCCACCAGAAGAGGGACATTTGGCGTGCCATCGCCAAGGACGTCCGGACCCTGGGGGCCCACCAGAGACGGGGCACCCACTGCCGTAAAAGATGGGAGGACATTCGCCGCTGCAGCAAGAAGACGGCGGAGGCTCAGCTGGGGATGGCCTCCCAACGTGGGAGGGGTGCCCGTCGCACTATCACCCCCCTGATGTTCCGGATCCTGGTGGTGGCCTACCCGGAGTTGGATGGGCACTTGAGGGCATCACAGCAGACACAAGGGGGTGAGTACAACCTCGTTCTGCTGACTTTGCGCGCAGTAGAGGGGTCTGGGTGGGGGAGGAGGGCTGTGGGTGTACCTAGGCCAGCCAGAAATGCGTAGACTAGGCCCCTCTGTAATGCAGCCCATGTGGCACTCTACCCCACCTCAGTACAGTGCCAAGTACAGGTATAGTTGCCCCTGTGGAATCCATGTGTGCAGATGTCCACCATAGCGATGTAGGCCATATCCCAGGAATTGCATATGCAGAGGCCAGGAGCACGGCTTAATGCAGGGGGCTGCTGTGTCTGTCTTGTCTGCCAACGGTAGCGGTGTGCCATGCACTCAACCTGTTCTTCTTCTGTCTTTCCCCCCCTTTTTGTGCTCTCCCTGTTCTTTTGTGCATCAGCATCATCAGGCGGAGGTACAGTGGCACCGGAGCACAAGGGAGCTGCATCCCACATGGCCATGGAGGGCCACACCACGGACTCAGAATGCACCAGTGGGACGGAGGGCGAGGGGAGCTTCACGTCGGCCACCGGATCACCAACCAGCGACACGGACTCGTCCGCCGATGGGGGCTCCCTTATGGTGGCGGCACTATCTGTGCGCCCCACTTCTACAGGTTCAGCCGCCACCTCCCCTAACAGCACCGCCCTCCCAGCAGCGCCTCAGCGTTCGCCCCGTGCCCGCTCATCCAGGAGGGTGGGCATCACCTTCGCCCCAGGCACCTCAGGCCCTGCCCCAGTCACCCATGCTGCCCTCAGTGTGGGGGTCATTGACCTCCTCAGGTCACTCACTGTTGGGCAGTCTACCATTGTGAATGCCATCCAGGTTGTAGAACGAGAGTTGCAACACGGTAATGCATTCCTGGAGGGCATTCATTCTGGTCAGGCTGTCCTTCAGGGAACCCTGCAATCTCTGTCCTCAGCACTGATGGCAGCCATTGTCCCTGTGTCTAGCCTCCCCCCTCCAACCTCCTCCACCCAGACCCAATCCCCTGTACCCCAGCCCAACCCAAGCACACCTACACACCAGCATGCACACAAGTCAGCACACACAAGTAGCTCAAGCAAACATAGGCATCACACAACCCACAGGCACTCACGCAAGCCTCACCTACATACAGACACAGCAACTTGTGCATGTCATGTAGGTCAGCGCCCACCAGAAGAGGGACATTTGGCGTGCCATCGCCAAGGACGTCCGGACCCTGGGGGCCCACCAGAGACGGGGCACCCACTGCCGTAAAAGATGGGAGGACATTCGCCGCTGCAGCAAGAAGACGGCGGAGGCTCAGCTGGGGATGGCCTCCCAACGTGGGAGGGGTGCCCGTCGCACTATGACCCCCCTGATGTTCCGGATCCTGGTGGTGGCCTACCCAGAGTTGGATGGGCACTTGAGGGCATCACAGCAGACACAAGGGGGTGAGTACAACCTCGTTCTGCTGACTTTGCGCGCAGTAGAGGGGTCTGGGTGGGGGAGGAGGGCTGTGGGTGTACCTAGGCCAGCCAGAAATGCGTAGACTAGGCCCCTCTGTAATGCAGCCCATGTGGCACTCTACCCCACCTCAGTACAGTGCCAAGTACAGGTATAGTTGCCCCTGTGGAATCCATGTGTGCAGATGTCCACCATAGCGATGTAGGCCATATCCCAGGAATTGCATATGCAGAGGCCAGGAGCACGGCGTAATGCAGGGGGCTGCTGTGTCTGTCTTGTCTGCCAACGGTAGCGGTGTGCCATGCACTCAACCTGTTCTTCTTCTGTCTTTCCCCCCCTTTTTGTGCTCTCCCTGTTCTTTTGTGCATCAGCATCATCAGGCGGAGGTACAGTGGCACCGGAGCACAAGGGAGCTGCATCCCACATGGCCATGGAGGGCCACACCACGGACTCAGAATGCACCAGTGGGACGGAGGGCGAGGGGAGCTTCACGTCGGCCACCGGATCACCAACCAGCGACACGGACTCGTCCGCCGATGGGGGCTCCCTTATGGTGGCGGCACTATCTGTGCGCCCCACTTCTACAGGTTCAGCCGCCACCTCCCCTAACAGCACCGCTCTCCCAGCAGCGCCTCAGCGTTCGCCCCGTGCCCGCTCATCCAGGAGGGTGGGCATCACCTTCGCCCCAGGCACCTCAGGCCCTGCCCCAGTCACCCCTGCTGCCCTCAGTGTGGGGGTCATTGACCTCCTCAGGTCACTCACTGTTGGGCAGTCTACCATTGTGAATGCCATCCAGGTTGTAGAACGAGAGTTGCAACACGGTAATGCATTCCTGGAGGGCATTCATTCTGGTCAGGCTGTCCTTCAGGGAACCCTGCAATCTCTGGCCTCAGCACTGATGGCAGCCATTGTCCCTGTGTCTAGCCTCCCCCCTCCAACCTCCTCCACCCAGACCCAATCCCCTGTACCCCAGCCCAACCCAAGCACACCTACACACCAGCATGCACACAAGTCAGCACACACAAGTAGCTCAAGCAAACATAGGCATCACACAACCCACAGGCACTCACGCAAGCCTCACCTACATACAGACACAGCAACAACTACTGCCTCCACTGTGTCCCCCTCCTCCTCTTCTCCCTCTTCCCTCCCAGTCTTGTCTACACACACACCTGCATGCACCACATCTACAGGCACCAGGAATCGCACCAGGACACCCAGCACCACAAGCCGCTCACCTGCACTCACCACCTCCACTGCCATTTACAAGTCCCCTGTGTCCTCTCCCAGTGTGTCTGTGACGCCCCCTCCCAAAGTACACAAACGCCGGCAACCACACACCCAACATCCATCCACCTCATGACAGCCTACAGTACCTGCACCTGCACCCAAAACACCTAAAGTGACACCTCTTACAACCACCTCCTCTTCCTCCACTCCCAGACCCCCTCCAACTACCCATCCCAGTGTCAGAAACTGTCCCTGTGTAAAGTTGACCTTTTTGACGCCAACCCCCCCCTCCAATTCATCAGTCCCATCGTAACGCCGCAGCCAAAAAGCCTCCAATACCAGTGGTGCCCGTACAAGGTATGTGGAGTGCACCGGCCACCAGGGTAGGCAGTATGACCCGGAGCCAAGGCACTGGCAGCCCACCCCCTGTAAAGGCTCTGAAATTGGAAAGTGGACGACGGGACCGTGTGAAAGACTCCTGGTGGGAAAACAACTCACAGGGGTCCCAAGGGGATTGGAGAGTCAGCTGTGACTCCACCAAAGGTGGGGATGGGCCAGAGGAAGTCTGCCCAGCCTGTTGTGAGTCTCACGGCGGAGAAGGGCGGCATCATTCCCGGCGGTCGAGACGCCACCGCCAGCACTGTCGTCACTGGTCGGGAGACCACCGCCACCGCCGGAGTCAGTGCCCAGGAGGGCCCAAGTATCGTCACTGGTCAGGAGACCACCGCCGGAGTCATTGCCCAGGAGGGCCCAAGTATCGTCACTGGTCAGGAGACCACCACAGGAGTCATTGCCCAGGAGGGCCCAAGTATCGTCACTGGTCAGGAGACCACCGCCGGAGTCAGTGCCCAGGAGGGCCCAAGTATCGTCACTGGTCAGGAGACCACCGCCACCGCCGGAGTCAGTGCCCAGGAGGACCCAAGTATCGTCACTGGTCAGGAGACCACCGCCACCACTGGAGTCAGTGCCCAGGAGGGCCCAAGTATTGACACTGGTCAGGAGACCACCGCCGGAGTCATTGCCCAGGAGGGCCCAAGTATCATCACTGGTCAGGAGACCACCGCCAGAGTCATTGCCCAGGAGGGCCCAAGTATCGTCGCTGGTCAGGAGACCACCGCCGGAGTCAGTGCCCAGGAGGGCCCAAGTATCGTCACTGGTCAGGAGACCACCGCCACCGCCGGAGTCAGTGCCCAGGAGGGCCCAAGTATCGTCACAGGTCAGGAGACCACCGCCAGAGTCATTGCCCAGGAGGGCCCAAGTATCGTCACTGGTCAGGAGACCACCGCCGGAGTCAGTGCCCAGGAGGGCCCAAGTATCGTCACCGGTCAGGAGACCACCGCCGGAGTCAGTGCCCAGGAGGGCCCAAGTATCGTCACTGGTCAGGAGACCACCGCCACCGCCGGAGTCAGTGCCCAGGAGGGCCCAAGTATCGTCACTGGTCAGGAGACCACCGCCGGAGTCATTGCCCAGGAGGGCCCAAGTATTGTCACTGGTCAGGAGACCACCGCCGGAGTCAGTGCCCAGGAGGTCCCAAGTATCGTCACTGGTCAGGAGACCACCGCCACCGCCGGAGTCAGTGCCCAGGAGGGCCCAAGTATTGTCACTGGTCAGGAGACAAGCGCCGGAGTCAGTGCCCAGGAGGGACCCGGCTGCCACAGCCCCGGTGCGCTATGAGGGAACGTCATGCCACACACCAATGCCCAGTCTGGGTATCGTCATGCCACACACCAATGCCCAGTCCATGGAATGTCATGCCACACACCAATGCCCAGTCTAGGGATCGTCATGCCACACACCAATGCCCGTACCAGAAACCGCCTTGGCAAAGCACCACTGAACAGTCCAGAACCGCCATGGCAAAGCACCGCTGAACAGTCCAGAGACCACTATGGCAAAGCACCGCTGAACAGTCCAGAGACCGCCATGGCAAAGCACCGCTGAACAGTCCAGAGACCGCCATGGCAAAGCACCGCTGAACAGTCCAGAGACCGCCATGGCAAAGCACCGCTGAACAGTCCAGAGACCGCCATGGCAAAGCACCGTTGAACAGTCCTGAACCGCCATGGCAAAGCACCGCTAAACAGGGCAAGCACCGTCATGGCAAAGCATCGCTGAACAGGGCAAGCACCGCCATGGCAAAGCACCGCTGAACAGGGCAAGCACCGCCATGGCAAAGCACCGCTGAACAGGGCAAGCACCGCCATGGCAAAGCACCGCTGAACAGGGCATGCACTGGGTAAGAATGTAAAGACCGCCACATCAAGCATCCTTATCCAATGTGCATCTGGGACAGTGACGGGACAGGAACTTTCACGGGGAGACTGATCCAGTCTGGCCACCGGTCCCCCTCCAGAGCCACTGGCGGATGTTATCTACTTGAGAGACTGTGACTTTGCACTCCCCAGGATATGGCAGTGGGCAAACCACCCACTGTAGAGACTTGAGAGACTGTGGCTGTGCACTCCCCAGGATGGTACAGTGGGCAAGCCACCCACTGTAGAGACTTGTGAGAATGTGGCTTTGCACTCCCCAGGATACATCAATGGACATGGAGCTCCGTCGTGGATCTGGCTTTGCAGTCATCTGGCTGAGGTCCCCCCCTTCCCTTCCCCCTGAGGTGCCTGTAGTATTTCTATCTGATGCCCCGGCAGTGTTCTCTCCGATTGAGGACAGGTATCTTTTGTGGGCCTCGCCCATGCATTTTTGGACTAGTGGTGCACGGACATTGCTATGTGCATATCTGCACTACTTCTCGTAATGTATATATTTCTGGCTGATTTTCTTATATATCTGTATATTTTTGACAGACATGTATATTGATACATTACAATGTTTGAACAGATTTTGCTTTGTCTTTGCATTCTTCCGGGGGATTGTGGGTTGTTACTGTGATTTTTATGGATGCATTGGTGTGTATGTTGTAATATGTGAGGGTGGGGGTGGGGGTGGAAGTGTTTCGTGGGTGTCCCCCTAACTTTTGCCTCCCCCCTCCCCCATGTCGTAGGTACTGTACTCACCGTTGTCTTCGGCCGCGCCGCTGTTGGTCTTCGTAGATGAGTAGGAATACAAGGGCCGGAAGAATGTGTAATTCGGGCTCCATGGAGTCCTCATTCCTCGTGGGATGTGTTGAGGTGAGCGTTTTCCCATTGCATTCCCATTGTTTCCGCCATTGCTTCCGCCGTGTTTTTAGCCACAGTGAATCCGCCCCGGAAAAAGTGGCGGATTGGCTGGTTGTGATACTATGGGCGGTACATTGTCTTCCGCCTGTCTGTTGGCGGTGACCGCTGCGCTGCTTGTCTGTACCGCCGTGGCAGGCGGTGTGTTAAAGTGGCTGTCTTTGTTGGCGGTTTCTGCCAGGGTCATAATTCCCTTTTTTGGTCCACCGGCCTGTTTGCGGTATTGCCGCACCTTTAACACCGTCCGCCAGGGTTGTAATGACCACCATAGAGTGAAATGTAATAAATTGTTTAATATCAAAACAACTAGAATCTAAAGAGTAGACCCTGAAATAAGATTTCAGGGAAGTAAAGCCCCTAAAAGCACAACGCGTCCCTTGCAGGTATCTGTTTGTGCAAGACCGACTGAATGTAACAAGTTCAGACCGACCCACTATAGAGTGCAAGACTGATACAAGGATCAGGTTAGTCCCGCTGAAAGACTTGCCTTCAAAATTCCAGCATGAAGAGTTCCATTTGCGGGGCAGATGGCCACAAGGAGCAGGGAGGTAATCACAGATGGCCGACAGCTTAGCACAAAAAGCAGGCTGGGCACTGTACATAGTTGTTTCTGTAGCCTCGAGATCCTGTTGGGTGTCACAGATGGTCATTATTGGAGCTCCGTATTGGCGGTTACTGTGAGCTGTTGATTCTGTAGAGCAAAGTGCAGATCTTGCATTGCAGGGCATCACTGGTGGTTGCTGTGGTTAAAAGAGTCTGGTTCACTGGCGCTTCACTTTGGTGGCAGAGGGGGTAGGAAGTTCTTGCCACAAACATGCCAGTTCACTGTTTCAAAGAGCCCAAAACTTCAGGATTTCTCCTTTCTTTGAGGAGAGAGCTTAACTGATGCCAAACCAAGAGTCCAGGACCTAAGGAGCACCTCTTGAAGGTCAGGAACTCACTACAGCAGAGGCTAGCAGGGCTCCAGCAGGGCTCCAGCAAGTCCAGTTGCAGGTATTGACAACAGGTCAGCTGGGCAGTTGCAGGGAGTCTCTGGAGCTTGTTTTGGCCCTGTAGCTCAGAACAGGAAGTCAGTCATCTGACCCATGGAGGAGTCACTTCAGCCTGGGCTGAAGGGTGCAGGTGCAGAGTTCCTTTTCAGCAAGCAGGGCAGCAGAGCAGAAAGGCGGCAGGGCAGCAGGGCAGCACGGCGGCAGGGCAGAAGTGTAGCAGTCTTTCTGGCAACAAAGCAACATAGTAGTCCTTTTTCTGCAGTATCCACAGGTCCAAGAGAGAACTGAATAGTTGGTATAAAGGTCCTATTTTTATACCTGGTGACTCCTTTAAAGTAGGAGAAGTTTCTAGAGAACTCCCTTTGAAGTGCTTGAAGTTTCCTGAGAGCCCTGCCTGGTCTCCAGTCTGGCTGCATGAAGAATGCAGGGTGCAAAGTCCTTTGCATGAAGGCAGAGCACAACATATTCAGTTGCAAGTAGGCTAGCCCAGCTCCACCTCCCCCCAATCCTGCCAGTTGTTGGCCCATCCAGGCACACCGAATCCCACTATTATGTGGCTACCTGGGAGGAATAAACAAAGTCCAACTACACCAAGTCATGTGACCCAGTAGCAGGCTGCAGCCACCGAATAGTTAGGGCACGAAAATGCCAAATTTCTAACAGTGCATTTCAAAATTGTAACTTAAAATCTGACTTCACATTTAGAGAGGAACTTTAATTACAATTGCTCGGATGACAGACATGAAATGTTCACCTGTTCCCAATCAAAAGTTACCATATGGAACCCCTCCCAGGGCTGATTTTGGCCGTGGGGATCTTGTCCCCCAGGGCCCTCCAATGATTAAAAGGCAAAGAGGGCCATGCCCCCCTCAGGCCGATTTTGTCCCCAGGGACACAATACACAGAGACCTAGATAGTTATTATTACGATGCCATGTGGCTCCTTCCCCTGGCTGATTTTGGCCTCAGGGACCCCACGGCCCAGCCAATTACTCAAAGGGGTACGGGGCTAAGTGCCCCCCTTCCCGGGCTGATATTGGCCCGTTGGACATCCTCTCCCACAGCCCATCCATTATTAAAAGGGGGAGGGTGCCAATTTCAATCCTGAGGACCCCATCCCCTGGAGCCTGGCCACTAGTGCCTGGGAGCCCTATCCCCACCCAAGGCACAGTGGGCTGTCACAGGGGCTGACACAGCTCCAACCAAGTGAAAACAAACTGCTATATTTTGAGGATGGGCACCTCAGGGGATAGCAGGAGCCAGTTTGTGGGGTGGCAGTCCCCAGAGCCATTAATGGCTCCAGGTGTGCGGCCTCATACCCCCTCCTTTAATTAGCACTGGCCAGTCCCGGGGAGGTGGTAGTCCCTAGACCCGAGGACTCTGCACAGCCCCCATGCTACAATATAAATTATGCCCCAGGGATGTACTGGTCATTGGGGCACTTCTAACGCCCAGGAGGGGAATCCACATGTGCCCCCTTCTTTTTTATAATCCCACAAGCCCCAGGACCTGGCCCACCTGGAGGATACATTTTTGGCAAACACTTTAAAAAAAAGTAATTCTCACTGGAATTGTGGGTTCTCTGTGATTTTTGGTGAAAAATTGTCACAAAATGTTTTTTTGCCCTGGTGGGGAACCAGGGGGACCCAGCACCAAGGCTAGGGGGTCAACCTATTCCTGCCCTGCTCCCTTTTGTTTTTTGTGTTTTGGGAGTCAGCTGATGCTGAGTCCCAAAATCGCTGTAAACACTTCCTGGTGGAAGAGATGCCAGCTAATTAGATACCAGAATCAGATCCCTGGAATCCACAGCGCCTCCGCTTCCCTATAGAGCTATATTCATTTTTCCTTTAATAGTTCTGAAACTACTGTACACCAAATCACAAAAAATATGCTTTCTAGGCCAAAAGCTAGCTTCCTGCCAAATTCGGTGTTAGTCCATCCAGCTGTTCAGGTTGCAGCTGTGTTCAAAATCCCTATGGGAATTTGCAGAGGGAAAATGTGTTTTGAGACCCCCCCTTGACAACTCATCCCGACCCTCTCAAGGCAGCAGCCGCAATTTTGTGAAGATTCTTCAAACAGCACCAAAGTTATTGACACAACCAAAAATGCTTTTACTAGATAAACTAGGTCCTAACTAACTAAAACCACCTACTGTAGACCCTAGTGATAGCACTGTGAGCTTCACAAGCAGCACAACTGGTCATAAATTTGTAGCAGCTAGTATGCGAGTGTGTGCTTCTTGAGATCAAAGGGAGATTTGTAGAATCAACCAAATTTAATTTTTCTATTGGCAATGGTCCAGGAGCCCCCCCCCAAAAATAAAGTTTTGCATAAAGTATACAAAAGCATGTTGTGGTATTGGATATGTGACAAGGTGGAGAAATACTTAGTCTTGTTTTATCTTTTTTTTCATGTCTTTGGAGAACCTGCAGATTCAGGAAAGAAGATAAGGGAAGTTAACTTTGTGTTTATTTATTATTGCATACATCCCACACTCTGACATCCACAGACTGATTTAGAACTATGCTTCTGCCGCATACATAGGACAGAGTCTCAGAAGGATGTTTTTAGCCAGGTGCAAAGATGGTGCCTTGGTGAATGACTCCTGCCCAGTCCCTAACTTGGGTTGTGGAGGACAGCTCTGATTCAGGATCTGAGACTGGTACATCAGATACTGAGACAGTACCGGATGGAGAGGAAAATGGAGCAGAATCTGGAAATTGTTTTTTAGTCAGTGGAGTTTCATACAGGGACTCATCTTCCAGTGATTTCAAGGAACATTGTGATGGACCTTGTGCTGTCCCTTCACAAGCCCAGTCTGTGCAGAGAGGCAACCATAGCAGGTTAGACCATCCCAGAGAGCGGGTATATGCAGCAGCAAGGACAGAAAGAGTGCTGTTTTGGCAGCCCCCCAATTTAGTTTAAGCCCAAATTCCACCTTTCACTGGCAACGCTGGATGTAAAGATGATACAGCCAATTTTATACCAATTGACTACATTCATCTCTTTTTGGATGTTGACTTCCTTGAGCAAACTGTGCATCAAACACATTTGATTGCCAGACAATATCTGAGGGAGCCTGGAGGCACTTTTGGGCCTCATCCTAGGGCATACAGGTGGACTCCCACTTTGCTTAAGGAGTTGAAGATACTTTGGGCCTTATGCCCAAAATAGGGTTTGTGCAGAAACAAACCCCGTAGTCCTACGGGTCTACTTGAGCAGTTTGGGAAACCCCCATCCTTGCATGGTACATTAGCAGAGATCAGTTTTTGCTGTTGCAGCATATGCTACATTTCAATGACATCTCTTCTGCATTGCACTGGGACCATCCAGACCATGAGAGGTTGTTCAAAATTCAGTTGTGGAAATCATGGAACATTTGTCTGGCAGCTTTCAAGATTTATACTCCTGGAAAGAATATAGCCATTGTTGAGTCATTGATCCTTTACAAAAGGTGGCTGCTGTTCTAGCTGTACATTGTGAGTAAAAGAGCTTGCGGTGGCATAAAGTTGTACATGCTGTGGGAGAGCGCTACAGGCTATGTGTAATGCTTGAGGGTGTAGCCAAAGAAGAACTCCACTCTAAACCCTGTAGGTTTCCATTCCATGCTAGCAGTCCCAGGATAGATTATATGGGAGCTTATCAGGCCACACATTCACAAAGGTTATACCCTTTGTGTTGACAATTTCTATAGGGGAGTAGAGCTGTTCAGTGAGCTGTACAAAGGTGGCACTTGACATGTGGCACAGTTAATTGTCACCACAGAGGATTCCTGGAGGAGCTTGTTTGTAAGAAGCTCCAGAAATCCCATACTTTGTGTTCCAATTAGCTACTCGCAGTCAAGTTCTCTCATAAGCATGATGTGTACGTGCTCACTACAATTTATGAACAGAGCACTTCCACTGTCATGGTTTGAGGTCAGATGGTGAAGTTCACAAGCCCACCTGTATATTTGGTTACTACAAGTACATGAGCGAAGTGGATAAGAATGATCAGGTTCTTCAGCCTTACAATGTGAGTCATAAAACTCACTCTTGGTACAAGAAAATGTTTAACTACCTAATCTAGATGTACAATATGTATGTTCTTTATCATCAGACAACCACAGGAAGACTTGTGTGCTTCCATGACTTTCAGTTGTCCATCACTGAAAGTCTTACTGCTACAGAAGCAGCAGCCACCACTTCCTGTGCTTTGAAGGATGTTGCAACGCTTTAGGATCAACACTATGCTGATCACATTCCTGAAACAGCTAAAAAAACTCAAACATGTTGTCATTGTAGAGTCTGCTCTATGCAGGGAAAGAGGCAGAAGAGTTGTGTTTACTGTCCCCATGCCCATCGTACCCAGACCCTGTGTTTTCCTACTTTCTTTATGTTGTACCATATAAAACAGAAATATTGGGAAATTGACTGAGGTGGAGCTGCCATTTAGCAAACCTTTCAATGGCTGTGCATGGATACCTACCTTCTATGGGCTACTACTTTACTAGGCAAACAGTTGTAGACATTTTGTTCCTCTAATTGAGGAAATCATGGACTTGGTTATGGCCTATAAGATTGAACCTGCTATAAATTGTAACATAACATTTGTCATATACATCATAATGTGTAAATGTGAGTGTACTTATGTTGGAAGCACCATCCATCCCCTTATGACAAGGATCAGTGAACATGCAAGAGCACTCTCACAAGATGATAGCAGCTATCCGATAGTGACACAATGAGGAGCTGCCAGACACATCTTACGGACCGGGACGGACATGGCTGATCCCTTATGTTATGGGTAATAAGGTTGGACATTTAATTCCAATAATATGGAAAGACAATCAATTTAAAGACCATGCAAATATAAGCCCTGAAGAAGTCCTTTTGTGTAGGACGAAACGCGTTGGCTGATTGCTCGTTTGTTCAAGAAAAAGCAATAATAAAAAATTAAGATTTTTAATAGACAACATTGTGTTACTGGACTTTACTGACTTTGCGCAGTGGTGCACTATCCATATATTTTTTAGTTCTGGTGGGGTAAACTGATTATTCAGGAAAAGTACACCTTCATGTTGTGTTGAGAAATTGGCCACACCTACACATACAAGATTATTTCTAGATAAAGCCAACAATGCAAAATGGCTGCTCGGTTCCTCAGACACTCCTGTAGGGGTAAATGAATTACATGAGAAAAACACATATTGCTGACACAATGCAAAGGTGTGCTTTTCCTGAGTAATCCATTTACTTCTACGACTAACCAAACAGCCCATTTTGGCGGCTCCTGTCAATGTTTTTGAATTGACTACTAGCTTGGGGGTCATTTCTAAATTTGGCGAAATGAGTAGCCACAGCATGGCAGATGATAAGTCCTCCGCAAAGGCGATGAAACCTTCTGTATCAGCTAAAATGTAAAAATGGCACCTAATAAGAACTTGTTTTTTTCCAATGTGGGTAGCTGCAGATTTTGGGCCCTAGCTCTGTCAGCACCTAGGCAAACCTACACATTTAAAAAAAATATGCAACAAGGGGAGTACAGAGGTGCATGACTTGCGTGGCTCTCACCCAGGGGCGTAGCGTGGTCTGCAAGATTGGTGGGGTGAGCTTCAGATTTCCCAACAATCACGCTGGCACATGGAAATACAGTATTCAGCAGGCTGCCACACAAGAGGGGCATCAGAAAGATAGGAGAATGCAGATTGATAAGTTCATTAGGTGAGAGAAAGCACATCACTTTGTGAAATAACCAACATTTTTTAAGTATTCCCAAACAGATTTTGTTTGTGTGTGTACAATTCCTGGTGAAATCCAACATGACAGCTCACCATACCCAACTAAAAGCCCCCATACCCAACTATTTATCACAAGATACATCTGTTAGGGGGGTAACACCCCCCCCCCACACACACACACACTGAATCTATGCCCCTGCTCTCACCAGGTAATTAAACACAGAAGCCCCTGAAAACATGAAACTTTGGTACATTTCTGTGATGGGAAGACATGGATTGTGGTCTCTCAATAAGAACGATATCCCACTTGTGTGGGTAACCCAAAAGAAAAGGACACAAAAGGCCCTAAATCACTATGTTCAGGGAAAAGCAATAGGGGAAGGTGCTGTATTATGGGCTATGCTTTGGCACCACTTATGAAAACCTACAAACCACATAGAGTTTTGAAAACTAGACAACCACAGGAGCCTGGGGTGGTCTCTCTTGGGTGGTGTGTCTTGCATGGATCCTATGAGGTTTTCTTACCCATAATGCTCTGCAAACCTCAAACTCTGACTGAAATCATACTTTTTCCTTCAATTACTGTGATGGAAAATTCTGGAATCTGCAGGAATACACAAAATTCCTACCACTTTGGATTACTACATTTGTTTAGATAAAAATGCTTCCCCGATTGTGTGGCTGGGCCTAGTGACCGTTCCAGGAGCGACTCAAACCAAGGTCAATGGGAGCCCTCGGCAGGAGAATCCCATTGACCTTGGTTTGATCTGTTTCTATCATGGGCACTAGGCCTAGCCACAAAAGTAAAGTACTATTTATTGGGAGACTTATGGGAAGGCCGGGTGGAAGAAAGTTTGTGGATTCCACAGATTCCAGAACGTTTCCATCACAGAATTGTGAGGAAAATGTGATTTTTTAGTCAAAGCTTGACGTTGAAAGGGATTCTGGGTAAAAAACCTGGTGAAAATCATGCAAGTCAGCCCATCCAGGATACCCCTAGATGTCTAATTTTCACTAATGTACAGGTTTGCTAGATTTTGCTAGGTGCGACTGATAGGTGCCGACTGAGCTAGGTCCAAAATCTGGTGCTACCCACATTGGAAAAAAGTGTCAACTTTCATTGCAAAAATGTGATGAGTTCATGTTGGGTTTTGGCCCATTTCCTGTTGCAGGCACCATTTTTTTCAGACAACTTGTGGAAACATAGAATATTAGAACATTTGTCATTACCAATTACATTTCACTTCATTTGTACCTTTCAAACGTAACCAAGTGCATGAGAAAAAAACATTTTGAAAAATACTCTCTAAATCATTTGCTAGTGAAGGTACCAACATTTTCAGAGATGTACAAAGAACTACTGTTCCTAAAGTCCATATCTTGTGCCCATTTCAGAAATACATAGAATTCCTCAATAGCCCCTTTTCGCTCTACCTATTTCACTATATGAATTGGTTGGTACTCAGTACTCAATGGAATATAATAGTACTGTGCAGCTCAGTTGTTGGCTCTGGGTACCTTGGGTTCTTAGAGAACCTACAAACCCTACATATCCCTGCAACCATAAGGGTTTAGCAGAGATAGGGGTATAATGGTTTTGCAAATCAGTTATTTTGACAAAAAGCTACACATGAACATGTTGTTACAAATGGCTGTTTTTTTACTACTCATTTTAATATTTCTTTGTTTCAACCGTTATTTCCTTGAAAAAGCCTTGCGCAATCTGCACATTTGATCCCTTGTTGAATTTAGAATTTTGCCTACTTTTCATAAATCTATATCTTTTCAGAATCACACATGGGTGTCAAAGTAGTTTTCCCCACAAACTAGTAGTAGGTTGCGAGCACAAAAAATAGGAAAAATAGGCTCCGACTCAGAAATATGCCAAAACTGTGGTACAAAATTTTATATTTTGATTCAGCACTGTATGTTCCTGAAAGCTAAAAAGATGGTGACTTTAGCACCATAAACCATTTGTTGATGCACACCATTTTTAGGAAAAAAATAGACACTTTCATTTGGAGCACGTTTTTCCAAAAAAAAGGAAAACTTTGCTATATTTTGACTATTTTCTCAGTCCCCTCCAGTGGCATCCACAACCCTGGGTAACTTTAGAATCCCCAGGATATTGGCAAAAAGGTCATAAGTTTGGCATGGATACCTTATGTAGAAAAGAAGTTGTGGAGCTCTAAGTGCAAACTACCCCATATAGGCAAAAAATGGCTCAGCACTGGGGGGAAACACCCAGCTGCTGAGGGGTTAAAATAAGAAGCAATTTGCAGAAGACGTAGCCTGACATTTGGCTTGTCCCTCAGCAAATGTGGTACTATAAATGCAAAATTTAAAGGCATTTTTGTTAATAACTCTTTCGTGACCCGACGAAGAGAATGGTCATATCCTGGCAAGATGGTAAAATCACTAGATAGATTAAACTCCCAGTGTCCATAGCAGAGCATATTGCACAAAGTAAAGTGGTAGTGCTACCAAAACTATCTTATTGTTCACTAACATTCCCATTCCACTAACCAGATTATTATTCCAAACACTACACTACGCTCTTTGATGATTAGACAGTTTTAGGCAGGCAAACAACCGAACTTCAAATAGGAGACACTAGCACAACATTAACATTGTCAGGGTGGATTTGCAATGCTGGACTTCGAACATTATTATTTATTTGCACAATAGAGCTTGCTACCACCCTCAACTCTATATGCCACATCTGGTGACTGAAAAAGATAATGCATACCGTATCCTACTACAAACACTCATTGTCAATGCTCACTTACACATCAAACTTAAGTAATCACCACAATTGCATGATTCAAACTTGGAAGCAATTGACGCACAGGGCAAGAATAGACATAATATGTACTTCTCTTTGATTCCTTTAATTGGCCTCCATGGCCTGCCACTAAATAACAAAGACAAAGAGACAACACAATTTACAAAATCTTAATAATATAAAGTGGGGTAACCTATATTGGAATGCAAACGTATTGTCATTATTGGTACTGACATGATCACAAAACACCCACCGTATGGCACGGGATTGGATTTATTCCTGTACGACAGCCAACTGATAACTTGGTAGTCAATTATGCCTGATTTTCCACGGAAGCCACCCTCCTAATCTCTGTCAAAATGCCCAAGCAGCTGGTAGTGATCCTATACAATTCTAGTCAGTTTGAGGTCCGTATTCACATACCAATCTTGAAAAATAAATGGGTTGCTGAGCTGCAGAGCCTATTGCCAGATTGTGGGAAAACAGCTGCTCATAAGCAGAAGCCCTTTCACGTAGTCACTGTCTCCACATAATACACTTCAGCTACCTTCACAGGATATAACACAATCCATTAAGCCAATGGAAATGTGGTCTCAATCCCAAATTTAATTGTGGAAGATGTGGCACTCAGGGGTCAGGCTTTTTACACTTAGCATGGAGCTGCCCCGAAATACATCTCCTCTGGCTGGAGGAGGGTAACACCAACTGTAAAATGAAAATGTGCGGGTGATTTCAATGACATAATCAACCCATGCATAGACTGCATAAGCCTGGCCCCAACACCCCTGCAAGAGGCCCGTCTGGCTCGGTTCCTGATTACCTTGGGATTATCAGACCTGTGAGGCCCCTGCCATCCGACAGACCAAAAATATTCCTATTTTTCAGGCACCTAAAAAGTATTTTCCAGGTTAGATTACATGTTTGCCCCCACAGTAGAGGTAGAGAAGGTGGAGTATCTGGCTAGGGGTATATCAGATCTCTTGTTCCTTTGGCTAATGTTCAGACCGTGGACTCCCAGAAAAAGAATGGACTGGAAAGGGAAAGCCTGAGAAGTGAGGGATGTAATTGGTTCCCGTGAGCTTAGAGTAGACACAGAGCTGGACTTTAATGAGAAAAAGGACTCTGTACCATCGGCAGTCATAGTTTAGAGGCTTCTAAAACAGTGCTTAGAGACAAGGCACAAACCATTATATCCCATAAAAAGGAGAGGAAACGGTGGGAAATCGAGTCACTGGAGAAAAGGCTGGTAAAGCTGGAGGGACGCCCCGGAATGATGACAGTACACACCACTATACGCCATATAGTAATCGTTCTCAAGGAATACCAATCCTTAGCACAGGACGAAATGAAAACACAAATCTTAGCCATCAGAAACTACCTATATGATGCAGGGGACAATGCAGGATGCTTTCTTTTGTGGTTGGGTAAAAGAGAAGTGGAGGAGAGATGGATTTGTACTATACAGGGAGACAATAATGAATCATATACTACGGCCCAGGAGATAGCCAACTAATATGCATGATATTATGCTGGTTTTTATATGGCTTGTCCACTATCCGGCCTCTCCCAAATAGTGGACTCCCCCGATAGAGTGACAATCCCAAACTTCACATCGGAATACCGTCGGCCTTAGAGAATGACATGAACCTCTCTGTAGTAGTGGCCGTCATTGGCAAGCTAAAGATAAGGAAAACCCCGGGCCCAAAGGGACTACTGGTGGAGTTCTTTAAGAGCAACACTGGCATCCTGGGCCCTCACTTACTCAAAATATATGAGGCGGCAACAGAGGAGGGAACCCTCCCACTAGATCTCGGCAGTGCCACAATAGTGGTGATTCATAAGACCAGGAAGCCCGCTATGCATTGTTGCTCATACCGCTGAATCTCTAAAACATTGAGACAAAGATTCTGGCAAATATACTGGCCACTCGAATAATGATAGTGATAACCTCACTTATTCATAAGGACCAATCAGGCTTTTTGCCATGGAGGGCAAAAAGATTCAACGTCTGCAGGCTCCATAATTGGCTCAAGACAGTGCAACTATGGGACAACTTGAGTACAGGGAGATGTCTGGAACTGCTGTGGAACCAGGGGCACCCAAGAGTGACACTGTGGACGTTACAGCGAAACCAGTATAATGGGGGAATAGCGCTTCCAGATCTAAAAGCATACTATTCAGCAGCATATATTTTTATTATTATTTATTTTTACATCTTGTACAAACATCAACGATAACCAACTTGATCATTTACACAATTACTATTCACATGACATATGATTTTATTTTGGCCTTGTCAGGAGACCCACTAGTGACAGCGACGGGAGTCAATGTCACCCATAAAGGGTGTGAATAAGAGCCAGTCTTGTTACGTAAAGTGAGTCCAAATGGTGAGGGGCATAGTGTTGCCATTACAATTTAATGGGAGTATCGAAGTAGGAACCAGTGTGTGGCAGTTGCCTCTATGGCTATGGCCGACTGTTACATCGGTGTGGTGTATATCCTGGACAAGGGGGATGGAGGGTCCGCTTTGAGTAGACAGATGGGATTGGAAAGGGCCCCACATATTCTTGGGGCGGGAGCCAGGTGGCAACAATTCCCCGTATTCCCCTAATTGTTCTTGAAAGTGAGCGGCGTCCTGCACCCAGGCTGCCTTAGTGGGGGACGGACGTCTGCCCCAGTGAATGTCCACTCTTCTTTTGGCCAATAGGTGTAGCATGGCCATGAGACACCTACATTCGTCCAGCACCGGCTCCACATAGCCCAGTAGTGCTGTTAGCGGCGTTCTCGGAGGGGTGTGGCCCGTTATGGACTGGATAGTATCAAAGATCATTTCCTAGAATGACCAATACCTGCAAACACGCCACTCCAGGTGCAGGAAGGAGGCCGGGTCATTGCCACATCTAGGACATGTCGCCTCAGCTCGCACTCCTATCTTAAAGAGTTGTTGTGGGCTCCTATAGAGTCGGTGCAGGTACTTAAAATGGATGAGGCGTAGTCTGTAGTTAGGGGAGAGGTGAGTGAGTTGGCCACAGCAGTAGTCCCATTGTTCATCTGATAGTGGAAAGGAGAGTTCTGCATCCCATTGTGCGCACGCCCTGAACATCAAGAGCAGGGCAGCGGCCTGGGAGGAGGTGTATAGGTGAGTGATCAGCTGTTTAGGGACAGGCCTGTGAGGATAGTCTCCAGTGGTGGCAGTGTAGGTGGTGCAGTGGGGAAGGTGGGGTGTATATCCCTACATGTCGCTCGGGGCTAGTAGTGAAGCAAAAGGTCTAGCGGTGTATGGTGAGCTCCCTCCACCTCAGGTAGTTGTGATAGAAAGTGGCCATCGGGGTATTTAGGTGCAAAGTTAAAGAGTTTGAGTTTTTCCAGCATGCTCCCTGGACCCTCACTCCTGCAGGGATGGAAGCAGTGGATTCTCAAGTATAGGTATGGAAGGTGCGTAGAGTAGGGGCATGCCAGCTTTCTTATGGATGCCCTCCCAAGCCCACCGCACTCAGGCATCCGTATCTATTTCGTTTTGGGGTGTCTTTTTAGGAATAAACAAAGCCGTCCGGAGGGGGAAAGGTGCAGCCTGTGTGTAATAGGCATACAGGGGCATATCCAGCACCCCCAGGCCTCCCCTCGATGGCAGTTGAGTGAGCAGATACCAAGATGCTCTGGGATGTTTGCCGGCCCAAACCAGAAAGCACAAATTAGATTTTAAGCGTTTGAGGAAGTTGACAGTCAAAGGGAGGGGTATGTTGTGAAACAGGTAGAGAAATTTAGGGAGGACCACCACCTTAACCAAAGAGATACGGCCCGTAAGGGATAGTGGGAGGCGAGACCAGATCAGAATTCTTTCCTCTAGCCAAATCATTGCTCTGCCATAATTCACCTGCCACACAGTCTCGACCCCGCGACAGAGCCAGATGTCCAGGTAGCTGTCCGGTTCCATCACCCATTGGAGCGGAAACTCAAGGTGGGAGGGCAGGGTCTCCTCCTTAAGAGGGAGAAGTGTCGATTTTCCCCAGTTTATTTGCATCCGAGTGCCCGCCGAAATGAATTATCTCTTGTATCATCGGGGATAGGTTGGTACATGGGTCGTGGGTGAAGAGCACTATGGTGTCAGCGTAAAGGGAGACGAACAGGGCTCTGAAAGTGAGGCCAATTCCCTTGTTCGCATGGTGTTGTCGGAGGCGAGCTGCCAACGGCTCCATCGCCACCGCAAACAACAGTTGTGACAGTGGGCATCCTTGGCTGGTTCCCCGCATGATCCGGAAGGGTTCTGAGACAGTGCCATTTATGCACACTCTAGCTAGAGGGAGTGTGTATAGAAGGCAAACATGTTTTATAAATGTAGGACTTAGTCCGATTCTTGCCAGTAGGGGGAATAGGTGCACCCATTCTAATGTGTTGAACGCCTTAGTGGCGTCCAGTAGGGCCGCTGTAGCCTGGATGTAGAGCTAAGTGGTGCATGATGGCGAAAATATTACGTAAGTTATGAGATGTTGATCTGCCCGGAATAAAACCGGCCTGATCAGGGAAGATAATGGTGGGCAAGAGGGGCAGTAATCGATTGGCCACAATTTTGGCAAAGATTGTATTATCAATGTTGATTAGGGAAAGGGGCTGATAAGATTTGCAACTTGTTGCTGGCTTGTCCGGCTTGAGAAGGGTGATTATCATAGCTTCTCACAGGGAGCCCAGGAGTTGTCCTAGAGACAGTGAATCCCGGTACATAGTCAGGACGTGTGGGGCAAGTATGTGGGCATATTTTTAATAGAATGGGGCAGTGAGTCCATACGCACCAGGGGCCTCATAGCTCTGGAGCCCAGCAATCACAGTTTTTATTTCCTCTGTGGTGATGGGGAAATCTAAATAGGCACAGTGAGCCTGGCTTAACCACACCAGTTGTATCGAATACGGTGTGGCTTGATACAGTGTCTCATAGAAATTGGAGAATACTTGCGCTATCTCTTGTGCAGTGGTGAGCAAATTGTTGTGGCATCCATGATCTCAGCTATATGGGAGGAGTGGGGGTTGGGCTTTACCATGTCTCCGCGCCTGAATTTCTTTATATAGGTACAGAGCCTCACGAGTGGCCTCATCTTTAAATTCTTGTAATTTAGAGTTAATGACCAGCAGATCAGTGTCCCCCGAGTGAAAGAAGCAAGTCTCAAGGTCTCGGAGTTCCCACTAGAGGCCCACCACCTTAGAGCGGATGGCCTTTAAAACCCCTTCTTGCTTGGCTATACATGCCCCCCCTTATCACCACCTTCAATGCCTTCCATAGTGTTGAGGGTGATTCAACCGAATTAATATTATGTGCAAAGAAACTGTCAATTTCCTCATGGATCTCATTTTGAAACACATCATAACGCAGGGCCCCGGGCAGGAGGCATCTTGCAAATGGCTGTGGGGAATCTGGAGCTCCAGTAAAGCCAGAGCGTGGTCTGAGAGAGTATGTGGAAGATGTTTGACCCCGGACAGCCAGGTCCACACCACTGGCAAAACTACCCAAAAGTCTATGTGGGACCATCACCACACGGTAGCGTCAAGATCACGGGGATGGGAAAGCCTCCAGACATCCAACAGCGAATTTTCAGCCATTATAGTGCACAACATTTTAGATGCATGCAGGTGTGGTTCCCTCATCCCCCCGATCTGTCCTTATCATCATCAAGTATGACGTTAAAGTCCCCTCCACAGATAATGATCCATGGACCCAGACTTTGCATCCTTGACCACAATGATGAGAGGAAGTGTGGGTCATCAGTGTTGGGGCCGTATACGGCAGTGAGTAATACAGATTGTCTCTCTAGAGAACCAGCTAGGAGTACATATCTGCCTTCAGGGTCGGATATTGTTTGTGCTGTGTGCCGAGCAAGACCCCTTCCTAACAGGATTGAGACCCCCCTGGCGTAAGTTGAATAAACAGATGAGTAAGCAGCGTCCCAGCCCCTTGCCCTGAGGCATGGGGAGCTGGGGTCAGCTAGATGTGTTTCCTGCAGAAAGCCTATGTCCACCTTATGTCTGGCCAGGTATGAATACACCAGTCGGGCTTTTCTGGCATCGTTGAGACCCCGGATATTCCAGGTCAGGCACTTCAGGGTTGCCATGGCGCTATGGCATAACAGAGAATGTCTGCCATCTGTTCTAGGGTCTTGTGTGTGGATTAAATGATGTAATGTCATATATCATGTGTGAAATAACTGTCGGCCCATACCTCAATTGTGTGTTCTTAAACAAACTGCTACTCGTAATAACATAACAACAAACTTCCCTCCACTTTTCTCCAACCCCCGAACTCTGTTGAGAAAGGAACCCCGTCTCCCATCCCGACATAACCAATTTGTGCTACAAAAGCACCATTGAGGGAAGCCTCCCTGGGGGCGAGATGATTCCTGTTTAACACCAGCCAGGTGGCCAGCTGTTAAGTTCCAGAGTCCCAGTCGGCGTGGTGCAAAAGTTTCATTTCCGAGTTGAGGGTGGTGACCTATTAGATCAAAGAGGCACCGCATTTACTTAGTCATTGGTGCTTAAGTCTGTATTCCCTGTGGCCCCTGATGAGTCCCCTGGGGGGCACGTTTTTTGGTGACACTTTTGGCAAATTTCAAGGCTAGCTTGGCATCAGTGAAGGCATGTGCCTTCCTGTCAGTTGTGATTCGGAGCTTAGCCGGATACAGCATTGCGAATGAAATTTCTGCAGGAGCTTCTTTGCAGGAATAAATACACGTTGCGCTGCCTGAACGGCTATCGTGAAGTCCGGATAGAAGAAGATAACGTTGCCATTGTACTGCAGCGGGCTTTTTTCACAGGCCAGGCGAAGAGCGGTGTCTCTGTCTTGGTAGTTGAGGAGTTTAGCAATAATAGGTCTGGAGGGCGCACCTGGGGGCGGGCGGGGCCAAGTGATCTGTGGCCTTGCTCTACTATGAAAACTGAGGCTAGATGTTCTCCAAGTAGGCTGCGCAGCATATCTTCGACATAGTCTTCCATTTTAGTTATGGCTGTGGATTCCGGTACGCCCGTAATGCGAAGATTACAGCGGTGGGACCTCGCTTCCTGGTCTTCGTTTTTGGCTTTAATGATGTCTAAGATTCTATCCATTTTAAGAGGTGTTCCTTAGAGTCAGTTTGCTGGTCATCTATTTCAGAGATCCGAGTTTCAAGGTTGTCAAGCCTGCTCTCATGCAGTCCACACATTGTTTGACTTGGTCAAGACTGGCTGTATGGAGGTCCAGTTTGCCATCAATGGTTTTAAGACTGTTTTTTACTTCTAGTAGTATGACTTTGAGATCGAGCTCGCTGGGATCGTGCTCTGGAGCAGGGTCGGACCACGCCCCCTGAGATCTTTCACCTTCGTTATGGCGTGTACGCTTTTTCCCCTCAAATGATAGTTTGGCCTGCTTGATCTCTGTTTTTCCCATTTTGAAGAGTCACAGAGCGCCCGGGCCTTTTGAAATGTTCACAGATCAGAGGCAAAAATTCAGTGAAGATATCGAACTGAATTGTTCTGATGCCTCCCTGCCCATGGCCGCTTGAGGGGGCCCTGCCACACCCCTCCCACCTGATTGCAGCGGGGGACACGAGCAGGCCCAAAGGTGTTTGTGAGGGAGGCCTGGGTTCCCCTCCCGCCGCAGCACAACCACCAGCCGGCAGGGCACTACTCGCAGCCCGATGTGTTTTCCCCCCTACAGCCGAGGGGGGGCGCTGCTCAGCAGCACCCTGATCACTTCTCCTGGTTCTCCACTTACCGGGTGTTCACCCGTGCCACCTTTGTCCTGCACATAGCAGCTGATTTTCACTGGGTACTTAGGTAGTGGCGCAGCACGGCTCCCTCAGCCAGCACCCGGCCCGGCAACACCTCATGGGCCGCAACGCACTTCCCGTCCCACCGACCTCCAACGCAGGACTAGGGTCACAGTGCTGGCCAAATTACTCCCGCCCCGCAACTCCAGCGCCGGGCCAGGCCCATCTCTGGGGCCACACTCCAGGTGCCGTTTGCCGCTATTGGTTGTTGCTCAACACCACTTCATGTATTTATTTGAATGTTGCATCGCTGGAGACCCCGATCTAGGTGGATTTTGCACAGCCTCCCGGCAGAGCCCTCTTGGGAGCAGCCATCTTGCTGTTCACAAACCATGTCCCCGCGGCATACTTAATCGTGGGTATCGAGTGGGGTCATGCACCAGGGGACCAACCCACTTATGCGCTAGAGAGAACCCACTTCCAGTCTGGCTCCTATTTGCACTACCTCTGTGGAGGGAATGAAGTACAGAAGTTATTGCCAGCAACACAGATGACAATAGAACCCTAAAAAGGTGCAGAGAAGGGCATGAGATAGTATACAAGGGTTACCCGAGAAACACGCCAATGGATAGGAACACGCCTGAAGGAGATTGGGAAGTTGAAGGGATTTAGAACGTGTGATGCAATCAGGATCTCTAAACTGGGCGATATACTAGAGGGAAGAGAATTGATCCCATTCAGCTCTCTAGAACGAGATTGCCAGATGAATAAAACACATTACTTTAAGTACTTACAATTCAAACATGCTTGGACAGCAGAGAGACTTGGCACTGTAGATATCCCTGAATATTCTTCGCTAGAAGGCAGATTGCTCTAGCACGAGATAGAAGAGAAAGTGGTGTCCTGGATTTAGAAGACGATAAAGAACAAAATTCCTGACCCATTACGAAAATTAAGAGACAGATGGGAAAGTGAGGTGGAAGAACTAGATGATACAGACTGAGTGGCAGCGTTAATGCAACCAAGGGAGGTGGCAATTAGATCAAGGCTCAGGCTGATTCAATTTAATATCCTTCATAGGTCCTACTATGACAGGGCTCGTCTGCAAAGATTTGGCAGGACAGAGGCGGTCATTCTGACCCTGGCGGTCAAAGACCGCCAGGGCGGACGACCGCGGGAGCACCGCCGACAGGCCGGCGGTGCTCCAATGGGGATTCCGACCGCGGCGGTAAAGCCGCGGTCGGACCGGCACCACTGGCGGGCTCCCGCCAGTGTACCGCCGCCCCATTGAATCCTCCAAGGCGGCGCAGCTTGCTGCGCCGCCGAGGGGATTCCGAACCCCCCTACCGCCATCCAGATCCCGGCGGTCCGACCGCCGGGATCCGGATGGCGGTAGGGGGGGTCGCGGGCCCCTGGGGGCCCCTGCAGTGCCCATGTCACTGGCATGGGCATTGCAGGGGCCCCCGTAAGAGGGCCCCTACATGTATTTCACTGTCTGCTGCGCAGACAGTGAAATACGCGACGGGTGCAACTGCACCCGTCGCACAGCTTCCACTCCGCCGGCTCGATTCCGAGCCGGCTTCATCGTGGAAGCCTCTTTCCCGCTGGGCTGGCGGGCGGTCTGAAGGCGACCGCCCGCCAGCCCAGCGGGGAAAGTCAGAATTACCGCCGCGGTCTTTCGACCGCGGAACGGTAACCTGACGGCGGGACTTTGGCGGGCGGCCTCCGCCGCCCGCCAAGGTCAGAATGAGGGCCAGAGTCTCCTAAATGTCGAAGATGTGGAGCAGACAGGGGTTGTTCTTGCATAATCTACAGAAAAGCCCTAGAATATAATCAGATTGGACTGATACAGTGGAGGAGTTAAATATGGTATTGCTAGAAAACATCTAGGTAGATCACAAATATGTCCTGT
Source organism: Pleurodeles waltl (assembly GCF_031143425.1). Classification (NCBI taxonomy): domain Eukaryota; kingdom Metazoa; phylum Chordata; class Amphibia; order Caudata; family Salamandridae; genus Pleurodeles; species Pleurodeles waltl. The sequence continues at coordinate 272,263,424 of NC_090446.1, forward strand.
TAGTTATACCCACAGACATGGACATCCCCCAAGCCAAGCTCTTTTTAGTAACCTGGGCCTTATAGCGGCAAAAAGGGATGTGGCCAAACAATGAGAACCCTTTGAGAATGGAAAACAGGGGTGGATTTATTCATGGCTGCTAAAAAAGTTACCTATAAAGCCAGAGGGTACCGAGAAAGTTCCATAAGATATTGGGTGAATAGATAACTCATTGTGCCATAGATACAGGGGAGAGTACGGGAAGGCAACATTTAACACAGTCCCACTAGACCATGGTAAAATATCGCACACTACAGTATGCTCTTGCACACTTGATGGATGATGGTGGTTAGCTTCACAGGGAATTGTAATATGGATAAAGCTGTGCAAATATACTTTGGCTCCAGTGTACCAGTTGTTGTTGGTGTGCTGTTGGGCACTGTTAGACCTGACAGCCTTAGGGTGGTCACCCCTAACTTTTTGCCTGCCTCCCTCCACTTTTTGGACACAGTTTTTGCTGTCTTTTAGACTCTGTGCGCTTTACCCCTGCTAACCAGTGCTAAAGTGCATATGCTCTCTCCCTTAAAACATGGTAACCTTGAATCATACCTGATTGGACTATTAATTTACTTATAAGTCCCTAGTAATGTGCACTCTATGTGCATAGGGCCGGTAGATTAAATGCTACTAGTGGGCCTGCAGCACTGGTTGTGCCACCCACTTAAGTAGCCCCTTTCCCTTGTCTCAGGCCTGCCATTGCAAGGCCTGTGTGTGCAGTTTCACTGTCACCTCGACTTGGCATTTAAAAGTACTTGCCAAGCCTAAACCTCCCCTTTATCCACATATAAGTCACCTCTAATGTGTGCCCTAGGTAACCCCTAGAGCAGGGTGCTGTGTGGGTGAAAGGCAGGACATGTACCTGTGTAGTTTACATGTCCTGGTAGTGTAAAACTCCTAAATTTGTTTTTGCACTACTGTGCGGCCTGCTCCCTTGATAGGCTAACATTGGGGTTGCCCTCATACAGTATTGAAGTGGTAGCTGCTGATCTGAAAGGAGTAGGAAGGTCATATTTAGTATGGCCAGAAAGGTAATATAAAATCCTGCTGACTGGTGAAGTTGGATTTAATATTACTATTCTAGAAATGCCACTTTTAGAAAGTGAGCATTTCTTTGCACTTAAATCTTTCTGTGCCTTACAATCCACGTCTGGCTGGGCTTAGTAGACAGCTCCTTGTGCATTCACTCAGACACACCCCAAACACAGGGTACTCAGCCTCACTTGCATACATCTGCACTGACGCTGATCGACGCGACGCCTTCGGGACAACCGGAACTTCGACGCACATCATTGCAAGGACAACGCCGCCCGACCTCCAGAGGAGAAAACTACGCGCCGCCTGCCGTGAGATCGAAATTTCGACGCACAGCCACGCAGAACGACGTGCAGCCGGAAAACAAGCAGGAAAATCCACGCACAGACCCGGGACATCTGGTAATCCCCGCGATCCACAGAAAGAGACTGTCCGCGAGCCGGAAAACGACGCACGACTTCCCCTCGTGAAAAATAACAACGCAAGTCCGTGTGTGCTGGGGAGAAATCGACGCACACACCCTTTTTCCACGTATCTCTTCTTCTGTGGCCCTCTGAAGAGATTTTCCACTCCAAACCAGGTACTGTGTGCTTGTGCTTGAAAGAGACTTTGGCGGTCATTCTGACCGCGGCGGTCGGCGGTCGCCGCCCGCCAAGCGGTTCCCGCCGAAAGACCGCTCCGCGGTCAAAAGACCGAGGCGGCCATTCTGGCTTTCCCGCTGGGCCGGCAGGCGACCGCCAGAAGACCGCCGTCCGGCCCAGCGGGACAGCCCCTTCAACAATGAAGCCGGCTCGGAATGGAGCCGGCGGAGTTGAAGGGGTGAGACGGGTGCAGTGGCACCCGTCGCGATTTTCACTGTCTGCACAGCAGACAGTGAAAATCCTTGTGGGGCACTGTTAGGGGGCCCCTGCACTGCCCATGCCAGTGGCGTGGGCAGTGCAGGGGCCCCCCGGGGCCCCACGGCACCCGTTCCCGCCATCCTGGTTCTGGCGGTGTCAGCTGGCGGGAAGGGGGTCGGAATCCCAATGGCGGTGCTGCAAGCAGCGCCGCCATGGCGGGTTCCCTGGGCCAGCGGGAAACCGGCGGGAAACCGCCGGCTCCCCTTTATCGACCGCGGCTTTACCACCGCGGTCAGAATCGCCCAGGAAGCACCGCCAGCCTGTTGGCGGTGCATCCGCCGCACTCCGCCATGGCGGTCATGGACCGCCAAGGTCAGAATGACCCCCTTTGTTTACTTTTTAAAGACTTAAGACACTTTATATCACTTTTCAGTGACATCTCTACAATTTCACATTGCAACTTTATTTGTTTTGACCTACAATTATCCTGATAAATATTATATATTTTTCTAAACACTGTGTGGTGTATTTTTGTGGTGCTATATGGTGGTATTGTATGATTTATTGCAAAAATACTTTACACATTGCCTTCTAAGTTAAGCCTGACTGCTCGTGCCAAGCTACCAGAGGGTGGGCACAGGATAATCTTGGATTGTGTGTGACTTACCCTGACTAGAGTGAGGGCTTTTGCTTGGACAGGGGGTAACCTGACTGCCAACCAAAAACCCCATTTCTAACATTGGTGATCAGCGGTGAGGATAGGACTTGTATTTGTGCAGTGGCATACAGTAGCTAAGTATTTCACTACCTACCCACAGTTGAAGGTCAACTTGATTTTTATCTCTTTTTGCAAATTCATTTTTTCCTGACAATTTCCAAAAACTAAATCCTCACTCAACATGTCTCTGACTGGGTCTCAGATAGGAGACTTTGACCTAGTCCTGTTGGATACATATACGGTCAAACAACTAAAAGGATTCTGCAGGGCAATGAGGGTACCCACCCAAGGGGCCTCCAAAAAGGAGGACTTTCAAGTGGCGCTGAGGGCCTGGGCAGAAGCCCATTTAGAAGAGGATGATGAGGAAGAGGAGCCAGAAAATGGCCCCTCAGAGGATAGGTTACTATCTGTGGATGGTGTTACCACTGCAATTGTGCCCCCTTCCAGTCCAGGGAGCAGTGTCTCTGTGCAAAGCCTGACCGCAGAGGAAAGGAGAGAGGAAAGGGAGTTCCAACTGCAAATGGCAAAACTGAAAATTGAGGCTCAACAGGAGGAAAGAAGGGCAGAGAGAGAAGCCAAGCAAGCTGAGGCTGAAAGAGCAGCCAAACAGATTGAATCTGAAAGAGCTGAAGCTGCAGCTGAGAGAGCCTTGGCTGAAAAGAAACTGTTATTGGCTCATGAACTGAGTCTCAAGGAGCTGGATCTCAAGGCAAAGCAGTCTGAATCCAGCAATAATGGTGGCAGCATACTGACAGGACCTGCTGGAGAAAAGAAGGTTCGTATACCTAAAAATGTGGTGCCCAGTTTTGTGGTGGGTGATGACATAGATAAATGGTTAGCTGCTTATGAAGTTGCACTAAGGGCTCATGAGGTTCCTGAAGGGCAATGGGGGTAGCTATGTGGGGTTATGTACCGCCATTGGGGAGGGACACACTTCTCACATTGGATCAACCTGATCAAAACACATACCCACTTCAGAAAGCCACTTTACTTGCCAAGTTTGGGCTGACCCCTGATGGATACCGTCAGAGGTTCAGGGACAGCACCAAACAAACCACACAAACATGGGTAGATTTCTTTGACTTCTCCAGTAAGGCACTGAATGGATGGGTGCGGGGCAACAAAGTAGATGATTATAAAGGTTTATATGACTTGATTCTGAGAGAGCATATGCTTAATACTACTTTTACAGAGTTGCGCCAGCACTTAGTGGATAGTAAGCTGACTGAACCCAGGAAGCTTGCTGAGGAGGCGGACCTCTGGGTTAGCACCAGAGTGTCCAAGAAAGTACCTGGGGGGGGACACCCACAAAGGTGGTCAGGGTTCCCAACAGAAGAAAGAGGGGGGAGATAAACTTACAGATTTCCCTAGTGTCCCTGGGAGAAGGAGAAATGGTGCCCAAAGCCCACATGCCCCAAAATACTTCCAAGTACAGGCAGTGGGTCACCATTGATGGGCAGAAGGTGGAGGCTCTGCGTGACACAGGAGCCAGTATGACTACTATCAAAAGTCAGCTGGTGTCAACAGAGCAGATAGTCCCTAATACATTCCACCAGGTCATAGTCGCTGACAATCGTGAGAGTTACCTACTGGTGGCTCTGGTTCCCTTTGAGTGGGGGGGGGGCTCTGGTACTCTGAAAGTAGCTGTGAGTCCTGCCATGCCTGTAGATTGTCTGTTAGGCAATGATCTTGAGCATACTGCTTGGAAAGAAGTGGAGCTGAGATCTCACCTGGAGATGTTAGGGTTACCTGAGTGGGTCTGCATGACCACACGGTCCATGGCTGACCGAGAGGGAAGTCAAGGGCGTCTGGAGCCTGTAACAATGGCCCAGAGAGCTGCCAAGAGGAGGGGCAAGGGGCGCGGGAAACCGGCCCCAGAAGTTCCTGCAGTGGTTGACGGGGCTCCTGAGGAGGAGGCTCCCGAGCCAACTGGGGAAGACATTGCCACCCTAGGTGACCTACCTGAGCTTGCTGGCTGGCAAGTTGAGGGTGGACCCACCAGGGAGGAATTCTGCAAGGCGCGGAAAGAATGTCCCACTTTGGAGGGTCTGAGGAAGCAAGCCTCAGACCAGGCGGCAGATGAAGCCTCTGGCGATCACCACATATATTGGGAGAATGATCTCCTCTACAGTGAGACTAAGGTTCCGGCATTTGGGGCAGCGCGTACGCTTGTGGTCCCCCAGTGTTACTGAACCTTCCCTCTGGGTCTGGCTCAGGACATTCCCCTGGCAGGACATTTGGGGCAAGGCAAGACCTTTGACAGGCTTGTCACCCACTTTTATTGGCCCAGAATGAGGACAAACTCAGATAAGTTCTACAGATCTTGTCCTACCTGCCAGGCCAGTGGTAAAGCAGGAAAAAGGGTTAAAACCCCCCTGATTCCACTTCCTGTCATTGGCACCCCCTTTGAAAGGGTGGGCATCGACATTGTTGGACCATTGGACCCCAAAACTGCCTTAGGCAACAGGTTCATCCTGGTTTTGGTGGACCATGCCACCCGTTACCCATAGGCAATCCCTCTGAGGACCGTAACTGCACCGGTGGTGACCAGAACTCTGATGGGGATATTTACCCGTGTGGGATTCCCAAAGGAGATAGTGTCTGACAGAGGCACTAACTTCATGTCTGCATACATGAAGTCTCTGTGGGATGAGTGTGGTGTAACCTACAAGTTCACCACACCCTATCACCCCCAGTCTAATGGTCTTGTGGAGAGATTCAACAAGACCTTGAAAGGCATGATTGGTGGCCTCCCTGAGGCCATGAGGCGTAAGTGGGACGTCCTCTTACCATGCCTTCTCTTTGCTTACAGAGAGGTCCCCCAGAGGGGTTCAGTCCCTTTGAGCTTCTCTATGGATACCCTGTCAGGGGACCCTTAAGCATTGTCAAGGAGGGGTTGGAGAAAGCTCCAAAGGCACCCCCTCAGGATGTGGTCAGCTACATGTTGGCCCTCCGCAACCAGATGACCCGCTTCTGGAAAGAGGCCCAAAGTAACCTTGAGGCCAGTCAAGAGGTAATGAAACGCTGGTATGACCAGAAGGCCACCCTGGTAGAGTTTCAACCTGGAGACAAAGTGTGGGTAATGGAGCCAGTAGAGCCTAGAGCTCTACAGGACCGCTGGTCTGGCCCCTTTGAAGTAAAGGAGCGGAAAGGGGAGGCCACTTACCTAGTAGACCTCCAAACCCCTTGGAACCCCCTAAGGGTGCTCCATGTTAACCGACTAAAGGCTCATTTTGAGAGGTCTGAGGTCAACATGCTTCTGGTCACAGATGAAGGAATGGAAGAGGAGAGTGAACCTCTCCCCGACCTCCTCTCTGCCCAAGAAGGTGATGGATCAGTGAAAGGGGTCATTCTTTCTGACTCCCTGACTCTAAACCAGAAAGGAGACTGCTATGAGCTGTTGGAGCAGTTCTCCCCCCTGTTCTCCCTTACTCCTGGACTGACCCACCTCTGTGTTCATGACATTGACACCGGTGACAGTCTCCCTGTGAAGAACAAAATTTACAGGTTATCGGATAAGGTGAAGGCCAGCATCAAGGAGGAGGTCTCCAAGATGTTAGCTTTAAGGGTTATCGAGAAATCCAGTAGTCCCTGGGCCAGCCCAGTGGTGTTGGTCCCTAAGGCTACTGCCCCAGGTGCGAAGCCAGAACTCCGGTTCTGTGTGGACTACCGGGGTCTCAACTCAGTCACACGGACTGATGCTCACCCCATCCCCCGAGCTGATGAGCTCGCTGACAGGCTGGGCGCTGCCAAGTTCCTGAGTACGTTTGATCTTACTTCAGGGTACTGGCAGATCGCCCTGACTGAGGGGGCTAAGAAAGATCCGCATTTTCAACCCCTGATGGCCATTACCAGTTCCGGGTGATGCCGTTTGGATTGAAAAATGCCCCCGCTACCTTCCAACGGTTGGTTAACGGGGTCCTAGCTGGCAAGGATGCCTTCTGTGCAGCCTACCTGGATGACATAGCTGTCTACCGTTCCAGCTGGGAGGAACACCTGATCCACCTCAAGGAGGTGCTTCAGGCCCTGCAACAGGCAGGCCTGACCATCAAGGCTAGTAAGTGCCAGATTGGGCAGGGTTCTGTGGTGTACTTGGGACACCTAGTGGGTGGTGGCAAAGTGCAGCCACTCCAGGCCAGGATTGAAACTATGAAGGCCTGGCAACCACCTAGAACTCAGACTGAAGTGAGAGCCTTTTTAGGCCTCACATGATACTACGGCAGATTTGTCAAGGGCTATGGTACCATTGTGTCACCCCTGACAGAACTCACTTCCAAGAAACAACCTAGGTTGGTGAATTGGACAGAGGCTTGTCAGAAAGCCTTCGACTCCCTGAAGGAAGCCATGTGCACGGCCCCCGTGCTCAAGGCCCCTGACTACTCCCAAGAATTTATCGTGCAGACAGATGCTTCAGAGCATGGCATAGGGGCAGACCTAGCACAGCTAAATGAGGAGGGCCTAGACCAACCAGTAGTCTTTATTAGAAGAAGGCTATTACCACGGGAACAGAGGTGGAGTGCTATTGATAGAGAAGCTTTTGCTGTGGTCTGGGCACTGAAGAAGCTAAGACCCTACCTGTTTGGGACTCACTTCCGGGTTCAGACAGACCACAGGCCCCTCAGATGGCTCATGCAGATGAGGGGTGAGAATCCAAAACTCTTGAGGTGGTCCATTTCCCTACAGGGGATGGACTTTACGGTGGAACATCGCCCAGGGGTTGACCACGCCAATGGTGATGGTCTCTCCAGATACTTCCGCCTTAGTGATGAGAGCTCCCAGGAGGTAGGGTAGCTCTCCCCACTTTCAGCTGCGGGGACACATGTTAGACCTGACAGCCTTAGGGTGGTCACCCCTAACTTTTTGCCTGCCTCCCTCCACTTTTTGGACACAGTTTTTGCTGGCTTTTAGACTCTGCGCACTTTACTACTGCTATCCAGTGCTAAAGTGCATATGCTCTCTCCCTTAAAACATGGTAACCTTGAATCATACCTGATTGGACTATTAATTTACTTATAAGTCCCTAGTAATGTGCACTCTATGTGCATAGGGCCGGTAGATTAAATGCTACTAGTGGGCCTGCAGCACTGGTTGTGCCACCCACTTAAGTAGCCCCTTTCCCTTGTCTCAGGCCTGCCATTGCAAGGCCTGTGTGTGCAGTTTCACTGTCACCTCGACTTGGCATTTAAAAGTACTTGTCAAGCCTAAACCTCCCCTTTATCCACATATAAGTCACCTCTAATGTGTGCGCTAGGTAACCCCTAGAGCAAGGTGCTGTGTGGGTGATAGGCAGGACATGTACCTGTGTAGTTTACATGTCCTGGCAGTGTAAAACTACTAAATTCGTTTTTGCACTACTGTGCGGCCTGCTCCCTTCATAGGCTAACATTGGGGCTGCCCTCATACAGTATTGAAGTGGTAGCTGCTGATCTGAAGGGAGTAGGAAGGTCATATTTAGTATGGCCAGAATGGTAATATAAAATCCTGCTGACTGGTGAAGTTGGATTTAATATTACTATTCTAGAAATGCCACTTTTAGAAAGTGAGCATTTCTTTGCACTTAAATCTTTCTGTGCCTTACAATCCACGTCTGGCTGGGCTTAGTTGACAGCTCCTTGTGCATTCACTCAGACACACCCCAAACACAGGGTACTCAGCCTCACTTGCATACATCTGCATTTTGAATGGGTCTTCCTGGGCTGGGAGGGTGGAGGGCCTGCTCTCACACAAAGTACTGCCACACCCCCTACTGGGACCCTGGCAGACAGGATTGAACTGAAAGGGGACCTGGTGCACTTTTTTAGCCACTCTTTGAAGTCTCCCCCACTTCAAAGGCACATTTGGGTATAAAACAGGGCCTCTGCCCTACCTCATCAGACACTTGCTGGAGAAGAAACCTGAACCAGAAACTACATCCTGCCAAGAAGAACTGCCTGGCTGCTCAAAGGACTCACCTGTCTGCTTTCTACAAAGGACCACTGCCTTGCTGTTGGTCTGCTGTCTTGCTGAACTCTTGTCTGGCTGTGAAAGTGCTCTCCAAGGGCTTGGACAGAGCTTGCCTCCTGTTCCCTGAAGTCTCAGGACCAAAAAGACTTCTCTTTTTCACTTGGACACTCCGTGCGCCGAAATTTTCGACGCACAGCTTGTTCCGCGGAGAGAAAAACGCCATACACCGACGCTGATCGACGCAACGCCTTCGGGACAACCGGAACTTCGACGCACGGCTTTGCAAGGACAACACCGCCTGACCTCCAGAGGAGAAAACGACGCGACGCCTGCCGTGAGATCGAAATTTCGACGCGCAACCACGCAGAACGACACGCAGCCAGAAAACAAGCAGGAAAATCCACGCACAGACCCGGGACATCTGGTAATCCCCGCGATCCACAGAAAGAGACTGTCCGCGCACCGGAAAACGACGCACGACTTCCCCGTGTGAAAAATAACGACGCAAGTCCGTGTGTGCTAGGGAGAAATCGACGCACACACCCTTTTTCCACGTATCTCTTCTTCTGTGGCCCTCTGAGGAGATTTTCCACTCCAAACCAGGTACTGTGTGCTTGAAAGAGACTTTGTTTACTTTTTAAAGACTTAAGACACTTTGGGGGTCATTCTGACCCTGGCGGTCTTTGACCGCCAGGGTCACGAATGACGGAAGCACTGCCAACAGGCTGGCGGTGCTTCCAAGCCCATTCTGACCGCGGCGGTAAAGCCGCAGTCAGAAAACCGGGGCCGGCGGTTTCCCGCCGTTTTTCCCCCGGCTGGGCGAATCCGCCAGGGCAGCGCTGCAAGCAGCGCTGCCCTGGGGATTCTGACCCCCTTCCCGCCAGCCTGTTTCTGGCGGTTTTCACCGCCAGGAAGAGGCTGGCAGGAACAAGTGTTCTGGGGCCCCTGGGGGCCCCTGCACTGCCCATGCCACCGGCATGGGCAGTGCAGGGGCCCCCTAACAGGGCCCCATGAAGCTTTAAACTGTCTGCTTAGCAGACAGTGAAAAGCGCGACGGGTGCAACTGCACCCGTCGCACGCCCGCAACACCGCCGGCTCCATTTGGAGCCGGCTTCTGTGTTGCAGGCCTCCTTCCCGCTGGGCCGGCGGGCGCCAACATGGTTAGCGCCCGCCGGCCCAGCGGGAAGGTTGAATTGCCGGCAGCGGTCTTTTGACCGCGTAGCGGCCAAATGGCGGTTCCCGCCTGGCGGGCGGCAACCGCCGCCCGCCAGAGTCAGAATGACCGCCTTTATATCACTTTTCAGTGATATCTCTACAATTTCACATTGCAACTTTATTTGTTTTGACCTACAATTATCCTGATAAATATTATATATTTTTCTAAACACTGTGTGGTGTATTTTTGTGGTGCTATAAGGTGGTATTGTATGATTTATTGCACAAATACTTTACACATTGCCTTCTAAGTTAAGCCTGACTGCTCGTGCCAAGCTACCAGAGGGTGGGCACAGGATAATCTTGGATTGTGTGTGACTTACCCTGACTAGAGTGAGGGCTTTTGCTTGGACAGGGGGTAACCTGACTGCCAACCAAAAACCCCATTTCTAACATTGGTGATCAGCGGTGAGGATAGGACTTGTATTTGTGCAGTGACATACAGTAGCTAAGTATTTCACTACCTACCCACAGTTGAAGGTCAACTTGATTTTTATCTCTTTTTGCAAATTCGTTTTTTCCTGACAATTTCCAAAAACTAAATCCTCACTCAACATGTCTCTGACTGGGTCTCAGATAGGAGACTTTGACCTAGTCCTGTTGGATACATATACGGTCAAACAACTAAAAGGATTCTGCAGGGCAATGAGGGTACCCACCCAAGGGGCCTCCAAAAAGGAGGACTTTCAAGTGGCTCTGAGGGCCTGGGCAGAAGCCCATTTAGAAGAGGATGATGAGGAAGAGGAGCCAGAAAATGGCCCCTCAGAGGATTTGTTACTATCTGTGGATGGTGTTACCACTGCAATTGTGCCCTCTTCCAGTCCAGGGAGCAGTGTCTCTGTGCAAAGCCTGACCGCAGAGGAAAGGAGAGAGGAAAGGGAGTTCCAACTGCAAATGGCAAAACTGAAAATTGAGGCTCAACAGGAGGAAAGAAGGGCAGAGAGAGAAGCCAAGCAAGCTGAGGCTGAAAGAGCAGCCAAACAGATTGAAGCTGAAAGAGCTGAAGCTGCAGCTGAGAGAGCCTTGGCTGAAAAGAAACTGTTATTGGCTCATGAACTGAGTCTCAAGGAGCTGGATCTCAAGGCAAAGCAGTCTGAATCCAGCAATAATGGTGGCAGCATACTGACAGGACCTGCTGGAGAAAAGAAGGTTCGTATACCTAAAAATGTGGTGCCCAGTTTTGTGGTGGGTGATGACATAGATAAATGGTTAGCTGCTTATGAAGTTGCACTAAGGGCTCATGAGGTTCCTGAAGGGCAATGGGGGTAGCTATGTGGGGTTATGTACCGCCATTGGGGAGGGACACACTTCTCACATTGGATCAACCTGATCAAAACACATACCCACTTCAGAAAGCCACTTTACTTGCCAAGTTTGGGCTGACCCCTGATGGATACCGTCAGAGGTTCAGGGACAGCACCAAACAAACCACACAAACATGGGTAGATTTCTTTGACTTCTCCAGTAAGGCACTGAATGGATGGGTGCAGGGCAACAAAGTAGATGATTATAAAGGTTTATATGACTTGATTCTGAGAGAGCATATGCTTAATACTACTTTTACAGAGTTGCGCCAGCACTTAGTGGATAGTAACCTGACTGATCCCAGGAAGCTTGCTGAGGAGGTGGACCTCTGGGTTAGCACCAGAGTGTCCAAGAAAGTACCTGGGGGGACACCCACAAAGGTGGTCAGGGTTCCCAACAGAAGAAAGAGGGGGAGATAAACTTACAGATAAGGAACTCTCCAAAGGCCCCCAAAAGAATTCCCAGGGAGGGGGTGGCAACCACTCCTTTTCCAGATTTGGGAAAAAGCCAGGGACATATGATAGGTCAGGAAAATCCAACCCCAAATGCATGGAGTGTTACCAGTATGGTCACTATAAAGGCGACCCCCAGTGCTCCAAGAGAGCACCGTCCATTACCGGAGAGACACCTGGGTTGACTAGTGTAGCACTCGGGGGGAGATGGACCCAGATAGCTTTGGGGAACAGGTAGAGATTTCCCTAGTGTCCCTGGGAGAAGGAGAAATGGTGCCCAAAGCCCACATGCCCCAAAATACTTCCAAGTACAGGCAGTGGGTCACCATTGATGGGCAGAAGGTGGAGGCTCTGCGTGACACAGGAGCCAGTATGACTACTATCAAAAGTCAGCTGGTGTCAACAGAGCAGATAGTCCCTAATACATTCCTCCAGGTCATAGTCGCTGACAATCGTGAGAGTCACCTACTGGTGGCTCTGGTTCCCTTTGAGTGGGGGGGGGAGTCTCTGGTACTCTGAAAGTAGCTGTGAGTCCTGCCATGCCTGTAGATTGTCTGTTAGGCAATGATCTTGAGCATACTGCTTGGAAAGAAGTGGAGCTCAGATCTCACCTGGAGATGTTAGGGTTACCTGAGTGGGTCTGCATGACCACACGGTCCATGGCTGACCGAGAGGGAAGTCAAGGGCGTCTGGAGCCTGTAACAATGGCCCAGAGAGCTGCCAAGAGGAGGGGCAAGGGGCAAGGGAAACCGGCCCCAGAAGTTCCCGCAGTGGTTGACGGGGCTCCTGAGGAGGAGGCTCCGGAGTCAACTGGGGAAGACATTGCCACCCTAGGTGACCTACCTGAGCTTGCTGGCTGGCAAGTTGAGGGTGGACCCACCAGGGAGGAATTCTGCAAGGCGCAGAAAGAATGTCCCACTCTGGAGGGTCTGAGGAAGCAAGCCTCAGACCAGGCGGCAGGTGAAGCCTCTGGCGATCACCACATATATTGGGAGAATGATCTCCTCTACAGTGAGCCTAAGGTTCCGGCCTTTGGGGCAGCGCGTACGCTTGTGGTCCCCCAGTGTTACTGAACCTTCCTACTGGGTCTGGCTCACGCCATTCCCCTGGCAGGACATTTGGGGCAAGGCAAGACCTTTGACAGGCTTGTCACCCACTTTTATTGGCCCAGAATGAGGACAGACTCAGATAAGTTCTGCAGATCTTGTCCTACCTGCCAGGCCAGTGGTAAAGCAGGAAAAAGGGTTAAAACCCCCCTGATTCCACTTCCTGTCGTTGGCACCCCCTTTGAAAGTGTGGGCATCGACATTGTTGGACCATTGGACCCCAAAACTGCCTTAGGCAACAGGTTCATCCTGGTTTTGGTGGACCATGCCACCCGTTACCCAGAGGCAATCCCTCTGAGGACCGTAACTGCACCGGTGGTGACCAGAACTCTGATGGGGTTATTTACCCGTGTGGGATTCCCAAAGGAGATAGTGTCTGACAGAGGCACTAACTTCATGTCTGCATACATGAAGTCTCTGTGGGATGCGTGTGGTGTAACCTACAAGTTCACCACACCCTATCACCCCCAGTCTAATGGTCTTGTGGAGAGATTCAACAAGACCTTGAAAGGCATGATTGGTGGCCTCCCTGAGGCCATGAGGCGTAAGTGGGACGTCCTCTTACCATGCCTTCTCTTTGCTTACAGAGAGGTCCCCCAGAGGGGGGTGGGGTTCAGTCCCTTTGAGCTTCTCTATGGATACCCTGTCAGGGGACCCTTAAGCATTGTCAAGGAGGGGTTGGAGAAAGCTCCAAAGGCACCCCCTCAGGATGTGGTCAGCTACATGTTGGCCCTCCGCAACCAGATGACCCGCTTCTGGAAAGAGACCCAAAGTAACCTTGAGGCCAGTCAAGAGGTAATGAAATGCTGGTATGACCAGAAGGCCACCCTGGTAGAGTTTCAACCTGGAGACAAAGTGTGGGTAATGGAGCCAGTAGAGCCTAGAGCTCTACAGGACCGCTGGTCTGGCCCCTTTGAAGTAAAGGAGCGGAAAGGGGAGGCCACTTACCTAGTGGACCTCCAAACCCCTAGGAACCCCCTAAGGGTGCTCCATGTTAACCGACTAAAGGCTCATTTTGAGAGGTCTGAGGTCAACATGCTTCTGGTCACAGATGAAGGAATGGAAGAGGAGAGTGAAACTCTCACCGACCTCCTCTCTGCCCAAGAAGGTGATGGGTCAGTGAAAGGGGTCATTCTTTCTGACTCCATGACTCTAAACCAGAAAGGAGACTGCTATGAGCTGTTGGAGCAGTTCTCCCCCCTGTTCTCCCTTACTCCTGGACTGACCCACCTCTGTGTTCATGACATTGACATCGGTGACAGTCTCCCTGTGAAGAACAAAATTTACAGGTTATCGGATAAGGTGAAGGCCAGCATCAAGGAGGAGGTCTCCAAGATGTTAGCTCTAAGGGTTATCGAGAAATCCAGTAGTCCCTGGGCCAGCCCAGTGGTGTTGGTCCCTAAGGCTACTGCCCCAGGTGCAAAGCCAGAACTCCAGTTCTGTGTGGACTACCGGGGTCTCAACTCAGTCACACGGACTGATGCTCACCCCATCCCCCGAGCTGATGAGCTCGTTGACAGGCTGGGCGCTGCCAAGTTCCTGAGTACGTTTGATCTTACTTCAGGGTACTGGCAGATCGCCCTGACTGAGGGGGATAAAGAAAGATCCGCATTTTCAACCCCTGATGGCCATTACCAGTTCCGGGTGATGCCGTTTGGATTGAAAAGTGCCCCCGCTACCTTCCAACGGTTGGTTAACGGGGTCCCAGCTGGCAAGGATGCCTTCTGTGCAGCCTACCTGGATGACATAGCTGTCTACAGTTCCAGCTGGGAGGAACACCTGCTCCACCTCAAGGAGGTGCTTCAGGCCCTGCAACAGGCAGGCCTGACCATCAAGGCTAGTAAGTGTCAGATTGGGCAGGGTTCCGTGGTGTACTAGGGACACCTAGTGGGTGGTGGCAAAGTGCAGCCACTCCAGGCCAAGATTGAAACTATCAAGGCCTGGCAACCACCTAGAACTCAGACTGAGGTGAGAGCCTTTTTAGGCCTCACAGGATACTACCGCAGATTTGTCAAGGGCTATGGTACCATTGTGTCACTCCTGACAGAACTCACTTCCAAGAAACCACCAAGGTTTGTGAATTGGACAGAGGCTTGTCAGAAAGCCTTCGACTCCCTGAAGGAAGCCATGTGCACGGCCCCCGTGCTCAAGGCCCCTGACTACTCCCAGGAATTTATCGTGCAGACAGACGCTTCAGAGCATGGCATAGGGGCAGTCCTACCACAGCTAAATGAGGAGGGCCTAGACCAACCAGTAGTCTTTATTAGCAGAAGGCTATTACCACGGGAACAGAGGTGGAGTGCTATTGATAGAGAAGCTTTTGCTGTGGTCTGGGCACTGAAGAAGCTAAGACCCTACCTGTTTGGGACTCACTTCCGGGTTCAGACAGACCACAGGCCCCTCAGATGGCTCATGCAGATGAGGGGTGAGAATCCAAACTCTTGAGGTGGTCCATTTCCCTACAGGGGATGGACTTTACGGTGGAACATCGCCCAGGGGTTGACCACACCAATGCTGATGGTCTCTCCAGATACTTCCGCCTTAGCGATGAGAGCTCCCAGGAGGTCGGGTAGCTCTCCCCACTTTCAGCTGGGGGGGACACATGTTAGACCTGACAGCCTTAGGGTGGTCACCCTTAACTTTTTGCTTGCCTCCCTCCACTTTTTGGACACAGTTTTTGCTGGCTTTTAGACTCTGCACACTTTACCACTGCTAACCAGTGCTAAAGTGCATATGCTCTCTCCCTTAAAACATGTTAACCTTGAATCATACCTGATTGGACTATTAATTTACTTATAAGTCCCTAGTAATGTGCACTCTATGTGCATAGGGCCGGTAGATTAAATGGTACTAGTGGGCCTGCAGCACTGGATGTGCCACCCACTTAAGTAGCCCCTTTCCCTTGTCTCAGGCCTGCCATTGCAAGGCCTGTGTGTGCAGTTTCACTGTCACCTCGACTTGGCATTTAAAAGTACTTGCCAAGCCTAAACCTCCCCTTTATCCACATATAAGTCACTTCTAATGTGTGCCCTAGGTAACCCCTAGAGCAGGGTGCTGTGTGGGTGAAAGGCAGGACATGTACCTGTGTAGTTACATTTCCTGGTAGTGTAAAACTCCTAAATTAGTTTTTGCACTACTGTGCGGCCTGCTCCCTTCATAGGCTAACATTGGGGCTGCCCTCATACAGTATTGAAGTGGTAGCTGCTGATCTGAAAGGAGTAGGAAGGTCATATTTAGTATGGCCAGAATGGTAATATAAAATCCTGCTGACTGGTGAAGTTGGATTTAATATTACTATTCTAGAAATGCCACTTTTAGAAAGTGAGCATTTCTTTGCACTTAAATCTTTCTGTGCCTTACAATCCACGTCTGGCTGGGCTTAGTTGACAGCTCCCTGTGCATTCACTCAGACACACCCCAAACACAGGGTACTCAGCCTCACTTGCATGCATCTGCATTTTGAATGGGTCTTCCTGGGCTGGGAGGGTGGAGGGCCTGCTCTCACACAAAGGACTGCCACACCCCCTACTGGGACCCTGGCAGACAGGATTGAACTGAAAGGGGACCTGGTGCACTTCTTAGCCACTCTTTGAAGTCTCCCCCACTTCAAAGGCACATTTGGGTATAAAACAGGGCCTCTGCCCTACCTCATCAGACACTTGCTGGAGAAGAAACCTGAACCAGAAACTACATTCTGCCAAGAAGGACTGCCTGGCTGCTCAAAGGACTCACCTGTCTGCTTTCTACAATGGACTGCTGCCTTGCTGTTGGCCTGCTGCCTTGCTGAACTCTTGTCTGGCTGTGAAAGTGCTCTCCAAGGGCTTGGATAGAGCTTGCCTCCTGCTCTCTGAAGTCTCAGGACCAAAAAGACTTCTCTTTTTCACTTGGACGCTCCGTGCGCCGAAATTTTCGACGCACAGCTTGTTCCGCGGCGAGAAAAACGCCGCACACCGACACTGATCGACGCGACGCCTTTGGGACAACCGGAACTTCGACGCACGGCTTCGCAAGGACAACGCCGCCCGACCTCCAGAGGAGAAAACGACGCGACGCAGCCCGTGAGATAGAAATTTCGACGCGCAGCCCCGCAGAACGACGCGCATCCGGAAAACAAGCAGGAAAATCCACGCACAGACCCGGGACATCTGGTAATCCCCGCGATCCACAGAAAGAGACTGTCCACGCGCCGGAAAACGACGCACGACTTCCCCGCGTGAAAAATAACGACGCAAGTCCGTGTGTGCTGGGGAGAAATCGACGCACACACCCTTTTTCCACGTATCTCTTCTTCTGTGGCCCTCTGAGGAGATTTTCCACTCCAAACCAGGTACTGTGTGCTTGAAAGAGACTTTGTTTACTTTTTAAAGACTTAAGACACTTTGGGGGTCATTCTGACCCTGGCGGTCGGTGATAAAGCGGCGGCCAACCCGCCAACAGGCCGGCCGTCCAAAATATGCAATTCTGACCCTGGCGGGAACCGCCAACACAGCCCGCCGCATTAACACTCCGACCGCCACGGCGGAACAAACAAACAGCGCGGCGGTCACCGCCAACAGCCAGGCGGCAGACAATGTACCGCCCACCCTATCACGATCCACCAATCCGCCACTTTTTCCGGGGAGGGAGCACCGCCGATAAAAACACGGCGGAAACAGACTACGAACGGGAAAACGCTCACCTCCACATACTCCACGCGAGATTACGGCAGTATGGAACCCGAGTTACAGGTCATCCCCACACTCCTATACCTTCTCCTGTACCAGGAGCACGCCCGGCGGCGCGGAAGACATCGGTGAGTACTGCACCTACGACACAGGGGAGGGAAAAGATTACCGGCACACACCCACCCACCCACACCCACTACAACACACACATCAATGCATTCCCACAGATCACTGTCACAACCCACAAACCCCCCCCTCCGAAATAATGCAAAGACCAAAAGAAGAGATCCTAAACGGGCAGATATATTGAAAAATGGACAGCAGTAATCCAAATAAATAAATAAACTATGTACAAAATATATACATCAACTATATGTAGTCCAACCACTGTCCGTGGACCACAGGGGTCCTGAGCAAAGGGGCAAGGCCCAGTCCCACGACAAGAACTCCACGGAGAGAACACTGCAGGGGCATCAGAAAGAAAAAAGGACAGGCACCTCAGGGGGAAGGGAAGGGGGGGCACCTCAGCCACTTGAGTACACGACGCCAGATCCACGAGGGGACTCCATGACCACTGGCCCATCCTGGGGAGAGCAAAGCCACAGTCCATACAGTCCATACAGTGGGTGGCCTGCCCACTGGGCCATCCTGGGGAGTGCAAAGCCACAGTCCATACAGTCCATACAGTGGGTGGCCTGCCCACTGGGCCATCCTGGGGAGTGCAAAGCCACAGTCCATACAGTCCATACAGTGGGTGGCCTGCCCACTGGGCCATCCTGGGGAGAGCAAAGCCACAGTCCATACAGTCCATACAGTGGGTGGCCTGCCCACTGGGCCATCCTGGGGAGTGCAAAGCCACAGTCCATACAGTCCATACAGTGGGTGGCCTGCCCACTGGGCCATCCTTGGGAGAGCAAAGCCACAGTCCATACAGTCCATACAGTGGGTGGCCTGCCCACTGGGCCATCCTGGGGAGTGCAAAGCCACAGTCCATACAGTCCATACAGTGGGTGGCCTGCCCACTGAGCCATCCTGGGGAGAGCAAAGCCACAGTCCATACAGTCCATACAGTGGGTGGCCTGCCCACTGGGCCATCCTGGGGAGTGCAAAGCCACAGTCCATACAGTCCATACAGTGGGTGGCCTGCCCACTGGGCCATCCTGGGGAGAGCAAAGCCACAGTCCATACAGTCCATACAGTGGGTGGCCTGCCCACTGGGCCATCCTGGGGAGAGCAAAGCCACAGTCCATACAGTCCATACAGTGGGTGGCCTGCCCACTGGGCCATCCTGGGGAGTGCAAAGCCACAGTCCAAACAGTCCATAACAGACTCCACTGCCACTGGAGGAGGCATGTTGGCCAGAGGACATCCTGCAGCCCTGCCCGAGACAGATCCTGCCCTGCCACGTCTGCCAAAGGGCCAGCGGTTCTTGCCTGGAAGGGCCCAGTTCAGCGGTTCTTGCCTTGAAGGGCCCAGTTCAGCGGTTCTTGCCTTGAAGGGCCCAGTTCAGCGGTTCGTGCCTTGAAGGGCCCAGTTCAGCGGTTCTTGCCTTGAAGGGCCCAGTTCAGCGGTTCTTGAGACGGCGGTCCCCAGCGGAGCGGTGCTGGAGCCGGCGGGGCCCAGTTCAGCGGTTCTTGCCTTGAAGGGCCCAATTCAGTGGTTCTTGCCTTGAAGGGCCCAGTTCAGCGGTTCTTGCCTTGAAGGGCCCAGTTCAGCGGTTCTTGCCTTGAAGGGCCCAGTTCAGCGGTTCTTGAGACGGCGGTCCCCAGCGGAGCGGTGCTGGAGACGGCGGCCATTCTATGGCCAACTGCTCATTGCCTGGTGGTGCCCTCCTGGGCAGCGGGGATGGTGCTCCTTCAATGCCCACCTGGGCTGTGGGTGGTGGGGCCCTCCTGGCCAGCTGGGCTGGGTCCTCCCTGGGCAGCGGCTATGGGGGTGGTGGGCTCTCCCTGGGCAGCTGTGACGGTTCCTCCCTGGGCAGCGGCTATGGGGGTTGTGGGCTCCTCCTGGGCAGCTGTGACGGGTCCTCCATGGGCAGCAGGCCTGCTGCCTGACTTCTCCGCCTTGCTGCCCTTGCCCTCCTTAGTCGGGAGTCTGTGGCCCTTTCCTCCCTTTGGAGCTGTGGCTGTTGACGGTGGCTGGCTAGTGTCCTGGGGGGATATAGAACCCGGGCTCCTGCGGCGGCCCTTCCGCCTTCTGCTCCTCTTCCCAGGGGGTGAGCTGCCTGTCCCCTTGCTGCTGGGCGAAGATCCAGACATGCGGGCTGGTGGGCTCCAATACCCCTGCACCCTTGTCAAGGGGGCTGCAGGGCTGGTGGTGGCTGAGGTGCTCTTTTTACCCCGACGAGAAGGAGGGGGGGGCTCAGGGTCAGAAAAGAAGGTAGCAGTAGAGAGATAGATTTTCTTGGGACAATGGAGAGTGATAGGTACAGTGGGAATGGGAGTGGAGGGAGAGGATGTGGTTGTAGGTGAGTCACGTTTGCTGTCGTTGGGTGCAGGTGCAGGAGGGATAGGCTGTCGTGAGGTGGATGGCTGTTGGGTGGGTGGGTGGCTGCGTTTGTGTGGTGTGGAAGAGGGGGTGACAGACACAGTGGGAGAGGACACAGGGGACGTGTAAATGGCAGTGGGGGTGGTGACTGCACGTGTGCGGACTGTTCTGGTGGGTGTGCTGGTGATGGAAACACTGGCTGATGGTGAGGTGAATGAAGGTGTGAGTGTAGACGTCACAGGGAGGGAGGAGGGAGACGAGGAGGTGGGGGTCACAGAGGTGGAAGTGACTGTTGGCATGTCTGCATCGGAATGTTGCTTGTGTGAATGTCTGCGTGATCTGTGGTGCTTATGTTTGGATGAGCTGCTCTTGGGTGTTGAGGTGTGTGCAGGCTGGTCTGATGGTGTGGGTGGGACAGGCAGAGGAACAGGAGACTGGGAGGAGGGAGTTAGTAGAGGGAGGCAGGAGACAGGGACAATGGCTGCCGTCAGTGCTGAGGCCAGAGCCTGGAACGATCGTTGATGGGCAGCCTGACCCGAATGAATGCCCTCCAGGTACGCATTGCTGCGATGAACCTCCCTCTCCACCCATTGGATGGCATTCAAAAGGGTAGTCTGCCCAACAATGAGCGTTCGGAGGAGGTCAATGACCTCCTCACTGAAGGCAGCGGGGGTAACAGGGGCAGGGCCTGAGGTGCCTGGGGCGAAGGAGATGCCCGGCTTCCTGGCAGAGCGGGCACGGGGCGAACGCTGAGGGGCTGCTGGGAGGGCGGAGATGGTGCGCTGGGTGGCGGCTGTACCTGTAATGGCAGGGGGCACGGATGTTGCCCCCCCCGCAAGGGAGCTCCCTTCCGAGGACGTGTCCGTGTCGCTGCAGGGTCCAGTCGTCCCCGTTGTGGAGCTCCCCTCGCCCTCCGTCTCACTGGTCCAGTCAGACTCTGTGGCATGGCCCTCCTGGGCCATGTGAGATGCAGCTCCCTCCTGCCCCGATGCCACTTCTCCTCCGCCTGATGATGCTGATGCACACAAGCACAGAAAGACAAACAAAAAGGGGGGGGGAGAGAGAAATAAAGAGATTTTGAGTACATGGATCACCGGTACAGTTAGCGGACATGACAGACACAGATGCCCCCTGCACTAAGTTGCGCACTTGGGGTCCGCTACGCATTCCGTGGAACATGCCCTACACGCCTAGAGTTGACAACTGCACCCATGGATGACACGGCCCAGGGATGGCTGTACTGACACACTACTGAGGGTGGTGGCTGGGGACACAGGGGCTTACGGGGGTGCCCAGCCTACAGATATCGCCCTGGCCTAGGGGGACCCCCAGCCCTCCTCCCCCACCCAGACACCTCCACTGCGCGACAACAGAGTAGATAATGCTTGTACTCACCCCCTTGTGTCTGCTGTGCTGCCCTCACGCACCCATCCAAATCAGGGTAGGCCACCGCCAGGATCCGGAACATCAGGGGGCTCAGTTGACGGCAGGCACCCCGCCTACGTTGGGAGGCCATCCCCAGCAGAGACTCGGCGGTCTTCTTGGTCCCGCGGCGGATGTCCTCCCACCTCTTGCGGCAGTGGGTGCCCCGTCGATGGTGGACCCCCAGGGTCCGGACTTCCTTGGCGATGGCACGCCAAATCCCGATCTTCTCATGGGCGCGGACCTATGTGACACGTACAGGGAGGGAGAAATACCACGTTCCAATTTGTCTGCATTTTCATTGCCAGTGGCCCAACGCCCCCCATCCCCGCCAGGCCCCCCGCCATGCCCCCCGCCAGGCCCCCCGCCAGGCCCAACATGCCCCCCATCCTCGCCAGGCCCCCCGCCAGGCCCAACATGCCCCCCATCCCCGCCATGCCCCCCAGCCAGGCCCCCCGCCAGTCCCAACATGCCCCCCATCCCCGCCATGCCCCCCGCCAGGCCCAACATGCCCCCTATCCCCGCCAGGCCCCCCGCCAGGCCCAACATGCCCCCCATCCCCGCCATGCCCCCCTCCAGGACCCCCGCCAGGCCCAACATGCCCCCCATCCCCGCCATGCCCCCCGCCAGGCCCCCCGCCAGGCCCAACATGCCCCCCATCCCCGCCATGCCCCCCGCCAGGCCCCCCGCCAGGCCCAACATGCCCCCCATCCCCGCCAGGCCCCCCGCCAGGCCCCCAAGCCAGCCAGTGGCCCCAAATCCATATTGAATTAAACTCACTTGTTGGTCTGGAGGACCGTAGAGTAGCGCATACTGGGGGAGGACCCCATCCACAAGTTTCTCCAACTCTTCTCCAGTGAAGGCAGGGGCCCTTTCCCCAGGCGCAGCAGCCATTGTCCCTTCCAGACCGAGGTCACAGCAACACTTGCAGTATAGGTCCTCTCCTGTGAAAGTTCAAGTCGCGAGTGAATAAGTAGATAGAAAATGGCGGTCACGCCCGCGGCGGTGCGTACCGCGGCGGTGCGTACCGCCACCGCCGGCGCCCTTCGCCATTGGCTCCTGAAACCCATAGGCTTCAATGTTAACCAATGCGGCTTCGCGCCGCGGTCTTCGACCGCCGACCGCCGCGGTGTGCCACGCCAGCGCATTGACCTCACATCCCATTGTCACACTTCACAGGTCAGGCAGCCGCCATTTCGAGGGTCCACATGGCTCAATTTCAACTGCGTCACACAGGCCTAGGCCTTGCATAGCCACTCATACACGCCATTCACTGCATAGAGAATCGTTTACTGTGCAAGCTGTGAATACGTACCTGTGGGTTGCTTGACTGTGTGCTCCATGTTGTCCTTCCTAGGCACCGTCCGCTGGGTTTGGCGAGGAGAAGGAGGAATCCTCCCGTGTACAGACCGCTGGTGGACCTGTCGACAATGGAAGCACGCCACATTATCCTGACCTACCGGCTTGACCGTGCCACTATACATGAACTGTGTGCCCAGCTGGAGCCCGACCTGATGTCCCCCATCCGCCAACCCACAGGGATTCCCCCTCTGGTGCAGGTCCTGTCAGTACTCCATTTCTTGGCAAGTGGGTCATTTCAGACAACAGTGGGAATTGCTTCTGGGATGTCTCAGCCCATGTTTTCGAAGGTGTTATCCAGAGTGTTGTCTGCCCTGATGAAATACATGAGGAGCTACATCCTTTTCCCTGAGGTGGGCGAATTGGCTACAGTGAAGGGTGATTTCTATGCCCTTGGACATATTCCCAACGTCATTGGTGCCATTGATGGGACCCATGTGGCTTTGGTTCCCCCAAGAGACAGGGAGCAGGTGTACAGGAACAGAAAAAGTTACCATTCCATGAACATCCAGGTGGTGTGTTTGGCTGACCGGTACATCTCGCATGTAAATGCCAAATTCCCTGGGTCAGTGCATGACGCCTACATCCTAAGGAATAGCAGCATCCCTTACGTGATGGAACAGCTAGAGAGACACCGTGTATGGCTATTGGGGGACTCTGGGTACCCCAACCTGTCGTGGCTACTGACCCCAGTAAGGAATCCCCGGACCAGGGCAGAGGAACGGTACAATGAGGCCCATGGGCGTACTAGGAGGGTGATCGAACGCACCTTCGGCCTCCTAAAGGCCAGGTTTCGGTGCCTGCATATGACAGGTGGATCCCTAATGTACTCACCTAAGAAGGTGTGTCACATCATCGTGGCCTGCTGCATGCTTCACAACCTGGCTTTGCGCCGCCAGGTGCCTTTCCTGCAGGAGGATGGTCGAGACGGTGGTGTTGTGGCAGCTGTGGAACCTGTGGAGAGTGACGAGAAAGAAGACGACGGGGCTGAAACAGACAACAGGGACAGAATCATTGAACAGTACTTCCAATAGGACACAGGTAACAATTCAAACATAATTTAGTAAATGTGAACTACTCTCCTGCATCTCTGCTGCCTGTCTATTTGCCCCAGTGTATGATGACTGAGTTGTGGCTTTTCCCTCCCTATTTCAGATCTGGGGTCCCCACTACGAGTCCTGTGCTTCGTTTCCCCATGGACTACAGCTTTGTAGCAGCTGTTTGTTGACTTCACTATGTACAAGGACATATTTGCACTGTCATGTCAATTACAATATTTTGAAATCACAGCCAGACTCCAGATAGTTTTGTGCAAAATAGGTGTTTATTTCAGTGCTCAAAATGGGATGGGTGGTTTCAAGTGGGTGGGGGCTATGGTGAAGGAATGTCCATGGCAGAGTCCAGAGTAACAGTCACACAGGTGCATTGTCCATAGGCCTGTGGAGAGATGGAGCATGGGCAGTTCAAGGATGGACAGGGTGACAATGTGGGACAGTGGGATGACATCAGGTGGTATCCTTTGCTGGCGGGGGTCTTGACATCCTACTCTGTCTTCTTGCGAGATCTCAGGGCCCTCTTGCGGGGTGGTTCTTCTCCTGCAGAAGGTGGGGGTCTGGTGAGCTGCTGTTGTGCGGGGGCCTCCTGTCCACTAGCGCCGGCGGAGGTGGTTGGCTGTTCTTGGTCCAGGCTAGTGGCAGGGGCCCTTTGTTGTTGTTGAGTGTCCATCCTGGTGTTGATGAGTTCCTGCAGCAGCCCTACCATGGTAACCAGGGTGGAGGTGAGGGCTCTGATGTCCTCCCTGTACCCCCGATAGTGTTCCTCCTGCAGTACCTGGATCTCCTGGAACCTGGCCAGTACCGTCGCCATCGTCTCCTGGGAGCGGTTGTATGCTCCCATGATGGTGGTGAGGGCCTCGTGGAGAGTGGGTTCCCTGGGCCCGTCCCCCCCCTGTCGCACAGCTGTCCTCCCAGTTCCACTGTTTCCCTGGGCCTCTGCCCCCTGGCCGGTGTGCCCACTACCACTGCCCCCAGGTCCCTGTTGTTGTTGGGGTGGTGGGTTATCCTGGGTGCCCTGTAGTGGTAGACACACCGCTGATTGACGCGCCCTGGAGACAGAGGCATGGGCCCGCTGGGTGGGAGCTGTGCTGGTGTTCCCGGAGGGGTTTGGGTCTGTAGTGGCCTGTGGCTGTCTGAGGGGAACCGACTGTCCAGAGGTCCCCGATGGTCCGGGCAGGTCATCAGTGTCCAGGTCGACAGAGCTGCTGTCATTGCTGACGGCCTCTTGGGTGGGGGGTGTGGAGAATTCTGGGCCCTCCGTGGCGGTGTGTTGGCGGTCGGGTCCTGCAGGGGTATAGAGGTATGGTTATAGTTTCAATGTGTGCCATATGGGTGTATCTGTGGGTTCCCGTGTCCCCAAGTGCTGGCATTCGTGTGTGGGGGC
The DNA here is from genome assembly GCF_031143425.1 of Pleurodeles waltl. NCBI lineage: Eukaryota > Metazoa > Chordata > Amphibia > Caudata > Salamandridae > Pleurodeles > Pleurodeles waltl. The sequence goes on from NC_090446.1 coordinate 272,288,444, forward strand.
TTTGGTGAGGGTGGCTTGTGGGGGGGATGTGTATATGCATTGGGCATGCTTTGGTGATGGGTGTCCATGCTTAGTGGACGCATGCAGGCCTAGGTTTTGGGATGTGTGGGTTGTGATGGTGAAACATTGGCAGGGAATAGGTGTGCTGGGGTGGGGGTGAGGATGGTGGTGGGGGTGAGGATGGTGGTGGGGGTGAGGGTGGGGGTGAGGATGGGGGTGGGGGTGAGGGTGGGGTTCGAGGATGGGGGTGAGGGTTGGGGTATGATTTGGCATGCAGGTGGGGGGGAAGCAGTATTGAAGCTTCAACTTACCAGAATCCATTCCTCCGCCGACTCCTGCGAGGCCGTCAGGATGCAGGATGTTCAAGACTTCCTCCTCCCATGTTGTAAATTGTGGGGGTTGAGGTGGGGGTCCTCCGCCAGTCTTCTGCACGGCGATGTTGTGCCTGGATACCATGGAACGCACCTTCCCCCGTAGGTCGTTCCATCGCTTCCTGATGTCTTCCCGATTTCTGGGGTGCTGTCCCACAGCGTTGACCCTGTCGACAATCCTCTGCCATAGCTCCGTCCTCCGGGCAATGCTGGTGTATTGGACCTGTGTGCCGAAGAGCTGGGGCTCTACCCGAACGATTTCCTCCACCATGACCCTGAGTTCTTCGTCTGAGAAGCGGGGGTGTCTTTGGGGTGCCATGGAGTGGTGTGTATGATGTGTGGGGTGGAGTATGTGTAGTTAAGTGTGTTGAGTGTGGTGGTGTGTGTTGTTTTGTGTGTGGATATTGTGTGGGTGATGGTGTAGTGTGCCTCTGTGTGATGGTGTTCTGTGATCGCTGCTGTGTCTCTCAGTGCTTCTTTTGGGATTTTGGTCGAAGGGGTTTGTGGGTGATGTGGGTGTGTGTTTTATATTGTATTGTGTGTGTGGGAGTGGTGTGTGTATGTGTATCAGGTGTGTGGAATTCAAATCGTCCAATGTGGCTGAGTTTTGTTCGTTTGTGTGTATTCTGACCGCGGCGGGGTGTACCGCCAATGGAAAACCGCGTTTGAAAGACCGCCGCGTGGATTCGTGGGTCGTAATGGCATGGGCGTATTTCTGTTGGCGTGACGGTGGAGGTTTGGTCACCTCCACTTTTCCGCCGACCGCTGGTCTGGCGGTCTGTTGTGGCTGTCGGATTTTCGGAGGTTTGGCTGCTGCGGGTCAGAATGACCGTGGCGGATTACCGCGACCGCGGCGGAATTATGGAGGATTTCTGACCGGCGGTAGGCGCCTTTTACCGCCGAGGTCAGACTGAACACCTTTATATCACTTTTCAGTGATATCTCTACAATTTCACATTGCAACTTTATTCGTTTTGACCTACAATTATCCTGATAAATATTATATATTTTTCTAACCACTGTGTGGTTTATTTTTGTGGTCCTATATGGTGGTATTGTATGATTTATTGCACAAATACTTTACACATTGCCTTCTAAGTTAAGCCTGACTGCTCGTGCCAAGCTACCAGAGGGTGGGCACAGGATAATCTTGGATTGTGTGTGACTTACCCTGACTAGAGTGAGGGCTTGGACAGGGGGTAACCTGACTGCCAAACAAAAAACCCATTTCTAACCAGCACCATTTATTGTTTCCAGGAAAACCAAATAAAAATAGTTTTAAAAAAAGAAAATGATCAGTGCTCCCCTGGTACTAGTACCAAAAGTGGCACTCCTGGGATGGGACTCATACTGTTAGAAATGGGGTCTTTGGTTGGCAGTCAGGTTATCCCCCTGTCCAAGCAAGGACCCTCACTCAAGTCAGGGTAAGTCACACACAATCCAAATTATCCTGTGCCCACCCTCTGGTAGCTTGGCACTGAGCAGTCAGGCTTAACTTAGAAGGCAATATGTAAAGTATTTGTGCAATAAGTCATGCAATAACACAGTATAGCACCACAAAAATGCACCACACAGTGTTTAGAAAAATATATAATATTTATCTGATAAGATGCAGGTCAAAACAATTAAAAATGCAATAGGTATATGTTGAGATATCACTGTAAAAGTGATATAAAGTGTCTTTAGTCTTTTAAAAACAATAAATGTCTCTTTCATACACAAAGTACCTGGTTCGCGTTTAAAATCTCTGCAAAGAACGGCAGAGGAGGAGATGGGTAGACAACAAGGAGGTGTGCCTCGTTTTCTCCGGCCACACACTACGGTGCATCGTTTTGTTTTCACGCAGGGGCGGCTGTGCGTCGATTTCCCGCGCTCGGTCATGGATCCTCTTCAGGTTGCAGGGTTTACAGATGCCCCGGGATGATGCATGGATTTCCGGCACTGACAGGATGAAGTCACAGGGGCTGCATCGATCCGGTGGGCGTTGCGTGGGAATTTCAACCGCACAGCAGGCGCTACGTCGATTCCTCTCTGGAAGTCGGGCTGCGTTGTTCCGGCTTGGCTGTGCGTTGATCTAGTGGGCCGTGCATTGAATTTCCGGTCCCTACGCTGGCACTGCGTTGATCTTCTCATTGCGAAGTCGGGCTGTGTCGTTCCGGTTCAACGTGCGGTGAATTTTTCACTGCGGTGCAGGCTGTGCAACGTTTCTGGCAGGCTGTGCACCGATTTTCACCGCACAAGGGGTCCTTCTTGTAGAGTGAAGTCTTTTTGGTTCTGAGACTTCAGGGAACAGGAGGCCAGCTCTATCCAAGCACTTGGAGAGCACTTCTCGGCACAGCCAGAGAGCAGCAACGCAGCAGGGCAACAGCAAGACAGCAGTCTTTCACAGAAAGCAGTCAGGTGAGTACTTTGGGCTGCCAGGCAGTCCTTCTGGGCTGGTTGCAGATTCTGGTTCAGGTTCTCTTCTCCAGGAAGTGCCCTGATGAAGTAGAGTGTCTACCTCAGAAGTGTCTAATTTGATAGGGTCAGAGACCCTGCTTAAATACCCAAATGTGCCTTTGAAGTGGGGTGACTTCAAAGAGTGTCTTAGAAGTGCACAAGGTCACCTTTCAGTTCCATCCTGTCCACCAGTGTCCCAGTAGGGGGTGTGGCAGTACTTTGTGTGAGGGCAGGCTACTGTCCTTTGACTAGTAAGTGACAAGTCCTCCACCCTCCCAGCCCAGGAAGACCCATTCAAAATGCAGATGTATGCAAGTGAGATAAGTATCCTGTGTTTGAGGTGTGCCTGAGTGAATGCACCAGGGATCTGTTAACTAAACGTGGATTGTAAGGCACAGAATTATTTAAGTGTAGAGAAATGCTCATTTTCTAAAAGTAGCATTTCTAAAATAGTAATATGAAATCCAACTTCACCATTAAGCAGGATTGTGTATCACCATTCTGCCCGTACTAAATATGACCTGGCTGCTCCTTTCAGATCAGGATCTACCACTCAAACAGTATGTGAGGGTATTCCCAATGCTATCCTATGAAAGGAGCAGGTCTCACAGTAGTGTAAAAACGAATTTAGGAGTTTTACACTACCAGGACATATAGAGGTTCATGTCCTACCTTTTACCTACATAGCACCCTGCCCTATTGGCTACCTAGGGCCTACCTTAGGGGTGACTTATATGTAGAAAAAGGGGAGTTTAACGCTTGGCAAGTAACTTTAAATGCCATGGTGAAGTGGCAGTGAAAACTGCAAACACAGGCGCTGCAGAGGCAAGCCTGAGACATGGTTATGGGGCTACTTATGTGGGTGGCACAACCAGTGCGGCAGCCCACTAGTAGCATTTAATTTACAGGCCCTGAGCAGATGTAGTGCACTTGACTAGGGACTTACAAGTAAATTAAATAAGCCAATTGGATATGAGCCAATGTCACCATGTTTTAAGGAGGAAGTGTATGCACTTCAGCACTGATTAGTAGGGGTAAAGTGTGCACAGTCCTAAAGCCAGCACAAATGAGGTCAGAAAAAGAGGAGGAAGAAGGCAAAAAGTTTGGGTGTGACCTTGCAGAAAGGCCATTTCCAACCCATACCAACAGCATCCAGGACATTTCTGGCCTTAGCAGTCTACTAGCTAAAAGGCCGGTAGCAAAGTATGGGGTAAAGGTGGGGTGTCTACTCACAAGCAGAGGATATTGGACCTTACATACAATAATGAGCAATTAGAGGTATATGCAGAAATGTAGCGTGCAGACTGCCTCCCGACCTAAGAGCAATTTAAGTTGCTTGTGCAATTTCTGACCCATACTCCAGCCACCGCTAAGATAACAACGACTGATACTGACCTTCCAGAGTATGTCCCTTGCCTGATCCTGCCCACTATATAAAAGATCTCTACCTTATTCCTCTTGCATACCAATGTTACACTGTGAAATTGTCACATACGTATTGCATATTACGCCATCCCCAGAATGTTGGAAAAAAAGAACGTAAACTGGGGATTAGGCAGGTTGGGTTACGCATTGGCATTTTTGAAGACTGAAACTATGTACAACATGTACACCTCTAAATATCCTGTGCCCACTGTACCTTATTCCTCTTGCTTACAAATGTTACGCTGTGGAATTGTCACATACGCATTGCATATTATGCGATCCCCATGATTTCGGAATAAAAGAACGTAAATTGGCGATTGGGCGGGTTGGGTTACGCATTGGCCTTTTGGAAGACTGAGACTATGTACAACCTGTACATATCTAAATAACCCGTTATGATGTGAAATTTGGGTGCTTTTCTCATATTTGTCTGCCATTTTTTAATCTCATGAAATTTTTAAAAAGTGAAAAAAAATAATAATAATAACTGCTCCATACCCAATAATTAACGTGCAATACAGTTCGGTCTCGTAAAATATATGAAAGAACACCCGCCAGACTCCATTTTGAAACAAGTGTAATGTACCTAGCCTTTTAAGTTTAATACCTTGAAAGTACAGCTAAGAAACATTTTCAAACCTATCATTTTAACTTTTTACCAGAAATGTAATTTTTAGCTGATATTGTTTATATTTTATGGTGTAGTTCTGACATTTCTATTCAGCAGGAGCGCATAACACTCCACCTCACAGAATAAATTACACATATTTTAGATAATGGCCATTGCATGTGAAACTAACTACAAGCCCTAAACTCCACATATCCCTCTATGTATGTTTTGTCATTGCCTCTTTTCCATTAATTTTTTTGTTACTAAAATAAATTTTTGAGAAGTGCACACCATTATTCCTAAAATGCCCTTATGTCTCAACCCAGTACTTCAAAAGTACCAGTCTCGCTACTTCAGTGGCTCCAAAATAAAAGATTGATTCTTTTGATTTCTGATCAACGTCCTTTAAAGAAGACAACGATTTATATTTAAACTAACTGGTTTCTCGATAATCAATGTACTTCCTGCAAAACCCAGTCTGCAAAGTGTATAAGGGCTCAGTTAGAGGCAGTGGATACTGAAAATCTTTAAATTTCAGAAGGGAATTCAATATACGGAGTATTATGCTGCTGCTGCATTTCGTCCAATACAGGTGTGTTATTTTGGAGCAAATTGAGAGTTTTGGATTCCACTCTGTATCTAAAGCTACCTCCAGAAACTGGGGTGAGCTGCCTGCTCTGACAATTTGGCAAAAATAACCATTTATGCATACGTAGCAATGTTGTCACAAATTAGTCGTACTAGCTTCCCTTGTCTGTCTACTAGGGGGTCACAATCAGTCTCCCAAACAATAAAAGAATCATTAAAAAATGTTTTGCTAACGTCATTTCCAGGGTTTCAGGAAGTACCATACGCTTTTGTAATTTGTCCAGACGCTCCAAATATCTATAACTAAAACTACTAATTAAGAGATAGTCAAAGAAATTTACACATTTCGCCCCTGACTTAACCTGCCATTTATCTGTGGCAATGATTTCCAACCTAGGCAACAGAGGTCTCTGTGTCTGAATATCGCTCTTGCTTGTTAGCCAATTTCCCTAAATCAATTTAGTTTATTCCATAACTGAAAATAAATTCCGATCTTAGAACACTTAGAACGTTTGACTGTTAAGGCACTTGCCTTAAAGTAATAGTCTGCAATTTTCCTGTTCAATGAATCTAGCCCAGGCTTCTCCAACATGAAGCTCCCCAGCTACCAGGAAGTAGCTCTCCTGCCTGCAGCCCAATGAACTAAACAAGAGCTTTTGCTTGGTTGAATTCATATATGTATACCAAAATTGAAAATTGTATATTTTGAAATGAAAATGTGTTTATTTTCAGAACTCATAAGTTGATGCTTGAAAAAAAAGTTTGACTTTTCAAAACATATTTAAAGTGATATTTCAGTGAGTAAAAAATTAAGGGGTAGATTTAAGAGCCCCTAGTACCACCTTAGCACTGCCAAAAGCGTCATTTTTTTAACACTAAAGTGTCATATTTATAAAGTGGTGCAATGCGTCCATTGAGCCACTTTGTAAACCCTTGCGCCACGTTATGCCTGCGCCAGACATAATGTAAGCAAGGGGGGCATCTGAGAGATTTCCTTGCGCCGTTTTTTTGGGCACTTTTAACGCCTATTCAGAGCATAGGGGCATTCCATCATTTATAATGGGCCCCTATGTACTCTGCAGGTGAAGTGTCAAAATGTTGGCGCTACTCCTGCAGAGTACATCAATAGCATTAAGAAAATTACGTTATTGCCCCCTACCCTGTGCCATGGTGTGCCGCATATTAAATATGGGGCACACATGGTAGTGGTAAGGGGCGCTAAGGGGCATAAGAAAAGTGGCACTACACTAGGTGCAGTGCCACTTTTCTTAAATCTGCCCCTCATTGTTGACAGTTATTACTAATATTATTAACTAGATGCAGTGTAGCAATGTGTTATTAGGTGTTACACATGTAGGAGCATTACACATTAACAAAGCATTTATTTCATCACTGCTAGCAGCCATGCCTGAGCTGATCCCAGCTAGTATTCTTGTATATGGTGTCTTTGAATGTCATCTTGACGTATGAGGTTACTATTACATCTCTAATCATATTAGTAGCTCGGAAGGATTTTTATTGAACATAAGTAGTTCTTATTTCTAAAACGGTTGGAGACCCCGATCTAGCATCTAAATGCTTATAAAGTAAATATTCCAAACAATGTGATTGAACCTCTCTGTGTAAATTTGGACCAAGTTTGATTGCCTCCAAAGACAATTTGAACAAGTGTATAATAATTTTCAGACCCTTCGGTTCCATTCATACAGCTATTTTCACAAAAAACTGACATCTAACATCCATGCCCTACAGTGGCTGAACCCTAACATGAATCCCGTTAGCCCCATATAAAGGTTAAATGAAATAACGTGATTCTCCAGCCCACTGTGATTCCTGCATGTATATGCCTTTGCTGCACATGCACATGCACTGTTAGTCAAGTTGATTAAAACGAGGTAAAAAAACACACTGCACACCAGGTCAATCACCTAACACATTTTCAAATTTAACTCACCCCTTATTAGCTGTTGGTTTCCCTAATGGATGACAACAGCAATGAGACTGTGCTAATACCCCCGAATGATGGACAGGGAATAAAATGTGTTTGCAGCAAAAAACAGAACAAGCACTGATCAGCTCCTCCGTATCCCACAAAAGGCTGAGGAGCATCGACGAGTGGGGCAGCTGGTACTTTTCGCTGAGTTCAGTTCACAATTGTCGACACTGAGAGCCTGATTTATGGAAAGTTAGCGCCGCCTTAGCGTCGTTTTTTGATGCAAAAGCAGCATAAACTTACAAAATATCATTTTGGATATCATTTAGGAGTAAGAATGGAAGTAAGGAGAAGAAAGAAGTCATAAGTAGAAGCTAGAGAGGAAGACAGAGAACCAGAAAGTAGGAGTGATATTGAGTATGACTAAGAGTAGGTGTAAGTAGCTGAACAACTCGGTAAAAAAATTGACAGTAAAATAAATTGTGCAAGTAATACTGGACTATGGAGAAATATATGTAGTAGTAAGTAGGAGTTTACATAGGAGCAAAAGTTGAAATTACAGTAAAGAGGAGAAAATTAGAGGTAGAAAGGAAAAGGACTATGAAAAGTAGGAGTAAGTAATCATAAGTGGAATTGAGAGTAGACATAAGTATGAGTGATAGAAGGTTTATGACTGTAGGTGTAAGTGGGTTTATTTTTAGTAGTAAGAATAGCAGTAAATTTGGTTAGATTGCAGTGCGTAAAACTAGGAGTGAGTATGGCAGGTGTAAGTGAGAGTACTAGTAGGACAAACATGGACTAAATAGGAGGACGAAAAGGAAAGAAAGAATAGGAGTAAGTATGAGTAACAATACATTTAACTAGGAGTAAGAATAGGAGGGAGTAGGAGTAAGTAGAAAAGTAAAACATTAATAGTAGGATTACGGTAGGAATAAGTGGGAGTATGCAGTAGTGAGTAAGAGTACAAGAGAATAGGAGTAAGTAGGGGTGAGCAGGAGTAGGAGCAAGTAAAAACATCACCCATACATATATGAAGGTTTCTGATGTCAGGATACAAGAAATATCAGCATGGAAAGTCTGATGGTTGGAAGAAACAGCATGAAAAAGATAATGTTTGCTCTGCTCAGAAACAACAAGTTAGCTGGAAGACCTGGAAATCATGAAAGACTAGTGTATGGAGGCTGGGGCTGTGCAGAAACAGTGCCCTAAGGGACCTTAAAGGACTGAGGGAGAATCAGAGCAGTCATAATGGTGAGATCATGAAGGCAACACTCTTGGGGCAGGATAAGAAGTGTCAGTACCTGAACCGTATTGCTGTGCAACTTTCTGGGTTCAAAAGTTCCCACTGGTGTTAGTTCGTTCACTGTGCAGTCGCTGGACCTTTGTTGTTTTCTCCCTTTCTGTTCTTCTTTTGATTTTTCCTGCCCTTACCAACCCTGTTTCCTCAGCTTCATTACTTCTATTTCCATACAAATCATCTTTCCTAACAAATCATCTTACCACAATTCATTGACTCCTGGCAATTCCTCACCTTTACATCCTGGTTCTCCCGAACATGGTTGGGTTTCTTTGTACGTCCTGGAATCAAAGCATCGGGTAAAGCTAATGTATAGCTATTTTAGCCATATTTTATACACAGTATTTCAGCTACATAGGCCTGCAGCTGTGCCGTTTCAACTGGATACATTTTCTTCAGCATGGTTTTTATTTTCTAGCAAGAGACACTTTTACAGTGCCGTTTTTATCATTTCTATTGCATTGTTCTTTCACCTAGCAAAACATTGTGTTCTTAGTAGAGACTCTGTGCTCTTTCCAAGGCTACAGTCAGATAGGATTGCCAACAAACGTGGTATGCTCCAACATTCACAGAAAACATGCAGTCATATGCAGGGACTATTTCTTAGAATGTCATCTGTTTTATTATAAAAACACCCTTTTGTCCCAAACATGTTAGAAGGAGATGCCACCAGATGACCACGACTGTATGCTGATTGCTGATGGCTTTGCAACAGCTATCTGCTTAGAACCCCTGCGCTATATGGGGATGGTGTCTTCCTAGACTACAAGCCTCCTTTCCACGTATGAGGGATGATGTTCTCCCAGGGGGAAACCCGAAGGGCAGATTAGTCTTACTATGCTGTGCTCATACTTATCGTAGGCAGGAAGATTATAGATTCTTCCCCTTTTGACAGAACGGTAGGACTGTTTTTGTGTTTTACACTTCTAGTCATATGCTTGCTTTTATTGTGTTTTATCATCCTAGTTATTGCTATACATACTCTGCCTCTGTTGTCTTTGCCTGAGTGAGACTTTTGGTAACTGAGAGAAAGGGATGCGATCTGATTAACCTCGATTCCCTGAGGAGTCTATCTTGCCATATGCTCGGTTGCCACAATCATCTCGGCCTGGATTAGGCCGACAGGTGTCACCTGATGTGTAAGCGTACTCAGTACCCGCAATCCATGTTATCCTACTGCCGAAATACAGTAGCCAAATTAGCATAATGAGAACCTACACAACAAGGCTTAACTCGAGGTAAAGGGAATTTAGGAAAAATATGCTCAATTGGTGTATTCACAGAGATGCCTTTTGTGTATTTCTCATAGACAAACCACCATATGAATACATGTTTTAGGGACATAGAGCCAGATTACGACCTTGGCGGAGGGCATTACTCTGCCCCAAATGTTATGGAAATCCCATCTGCTGTATTACATGTTCCATAGCATCTGTTACATTTGGGACGGAGTAATCCCCTCTGCCAAGCTCGTAATCAGGCCCATAGTTTATTGCTGGATGATGAGACCAGTGAGTGACGAGCTGAGGCCCGTGTTTCTCTCGCTTTATACCACATTTCACATTTTCCCCTAGAGAGATTGTGTTACCCTGGTGGTTCTCGCTCACCACCCTGTTACTAGTCTCTTCTGTGTGGAGGATTGTAGGATTATAGTGGGAGTTTCTATCACCTCGTACCCAAACCCACTTTTAAATCGTGACATCTGCACATTACTGCTTGCATTTGAAAGGTGACAGCAAACTCTCTAAATGCTTTCACTAATTGGTACGGCAGAAACATTTTTACTAATTAAAACTTAAAATAATTAACCTGTATGACATGTTGTGTAGGCCTCAACCAAACGCTCCTTTACATGAGGCTTTGCACACTGAGGTTTCATTAAGATGTGTATTTAGCTTAAAACACTGACAAGTGCATTCTTCTCTTCCTGTGCTTTCTTCTTTGTTTTGCTCTGACCTGTGCCACGGTCATAAGTGTATATCTTTGCATGACAGAAATGCGTTTTTGAAACAACATAATGAATAGAGGATGTGTTATTCCTTAATTCTCATATCCATTTTACCTACTTAAAATATAATAATATACTGAAATGTTAGTTTAATCTTCAAAATTAATTTCTTTATGAATATGTTTTTTTCAAAAGAAGCTCATGAGAATGGGAGTGATTTCATAAAGTAATGTGCTGTACTTACCTTGGCTTGTCTTGTTTAGTAGAAAGACGCCATGAGAAGGGAGAGTCTGGTTGATACCTGGGTTACGAATTGTAGACAATTTGCATCATATGTTTAGGGTGTTCTTTGCTAGGCTATGCTAAATTGACAGAAGCTGTCCTGTTTTCATAAACACACTGTTTTCCTATTGGTCGAGATGATGAGTTACAATCAGCAGTCACCACAAATTGATGCATTCTAGTGATACGTATTTGTGTATCAACTTGTGTGCCCAGACTCGAGAGCAGGAAGTCTTCCTAGACTTGCTTGAGAGCCCTTTGACTCAGATACAGGCTGACTCATACTCTTTGCTGATGCATCTCAGAATTATTCTTGGTGATACTTCTGATTTTCAGTTTGAATTTATGCTGCTCCAAGACTCTTCTGAATTTCTTAAATTTCTCTTTACGTTAAGTTCTGCTACAAATGTTATGCTTTCAACTACCAAATTTAGAGGTCTTTATTAGTTCTTTTGATACTTTTCTCCATGCTTCTTAGATTAGAATAGAGATAAACTTATGGAACGGGCTTAATGCTTTGTACTGTATTTGTATTACTATTTTGCAGAAAATCTAATGATTTGCCAATAAAAAAATTAATCACTAAAAGACCTTTAATAAGGCTTTGAAAAATATAAAACTCTCAATATTGAGTCCTAATAAATTCAATGATCTTTGAAATGACAAAGTATTTATTTGCAGCTCTTAATGAATTTCTAATAGCCTCAAAGGTCCAATCTCTTGGGCCCAGTGGGTGTGGGAACTTCATGCTTTTGGGAAAAGATTAATCATTAGAAACTGGAGTTTCCAATAGGCCTCCCTTGCAGAACAAAGGCAGGAATATTTACTAAACTAATGGCTTAAACAAAAGATATTATCTTGAAAACTGTACCTTTGCATGGTTGAATTAAGTCACTGGGCAGAACGGGGGGCCTCTAAAAGATGATTAAACCTTAAACTATTAAACTATTTTTATGCTGAGTATTTGTATTAATGTAAATGCTTCGTATAAAATGCTACAGCAGAACAAACTTAGGCCCTCATTCTGACCTTGGCGGTCGGCGGAGAGGCGGCGGTCGGACCGCGAACAGACCGGCGGTATTAAAAATGGCATTCTGACCCTGGCGGGAACCGCCAACACAGCCCGCCAACTTAACACTCCGACCGCCACAGCGGTACAAACAAACAGCGCGGCGGTTCCCGCCAACAGCCCGGCGGCAGACAAAGTACCGCCCACCCTATTACGACCCACCAATCTGCCACCTTTTCCGGGGCGGGAGCACCGCCGATAAGAACACGGCGGAAACAGACTACGAACGGGAAAACGCTCACCTCTACGCACTCCACGCGAGATTCCGGCAGTATGGAGCCAGAGTTACAGGTCATCCCCGCACTCCTATTCCTCCTCATATACCAGGAGCACGCCCGGCGGCGCGGAAGACATCGGTGAGTACTGCACCTACGACACAGGGGAGGGAAAAGATTACCGGCACACACCCACCCACCCACACCCACTACAACACACACACCAATGCATTCCCACAGATCACTGTCACAACCCACAAACCACCCCCCTCCGAAATAATGCAAAGACCAAAAGAAGAGATCATAAACGGGCAGATATATTGAAATATGTACACCAGTAATCCCAATAAATAAATAAACTATGTACAAAATATATACAGCTACTAAATGTAGTCCAACCACTGTCCGTGGATCACAGGGGTCCTGTGCAAAGGGGCAAGGCCCAGTCCCACGACAAGAACTCCACGGAGAGAACACTGCAGGGGCATCAGAAAGAAAATAGGACAGGCACCTCAGGGGGAAGGGAAGGGGGGGCACCTCAGCCCCTTGAGTACACGACGCCAGATCCACGAGGGGACTCCATGACCACTGGGCCATCCTGGGGAGAGCAAAGCCACAGTCCATACAGTCCATACAGTGGGTGGCCTGCCCACTGGGCCATCCTGGGGAGAGCAAAGCCACAGTCCAAACAGTCCATACAGTGGGTGGCCTGCCCACTGGGCCATCCTGGGGAGAGCAAAGCCACAGTCCATACAGTCCATACAGTGGGTGGCCTGCCCACTGGGCCATCCTGGGGAGAGCAAAGCCACAGTCCATACAGTCCATACAGTGGGTGGCCTGCCCACTGGGCCATCCTGGGGAGAGCAAAGCCACAGTCCATACAGTCCATACAGTGGGTGGCCTGCCCACTGGGCCATCCTGGGGAGAGCAAAGCCACAGTCCATACAGTCCATACAGTGGGTGGCCTGCCCACTGGGCCATCCTGGGGAGAGCAAAGCCACAGTCCATACAGTCCATACAGTGGGTGGCCTGCCCACTGGGCCATCCTGGGGAGAGCAAAGCCACAGTCCAAACAGTCCATACAGTGGGTGGCCTGCCCACTGGGCCATCCTGGGGAGAGCAAAGCCACAGTCCATACAGTCCATACAGTGGGTGGCCTGCCCACTGGGCCATCCTGGGGAGAGCAAAGCCACAGTCCATACAGTCCATACAGTGGGTGGCCTGCCCACTGGGCCATCCTGGGGAGAGCAAAGCCACAGTCCATACAGTCCATACAGTGGGTGGCCTGCCCACTGGGCCATCCTGGGGAGAGCAAAGCCACAGTCCATACAGTCCATACAGTGGGTGGCCTGCCCACTGGGCCATCCTGGGGAGAGCAAAGCCACAGTCCATACAGTCCATACAGTGGGTGGCCTGCCCACTGGGCCATCCTGGGGAGAGCAAAGCCACAGTCCAAACAGTCCATACAGTGGGTGGCCTGCCCACTGGGCCATCCTGGGGAGAGCAAAGCCACAGTCCATACAGTCCATACAGTGGGTGGCCTGCCCACTGGGCCATCCTGGGGAGAGCAAAGCCACAGTCCATACAGTCCATACAGTGGGTGGCCTGCCCACTGGGCCATCCTGGGGAGAGCAAAGCCACAGTCCATACAGTCAATACAGTGGGTGGCCTGCCCACTGGGCCATCCTGGGGAGAGCAAAGCCACAGTCCATACAGTCCATAACAGACCCCACTGCCACTGGAGGAGGCAAGTTGGCCAGAGGACATCCTGCAGCCCTGCCCGAGATAGATCCTGCCCTGGCACGTCTGCCAAAGGGCCAGCGGTTCTTGCCCTGAAGGGCCCAGTTCTGCGGTTCTTGAGACGGCGGGGCCCAGTTCAGCGGTTCTTGAGACGGCGGGGCCCAGTTCAGCGGTTCTTGCCTTGAAGGGCCCAGTTCAGCGGTTCTTGAGACGGCGGGGCCCAGTTCAGCGGTTCTTGAGACGGCGGGGCCCAGTTCAGCGGTTCTTGCCTTGAAGGGCCCAGTTCAGCGGTTCTTGCCTTGAAGGGCCCAGTTCAGCGGTTCTTGAGACGGCGGGGCCCAGTTCAGCGGTTCTTGCCTTGAAGGGCCCAGTTCAGCGGTTCTTGAGACGGCGGGGCCCAGTTCAGCGGTTCTTGCCTTGAAGGGCCCAGTTCAGCGGTTCTTGCCTTGAAGGGCCCAGTTCAGCGGTTCTTGAGACGGCGGGGCCCAGTTCAGCGATTCTTGCCTTGAAGGGCCCAGTTCAGCGGTTCTTGCCTTGAAGGGCCCAGTTCAGCGGTTCGTGAGACGGCGGGGCCCAGTTCAGCGGTTCTTGCCTTGAAGGGCCCAGTTCAGCGGTTCTTGCCTTGAAGGGCCCAGTTCAGCGGTTCGTGAGACGGCGGGGCCCAGTTCAGCGGTTCTTGCCTTGAAGGGCCCAGTTCAGCGGTTCTTGCCTTGAAGGGCCCAGTTCAGCGGTTCTTGAGACGGCGGGGCCCAGTTCAGCGGTTCTTGCCTTGAAGGGCCCAGTTCAGCGGTTCTTGCCTTGAAGGGCCCAGTTCAGCGGTTCTTGAGACGGCGGGGCCCAGTTCAGCGGTTCTTGCCTTGAAGGGCCCAGTTCAGCGGTTCTTGCCTTGAAGGGCCCAGTTCAGCGGTTCTTGAGACGGCGGGGCCCAGTTCAGCGGTTCTTGCCTTGAAGGGCCCAGTTCAGCGGTTCTTGCCTTGAAGGGCCCAGTTCAGCGGTTCGTGAGACGGCGGGGCCCAGTTCAGCGGTTCTTGCCTTGAAGGGCCCAGTTCAGCGGTTCTTGCCTTGAAGGGCCCAGTTCAGCGGTTCTTGAGACGGCGGGGCCCAGTTCAGCGGTTCTTGCCTTGAAGGGCCCAGTTCAGCGGTTCTTGCCTTGAAGGGCCCAGTTCAGCGGTTCTTGAGACGGCGGGGCCCAGTTCAGCGGTTCTTGCCTTGAAGGGCCCAGTTCAGCGGTTCTTGAGACGGCGGACGGTCTATGGCCAACTGCTAAATGCCTGGTGGTGCCCTCCTGGGCAGCGGGGATGGTGCTCCTTCACTGCCCACCTGGGCTGTGGGTGGTGGGGCCCTCCTGGCCAGCTGGGCTGGGTCCTCCCTGGGCAGCGGCTATGGGGCTGGTGGGCTCTCCCGGGGCAGCTGTGCCGGTTCCTCCCGGGGCAGCGGCTATGGGGGTTGTGGGCTCCTCCTGGGCATCAGGCCTGCTGCCTGACCTCTCCAACTTGCTGCCCTTGCCCTCCTTAGTCGTCGGCCTGTGGCCCTTTCCTCCCTTTGGAGCTGTGGCTGGTGACTGTCTCTGGGTGGTGTCCGGGGGGGATGTAGAAGGCGGGCTCCTGCGGCGCCCCTTCCGCCTTCTGCTCCTCTTCCCAGGGGGTGGGCTGGCTGTCCCCTTGCTGCTGGGCGAAGATCCAGACATGCGGGCTGGCGGGCTCCAATACCCCTGCACCCTTGTCAAGGGGGCTGCAGGGCTGGTGGTGGCTGAGGTGCTCTTCTTACCCCGACGAGAAGGAGGGGGGGGCTCAGGGTCAGGAAAGAAGTTAGTAGTGGCGAGGAAGAGCTTCTTGGGACAATGGAGAGTGGTAGGTACAGTGGGAATGGGAGTGGAGGGAGAGGATGTGGTTGTAGGTGAGTCACGTTTGCTGTCTTTGGGTGCAGGTGCAGGAGGGATAGGCTGTCGTGAGGTGGATGGCTGTTGGGTGGGTGGGTGGCTGCGTTTGTGTGGTGTGGAAGAGGGGGTGACAGACACAGTGGGAGAGGACACAGGGGACGTGTAAATGGCAGTGGGGGTGGTGACTGCACGTGTGCGGACTGGAGTGGAGGGTGTGCTGGTGATGGAAACACTGGCTGATGGTGAGGTGAATGGAGGTGTGAGTGTAGACGTCACAGGGAGGGAGGAGGGAGACGAGGAGGTGGGGGTCACAGAGGTGGTAGTGACTGTTGGCATGTCTGCATCGGAATGTTGCGTGTGTGAATGTCTGCGTGATCTGTGGTGCTTATGTTTGGATGAGCTTCTCTTGGGTGTTGAGGTGTGTGCAGGCTGGTCTGATGGTGTGGGTGGGACAGGCAGAGGAACAGGAGACTGGGAGGAGGGAGTTAGTAGAGGCAGGCAGGAGACAGGGACAATGGCTGCCGTCAGTGCTGAGCCCAGAGCCTGGAACGATCGCTGATGGGCAGCCTGACCCGAATGAATGCCCTCCAGGTACGCATTGCTGCGATGAACCTCCCTCTCCACCCCCTGGATGGCATTCAAAAGGGTAGTCTGCCCAACAATGAGCGTTCGGAGGAGGTCAATGACCTCCTCACTGAGGGCAGCGGGGGTAACAGGGGCAGGGCCTGAGGTGCCTGGGGCGAAGGAGATGCCCGGCTTCCTGGCAGAGCGGGCACGGGGCGAACGCTGAGGGGCTGCTGGGAGGGCGGAGATGGTGCGCTGGGTGGCGGCTGTACCTGTAATGGCGGGGGGCACGGATGGTGCCACCCCCGCAAGGGAGCCCCCTTCCGAGGACGTGTCCGTGTCGCTGCAGGCTCCAGTCGTCCCCGTCGTGGAGCTCCCCTCGCCCTCCGTCTCACTGGTCCAGTCTGACTCTGTGGCATGGCCCTCCTGGGCCATGTGAGATGCAGCTCCCTCCTGCCCCGATGCCACTTCTCCTCCGCCTGATGATGCTGATGCACACAAGCACAGAAAGACAAACAAAAAGGGGGGGGGAGAGAGAAATAAAGGGATATTGATTACATGGATCTCCGGTACAGTTAGCGGACATGACAGACACAGATGCCCCCTGCACTAAGTTGCGCACTTGGGGTCCGCTACGCATTCCGTGGAACATGCCCTACACGCCTAGAGTTGACAACTGCACCCATGGATGACACGGCCCAGGGATGGCTGTACTGACACACTACTGAGGGTGGTGGCTGGGGACACAGGGGCTTACGGGGGTGCCCAGCCTACAGATATCGCCCTGGCCTAGGGGGACCCCCAGCCCTCCTCCCCCACCCAGACACCTCCACTGCGCAACAACAGAGTAGATAATGCTTGGACTCACCCCCTTGTGTCTGCTGTGCTGCCCTCACGCGCCCATCCAAATCAGGGTAGGCCACCGCCAGGATCCGGAACATCAGGGGGCTCAGTTGACGGCAGGCACCCCGCCTACGTTGGGAGGCCATCCCCAGCAGAGACTCGGCGGTCTTCTTGGTCCCGCGGCGGATGTCCTCCCACCTCTTGCGGCAGTGGGTGCCCCGTCGATGGTGGACCCCCAGGGCCCGGACTTCCTTGGCGATGGCACGCCAAATCCCGATCTTCTCATGGGCGCGGACCTATGTGACACGTACAGGGAGGGAGAAATACCACGTTCAAGTTACTCAGCATTTTCCTTTCCAGTGGCCCAACGCCCCCCATCCCCGCCAGGCCCCCCGCCAGGCCCAACATGCCCCCCATCCCCGCCAGGCCCCCCGCCAGGCCCAACATGCCCCCCATCCCCGCCAGGCCCCCCGCCAGGCCCCCCGCCATGCCCAACATGCCCCCCATCCCCGCCAGGCCCCCTGCCAGGCCCAACATGCCCCCCATCCCCGCCAGGCCCCCCGCCAGGCCCAACATGCCCCCCATCCCCGCCAGGCCCAACATGCCCCCCATCCCCGGCAGGCCCCCCGCCAGGCCCCCCGCCATGCCCAACATGCCCCCCATCCCCGCCAGGCCCCCCGCCAGGCCCAACATGCCCCCCATCCCCGCCAGGCCCCCCGCCAGGCCCCCCGCCATGCCCAACATGCCCCCCATCCCCGCCAGGCCCCCCGCCAGGCCCAACATACCCCCCATCCCCGCCAGGCCCAACATGCCCCCCATCCCCGCCAGGCCCCCAAGCCAGCCAGTGGCCCCAAATCCAGATAGAATTAAACTCACTTGTTGGTCTGGAGGACCGTAGAGTAGCGCATACTGGGGGAGGACCCCATCCACAAGTTTCTCCAACTCCTCTCCAGTGAAGGCAGGGGCCCTTTCCCCAGTCGCAGCAGCCATTGTCCCTTCCAGACCGAGGTCACAGCAACACTTGCAGTATAGGTCCTCTCCTGTGAAAGTTCAAGTCGCAAGTGGATAAGTAGATAGAAAATGGCGGTCACGTCCGCGGCGGTGCGTACCGCGGCGGTGCGTCCCGCCACCGCCGGCGCCCTTCTTCATTGGCTCCTGAAACCCATAGGCTTCAATGTTAACCAATGCCGCTTCGCGCCGCGGTCTTCGGCCGCCGCCCGCCGCGGTGTGCCACGCCAGCGCATTGACCTCACATCCCATTGTCACACTTCACAGGTCAGGCAGCCGCCATTTCCAGGGCCCACATGGCTCAATTTCAACTGCGTCACACAGGCCTAGGCCTTGCATAGCCACTCAGACACGCCATTCACTGCATAGAGAATCGTATACTGTGCTAGCTGTGAGTACGTACCTGTGGGTTGCCTGACTGTGTGTTCCATGTTGTCCTTCCTAGGCACCGTCCGCTGGGTTGGGCGAGGAGACGGATGAATCCTCCCGTGTACCGACCGCTGGTGGACCTGTCGACAATGGAAGAACGCCACATTATCCTGACCTACCGTCTTAACCGTGCCACTATCCATGAACTGTGTGCCCGGCTGGAGCCCGACCTGATGTCCCCCATCCGCCAACCCACAGGGATTCCCCCTCTGGTGCAGGTCATGTCAGTACTCCATTTCTTGGCAAGTGGGTCATTTCAGACAACCGTGGGAATTGCTTCTGGGATGTCTCAGCCCATGTTTTCAAAGGTGTTATCCAGAGTGTTGTCTGCCCTGATGAAATCCGTGAGGAACTACATCATTTTCCCTGAGGTGGGCGAACTGGCTACAGTGAAGGGTGATTTCTACGCCCTTGGACATATTCCCAACGTAATTGGTGCCATTGATGGGACCCATGTGGCTTTGGTTCCCCCAAGAGACAGGGAGCAGGTGTACAGGAACAGAAAAAGTTACCATTCAATGAACATCCAGGTGGTGTGTTTGGCTGACCAGTACATCTCGCATGTAAATGCCAAATTCCCAGGGTCAGTGCATGACGCCTACATCCTCAGGAATAGCAGCATCCCTTACGTGATGGAACAGCTACAGAGACACCGTGTATGGCTAGTGGGGGACTCTGGGTACCCCAACCTGTCGTGGCTACTGACCCCAGTAAGGAATCCCCGGACCAGGGCAGAGGAACGGTACAATGAGGCCCATGGGCGTACTAGGAGGGTGATCGAACGCACCTTTGGCCTCCTAAAGGCCAGGTTTCGCTGCCTGCATATGACCGGTGGATCCCTAATGTACTCACCTAAGAAGGTGTGTCACATCATCGTGGCCTGCTGCATGCTTCACAACCTGGCTTTGCGCCGCCAGGTGCCTTTCCTGCAGGAGGATGGTCGAGACGGTGGTGTTGTGGCAGCGGTGGAACCTGAGGAGAGTGACGAGGAGGAAGACGACGGGGCTGAAACAGACAACAGGGACAGAATCATTGAACAGTACTTCCAATAGGACACAGGTAACATTTCAAAGATAATTTAGTAAATGTTAACTACTCTGCAGCATCTCTGCTGCCTGTCTATTTGCCCCAGTGTATGATGACTGAGTTTTGGCTTTTCCCTCCCTATTTCAGATCTGGGGTCCCCACTACGAGTCCTGTGCTTCGTTTCCCCATGGACTACAGCTTTGTGGCAGCTGTTTGTTGACTTCACCATGTACAAGGACATATTTGCACTGTCATGTCAATTACAATCTATTGAAATCACAGCCAGACTCCTGATATTTTGGTGCAAAATAGGTGTTTATTGAAGTGCTCAAAATGGGATGGGTGGTTTCAAGTGGGTGGGGGCTATGGTGAAGGAATGTCCATGGCAGAGTCCAGAGTAACAGTCACACAGGTGCATTGTCCAGAGGCCTGTGGAGAGATGGAGCATGGGCAGTTCGAGGATGGACAGGGTGACAATGTGGGACAGTGGGATGACATCAGGTGGTATCCATTGCTGGCGGGGGTCTTGACATCCTACTCTGTCTTGCGAGATCTCAGGGCCCTCTTGCGGGGTGGTTCTTCTCCTGCAGGAGGTGGGGGTCTGGTGGGCTGCTGCTGTGCGGGGGCCTCCTGTCCACTAGCGCCGGCGGAGGTGGATGGCTGTTCTTGGTCCCGGCTAGTGGCAGGGGCCCTTGGGTGTTGTTCAGTGTCCGCCCTGCTGTTTACGAGGTCCTGCAGCAGCCCTACCATGGTAACCAGGGTGGTGTTGATGGCTCGGATGTCCTCCCTGTACCCCCGATAGTGTTCCTCCTGCAGCACCTGGATCTCCTGGAACCGGGCCAGTACCGTCGCCATCGTCTCCTGGGAGCGGTTGTATGCTCCCATGATGGTGGTGAGGACCTCGTGGAGAGTGGGTTCCCTGGGCCTCTCCTCCCCCCCCTGTCGCACAGCTGCCCGCCGAGTTGCCCTGTTTCCCTGGGCCTCTGCCCCCTGGCCGGTGTGCCCACTACCACTGCCCCCAGGTCCCTGTTGTTGTTGGGGTGGTGGGTTATCCTGGGTGCCCTGTAGTGGTAGACACACCGCAGATTGACGCGCCCTGGAGACAGAGGCATGGGCCCGCTGGGTGGGAGCTGTGCTGGTGTTCCCAGAGGGGTTAGGGTCTATAGTGGCCTGGGCCTGTGTGAGGGGAACCGACTGTCCAGAGGTCCCCGATGGTCCGGGCTGGTCATCGGTGTCCAGATCGACAGAGCTGCTGTCATCGCTGACGGCCTCTTGGGTGGGGGGTGTGGATAATTCTGGCCCCTCCGCCGCGGTGTGTTGACGGTCGGGTCCTGCAGGGGTATAGAGGTATGGTTATAGTTTAAATGTGTCGCATATGGGTGTATCTGTGGGTTCTCGTGTCCCCAAGTGCTGGCATTCGTGTGTGGGGGCTTTGGTGAGGGTGGCTTGTGGGGGGGATGTGTATATGCATTGGGCATGCTTTGATGATGGGTGTCCATGCTTAGTGGACGCATGCAGGCCTAGGTTTTGGGATGTGTGGGTTGTGATGGTGAGACATTGGCGGGGAATAGGTGTGCTGGGGGTGGGGGTGAGGATGGTGTTGGGGGTGAGGATGGTGGTGGGGGTGAGGATGGTGGTGGGGGTGAGGGTGGGGGTGAGGATGGGGTTCGAGGATGGGGGTGAGGGTTGGGGTCTGATTTGGCATGCAGGTGGGGGGGAAGCAGTATTGAAGCTTCAACTTACCAGTATCCATTCCTCCGCCGACTCCTGCGAGGCCGTCAGGATGCAGGATGTTCAAGACTTCCTCCTCCCATGATGTGAATTGTGGGGGTTGAGGTGGGGGTCCTCCGCCAGTCTTCTGCACGGCGATGTTGTGCCTGGATACCATGGAACGCACCTTCCCCCGTAGGTCGTTCCATCGCTTCCTGATGTCTTCCCGATTTCTGGGGTGCTGTCCCACTGCGTTCACCCTGTCGACAATCCTCTGCCATAGCTCCGTCCTCCGGGCAATGCTGGTGTATTGTATCTGTGTGCCGAACAGCTGGGGCTCTACACGAACGATTTCCTCCACCATAACCCTGAGTTCTTCGTCTGTGAAGCGGGGTTGTCTTTGGGGTGCCATGGGGTGGTGTGTATGATGTGTGGGGTGGAGTATGTGTATTTAAGTGAGTTGAGTGTGGTGGTGTGTGTTGTTTTGTGTGTGGATAGTGTGTGGGTGATGGTGTTGAGTGGCTGTGGCTGTTATGTTTTGGATGCTGGTGTCTCGCTCTTGCCTTCTTTACGAATTTGTAAGCGTAGGGGTATGTGGGTGATGTGGGTGGGTGTTTTATATTGTATTGTGTGTGTGGGAGTGGTGTGTGTATGTGTATCAGGTGTGTGGGATTCAAATCGTCCAATGTGGGTGAGTTTTGTTCGTTTGTGTGTATTCTGACCGCGCCGGTGTGTCCCGCCAATGGAATACCGCGTTTGAATGACCGCCGCGTGGATTCGTGGGTCGTAATGGGATGGGCGTATTTCTGTTGGTGTGGCGGTGGAGGTTTGGTCACCTCCACCTTTCCGCCGACCGCTGGTCTGGCGGTCTGTTGTGGCGGTCGGATTTTCGGAGGTTTGCCTTCTGCGGGTCAGAATGACCGTGGCGGGTTTCCGCGACCGCGGCGGGATTATGGAGGATTTCTGACCGGCGGTAGGCGCCTTTTACCGCCGAGGTCAGAATGACCACCTTAATTTCCATCTAAACATGTCTTTTTAAAATTATTTTTTAAAACCATATTTAAAAAATCCTTACTTAAAGTAAAATATTTATGTTTATTTATATATTAAAAATGACTAAAAAGTTATGTATAGTATTAATTGTATTTAATTTATTATTTAAAAAATAATTTTGTATTCATTTTTACATTAAAAGTGGTATTAAAATATTTTATTACAAAAAAATCATGTTTTTTTTCTGTGTTTTGTGTGGCACTGGACTCACTTCAGATCTGAAACTGAATACATTCAGTATTGTTTTGGACCTTTTTGTCTGTAGAAGATTAGAATGGCATCTTATGAAAGTGAATGGGCATGCTCTTTCTGTGGATAGGTGCATGTCCCTCCTTAATCCACTCCTTAGCCTTGCCTATATCCCATTTTACTCATCCCTCTCCCCCACCTCTTTAGTCATGAGTATTTCCCACTTATTAGCCAAAGCCATGTCTCTCCCACATTTATTATAACATTTTAATTGTACATGAGCCAGGGATCTCCGCACATAAATGGAAGGAGGGGAGGTAGAAGAGCTCTCCACATGTAGGTAGCCTCTTGCAGTATATGAGTAATACTGTAGTACTCTTAAATACTGCAAAACGTGGTTTATGAAGAGACCACTGGGTTGCAATATCATAACATAATGTAAAACTAATTTAATCTCACCTTGGTGAAACTTCAGATAGAAAATCAATAGATCATCTTCTGCTGGAGGATGACCATTTCCTACATAGGTTGGTCGCAAGATAGATTATTTATTGTCACCTCTCAAATAAAAAACTGCATGCTCTCAATGACTGCATAACATTTTTTTCAGCACCTGATACATTGGTCAAAAAAGAGGCAGTCCTATGACATAGCAAAGCTTCTTCATAATTTGTGATCCCTGCCAGTTTGATGGTCTGCACTGCCTATTTTCTGCCAATGCTTGAACATCACAAAGTAGCATTTATGTCATAGCAAATATTTCCTGCCCTACCTATTTGTCAGTTGTGCAAATAGGAAAATGACAGAGTGAAATTAAATTAACTAAAACGTTATTTTTGTATGTGTAAACCCTGACCTATTTTAAATACAGTTCAACATCCTAGTCATTCTTGATCAGCAGGTATTGTCTAACAAGCATTGTTTATAGTCCAACATCATTGGACATTTGAACCGCCTAAAATATTGTTTTTTTAGAGCAGATCTTGAGTGTGCACTTTTGAAGTATGACTGAACTACAGGTAAGCCCTTCAAAAGCATGTTAGTATAGATCAGACATAAGAAAACATGGCATACTGCTGTGTCTACAATCTTTAGGTATTTTGGACAGGGCTTCTATACAGGGTATGTATGTAGGATAGCTGCTTCATTTTAACCAGCCGCTCAATGATTTGAATCCAACATTAGTCAACACGGGATCAACATAAATTTACTGTAGAGCTTGGATGCCTGACATACCATTTCAAAATGCAGTTCTCATTACTAGTCAATTTTGCACAATTTGTGTGACCCCAGATTTCTGCTCCCTAGATAGTCACTTTGGTGGTGTTAAAATTATAAACTCACAAGGTTGGCATTATTGCTATCTCCCAAAAAATTGTTGATTGAAATGGATCACATCTACATGACAAAATGGTCAAACTCTTGTCAGTTTGAGAAAGTTCCTGTTGTCTGAATCCGACAGCCAGAACTCAGTTACCTGCTCTAAAATACTTGATCAAGGGAAACATGTTTCATGAAGGACTTGTGCAGTTAGGGGGTAAATATTCAGCTTTGCTTTTAATTAACACATTATTTTCTTTGCAGAATTCAACAAAAATATCTTAAGGAAGATGGAAGTGTCTCATTAGGGTGTTCAAGATCAGTGAACAAAAGGTTGGCAGCCATTCACCAACAGATGGCACATCTGCAGAATCAGAGAATATCCAGGCAAGAGAGATCTTTACTATAAAAGGCAAATGTAACCTAGTACAAGGACTGAGTATGTATGCTCCAGCTGATCTCTGTTGTGATATAATCTATATTATTGCATATACAACTGGGATTGTGCATTATAGATATGATATTTTTATCTGCTTCTGTGTACTTTGTACAACATTCCATATGAAGTGTTCCAATGCTCCTTGATTTTGTATGTGCTTCATAAAACACATAATCAAATAAATAAACAATTAATTTTTAGATTCCTCATTAGGTCCCTATCTTACTCTGGAAAAATAACTGGTGTGAAGTGTTCTGATGACTACCATTGCCCAGGCCAAACCTGAGTTATATGGAGTCATTTCAAAACACATGACACTGGTACACTTATGCAATATAAAGTGGAAGTTGCCTGAGGGCCACATATTTGAAAGCTAGCAATGTAAAACTAAGGGCCATATTTATACTTTTTGATGCAAAACTGCGCTATCGCAGTTTTGCGTCAAAAAAATTAGCGCCGGCTAACGCCATTCTGAAGCGCCATGCGGGCGCCGTATTTATTGAATGGCGTTAGCCGGCGCTAGCAGACCGGCGCTGCCTGGTGTGCGTGGAAAAAAACCACGTACACCAGGCAGCGCCGGCGTTGGGGAAAATGGCGTTAGGGCGTCTTAAAATGGGGCAAGTCAGGTAGAGGCAAAAAAATCGCCTCCACCCGATTTGCGCCATTTTTAACGACGCCCAGACGCCATTTACATGACTCCTGTCTTAGTAAAGACAGGAGTCATGCCCCCTTGCCCAATGGCCATGCCCAGGGGACTTATGTCCCCTAGGCATGGTCATTGGGCATTGTGGCATGTAGGGGGGCACAAATCAGGCCCCCCTATGCCAAATTAAAAAAAAAAAAAAAAAAAAAAATTATACTTACCTGAACTTACCTGAATGTCCCTGGGATGGGTCCCTCCATCCTTGGGTGTCCTCCTGGGGTGGGCAAGGGTGGCAGGGGGGGTCCCTGGGGGCATGGGAGGGCAGCTGTGGGCTCATTTTGAGCCCACAGGTCCCTTAACGCCTGCCCTGACCCAGGCGTTAAAAAGAGGCGCAAATGCAGGGTTTGTTGCCCCGCCCACTCCCGGGCGTGATTTTTGCCCGGGAGTATAAATACGACGCATTTGCGTCGCAGTCATTTTTTTAGACGGGAACGCCTTCCTTGCATCTCATTAACGCAAGGAAGGCGTTCACGCAAAAAAATGACGCTCATTCCTCATACTTTGGCGCTAGACGCGTCTAACGCCAAAGTATAAATATGGCGTTGGTTTTGCGCCGAATTTGCGTAAAAAAAAACGACGCAAATTCGGCGCAAACGGAGTATAAATATGCCCCTAAATACTTAGGGCCATATTTATACTTTTTGACGCAAAACTGCGCTATCGCAGTTTTGCGTCAAAAAAATTAGCGCCGGCTAACGCCATTCTGAAGCGCCATGCGGGCGCCGTATTTATTGAATGGCGTTAGCCGGCGCTAGCAGACCGGCGCTGCCTGGTGTGCGTGGAAAAAAACCACGTACACCAGGCAGTGCCGGCTTTGGGGAAAATGGCGTTAGGGCGTCTTAAAATGGGGCAAGTCAGGTAGAGGCAAAAAAATCGCCTCCACCCGATTTGCGCCATTTTTAACGACGCCCAGACGCCATTTACATGACTCCTGTCTTAGTAAAGACAGGAGTCATGCCCCCTTGCCCAATGGCCATGCCCAGGGGACTTATGTCCCCTGGGAATGGTCATTGGGCATTGTGGCATGTAGGGGGGCACAAATCAGGCCCCCCTATGCCAAATTAAAAAAAAAAAAAAAAAAAAAAATTATACTTACCTGAACTTACCTGAATGTCCCTGGGATGGGTCCCTCCATCCTTGGGTGTCCTCCTGGGGTGGGCAAGGGTGGCAGGGGGGGTCCCTGGGGGCATGGGAAGGCAGCTCTGGGCTCATTTTGAGCCCACAGGTCCCTTAACGCCTGCCCTGACCCAGGCGTTTAAAAGAGGCGCAAATGCGGGGTTTTTTGCCCCGCCCACTCCCGGGCGTGATTTTTGCCCGGGAGTATAAACACGACGCATTTGCGTCGCAGTCATTTTTTTAGACGGGAACGCCTACCTTGCATCTCATTAACGCAAGGAAGGCGTTCACGCAAAAAAATGACGCTCATTCCTCATACTTTGGCGCTAGACGCGTCTAACGCCAAAGTATAAATATGGCGTTGGTTTTGCGCCGAATTTGCGTCGAAAAAAACTACGCAAATTCGGCGCAAACGGAGTATAAATATGCCCCTTAGGGCCATATTTATACTTTTCGACGCACAACTGCGCCAACGCAGTTGTGCATAAAAAAATCTAACGCCGGCTAACGCCATTCTGAAGCGCCATGCGGGCGCCGTATTTATTCAATGACGTTAGCCGGCGACGCTGCCTGGTGTGCGTCAAAAAAAATGACGTACACCAGGCAGCGCCGGCGTAGGGGAATATGGATCTTGGGCGCCAAAAAATGGGGCAAGTCAGGCTGAGGCAAAATTATCGCCTCAACCCAATTTGCGCCATTTTTTTCGACTCCCAACCCCCATTGAAATGACTCCTGTCTTAGCAAAGACAGGAGTCATGCCCCCTTGCCCAATATCCATGCCCAGGGGACTTCTGTCCCCTGGGCATGGTCATTGGGCATAGTGGCATGTAGGGGGGCACAAATCAGGCCCCCCTATGCCACAAAAAAAAAAAATTATAATACTTACCTGAACTTACCTTATGTTCCCTGGGATGGGTCCCTCCATCCTTAGGTGTCCACCTGGGGTGGGCAAGGATGACAGGGGGGGGTCCCTGGGGAGATGGGAGGGCACCTCTGGGCTCCTTCCGAGCCCACAGGTCCCTTAACGCCTGCCCTGACCAGGCGCTAAAAAACGACGCAAAAGCGGCTGGACGTCATTTTTTTTGACCCGCCCACTCC
Organism: Pleurodeles waltl; assembly: GCF_031143425.1. Lineage (NCBI taxonomy): Eukaryota > Metazoa > Chordata > Amphibia > Caudata > Salamandridae > Pleurodeles > Pleurodeles waltl. Next base: position 272,315,738 of record NC_090446.1, read on the forward strand.
CGGGCGTGATTTTTGCCCTGGAGTGTAAATACAGCGCACATGCCTCGGAGTAAATTTTTTAGACGGGAACGCCTACCTTGCATATCATTAACGCAAAGTAGGTGTCCACGCTAAAAAATGACGCAAACTCCATGGACTTTGGCGCTAGACGCGTCTAACGCCAAAGTATAAATATGGAGTTAGTTTTGCGTCGAATTTGCGTCAATTTGGTAAACATGGAGTTATCCCCAAGTTCGTCAACTCACCAAGTTACAGGTATCATTTTTTTTTTTTAAACATTGTGCTCATCACTAAATTAGACAGACATCACCACCTTGTGGCAGGCTTTCATAAGTGCTGGTGTTAACAATTATCCAACTGGACCGTCTCACTGAGTCAGCCCCATATGTTGCAGTGATGTCAGGAGTCCCACCCCTCCCAGTAAATAAGCACGAAACATGGAGAGAGATCAAAAACAAATGTGTACAATGGTTAGGTTCCAGGGTAGGTTTGACAAATGCTTTGTTTCAAAATGTGATAATGGTTAGGCGGGCTAATTCTGTGTGTAGAGGTGTAAAGTCAGTTGAGTCGGATTGATTTGTGATAAAGGTTTCGTGAGCCTGCAGTGGTGGGGAGGGTTCTCCAGCCCTGTTCCTTCAAACAATCACTTAAATTAATTACTTTTGTCCCCTTTGGGTTCTTTTATAGACCACCTAGGTGGGTCACTCCTACAGAGAAGCGACAGCTACACCAGAATAAGGAGGTTCTTTGCCCTATAATTGAGAATTCTAATATCTGCCGAGTCACAGGTAGTCTGCCCCCGCAACTTGATAATGACTGGAAGAGGGGCAATCTCTTTGAGTGCTTGAGTGATTTGAATGATCTGGTCTGCCTGGATGCGCAATCAGGCAACCGTTGACGCCCAATGACATCACAGGATAGTCAATCCCTTACTCTTCAACAACCTCCTATTACCTGCTAAAGGGTGAAGAGAAAGGCAAGGGGTGGAGACTTCAGAAAACGAACAGGGCTCTAAGAGCTCTCCTTACCTAGGCACTGATTAAAAAACACATGCACGCCGAACTCCTGACAAGGTGGTTGCCTCCATGCGGTCGACCTCCCCACCGGCCCCATTACGACTCCCACTGGGCTGACCGTTGTCAGCCCGGTGGGAAAGGTGCAGCAGCATTGTCGCCAGCTCATAATAGAGTGGGTGGCAATGCTGCTGCATGCAGGGAGCCCCAGCACCCTTGAAATCTGCACTGTCTGCATAGCAGACAGGGCGCATTTTGAGGGTACTGGGCAGGGGGACCCCTGACCTGCCAATGCCACATGGGCAGTGCAGGGGTCTCCCTGTGGCACCCTAAACCTGTTCTTCGCCAGTCTTTTCATGGCAGTGGTACCAACATGAACAGGCTGGCGGAGAACAAGGTTGTAATCACCAGGGCAGCACTCACTTCAGCGCCGCCCTGGCTGATTGCAACCTGCACTTCCAGCAGTCCATCAAGAACTGAGACCCTGGTAGGAAAGGCGGGAGGTTGGCAGGTCTGCCCGCGAACCTCAGAAAGTGGCGGTCGAACCGCCACAGTCACAGCTGTCCAACAGCCACTGCGAGGACCACCAGCCTTGTAATCTGGCCCTTAGTGTTCCTTCAACTGATGGGCAGTAACACTCATTTTTGGGAACCTCAGCATACTTTTCATTGTCAGACTTTGACCAAGAGCAAATGGGAGAACGGTAGTAAAGACAGGAAAAATTAGCACGAGAAAAATGGGAAAACAGTGACAAAGGGAAAATGACAAAATGACAAAAACTCTTTAAGGTAAGAGACAGGCAGTGTAGGGAGGTGAAAGAAAGGCATGGGGTGAAATCAAGAGTAGCCAGCCTTGAACTTTGGAACAATCATGTTCGGCAGCACCAGCAACAGGCTCCTAATATGAGCCTGGGCCCATTGCTTACTATTGATTTATTTTTACTAATTGAGCGCTGATGTCACGGCTGCCAAACCCCATCGACTTATGGCCCCGGTTACCCATAGGTATGGGTGTTGTCCATAGAGTTGTTTATCAAATTGACCTGTATTGCCGAATTTAAAACGAAATTGTAATGGCAAGGGACATAAAAAGATTTTAATTTCCAATAAAAAATAAGTGTATGAAAAACATTCGCTAATATGTTCCTGCTCTTCCTGCTGTTTCTTTTGAAGGTCTCTGACTACCGCAGTCCGTCCAAGCAAAAGCTCCCCCTGTAAAAGGCTGACAACAATAAAAGCAGCCTTGGTTCAAACTTCAAAGGAAGAAAGGAAACACAGCCTTTACAAAACTTAAATGGAGAGAACCTAGATTAAAAAGAACTTCACTCTGAAAAGGTCCTGGTGTGTTTCTTTAACATCCTCCCTGTGCATGTTTTCCACAAATTAGCGTTGCAAATTGCTTTTTTGTTTTTATGTCTTGTTTATATCATTCTTATGTTTCTAGTTAATGACATTGGTATATGGCCCCGTGCTTTTAACTCATCTGTGCAAAATGGCCTACCAGAAAGCTTCACAGAAGATTAATTTTTATCGCATATTCAATAGATGTTTATGGCAGCACATTTAAACATTGCATCTTTAAAACATTTCTGAAGGTTTATTAAAAAAAAAAAACAGAAACGTTGGCCAGAGACAGGTACATGTACATGTCTCATCAGATTACGGGATTTGGGGGTGTAGGAAAACACAAGGCAAAACATGGGCCTGTCCTGCATCAGGGCTTTGAGGCACCTCCACAGGAGCACTTCTGATGCCTTGACAGCCATCCGACTGCCGCTTTTCCTTTTCAACATATCTCTGTGAGGTTTTGCACTGTTCCACCTGAAGACAGATCAAAACAAAATCCTGTGTAAAAAACACCTACTCAAGCAGATAGAGCAGCAAAAAGTCGATCTTACAAAAATATCATGCTGCAAACAATTCGACCTTTATTTAATTCCTAAATCAAATGTACTAATTTTGTGACGTACATAATTTACTATATTCAAATTCCAGTCCTGGCGTGTGAGTTCCTGATATTGGGTTCATATTCAAGTGGACTTTTTCTTTAAGATTTTTATTTCATATAGGGAGTTTGGCCTCAATTCACAAGGCCATGAGACATTATGCATAAGGCTACTCCTGTAGTAATAATTCCTATACTCTAAAATGCCTTTGTAAATATGCCCCTATGCTTTCACAAAACAGATTTCTGCATCTAGGGCAATGAGGCAAAGTATTGCTGCACTCAGTAAATACTGATAGCCTGAGGTGCTGCACATAGCAGATGAGGTAAACACCTCATAATTCAAGTTGCCCCCTCTGAGTGAGGCACAGCGTTACTGTTCAAAATTATCAAAAATCAAATGTTTTGCAATTTTTACTAGGCATCTTTCACTTTTAAATTTTGCAAGATTTTTACCTGCGGACATTTATCAAGAAAGAACTTCACAAGTGTGATCCATACAGCTAAATACGAAATTCGGACACTGGTGCAAATTCCTATTTGCATATGGATCTCAATTAACTCATAACTTGTAATCAAAAGTGTTTCTTTCCACATTCTAGGATCTTTACTATCAATAATGATTATATGAATGACATGCACATATATTTGTTGGTCACTGTAATTTCGGTTGTCATCTCCTCCTCTTCCAAATACGTGTCGCAGACATTCAACAGAAATATGAAATGTGTTCTAATTAGGACTGGGTAAGAGGGTAAGAGGGTGGAAAGGGTAATGCTCCTTGGAACAGAGGCACAGGTATTTAATAAATCCCATTCAATTTCGGTGCCAGAAATTAATGGTGCTGTCTTTTTCATAACAGGTTTATCTTAGTCTAGTAGGTGAATGTTGTGGTCAGATAATGTTTTGTGTATCACCTAGGGCAATTTCAATACACTAATGTAGACTTTGATGACAGGCCATGGGTTGAGTCTGATGAAAGTCAGGTGCAGTACTTCACACTTACTGTGCTCATTTTCTGCATACTCCTACTTGGAGCTAGCATTATCACTTCCTTATCTGAGTATCCATTACCTTGAACTAAGAACCCGTCTGCAGTGGAAAAGTAACTATGAAAAGAAACCAGACCAATCTGGTTTCTAACCCGAGGCAGTGGATCCACATCTCCTGACTGAAAATACTTTATAAGAGAAAACCTTGCCAAATGTTTCCAGTTTGAGCTGGTTGAATGTCCAAAGAGAAAAGTCTCTGTGATCCAAGATTAGTGTCACCAATCACCAGCTTACTAAAGGTGAGTGGACATCCACTGGTTTCAGCAAGACATGGTGATCTGCTGGTGACCCTGAGAACTACTTACCTGCTGAGAGAGGAGTGAGCCTCAGAAGTCTGCCTGCTCATGGAGGGGAACCTAGCTGCTGAACGTGGTGTGAGGAGTGGCCCAAAGAGAGAATATGAAATGCAGGAGAATGCCAAGAAGACATGTGGAGTGCTTAAGGTTTCCCCTGTCTCTCTGACTGACTGCCAAGTCAAGTCTGACTAAGGTTAGGTCCATCTTGCTAGTGGAAACTGCAAAATAAAGAATGTTGATTCAGAGACTACCATGGAGAAAGACATAAATGTCCAGTGCAGGTTCTACTTTAGCATGTGCACCAGCACGCCAGACAAAAAGAGGTAGATTCTTCCACTATGACCACCGGAGCAGACTACTGGTGCTATCTTTGCGGAGGTATTGCATCTATTGTGGGATTGTTGAGTTCTCAGGCTCTATCCCCCCACATGACCTTTGTGGGATGCCTTGTACTGCTCACCCTCACTACTGAGAGAGTCAAGTGCAGAAAGGGTGAACTTGACCAAGCTTGCACAACCTTAGTATCACGGACTCCAGAACAGCCTTGACAAATGTTCTCAACCACAATGGTTGGAGTGCAGTACCCTCTGCTCTGTGCCTCTCTCAGTCAAGGCCTGACACCTTTGTAATACCAGGCATCAAACTAACCACTTGATTTAGTGGCAATCACTGCAGAACCTACTCTTTCGCATTTGCTCTTTTTTGTTTCCATCTTCCTTTGTGATTTAGGGCCAGATGTAGCAAGCAGTTTTGCCCATTCTGTGTCTATGGGAAAATGTGTTCGTACATATGGCCCTTAGTCCCTTATGTGCCAAGGTATTTTGCATTATCGCATTTTGTAAATCACTAAATAGGAAATCGCTAAGAGCGATTTCCAAATATCGAATCACTAACCGCATGTACAAAGGATTTCCTAATTGCACAGTGGTCATTTAAATTAAGAAATGCAATTACGATCAATTTGGATCTGGTGATAACCAGATGCAAACTACAAAAAGGCACCAAAAATGTATGAGGCCCATTCAGAATGGAAGCCCTGTATGTTGTGACATGGAGGATGAGGATTGTGGCTGACAGGCAAAGAAGGAGGAGGAGACGGGAGAGGATATTTAGGGCAAGGGTCACCCTGTTTGAGAAGAGAGACGAGGAGACATTTGAGAGGTACAGACTCAGTAGTGAGGTAATCCTGTAATCTACTGTTCAGTTACAACCCCAGTTACAGACCCCAACACTCAGGAGCAATACAATCCCAACACAAGTGCAGGCATTGTGTTGCCAACACCTCCTTGCATCTGGCAGTTACCTGGGGGTCATAGCAGTGGCAGGGGAAGTGTCAGAAAAAAGTGCTTTTTACAAGCTCTTCCACAGGTTCCTGAACATCATGGTTAGCAAGGTTAACCAATACATTTATTTTCCAAATACCCCCAATATCTGCAACAGATCAAACTAACGTTTTACCACATAGCACAATTCCCCAGTATCATTGGGTGTGTCAATGGGACACATATTGCCATATGTCCCTCCTCAGCAAATGAATACATATATAGAAACAAGAAAAGCTCACACTCATTCAATGCGCAGAGAGTGTGTGATGCCACATGCTTTATAACAGACCTCGTGGTAAAATTCAAAGGCAGCACCCATGACTCCTTCATTTGCCTCCACAGTGGTGTAGAAAACCGACTATCAGAGGGTGATTTTGGTGTTGATTGATAACGTGGTAAGAGAATAGCTTACTCCATGAATACAGTGAGCACAATTGTGTGTGTAATGTGACCTAATGGTATTCCTTATCATGCTCTTTAGGAGCCAGTGCATATGCCTTGCCTTCCTGGATTCTCACACCATACCTGACTCCTAGAACAGGAAGTGAGAGGCAGTACAACACGGCACATCAGACAACAAACTCCATCATCGAGGGGACAATAAGGATACTGAAGAACAGGTCTCACTGCCTCTACAAGATCGGCAGAGCACTCCTTTTCAGACCTGAGACATGCTGTAAGATCATAACCACCTGTGCAATACTACATAGCATCACATTGAGGAAGGGTATGCACAACATCACCATTAAGGCTGAATCTAACTCAGATGATTTGATGTAAGAGTGATTACAACATCAGAGAAGTGGACATCACACGGGATGGTGCATAACTGAAAGATCACCTTTCATTCAGGTTGTAACAATAATGTCACTCTCCTAAAGCAACTGTAACCATTGTGGATGTAACATTGCGCCAACTAGGCAACAAAGAATGCCATTACAAACAAACAAACAGTGGACTCGTGACTCTAAGTGTTCAAGGTAGTCCCTTTCTCCAGCCTCTAGGGTTGGGTGCCTTGTTAGCAACACTGGCCTGTGGGAGCAGGGACATGTCAAACCCAGACGTTTTCTGATGTATAGGTATGGTAGAGCATTCCTCCTGCATAGATGTGGCACTGATGCCAGAGCTGTCTTCACTCTCAGGTGGCCGCAGTGTGTTGGGGACAGAGAATTTGTGGGTCTGTATGTTCTAAAGTGCTGTGGTCACTTGAACTAGCCCACGTGCAACATCCTGACAGCAGTGTTCCATCTCATAATTTATGTTGACAGTTCTCCTTGCAAGAGTTGTTCTGGCTACTGCCAATCCATTGATGAAGCGGGTTAAGACCTTGAAGTGTTGTAGGTGCTGTCTGCACATTTGTCTCTGCACATTTTGCTCCTTCTCCGTAGCAGCAATCCAACAATCCTGCCCCTTCCACAATTGCTGCACCGACCTTGATGTTTTGTGCAGATGCCTATTGACAGTCTTAATTTGTTTGGGATGATGATGGACTTCTCAGGAGAACTTTCTGCCATACCGTCTGACACACACTCATTGTCAACTGTTGTTGGCTGGTCCCTACGGTGTCTGTGTGTCCTGCCAACAGATGTGTTGGTGTCCCTGCTTTGGCTCTGTCCCTCATCACTGGCCACTGATCCTGGAAGTGGTGGAATGTTTGCTGTCCTAGCAGTTGGAATTGGACTGATGAGCTTAGGGTTTGCTGATGTGCTGGCCTCCATTTCAACCTGTGTGTCAATAGCTTCTTCATCCTCAATTGTTTCTGACATGTCCTGACTGTGATCTGTGGAAATGGATGTATATAGCTAGGGTAAATAAATGGTTAGCACCTGTTCACAGTTTTGTTGAGACAGTGCTTCAAGTGTGTGACATGATGGTGATGGACAAGTCTTTCAAGTGTATTCTTCAGCCCATAGTACAGCATGAACCTATGATGTACTAGAACTCCCATGATGCATTGCTACAGTAGTGCCAGCATCTAAATGGAGTCAGATTTGCTCTGATGTTTTATTTGAAGAATTACAAACATTACATTATGTGGAGTAAGTTAATGGCAGTTGACTTACCCTGGCTGGTACCAATGTCAGACACTCCCATCACACATTCCTGTTCCAGTGGCCCCTAGTTGAGTGTCACCATGGGAGTGGGACAGGGATGTTTTGAGGATCCAGCACCTGTTGCACAATCTCCTGCTTGCCACCTTCTCCTTTGTGCGGGATCTTAGCTCATACCACCTTTTGCGGATCTCTGGGATGATTCTCTGTGTTACGTCAAGGGAATTCACCTTCTCCATGGTGCTGATCCATATCTTGGTCTTATGGCTCTCAGGAACAGATAGGGAAGCCTTCCCAAATAGCTGGTCATATGGGATACACATTCCTCTGTTTGGAGCTCCAGCTCCTTTTCAGAGAATTTCACCTTCCGCTTCCTGCTCCAAGATTCCTTGTCCCTATCTTCTTTGGGCATGGTGCAGTCCAGTCACATTTATTCCCTTGCCAGTAGTCAGACAGGTAAACTCCTCTCACCCAGCACCTTCCCTGGCCTCTAGGTTGTGGTCACACCCGGTATTTGTAAACTTTCTGGTGTGACATCATCATTCTGTATCCAGAATGTGACCTTTCCTAATAGGAAATCGCAATTTTGCAGTTTCCAAAATTGCAATTTCCTAATTGCGAATGCAAACCACAAAGAATAGTTATTAGTGGAATCAGTGGTTACATACAAATCGTTTTGCAATTCTCTAATATCAATCTGTATGGATTCACTATTCGAAAATCGCAAATCCGAAATTTTGCACACATGGCCCTTAGTCTTTGGACCTGATTTACAGTTTGGTGGAGGTGGTTACTCCATCACAAATGTGACATACATCCCGTCCACCATATTTCAATTCCATTATTGTCTCTGGAAATAGAAACACAGCAAACAGGATATCTGTCACATTTGTGACAGAACAACCCCTCTGCCAAACTCTAAATCAGGACCATACTCTTTAGAGGGCAACTGCAATTTGGTCTATCTTTTAAATCTCTTTACTCTGCCACTTATCCACACAAAATTCTAAAATTCAAGACTTATCAGAACATTGAGATGTAGCAAAGAAAACTGATGTGCAGAACTTGCCTAGGGTTTCCCACTATGTCCTCAAAAGCAATGGCAGTACTCAAAATCATGTAAAATTTCTTCTCATGCCTGAGTGTATTTTTATTGTTTCTCTGCCATTCACAAACCGTTCCCATGATATGCCTGGAAAGCTGCACCAAACACAGGTTTTCAAGCATACTCCTAGGAAAGTCTTGTCACTTTTCTGTGTATGGGTGTTTCCTCAGATCCTATCATTGGAAGATCAGGACGTGGTAGAAATTTGGTAGAAAAAACAGTTACAAGCACACCTTCATAAGGGATGAGTCTTAAAGGTACAATATGAGCAGCTAAGGTGGTCAGTGAGGCTTTAGAGAGAAGGCTGAGCAAATGTACACAAGACTAAACAATTGCTGTTATTTATACATGGGAATGTTTTCAGGATGAGGAAGAACATTCAAACGTAACACAACGAATACCTATACCTACTATTGTAAATGGTTGTAACCTGCTGGCCCCAGGTTTAATCATTGCAATGGATGGGCTAGCCTGTATCCTTCTGAAGTTGATAAAATGAGCCCCACTGTGAACGTTTGTGCGGGAATGCCTATAGTTAAACAGCTGTGAATAGAAATTAACTTTATAGTGTATAACAGGTCAGGAGTGATTATTAAATGTAGATGGCCTACAATTAAAATTAACAGACCATAGGTTGTGGGGTGTGTGTTTGGACGTGGGGTTAAAATGTTCCCCACTGTTGTAAAGATTTTAATAATAATTGCAATTTAGATAAATCATGCAGCAGTTTACATTGCCTTCTAGCAGTCAGCTCATAGTTGCTAATATTACCTAACACTATGATACTCATTTTATTGACTTCACAACCAAAAAGCCTAACAGACCTGAATAAGTAACTTACAGGTCAACAAATTTATATCTGCAGCAGGCAAGGAAACTAGAGCACTTGTTTGCATAAAACAAAAATAGGTGTAGAGTGGTGCACAAGCAACATGGCATTTACTCAACATTTTACTGAGGTTGTAATGGAGCAAAGGATGAGGTGGCTACAGTGTAGGCTTAGAGATCCCTAACAAACAGGCTGGGATCTTTAAACTTGATGGGTGGTCCTTCACCTTGGGAGGGATGGCTTTGACCGCCACTGAAGTGGCAGATATTGAGCCACCTGCCTGGATCTAGATAGCCATCTAAGTCACTGGAGTATCTAAGTTCTGATAAGAGAAAGTCTCATGGACTACAGGTACAGGAGAATGATCCAACGTCTGTGATGCCCACTCACCTCAATGACTGGCTTAGATGTTGACAAGTAACTAGTGGCACAAGCATGCCTGCAGTTGGTGCAGTGTGGAGTTAGGCAGGTGCTACAGCTGTGATGGAAGAGAAGATGGCTGTGCATGTAAAGATAGAAGAGATGGTCAGACTGAGATATGGAAAGGAAAAGGGAAAAATCAGCAAGAGGGAATTTGATCAATGAGACAAGGATGAAGTCAAGTAAAAAGTAAGAATTCAATTACAATGTAAGAGAGTTGCCTGGAATGACATAGTAAAGGGTTGAGTGATATTAAGGAATGGCGATAATGTTATGGGCGGGAGGCAAAATAGTGGACTCAGGGAAGAATATGGTGATAGATTGGTTGCAGGACAGAAGGTGCGAGAATAGATCAAAAACTAATGAGAAATCAAGGAATAGCAGGGAAAAAAGAGTTTTGGGGAAGAGAGGGAAGACAAATAGAGAATTCTGAAGTCAAAGAGAGCAAAGCGGATGAGGCTTTTTCCAGAAGTCCTGGAATCCAAGTTTACTAGGTATCTTCTTTTGTGGAGACTGTCATCTGATGTTGCAGTCCCAGGCTACTAATTGTCCTTGCTCTCCAGCTGGATAGACCAGGTGCCTCCATTTTATGTCTGACTTTCTAATGATAGCTTTGGGGAGCATTTGAGGCTTAGTCTAGAAGTTGATAATAGGTTTGAAATACAAATACACTTAAATCCACTAATCATGCACATTAGGGATCAACATCTGTAATAGCTGTATTTTATAAATATCGCTCATTATTGAGAGTAGAGAAAGTTGATGCAGTTAAAATAGAAACTCTAAAGAAAACTAGAAGGTCCTAGCATCTTCAGGAGCTAAATATAAACTCACACACGACTACTGATCTTCTGTGGTAAGATGCTATACTATTGAACACATTAAAGTGCCTGAACAAAGTTATTCTATAGGGGTCATCAAGATTAGTGATGTCTCTCAGATGACCTTGAGGGGCAGTATCTCTGCTCTGAGGGAGTTATCATTATCACTACAGTTACACATACAAACTCTCAACAGGTTTAGGATGTATCTGGCTTTGGAGGCTGAGGTTGTAAGTAAATTAGGGGGCCACACAGGGAGTTCGACTTGATACTCTGGTGCCTGAATGCAACTTAAAATTGTTGTGGGAACCTAATCACTGAGGGTAGATTACTGGTTGGCCTATGAAAACCTGATGACAGTTGCAAGTCAATGGTGTGTACAGCACATCTAGTGGCATATTTACCAAGGGCTTGTGTTGCCCTTGCATGGCACAAGTCATCACAAGGCAATGCAAGTTCTTAAATGGTTTTTACTAATCCACACAAAGCTACCTTGTAATGCAAGGCTGCGTGAATCACTGTTTTGAGTTACCTTGCTGCACAAAGCCATTTCACAGGTGGAGTCTGGGTATTCCGGTGCATCCATGCACACAAATCTAGATTTAGTGAAGTCAGTAAGACTAGAACTGTAGTGAAATGTGGTACCTTCCTGACCGAGGTGTAACAAGGTTTTTGTGCAACAACTTGTCCTTTCCTGCATAATAACAATCCTGCTTGTGACACAGGCACCGTTACATCATGCCGTCAAGGTGCCTGCATTGGTGCTAAGCATCCACAAAAGCACCATTGCTACACAACAGAAGAAACACACCACATCTTAGCAGATATGGCGCATATCTATTGTCTACCTTTCACACAACACAAAGCAGAAAGTTGTCTTGATGCGTTGCGTTGAGTTGCATTGCATGATATATTGGTAACTATACCCCTTAGGCTCCAGTGGTGGTGATGGATCATGATCCAACATTCAAGGAGAAGCAATTAACACTCAAACTAGTCTGTGGTTGTTCAGTGGGCTAACTGGTATTCTTAATAAGAGTGGCACCATACCAGTGCATCTAAAGAATTTTGGTGTCAGGCTATATGGTACTGTTAGAAATTGGGTTGTTGGTTGACTGAGGTGTGAACCTGGTCAAGAGCAGCCTCAATCCTTGTCAGGGTAAGGCACAAGCAAACCCCAAATTAACATGTGCTCAGTACCGTGGTAGCTTGGCACAAAGTAGCCAGGCTTAAGGGGCAAGGCCAGACACCAAACATGGCGGATGTGTTTCTCAAGGCTCTTGCTGACCACCCGAGAATCCAAAAGCATTGGTAATTCATCCTGCCTGCTAACGCAGCAGACAGATCATCCCGGTACCGACCCTGTTGTGGACTGCAGAGCACTGAAATCCTGATGGGGGATGCCATGCGGGATGTGACGCCTGGTGAGAGAGAGGAGGATTCACACAGGTGGCATTTGCTGGGCTGCCCCCAGCCTGTGCAGAGTGGGTGTCAGCAGGAGATGAGAAGGCTCCCCCAGTATCAGGACAAAGGGGCTGCGGGGAGGGCTGACCACTTGCCTTTCCAAAGCTAGCTTGCCAGCAAGTCATATCCAAGGTGGCTCTCTCAGAAGAGATGGAGTGCGAGAGACTACTGGCTGCCTTTGTGAAATCCTGTCTGCTGCCAGAAAACCAGCACGTAATGAGGTGAGACCACAGACCGACTTCTGAGAGCAGATGAAGGGAATGAGAAGGAATCTGGATGGTGGCCGTAGGCCCTGCATCATCATCATCATCATCATCATCATCCACCGGGCCTTGTGGTGATGCCTGTGAGTCGCTGGGTCTGTGGTGCTCGAACCTGATCAGTTGCAAGGATGGACCTGGCTCCCACTGGAGTCTAGAAGAGAAGACAGACATACATCAGTAAATGTGGGAGCCTAACTATGAATGAGTAAATGCCAATGGACATATACATTTGTGACCCCACTGAACAAGGCCTTCACTTCTTGTCAGACCCTGTTACCCTCCTGAGAAATAAGTACATGTCACCACATGGACTTGCTGCAGTGATACGACATGTACTGCAATTTGAACCTGTTGCACTTTTGAGACAGTGTGATTTGAGGCCTGTCTGGCACAATACTGATGGTGTCCTGATTCTGTACCTGGTTCTGATGGCCATATCTGCAACTATAGGCCGTATGGTGGCATAGCAAAGTGCTTTACATTGCTAGTACTGTATTAGATCATTCAGCTGATCTCAGCTTGGGAGCATGAGCTGGGGGTTGCGCATAGACATTGTAGAGTGCATTGCTGGAGTTGGTGGCATTCTGCCACACCGGAACTCTAGTTTGTTGTATTTTCTGACTACGGCAGTGTAGCATAAATCAAGAACATGGGAGAGTGCCTGGGGCCCTAGCATCAAATTGATTCATCACAACTGAATTTGGGAGTTGATAAACTGATATTTTAGAGCCTTGTGTTCCCCTTTCTGGCTCCCTAGATTTGTGGTGAGAAACTACATAGGCCAGCCTACTCTTTGGTCACCCCCCAGAGGCATGTAACGCCACATACTGGGACATCAATATTGGATGCACCACATCTGCTTGCTTTCTGTCTCAACAGGACGGTATACCTCCTCAACAAAGTCAGATTGAGGGCTTCTGCCGTGACTACAATGGAGGGTTGTATCCCACTTACAAACCTGCCCCCCAAATAACCTTGACCTGATCCTTAAGAAAATACGTGATTCACAGGAAGCTATTGAAGACTGTATAGACTCCTTTGTGGCAGATCTAGGTATTTTACACAATGACTACCATAAATTGGCTGAGAAGGTGCACACGCCTGCAGGAAAACAGTTGGAGATGGCCCCTCAACAAGTCACCAATACTGCTGCTATCACAGAGCTTCAGAAACAACTTAGGGGCATATTTATACTTTTTGATTGCAGTTTTGCGTCAAAAAGTTTAGCACTGGCTTATGCCATTCCTGAGCGTCAGACGGGCCCAATATTTATGGAATGGTGCAAGCTGACGCAAAGGGTGAGCTAGCGCAAACAAAATGATGTTAGGCGATGGGGTCGAGGGTATGGGAGAAGGGGGTTTTGCACCAAAAAATGACGTTAGGCCGGTTAGAGGCAAAAAGAAATGCCTCTAAACAGCCTAGCGTCATTTTCTGACGCAAAACCATACATACCACTTGACCTCTGTCTTAGAAAAGACAGGAGTCATGCCCACCACCCCAATTGCCAGCACAGGAGACCAGTGTCCCCTGGGCATGGCCATTGCACCGTGTGCCATGCAGGAGGCCCCAAGTTGGGCCCCGATGGCATTTTAATTAAAAAACAAAATACTTACCTATACTTACCCTACTTACCTGGGACCCCATCCTCCGGTGTACCTCTGGTGTGGGTGTTACTGGGGCTTGAGGAGAGCACCTGTGGACCCATTCCATGGTGTTTAACCATGGAAAGGGTTCCACAGGTCCCCTAACACCTGGTCTGACCCAGGCATTAAATAATGGTGCAAAGCACCATTATTTAGCACCTCCTCTCACCCGTGTGTCCTTTTAGTACAGGGGATATATATGGGGCTATGGGATTAGCAGCATTTTTTAGATGGGAGCACCTACCTTGCATCTCATTGACACAAGGTAGGTTCACAAATCTAAAAAAAATGGTGCAAACTCCAATATTTTGACGGGTCTAACATCAAAATATAAATATGGAGTTCGTTTTGTGCCAAATTTGCGTCCAAAAAAAGCTGCAAATCTGGTGCCAATTGAGTATAAATATGTCCCTTAATGTATTGCATGAGAGAGCTGAAGATGCTGCATGCCGGGCACACTGAAACAATGTGAGAGTAGTGGGAATACCGGAAGGAATGCCTGAGGCATGACTGCAGCAAGCAGTGGGCCCCCCAGTGTCTATCAGCTATGTTTGTGGTTGAGCACCCACCTTCTGGAGCACCGTCTCATCCTTTGGAAGCAACGATACTGAAATTTCTAGATTAAGATCAGCTTCTTTAAAAAGCTAGACAAGCAGCACTTGTCTTTGTGTACAATGTCACGGTCTCCCTTTTTCCAGACTACATACTTGAAGTGCAAAGATGTGGTGCTTCGTACCAGTCGGTAAAAAGACAGCTCCGGTAAGAGGGTCTCTCTTATGCTCTACTGTGCCTGGCTAAATTGAAGGTTCTCCATGAGGAATGCTTAATGTTTTTCAATTCTCCAGAAGTTGCATGGAGCTGGCTGGAATGTCAATGTCCTAACGCTTGCTGCCCACCTCCTTCAGGGCGCACAAAGGTGGGTGCCCAGAGATCATTCAGGCAACAGGGGCGGAGGCAGGGGATGAAGCCTGTTGCAGCACCTTCACCCTAACAGACCTTGGAAGGTAGGCTGCAATGCTAACAACAGTGGCATTAATGGGCTCTACTTAACTCCTCCTCCAGCTCCTCCACCATAGCATACTCACACTCAAATGCCTGTGCGGTGCTCTTCCCTACTGTTAGACCACAAACTGCAGACACACTGATTTGATCAATCTCAGAGCTGGATCCATACGTAATGTTTGTGCATATCGATGTGATCCTTCAGCGATATATACACTTTATTTTTCTCCCTTCTGTCCTTCTTTCTTTCTACCTCTCTTTCTTTTAAGGAGTCGCATTTCCATAACAGCTCCTGGCTCGACAAGTACACGCTATTGGTCTGTATGTGAATGTAGCCTTCACATGCTTTGTATATATTATGGGATGCATTCTCTTAAGGATCGAGGAGATGGAGGTGGTTGGTGCGGAATGTAAGGGTCATTTTCACCCCAGCTTTGGAGAGACCAACATACGAGTTTTATCTTAGGTTTGCCCTACCCTTTATCTATTGCACCCCGTGATACTGGTTATTTATGTTCAGGTTGATTGTTATTGTTTGGTCGAACAGAGGCAAACAGACACCCACACGCACCACACATACACTCATTCACCTACACTTACAAACATGCATTCACTCATACGCATCCATCCATACATGCATTCACCTACATATACTTACACTCATTCAGTAACGCATATTTACACCCATCCAAACATGCATACTCACATTCATACACACTTACATGCAGACACGCACTCACTTCAACATTCATACATGCATTCACTCACATGCATACATCCACCCTTCACCCTCCCACCCCCCCCTGTTAGACAATCACCTTACCTGTTCCAGGGAAAAGGTTGTCCGGCAGGTAGCAGGAAGGGGCACTTCCACCGCCAGCAGTGCCCTGCCACCAGGACACCGCCAGGCCATATCATGGCCCATAATATGGTGGGCGGAGTCCTACTGGCGAGGCAGGCATGTGGTGGAACAGCCAAAGCACCACCACCCAGCAACATGACTACTGTCAGACTTCCACCCAAAGTATGGCAGAAATCCGGCAGTAACCGTAATATGGCGGGCAGAAGACCGCCAGCACTGGCGGTCTTCTGGCACCCGTGGCTTAGGCAGACATGATAAAAGACTACAAAAGTCATAACAAGGGCCATAGTCTTGGCAGAGTTGCACAGCTGGAAGGCCTCCATAATGTACTTGCAGGAGACTCACATTTCTGCTCCTGAACCGGTTAAACTGTGGATGGAATGGAGGGGACAACTGTTCACCATGCCATACTCAGGGTTTGCCCATGGATTGGGCATTTGGCTCAGGGCCAGAGTTAATTTCAAAGCACAGGCCACTAAAATCGACACACAGGGTTGTTATGTTTTTGTCCAGGGTCAGTTGGATGGGGTCATACTGATCGAGCAAGATGTGTTTCTACAGAGGTTATCTGTAGTCCTGGCAGATTGGTCACATATCACCTGATTTATGGGTGGGGATTTTGATGCAGCACTGGATGTTTCTTTGGACAGGTCTGACCCCCCTTCCAAAAGCCAATTCAGCTAGAGAGGCATAGGTCCTTACTAATTGATTATCTCACTGGTCCCTACCGGATATTTGGAGAGCACACAACATAGGTGTGCAAGAATATTCTTTTTGCTCATATACTTTGCCTGCCACACAAGACAGGGCTCTTTAATGATATGACCTACTTGGGGAAAACTTTATCTGACCATAACCTTTAGAGATGGCCCTGGCATGGGGGTGAGTCCCCGCTAGGGTTCCAACATGGCATGTGCAGCCGTCCCTTTTAGAAGACATGGGGTTTAGGTAAACACCAGACACTGCCATTAATCGTTACTTCACTGCTAACAAGTGTATAGCCTCTACACCACTGATGGATTGGAAGGCATTAGGAACCAGGTGCACCATCCTAATAAACCTGCTCTAAATTGAGAATCGCATGGGCGGCCTCAAACAAGAGGCAGTGAATGATACCACGTGCTCTACAGAATTACAGGAAGCTAAAATACAGCATGTGGAAACTTTAGAGCAGCTGAGTTTGTTCGACCATACCATCTACACTCACAAGATTCACTCAGACAGAGACATGGCCTGTACACCATTGGCAGGCATGATACAGCCCTCAAGGTCCCCTACTCCAATCCTAAACATCATCTTGGCTTCGGGGACTAATTGCAATATGCAGCTGGCAATTAATGAAGTGTTCCAGACTTACTATGCCAACCGATGTAAGTCTGGCCCTATACCTTCTCCTGCACTTCGAGATAGGTTCATAGATGACTTATGACTCCCACAGCTCTTGGGAAAGGCGCATGAGGCACTGGCAGCACCTATGACTATGGAAGAATTGTGTATGGCCATTAGAGAAATGGAACGCAATAAGGCGCATGGTGTGGTTGGACTGCCCATAGAATTCTATTTTACATTTGCCACACATTTAGTCCCACAGCTGGAGAATCTTTACGAGCTGCTATGGAAGCCTGTGAGCTGCCGTCCATATCTGGTCAGGCCCTGGTCAACTCCCTGTTAAAACCTGACCAGGCCCCTGAAGACTTTTCCTCTTATAGACCTTTGTCTCTCCTGACCTCATATTACAAAATCATCAGCAAGGTGCTAGCACAGAGGTTGCGTCCCTTGCTTTTGGATTTGATAAATACTAATCAATGCAGATTTTTTTCCCCATAGGAGTACTTCCTTGAAAATCAGCCACCTTTATCAAATTACACCGCTGGCATGTACTCCTTTCCCTAAAGTGGGTTGTTTCCCATTAGACTTACAGAAAGCTTTTGACTTAATGGAATGGGAATATCTCTTCTCAGTATTACAGAAATTGAATCTCTCGGCTGCCTTTTTCAATGGGTTAAATACCTTTATGCACATCCAACACCTAGGGCTAGGACAGGCGCACACATCTCTACAAAATGTCCAGTATCCCCGGGCACACATCAGGACTGTCCAATGTCACCATTACTATTTGTCCTGGCTATTCAGCCACTCGTGCAAAGATTGCACCAAGAAGGGGCTGGTTAGGGCATCGAGTGTGTGTGCCAGTTACATGTGGTCTCCCTATACGAGGATGGCATGCTTATATATACTTGTGACATGACCATAAACCTTACACCTTTAGCTAGAACCCTCCAACTCTTTGGTGATCTGTCAGGCCTGTGGGTTAATCATGCAAAATCAAAGGCATTCTCCTCTAAGATGCCTTGTCTCCTGGAACAACTCAACTGGGTGCACATAATATCCGGGTGGCCCAGCATATCTTCAGGTATCTGGGCATTCAAATTCACCAATTCCACACTGATTTGATAGATGGGAACCTATTGAGGGTGATAGCAGCACTGAGAGCCCAGGTGAGGTTCTGGATCACTCTTCCACTATCGGTGGCTGGCCACTTGGCCTGGGCTAAGATGTGGACGCTACTGAAATTATTATATTGTTTTGTTAATCTCCCCATCATTATTCTGCATATGCTATTCAGAACATTAAATTCACTAATAATTGACCTTATATGGGCCTCAGGCTGCCACCGTATTGATCTCCACAAGTTATAGCTACCGACTGATGAGGAGGGTATGGGAGCTCCTGATATTCGCTCTTAATTTATAGTGGCCCAGTTACAGTGGCTCTCTTACTGGCTAGCAGGAATACATTTACAAGAAATAGGTTATACACCTGCTCAATTACGCAACAGCAACCTACATGCACTGTTATTGCTAGGGACGATTTATCATCCCCACAGACTACTGTTACTACTCTATAATACTCTTGTATATTAGCGCTCAGTGCTCCCCCTCATTTGAGCCACAACTCCATATGCCTCTAACATCCCGTTGCACGACCTACCCTCACCATCGGGTGAAGTTTCAATAGCTAAACTAATACAATGTGAGGCACATGGAGTGTCCCGAGTGGGGGATCTTTTTGTGGGGGGAATGCTGATTCCACATCAGGAATTTACAAATACACATGATCTTCCAGGGACCCTCTTCCTTACACATGCCAATATATTATGGTACATACGTAAACACTGGACACTGACTGGGGAATAACCAAAGACACACGCACCCTTACAAGCAATATACGAGATGAGCACATGCAGGCATCTGGAAAGGTGGCTCTATAAAGACCGACATTCCCACTGCCAGATATCAGTGACCCCCCTACAAGACAAGTGGGAAACAGACCTATCTCACCCACATAATGATAAGGAATGGCAGTTCCTCCTAGAGTATGCAACCCTCATACCTCTTAACACATGGATCAAATTTATACAATTTTAGATTTTCCATAGGGTGTACTTACTATTCTTAAAAGTTCACACACTCTTTTCCTTCGCTGCATCCTCATGTCCCCGGTGTCATACTGAGAATGCATATCAAATACATTAGAAATGGGAACGTCATTCCATGTCGTCTTGCTGGGAAGGAGTCCGTGACTCACATAGGTCATCAACAGAACATATATTGGGATTCATGGAACACTTCATACTAGGGCTGTATTCAAGATCAAAGGGTTCCCACGCGGAAGCTCATTTTGTTGACCTGCCATTATTTATTGCTAAACTGCAGGTAACACTTCGTTGGAAATCGCCAGCTCCATCCTTAGTGTTGACATGGCAGGAGGGGGTATTTTGGTGGGGGGCTGCTGAGAGGTAAGCCCTTTCTAGAGAGGAGTACTGGGGGTTTCATAAACAACCCATTTCTATGGTGTGAAACACGATGCTGGAACAGTCCGGGCTGCAGGGAATAGATAAAGTAGTATAATTGCCACACTGACTGGAATTTGGTGGTTGGGTCTAAGGGCCAGTATCAGTCCCTTCCCTGATGTTCCAAGAGAAGACTCAAAATTGTAATACATTTTCCATGGACAGGCCTTACATTTCTTTTATTTTATTTTTTAGTGTAAGGGACCTGGCTATCTTGGTGCTTGAGTTGCTGGGGAGGTGGGAGTTCATGCACAAGTGCGTAATTTATACTGTGTGAGTAATGTGGCAATGTCATTATTAGAATTTATCTGTAAAAATGTTTTCTAGTTTCATCATGTATCGCAAGTGTCCAGTGTTTACGTATGTACCGTAATATATTGGCGTGTGTAAGGAAGAGGGTCCCTGGAAGATCATGTGTATGTGTAAATTCCTTCACAGGTGCCCTGCAGATGTTGCTCCTCTGCAATGTACTCTACTCTGGTGAAGATGATGGTTACCCCAGACTGATCTCTCTTCATCATGGGTGGCAATTGTCCCTAGGCCCACCCCATGAACCGGATGATGGTTGGCGGCAACTGATTGATAGTCTTGATGCACACACCTTTTAACCTGCACCCCAGCAAGGGAGTGCTTCCTACTGATGCTCAATTATAAATATTGGTAGTTACCTTGACTGGGAAATGTCATGTTCTAATGCTGCTACCATGAACTAAACTGTGCACATGTCAGAATGCACTTGGATTTAATTGATTGCCTACAAATTATCAAGGGCAACATATAGTTTCACCTACTGGTTGGCCATCCCACAACAGCCATGAGT
The DNA here is from genome assembly GCF_031143425.1 of Pleurodeles waltl. Lineage (NCBI taxonomy): Eukaryota > Metazoa > Chordata > Amphibia > Caudata > Salamandridae > Pleurodeles > Pleurodeles waltl. Next base: position 272,336,501 of record NC_090446.1, read on the forward strand.
CACCATTTAAATTCATCTGTACACTATCACAGAAGGAAGGGGTAAGCCAATCCTAGGTTGGTGTCACTGCCCTTCTTTAAGGCTAAAGCGAAGACTGTATGATATAGGAATAAAGGGGGTTATTCTAACTTTGGAGGAGTGTTAATCCGTCCCAAAAGTGACGGTAAAGTGACGGATATACCACCAGCCGTATTACGAGTTCCATAGGATATAATGGACTCGTAATACGGCTGGTGGTAAATCCGTCACTTTTCCGCCACTTTTGGGACGGATTAACACCTCCTCCAAAGTTAGAATAACCCCCAAAGTCTGCTGTTATGTGGGCATATGAAGAAGATGGTAGACTGCTGTATGTGGGGAGCACCTGTCCTAACTCATGAAAGACCACCGAGGCTCAGATGCTATGAAAACAGTTGAGAGGAATCTTTGAAGAAGGATCCAAATCCTACCGATGGTATGATCTTAGGTCCAGCTGCCACTGCTGAGCCCGATCTATGATACATCACTCCTAAAATAAGATTACTATTCTTTTCCTCTTTCAATTTTTACCCTGTGTAAGGAACTATATAAACATGTATTGCTGTGAGATGAGAGGAAGGTACTCCAGAAGCTTTGAGGTAAACTGCTGGTATTAGCAGGTTGCATGAGGCACTCTTCATCTCCTACATCTTTTTCCCATGTGAATTTCTGTGGCAAAAGTGTTGGTGAGCCTTGCCATTCTGTTATCCACATTCCTGACTACAAAGGTTGGAACAAAAGTCCCAGCCATGCATATGAAGCACCACCTTTTCCTTGTGCTGCAGTTTCATAAGTATTTCCACTCACCACTGTTGCCACTGTAAGAAAATTCTCTACAGATGAAGATCTCTTCTGTCATAATTCTTCACACACCCAGATTCACCATAAGGCTTCATCTTGTCATTTTGTATCAGGGAGTAGACACACTCAAGTATACAAAAAAGTGATGGATGGAATGCTTGAATTAATCTCAGCCACTGGTAACTACTCTGACCCCATTCCACTTCACTATTATTATTTTTTATACATGACTCCTCGGTGTGGACCCAGCATTTGTAAATCATTCTAGATGTTGCTTCAATGGGAACAGCCCACCCAGAACTGCCACTTCAGGTCCTCTGTGACCAGGTACACAAGCAACCTAGAATCAGTTTCATCATAGCTGTGATCATCAGGCAAGGTATAGCTTGGTTCCAGTGTCACAGTGTGCACATGACTCATGTTTTAGCACACCCATCCCACTTAGGGAAACACATTAAAATATATAAAAAATGGATGGATGGAATGTTTGAATTACTCTCAGCCACTGGTAATTACTTGAGCCGCATTCCAGTCCATCATTATTTTGTAGACAATACCACCTCAGTTTGGTACCAGCCATATGCAAATCAGTCTTGACCCTGCTAAAATCGGAACAGTCCAACCCAAACTGCCAGGTCCTCCCTGAATCGAAATACAAGCAACCTAGTGCTCGGTTCGCCCTAGTTAGGGCTCATCAGCCTGATACAGATTGGTTCCAATGACACAGTGCGCATGGGAACCACTTCTGGGCACACCCATCCTACTTAGGGCATCACACTAAACTATACAAGAAAGTGATGGATGGAAAACCTGAATTAATCTCAGCCATGGTAATTACTCACAGCGGCATCCAAGCCACTCTTTATGTGCACGCCATTTACCTCTGTTTGGACCCAGCTATATGCAAATCAGGCTTGACATGCTCCAGTTGAAACAGTCCAGCCCAAACTGCCACACCAGATCTTCCCCTGAACCGGACCACAAGCAATGTAGGACCAGTTTCATCCTAGTTAGGGCTGATCAGCCAATCATAGCTTGGTTCCAGTGACACTGTGTGCTAATTACTCAGACTTGCAGTCCCTAAGTCTTACATAGTTTGCCACAAACACAGGTGTGACTTAGTCCTATCTCCTACCTACACACATTGAGATAGAATAGTAATTGATGATGGGAGGCATATGAGGCCCTGTATGGGTAAAAGCAGATTTATCTGTGAAGCTATCTCAAATGTGTATACTACTAAATTTTATAAATTAATAGTTCTAGGGTCTTGAGGACGTGGGCAGTAAAGGGATAGGCACCTGCCAGATTCCTCCACTCACACTTCATTCAGAGGTAATGTCTGTTGGCTTTCCTGAAGGCAGAACAGCTCTTGACTGCAGTTTTGAGAAAACCTATTTAGTGACTGACCAACAAGGCCAAGCAACACCTTTCTTGCTGTCCAGGACCACCATTAATTCGATGGCTGCCTTGGACAGCAAAAGCAAGATTTGCTGTCATACTCTGCTTTAAAACCTCCAGGACATTTGTTTTTCATTTTCATAAAGCAGGACTCTACTTTGGAGGTCTCTCATCAGAAAAAGTAAAAAGTGCTGCCTGGTCTGCCATGGCACTATTTACCACAGGGGAAAAATTAATATATGGTGGAAAAGCCATGTTATTTTTTTTTCTTTTTTTCTTTTTTAAATAGGGATACTGTCTTATACCTTTGACTGCACAATACAATTATTGGGCCTGGTTCACAAAGGGAAAATACACTTTTGGAGTAAATTTACACTCAGATTTTCTGACTGGCTAAAAAGTAGGAACTTACTCAAAAGTGTAAATTACTCAAAAGAGTATAGCCCCGGGGTCCTTCAATTTGATGGAGGCATATAAGCTACATTTTTGGAGTAAATTTACACTTGGAGTTTGTGAATAGCAACATGTAGTCAACTTACTGAAAAGTGTAAGTTACCTTTGTAAATTGGGCCCTACGCATAGGCCCTATACCTGAGTATCTACACTTGTATTACTTGCATTAGTTGCATAAGCACTTGCATTACTCTTCTGGAAGCAGCTTTGTATGTTCATCCATGTGTCTGGAAGATGTGCAGATGACATTAGTGGCAGACAGTTATTCCCATCTGTGTACGTGTTTGACAGGCATGGGTTGATCTCTGCTGAAGGTGAGGTGCAAAAACTACTGAAAGATCATGCCATTTTTAAACCCTTTATCAAAATCATTTGAAATGATAATAAAACAAATTTGACACTTTTTCGGAAAAGTAATAGGAAGCAAACCTTTTTAAACCTTTTGAACTCATCCTTAGACATTGGGAGAGCGTTCTCCTGCCTGGGGATACCTGTAAAGACAGAATGAATGGTCATTCACATAAGGACTAGCCAGGACAAAAAAACACATGGCACAGCTACGGGTCAATTTGCTTTAATGTCCTGTTTTAGTTCAGTTTATAATGGCTTACAGGATCATAGCAATAAATGTAACAGTACTGGGTGCCCCACTTTAGGGAATGTTTGAATAAAAGAAATAGTGCATTTGATGGCACATTTCCTCATAAAGATGTAGGCCTCAGCAACCTGGAACCCAGTTCTGCTTTCAGCTTTCTAAATGACCCCTTACGTGTAAAATTAAGTCCTTGGCACATATAATGTTGATATACAGGATCTTCAACTAGGGATAGCAATTCATCAAAATGCGAGGGTCTGCAAAAGTAGCTCTGTCACCTTTTGAATCCGATTGCATGACATGGCTATGCGTCGTTCTACACCTTACTGCTCCATAGCTTCCTATGTGATGCTCAAGAGCTAGAGGATATAAACAGGGGGCTTGTGACCCAGTGTGATTTCTTTCCCTGCTGGTATCATTTGACCCCCTGATAACAGGGATAGCAAAAGGTTGTGCCCGAGTATCAGGAGGGACAGACAAGGATAGCAGCTGCTACCTTTCCTCTTCTGTTACCATGCCTACAAATTCAACGGAATCTATCTTGAGTTGCCTGAAGGTAATGGAGCATGTAGCTTAATAAATGCTAATTTGGCATGGGCGATGTTTAATTTTCTAAAAAAAAAATTTAAAAAAATAAACTCATGTTCTGGCCAAAGTTTTCTTAGGAGCAAAACTCCAGCACTGTCGACTGTCAGGGCTGCCAAATACCAAGGCTGTCTCGTCTCGATTCCACCTTATGCCTTTATTTTCCACCACCCTAGAATTCCACTGGTGTGTCACGTAAGGTGTGCACAATTTAAGACTGGTCCCTGCCACAGTATTTGGCCAACTTATGTCTTTAATAATTGATGAGCTGGGGCTAGAAATGTCGCACCATTTCATGACCCTCATGAAGTAATGGACAGTACAAAATACAGGAGCAACACATAGCAACATAACAACACAATTTAAACATAACAGGCACATCACAATAAAACAGTTAATATGCGAATGCAAACCACCCCAGTAAAATACATAAACATCACATGGGAATAATGCAGCACAAACACATAACACCACAAAAACAACACACCACCACAACAAAATGCGACACAACAAATATACTCAAACATCCTTGACAAACATTACCACCTTCCTAAACACCTCCATAAAGCTGCCTTCATAATACATTGGTGAAAGATAGTTGTGACAAGCATTGTCGTTCAATGTGATAGCACCAGTCAAAAATGTTTTATGACTCCACCCGTCTCTTCATTTTTATCTTGGTATCTTCGTATCTCTATTTTGCATTATCGGTCTTGAGTACCAGTGCCCACTAACTGCAAATACCTGTACAAAACGAAGCATTAACATGGAGTGGAATACTCGAAGTATTTGCCATGTGTCTGCCATTGCTTTTCTGTGGCACACAGAGTGGAGACATTCTCGTGTACCCTTCTATTGCATAACTCTAAATGCTCACATATTGAAGTGTGTCGAGTGCGTTAGCCTTTAAAGGAAGAGTTTGCTTGAGCAGAATAACGGCAAAAATGTAACCAACTCCTTCACAATAACATTCCCTTCCCAACCATAATAACCTTGTTTACAGTCAGCATAAAGATATGCACGAAGAACGCTATCATCATCTCTTACGCATGCTCTATTTGTCAGTTTGTGCAGCCTGTTTACAAAGAAAGTATATTATTTGCTAAACAGTGTCACAAATGGTGGATAACTAATGCAGTAAATTGGTTTAGTGCTCCAGGCAGGAATTATATTTACTAAAAGCATCCATCACAGCGGAGCATCAAAGCGTCCTCTAAAGAAAAGTAGAAAACTAAACACATATCAACTATGATATGTTTTAATTACCTTGCATATTAAACTGTAACAATCGATCACCGAATCAACAATTTACGTGTGGTATATACATTTTTCGAGTTCACAAACATCATTCTGTGTGTTCTATAGCTTCAAACGTTAGATTATGCCTTGTTCGGCAAATACATATAATCCTGGAGCACGCCTGAATGTTCAATGCATCATTCACTTTTCTTCTCCAAGCTGTCCGTTATTATATATAACTAACAGTTTTCTTATAAGTCTGTCAAGGTGGTGTAGTCACACTCAAATGTGTGAGAACGGAGAAGGCCAACATATTATTTACTGTGCCCCAGTTTTTGTCCCAGTACTTGTCTCAGCTCCGGTGAAATTGTCATTAGTTAAGCATCAATGCTGTGAGCCATGCAACCAGGGGGTTAAGTACAGTTTTTTTGTGTCTTTTGTGGTTCACCCTGACAAGGATTGCGGGTGTTCCATGTGTAGGGTTTCACCGCCTGCAGCCAACAACTCAATTTCTCACAATCACCAATAGAGAGGTATGCATGAACACATAGGGCAAGATATAGGAAACGTTTTGCATGGCGCAAACTGCAAAATTAGCAGTTTGCGCCATGCAAAACACGCATCGCGATGCACATTCCCATTTTGCGAGTTGGTAACTTGGTTACCGACTCGCAAAATGTGAATGCGACTCGCAAATAGGAAGGGGTGTTCCCCTTCCTATTTGCAATTCGCATTGCGATGCATAATTGCTTTGTGACCACGAACGCGTCGCAAAGCAATTCGCAGTTAGCACCCATGTGAAGTGGGTGCTAACCCATACGCAAAAGGGAAGGGGGCCCCATGGGACCCCTTCCCCTTTGTGAATGGCTCTAAAAATATTTTTTTATATCTTGGAAACCCTGCAGTTCTTCCAAGTCTAAATACGGTAGAGGATCAAGAGCATAACAAATTTAGGATGATGTTTCCCTGCCATCAAACTCTACATAAGTCACTAAGGGCCAGATGTACGAAATTCCTGAATTGCGACTCGCAAATTGCGAGTCAGAGAGACTCGCAATTTGCGAGTCGCAATTCAGTATGCAGGATGGTGTCCCTGGCACCATCTGCGACTCGCAAGGAGGTCGCAAAGGCCCACCTTATTAATATTAATGAGGTGGGTCGCAATTTGCGACCCCCTTGCAACTCGCAGCACTCATAGGGATGGTGGCCTGCTGGAGACAGCAGACCACCATGTCTGTGACTGCTTTTAAATAAAGCAGTTTTTTGGGTTTTTTTGTAACTCAGCTCGTTTTACTTAAAGGAAAACGAGATGCATTACAAAATGAAACGTTTTAGTTTCATTTTTTCAGAGCAGGCAGTGGTCCACAAGACCACTGCCTGCTCTGAAAAACATTTCTCCATGCCATTCACAAAGGGGAAGGGGTCCCATGGGGACCCCCTTCCTTTTGCGAATGGTTTACCACCAGTGTGACACTGGTGGTAACTGCAATTGCTTTGCGACCGCTTTCGCGGTCACAAAGCAATGCAGCATCGTGCTGCGACTCGCAATTAGGAAGGGCAACACCGTTTCCGACTTGCAAAACGGGGATTGGGCATCACAATGTGGTTTTTGCACGGCGCAAACAGCGAAACTCGCTGTTTGCGACATGCAAAAACTTTGCTTCATATGGCCCTTAGTCACAAAATGAGGCACACAGGCATGGAAGACAATTAAATCACATTCTTAGTATTATGTTCTAATCGGGCAATTATCATAATTCGCAGGTTTTTATTATTCTAGGGGGAAGCACGTGTGTACCTCCTACCAAAAAAACTGATATTTGTTCCTAGGAAAATAAACCCATTGAAAGGGCTGAAAGAAACGCCTGGAGGATGTCCATAATATTGTGGCACAAGAAACATGTAGAAAATATATAAATAATCAATACACACATCATAATCAATGTTCATGTCGGTGGAAGATAGCATGCATTGGAGATACACGATTAAGTTACCTGTCTTGTCAGACCACATGGATGCAAGTCTCTACTTTCGGGTTATAGAAGGGATCTCAATAGGCAACTGCAGACACCTGGAAAATTCTCTGATCACAGTTGTTGTTTGAACTAGCATTGGTGGGAGGTGACCGATGCTTAATTAATCTTATTCCTCATGGAATCATAAGATACATGAAATAAAATGACAGTATTACTATAACTTTGTAAGCTGGGTGACCGGGGTTGTTAAACCATACAATACATACTAGCTTTATGTCAAGACAGGCAAGCATCCGGAACAACGACCCCAGAACAACGATTACATTGTGAACGCAAGCGGAACCATGCTTGCATTAACAATGACTCCCTTTTTTTCTGCCTTAACACGCATGTGCTGAACAACACACATGCGTGGTTAAGGCAGAGAAAAAGGGAGAGTGCATCGGGAGAGGATGCGGTCAGGTAAGTGGGGCTGGGGCAGTGCTGAGGGTAGTTTTTAGGGATGGGGTGGTTGGATTTTTTATTTTTTTAAGGGGTAGGGGTGGGGGGGTCAGGATAATTTTGTTTTTAGGTGCGGGAGTCAGGGTAGTTTGGTTTTTAGGGCAGGATGAGTGGGTCGGAGTAATTTAGTTTTTAGGGGTGGGGTTGGGATAGTTTTTTTTGGGTGGTGGGGTCAGGTAGGTTTTAGGGCTCTGGGTGGGTGGGGGTATTGGGGTAGTTGTTTTTAGAGATGGGGGTCAGGATAGTTAGTTTTTTTAAGGCAGGGGTGGGGGTCGAGGTAGTCTTGTATTTAGGGGCAGGGTGGGAGGTCAGGGTAGTTTTGTTTTCAGGGGTGGGGTAATTTTGTTTTTAGTGGTGGATGTGGGACAGGGTAGTTTTGTTTGGAGCGGGGGTAGTTTTATTTTTTGCGGTGGGGGATTGTTGTTTTTAGGGCAGGTGGTGGGTGGGGAAGGTTTTAGGGCTTTTGGGTGGCAGGGGGTGGGGGTGGCAAGGGTTGGGGTAGTTTTGTTTGCAGGGTTGGGGTAGTTTTGTTTTTAGGGGTGGGGTGGGGGGGTCGGTTTAGTTTTGTTTTCAGGGACAGGGTTGGGGGCTCAAGGTAGTTTTGTTTTTCAGGGCGGGTGGGGGTTCAGGGTAGTTATTTTTTTTTTAGGGGTGGGATAGGGGGTCAGAGTAGTTTTGATTTTAGCGCCAGTGGGGGGGGGGGTTGTTTTTAGGGCAGGTGGTGGGTCGGGAAAGGTTTTAGGGCTCAGGGTGGTTGGAGGGTGTTGGGGTACTTTTGTTTTTAGCAGTGCGGGATCGGGTAGTGTTTTTAGGGTGGGTAGGGAGGTCGGGGTAGTTGTGTTTTTAGGGCGAGAGGGTGGTATGCTACAACCATGCATGCCGTTCCACACATGCCTTTACTAGGCATGCCTTTACAATGAAAAATCATTGTAAAGGTATGCGTGGTAAAGGCATTCATAGAAACAATGTGTCATTGTTCCAACCGCTTTGTTCAGGCATGTGTGTATGGCGCATTCCTTGCTCCATCATACAACCTGTCAAGACATGATTTGGACGAACACCTTCCTCGAACTGCAAATGTTTTTAACGTTCTATGAGAACTTTACTTAATTTATCTCCTTCTTCTTCTCTAATTAATGCTAGACTTTGCTAATATTTACTCATATTGGGTATTCTGTTCCTCCTTTTTTGTTGCAATTTAAGGGTTTCAGTTAATTGTGTTTATAACAACTTTTAAAATGTTTATTTTCTTACGAATGTAACTGTTCTCTTGCAACAGGTTTTAGTATTCTTAATTATGTTGCATGTTATATGTAATTTCACATAGCCAGCTTGCAGTGGGGAATTACATTTTGAATGGTAATATATGTATTTTAAGTGCTCATTAGTTTAACTCTCATGTGTTAATGAATCGTTGTATGTGAATTGGCTTTAAAGACTTCAATTAAAAAATATTTTCAGTGTAACAAAATGTGCTGCCTCCTTCTCACCCTACTTCTTGCTAAACCTTTGTAGGTACTGACTATGATCATGGTCCCCTGACAATACGCATGATTTAGATTTCAGCAGGTGAGTTACTCCATCACAACGGTGACAGATAGCTCGTCCTATGGTAATTAAATCAGGCCCTTAGTCACAGCTGGCTGTTTCTCTTAAAGGACAGAGATATCCTCCAGGCAGGCAGAGATCTCTAAAAATATGGCTGACTGTTTTTGAACTGCACCATCTGCACTGACGTTTCTGGGCCTAATTCACAAAGGGACTTACTTTTGTGTAGTAAAGTTATGAGTGCGCAGTCCCCACACTCAGGGTGAAATCCCCATATTGCGCACTGCAAAGAGTGCTCATGCGGAGATTCCGACCCCAAGTGCAGAGATTTCATCACAAGTACAGATACTCCACCATAACTGGGGAAGTTTTGTTTTTAGGTGAGGGGGTAATTTTGTTACTGGGGAGATTCCACACTAATAACTTTACTACGCATAAGTCCCTTTGGGAATCGGGCCCTCAGTGTTGAAACAGCACATCTCAACTGAATAAACAACATTGTTGATACCTCATTGACTCTGTGTACTTGGGTACTTTGGGACATATCTATGTTTGGATCTATCTGAGGGAGGTTCTTTAAAGGCTTTATGGGGATAGCCCAGTTGTTTTATTTTCTGAATGTTGGCAAGTCCTGCTCACCATCCTGCAGCCAAACAAGGGGAACAAATGACACAGGTAATGGGTAAATGCTCAGAGTAATCCCCAACGGTTAACTCTGGAGAACATTGTAAAGGCTACTAAATATGGAAGGAGCTATTCTGACATGCTTTCAATTTCAGGCAAAGTTTGAGAGGCCAAAGTAAGAAACAAGATCCTTACTTCTGATCCTTTTCCAATTTGGGGGGCCAATTGTGTTTGTGGTCTCCTTTTAAAAAAATGCAAATTCAGAGATCATCTGTAAGCAGAAGCTTTTCTCCTCATAGCTCAAGCGATTTGCAGCCTATAGAAAGTGTCCAGAATCCCCCACCACACAATAGTTCAGATTTTAAACCTCAGTGGTAATGCCTGATAATAAATATAAGGTGGCTACAGACAAAAAGGAGCATGTGTCCTCTAGGACTTAGGACTGGACTCTGCAACTCCCTGAGAAAGGCCAGAGAGCTTCCTAGAATAGGCGAGCCAGAATATAGTGCTCTTTTAAATTGCATTGCTTTCCATGTGTGGCTGTGTGCGTATAAATACACCATCTCACTCCGCCCAATCACCAAATGCTGTTTCGAGGCGAATAATCTTCTGCTGACCGTAAATGGTGCTGAAAGGTAAACATGATATTGGCCAAAATACCAGCACTTTTTATGGAACTTTATAAATATCAAAATGAATAAAAAGAACCCCATCCTAAATAATATGTACCTAATTTTATCTTGATACTGTAAGGATTAAGTAGTAAACTATTCTGTAAAAAAGGATTAGGCATGAGCACCTATTCAATATTTCACTATGAATTTAAATAAAATTCTTAAAATGAGGCTGTGGGTACATCCCTCTAAAAAATCGGGCGACCTACCTACAATGTGTTCCTTCCCAATCTTCCATCACAATATTACAGCATGAAGCCAGCACATGGCAATCCAGTATAATTTACCACACTACCAAAGACAGAGGTGAGACCGCTGTATGATAGTATTTTTTCTGTTGCATTATGGAACTCCATTTAAAGTTGAACTCGACCAGAAGACGGTGATAATTTACCACTTGCACTGATGCTAATATGGTGTTTTGGAAAATTATACCCTTTTTATAGTACAATGTAAAACTTAACGGCAATTGTACAATGGCTGTATTCAAAACAGCTGGACCAAATAGGAGTGCTGGTCTAGATCTATGAGTGCATTGTTGTATTTGGATGCTTGTTTAGGTTGAAGACAGAATACACACAGGCCCCCGTGTAACAAAATTTGATGCAAAGAAACACAGCAAGACAACTTGTGCTGCTCCCTGCCAAATGGACAGGGCAGGAATGGCCCATATCTATCAACAGATGCCTCATTCCTGATCTTTCTTGTGGCTCCCTAGAGCCAACACAGACACCCTTGTGCCACGGTGCAAGGGTGTCTGCGTCGCAGGCAGGATTATTTTTGTGCAGGAAGGGGCACCTTCCTGCACAAAATCCTTAAAGATATGTAGCTCTTTCTAAGTGCGCTGCAGAATGCAGCACACTTAGAAAGAGGAAACAACGAGGAGAAATAAGCACATTTCTCCTTGGTGCACCTCTATCAGGAAAGTATACAATTTTCACGCATTCCCAGGTTTATCAGTCTTCATAACGGTCTTTCATGAATGGAGGACCTTTTTGTATTTGGATCATAAAACTAGGGACTCCCTGGACAGGACAAAGGCTGTCCTACAAAGATGTTCTTTCACTATAATCACCTGAAATTGAAAATAAGAGCGCGATGAGCCACTATTTCCCATGCACCATGGACTAACTATATGCAAACAGGAGTGAACTGGTGACTAACATATATGGACTATGTTAGCATCTGTCTCTTACTGCTCCTTTTATAAATAAAGCAAAAAGAAAGGCTGATTTGAAATGTACATTTACAGGCTCCCAGTTGAGACATATGTTTAAGCACAGTAAGAAGATGCACATCTATATGCTTTTCAACTGATTGAACACAGATTCTATACAAGGAACTACCTCACCTCAGCTATGCTGAGCAACATTACTGCTCAATACTTTCCCACCTGCAGTAGATGTAGGGCTCCATTTTGTCTGGGCTTGCCAAGTTGTGGAGAGGTTCTTTCATTGATTTTGGATGACACACTTTCGAGAACTGGAGTCTGAGCAAATAGGGACCCAGACATACTCTCCAGAGTCTACTGCCCATGAAGCCTGATTCATTGTGATGGTTCTTCTACTGGACAAGTGTGGACTGCACTCTTGTAGGTGAGAAGACATCTTTCTAGTAATGTGTTGCAGCATCTGGTTTTAAGTAACAAACAAGAGAAGAATTGCAGAGAACTTGTACAACCACAGCCTCCACCAAGCCAGTTTTGACACCACAATAGCATCTACGATTCAAATGAGGAAACAGAATATGAAAATGGTGACTGAAATAGAATGGTTAACTTTGCATACTGATTAATTATCAACACTAATTCTGCTGTGTCTACTAGTCTTGTTTTGTGGATCTATCATTACTGTTAGACTTTTCATCCTTGGCGTGGTCTCCCTTAACTTTTTGCCTCTGTTCCACAGGTTGTTGATGTGTGCTGGACTCTGATTTTGCTGTTTTTGTTACTCTGGGCAATGTACCACTGCTAACCAGTTCTAAAGTGCAAGTGCTCCTTTACAAAATGTGTATGTAATTGGCTTATCCATGATTGGCATATTTGGTTTACTAGTAAGACCCTAGTAAAGTGCACTAGAGGTGCCAGGGCCTGTAAATCAAATTCTACTAGTGGGCCTGCAGCACTGGTTGTGCCACCCACATAAGTAGCTCTGTAATCATGTCTCAGACATGCCACTGCAGTGTCTGTGTGTGCAGTTTTACCTGTAAATTCGACTTGGCAAGTTTACCCATTTGCCAGAGCTAAGCCTTCCCTTTTCTTACATGTCAGACACCCCTAAGGTAGGCCCTAGATAGCCCCAAGGGCAGGGTGCAGTGTATGGTTGAGGTAGGACATATAGTAATGTGTTTTATATGTCCCGACAGTGAAATATTGCTAAATTCGTTTTTCACTGTTGCAAGGCCTGTCCCTCTCATAGGTTAACATGGGGGCTACCTTTAAATCTGATTAAAGTGTAGATTCGCCTTGGGAGCGGATGGACATGTGGAGTTTGGGGTCTCTGAGCTCACAATTTAAAAATACATCTTTTAGTAAAGTTGATTTTAAGATTGTGCGTTTGAAAATGCCACTTTTAGAAAGTGAGCATTTTCTTGCTTATACCATTTCTGTGACTCTGCCTGTTTGTGGATTCACTGCCTGGGTCAGTTTGACAGTTGGGCTGGTTGCACCTCACACTAGACACTGACACAAAGGGAGCTGGGGTGTAGCCTGCATATCCTGATGAGCCATCTGTGCTAGGGGGGAGGGGAGGAGTGGTCACTCACACCTGAAAGGGCTGTGCCTGCCCTCACACGATGCAGTCTCCGACCCCCTGGGGAGTGTCTTAGGCCTGGCCTGGGCAAGGCAGGATTTCACATTCAAAAGAGACTTTACTTTGAAGTAGGCCTACTTCAAAGGAGAAATTGGGTATAAGAAGGGCACCCAAAACCACAGACTTTAGAACACTTCTGGAAACAAGAGGAACCTCTGCCTGGAGAAGAGCTGAAGAGCTTAGGAGAAGTGTTGCCCTACGTGTTACTGTGATTTGTGGAGCTATCCTGCAGGGCTTGATTTAGAGCTTGCCTCCTGTTGTTTGAAGTCTCAGGGACAGCAAAGACTTCTCTCTGCCAGCACATGGAGTCTCTGGAGAGACTCCTGCTCTGACAAGTGGTGCCCTATCCAGTCCCTGGGCCCTTGAAAGAATAGCTGGTAGAAATCCAAGGAAATCGACTTCGGACCGACGCCGCTGCTGAATCCGGTGACGCCGCCTGCACCCGACGGCGTGACCTTCCCTGGAACTCGACGATCTTAGCAGGCCTAATGCCACTGCAGCCCCGCCGAAGTCTGCGACTCTGTGGAAGTCGCTGCACCACATCGTGACCGACGCCGCTCGAAGTGCGCGGATTAAACGTTTCGCACTGACGCTGCGATCCCCGACTTCGCGCATCGACTTGTTTTCAATCTTCACCAAAGGTACTGTACTTGGGGGTCTACGCGACTCCGTGTCCGGCGCCGCTGGTGTCGACTTGTTGGGAACGACTCCGTCACGACGCCGTGTTAACACCTCATCGAAGCATTTTGTGTTTCTAAGCACTATTTTGAGTTTAATCTTTAAAAATTAATAACTTGACTTGTGTATGTCGGATTTTTGTCGTTTAGGTCTTGTTTTGTTTAGATAAATATTTCCTATTTTTCTAAACTGGTGTAGCGTCATTTTGTAGTGTTTTCATTAAGTTACTGTGTGTGTTGGTACAAATACTTTATACCTAGCACTCTGAAGTTAAGCCTACTGCTCTGCCAAGCTACCAAGGGGGTAAGCAGGGGTTAGCGGAGGGTGATTCTCTTTTATTCTGACTAGAGTGAGGGTCCTTGCTTGAACAGGGGGTAACCTGACTGTCAACCAAAGACCCCATTTCTAACAATTACCATTCCTGTAATGCTCTCTTTCTGACTTCTCTTTGTGATTGGATATTGATTACATTTGATTCGTTTGTTTTTTGTTTTTTTTCTTCCCTTGTACTGCTGCACAGATGTGTTCATTGTATAATCTCTTTGCTTTTGTTGGGAAGTGTGTGTCATTTGATTAGTATTTTCTGAAAAATATTAATACAGGTTTAAAAAATAAATCCATCTCATGAAATGAGAAAGAAAATTATGAATAATACTGTTAAATGTACATATGTTTACTGCTTGCTGCTTATCTGAGAGACAGAGAAAACTGAACCACTTACTTTGGTTAATGTTAATTATCAACCCTGTCTATCGTAAAATGCATTGGCGGTGTCTTTTTAAACAACATGCCAGTTAGAAATATTAAGAAGAAATATTAATAATGGAACGTCTAAAGTGCCTGGCTACCTCAAAAAGATGTGTGCCAGCGGTAGTCTTCAGGCTCCCATGCTCTAAACACTAATAACTAGAGCAGATCAGTTCTGTATGAAAAAACAAGTCTTCAATCTCTTTCTAAAAAAAGAGTCTGAAGGGGCCTGTCAAACAGATAAAGGCAGCAACTTCTAAAGTTTTGACGCAAAAAAAACTAAAGGAGCTGCCAGCCATGCTCACTCTTCTCACTCTCGGAATTCACGCCCTATTCACCCCCGAGGGTCAATGAGTGCTCAGAGGAGTATAGGGTTGGGTGAAAGACTGTCTATACCGAGGGTCACTGTCTGACAGAGCTTTCAAAAAGTGGCATAGTGCCTTAAACGAGATGCTCCCCTTCACCGAGAGCCAATGTAACTTGGCAAGTGTGGATCTCAAGGATACATGCTTTGAAAGATTAAGCAGGAGACGAGCCACTGCATTTTGCAATCATTGAGGACACATCACGTGAGAATGTGACATGCCTAGATATAGCACATTGCAGTAGACCAGCCTCGAAATAATTAAGTCTTGGCTCACCATTTTCCTCGCAGTTTCTGGGAGCACATCCAGGATCTTTTTCAAGGTTTTAAGGACTCCTAAGCATTTCCCAGCCAATGCTGTGATTTGGCTGTCAAAGGACTGGTTTTGATCAATCCGTATGCCCAGGTTTTTCACCTTTGGCTGGGTAATGGGACAAGGGTTTGTGGCCACCAAGAAGTCGATACAATGTTGTGTTGTTTGCCCAGAATCAGTAACTCTGCTTCCCTGCCTTCAAATCTAGACAACTTTGCTCCATATAGCCGGTACCCTCCTCTAAGCAAAACCTCAAAGAAGTAGCTGTGGTTGCAGAACCCTCGGAAAGGGTCATGATCAACTGAGTGTCATCAGCATTGGTGATTACTGTAAACCCATGGCATTGTATAACCTCAGCCAGGGGAAGGATGTATAGATTAAATAATGTAGGACTCAGAGAGGAACCTTGAGGGACTTCCTTCTGTAGTTCGACACCCTTGAATAGAATGGTTTTTGGCACACCTGTAACGTGCATCACTGAAGAAAGAAGGCCATTCACTGTAAGGCAGTGTGTCCGACACCGCATCTCCACAGGTGCTCATTGGGCAAGTTGTGCGATACAGTGTCGAATACCGCAGTGAGAACTAACATCAAGAAGGCAGCCATGTCTTCTGCATCCAAAGTTTGATGAGTGAATTCCAAGACTAACAGCAGGGCCGACTCCGTTCTATAGGACGGGTGACTGTGTTTTGTGAAGATCATTAGTCTCAATGAACTGGGAGAGCTGACTCTTCACGTACTCCTCAATAACTTTAGACAGAAATGGCAACAAATAAACAGGTCAATAATTTTCAGGATTAGTAGGATCCATCAATGACTTTTTAAGCATGGGATCTACCATTGCCTGTTTCCACTTTTCCGGAACATGTCCCATTCCTAGGACCTATACAGTAGCTCATGTACCACAGGCAACAAAGCTTCATTTCCTCGTTCCAAAATAGAGGGTAAAAGTGGATCAAGCGGTGGAGCCTGATTTAACAGACATCAACAAAGCAGACATCTCCTCCACTTAACGGTTTGAAATGCTGCAGCCCTACGCTATCTTCTGTTAATAAAGTTTCTGTTATAAATATTAAATAATAATACTTTAGTCATAAACATACCAAAAATAATACACCTAGTAAGACTACTTTCCCAATACTATATAACCCCAATAGTCTTCATATGTTTTTAGTCATATGTCATCCCTTCGAGCTGTCAGATCATAATTCCATTGAATGCTCTGGACATGTCATTTCTCTTTCAAAACACAGTGTTGCTAGATGCTTCCACTGGAGGAAAATGAAAAACAGTGACACACATTTATCTACTTTATTCTGCTTTATACTAAGATGAAAAACGTAGGCTTCAGGTTTATCTAAGATTGTTTTTAAATGTTGCCACCTGAAACCTCTCAAATTTGTAGAAAGTCAAAAATATGTTTAAAGCAAGCTCACATTTACATTCAATGTTTTAAATGTTAGGTAATAACTACTAACAATATCACGGCGAAGGCATATGTGATATTTAGGCACATAGGGGGTCATTCCGACCCTGGCGGTCCAAGACCGCCAGTGCCGGGGACCACGGAAGCACCGCCAACAGGCTGGCGGTGCTTCCCAGCCCATGCGGTCAGAAAAGGGGATCCGGCGGTTTCCCGCCGGATTTCCCCTGCATGGGCTGAATCTCCATGGCGGCGCTGCAAGCAGCGCCGCCATGGAGATTCCGACCACCTTCCCTCCATCCTGTTTCTAGCGGTTTTTACTGCCAGGAACAGGATGGCGGGAACGGGTGTCGTGGGGCCCCTGGGGGCCCCTGCACTGCCCATGCCACTGGCATGGGCAGTGCAGAGGCCCCCTAACAGGGCCCCATAAAGATTTTCACTGTCTGCTTAGCAGACAGTGAAAATCGCGACGGGTGCAACTGCACCCGACGCACCCCTGCAACTCCGCCGGCTCCATTCGGAGCCGGCTTCCTTGTTGCAGGGCCTTTCCCGCTGGGCCGGCGGGTGCTCTTTTGGCGGTCGCCCGCCGGCACAGCGGGAAAGCCAGAATGGCATCCGCGGTCTTCTGACCGCGGAGCGCCCATTTGGCGGTTCCCGCCAGGGTCAGAATGACCCTCATAATGCTGTTGTCAAGACAGACATTGATTAATTGGACGCCACAACGGATTACAGAGTTCTCCAAGGGAGAATCATACATATATACATATATATATATATATATATATATATATATATATATATATATATATATATATAAGTAAAGACACAAAAAGAGGGATATTTTCCTTCATCTGCACTTCCTCTGCATGTGAACTTACTCTTCACACAATTACTATGCAATGATGACACATCTCTAACTCAGAAGGATGCTTTGCTCTCAGAGCTGACAAACCGAGGCTTGTGATTTAATATTTGTAGCAGAGATGTCCAGGATGAGGGCTCAGACGCTCTTTCTGGGCACTACAAGGGATCCGTGATTTTTACTAATCTTCAGCAACAGCGCGATACCATGGAAACAAGGTGAAACACATCGGAACACAACGGGTAATGACACATGCAGCCACAGTGGTTGAACATGAGTGGATTGCTAAGAGCTATTTTAGGGTCCTGAACATCTTATTGCAAAGTAACAGAGCGCGCAAATGGAATCTGAGTGCTAGTTCTGAGTACGTTGGAGCTCTTTGTACTAGCAAAGAAGATATTGTGCTGCCATTTTGAAAACAAAAACGCCAGCCAAACCTGCGTGAATTAATCATGGATGATGCTTTTGCTCACATACCCAGACATTTCAGAACGAAGGACAAGAATCAGGAGAGGCGAAATTGGGATCAGCGATCGGATGGTGAAGGAGATTACTGGTTATGGACAATTACAACTGACATAAGGGCCTGCAGAAAATTTTACCTACGGAGATCACCAACCATTTTTCTCTTTGAAGCCTTACTTGAAACACCAAAACTACCAAAATTGAAAATGGATTAGTTCATTTTGTTACAAGTTACGACTTCTAAAGGCATAAAATGATATCACTCCTCAAGATTAGTGTGGCGCAACAACTTTAAAGTAGATAACCTGCTCTGGAGAAAAAAACTCCATAAATCTTTTCTTCTACGTTTTCCAAGATATTATCATTTGCAACCCGGGGGATGCTCTTCATGACAAAAACGTTTCCTGCATTCTGTTTATTTTCCACTAACACAAATATTCCTTCTTTCCCTCTTCTGGGCGGACCCCAGTACCACACTCTTACCCCTCCCTGTTTACCTTCTCTTTGTGTTGCTTGTGGGGGAATCCTCACACATCCTGCCCATATTTTCCACCTTTCTTCGTCCCGTCACTGTCATTCACCATTAATTATTTTTTCTTTAGCTCAGTCTTCTGCCCCACTATACTCTATTAATGCTATCCTTACCTATACCAGAAGACCTATACCCCTAAATACATTTTCCTAAATATGAACCCCTGTCAATACTTTAGTACATCACCCCTTACCTACATCCAGACACATCTATAAATCTATCAGTGAACATCCCACCCTGATCCACACCTTGAAGTCTACAAGGTGATTCAATAGCAATGTCCTTATGATGGTTCTCATTCTACATTAGCAACAAACTTTAGTTAATATATATAGGCACTGTCAGGATTCAAAGGTACTGTCCAGAGGAGTCTGATGTCAGTCAGCCCTCTCCTCAGAACATGGTTCTGCCAGTACATTAATAAGCACTAGAAACTGAGCTTAATACTGGAGTGAAGGGGACATTGGAATGAGCGACAGAAGAGACAGAAAATGAGCCACAGTCTCATCAGATGTGTGTTTCTCTCAAACTTCAGAATACTCACAATATAGTTCTCATACACTGACATTCTCAAGCAGGTTAAGTGATCACAATGGATGCATAGAACACAAAGATATTTATTGTCATTCACAGGCATTAGGAAGTCCAATGAACTCTGTAAGAACAAGCGGTTATGCTTGCCAGCTTCAAAGTAGCAGGTCACATTAAACCTTAGCCAGATTTGAAGGAAGCCGATACAATGATTAATGAATTCCACGATTATGGTAATCATGGAAATGGGGTCAAAGGGAGAGAAGAAAACAAGCAAACAAGCCAAATCGTATTCCAGAGTCAAGCCCAATGAAGGCAGAAGGTCAGGGAACCAAACAAAGGAACAAAACAAGAAAGGTTAGGGACAGAACAAGAAAGAACAAACTAGTATGAGAAGACAATAAGACAATAAAACATAGAAGGTTGCGAGGCACCTTCCACATGGAAGTGTACTCTTTAAATAGCTCCACTGCCTACCATGCTGTTTTGCTTCATTAATGACCGAGCAGAAACACTCATACACTGACAAAAATCTCTGGAATGCGCTTCTTAGTCTAAAGAAGAAATGTATTAATTGACTTTGCAAGGTTCGTAAAGGAAAGTCAGCATGCTGAAAACACACGTTTAAAACTGGTCACAGCAATGAAATGAAAACATGTACAAATGATCCTCCACTGCAATATACATAGCAAATATATGTATCTATATTATAATACAAAGCAAATAATGAATTAAAAAATATGCATCACCATGAGACAAGGGCACATTTGCTTCATCTCCCTCCAATCAGCATCACATCGCCAGATCCCAGAATTGATCGTGGAGAGAGAGAGATCAATTATCCTCACAGGCAGGATGACACACCTCAGCGTCCTGACCATGTCTGAGATCTGAATCACTCACACGGTCCATCTGGTGTCAGCCTCTTATACCTTGAACAAACAAGAGAGGAACATTCTAGAAACTCCCTCCTCATAAGTTTATTATTCAAAAAATGCTAAAATGCTAATTACCAGCTTTGAAAAGAACACTCAGCCAAAATCCCAAGGTGCCCGTTCAAAACAAAACCATTCCCTGCCGTCCTAGTACATTCTTATCAGCCTAAACCCTTGCTGGGAAAGAACACAAAAAACAAGCAGAATAAAAACATGAGCACATTGTATAACGTGAGTATGGAAAATTACTTGCAGCTTTTAACGTGGCGGTGGCTAATGCTAAAATAAGGTCAATGGGCAAAATGAAGTTGGTGGTCACTAATGTGACGGTGTGCTGCTAGGCTAAGTGCAACGTGGAGTCAGTGGTCAAAACACAATTATTACACATGCCCTGCGAGGCCCACCTTTTGACCTTCAGAGGCTCATAGTCTCAGTAACCCAGCTGCTATAGGGCAGTCAGAATCTATTCTCAAATGGATGCAACAATTCTCTTTCAGCTTCTCCCTAGTACTTGCTAAGATCTCATCACACCAAGCTTATTCCTGACAGGCACCTCTAAGCCCCTGTTGGAGTGTGACTTTTATAAACAATATTAACATGAAAAGCTTGCAAAATAATGTATAATGAAGCTGCATAGAAAACGTGATAGAATAATATTAATGTACGCGTTTGAAATGTGCCCACGGGGAGTGGCCACCAATGTATACGATGATTAATGAAATTGACTAATGATGAATTAAATATTGTACTAATTTGTGACTTTATATTAGCATTATAAGTTATATATTAAGGTTTTGCTAAATTGATCACTAGGCCTTAGTTAGCAAGGCCTAGCTGCCTGGTCTCCTTTTAAATGTGTTTTTCTAACGTGAATGTGCTGTCTTCCTGAAGGACATGAAGCTGTACTTTTCCAGAAGCTAGAGATATGTGTGTAACCGTAGTAAATTCTTTCTCATGGGACCCGACTTGCTCAAGGAGACATTCTTGCTGAATGCAACAGTGTAATTCGCAACAGGTGCAAGGTCGCCTAGCCTAGGAGAAGACAATGGAACTACTGACTGGAGCGACAAGTGTAACTTTTCTCACCTGACATTCTACCCGATGAAGACGTCAATCACAGGAGCCAATAAACTATGTGAGAACTGTTTTAGGTGGAAAATTCTAGTAAGGTGTGTGATGGATTTTTGGACAGATATAACGATGCACCAAATATTGCCCCATTGGAAATTAGGGACTTGTTCGACAAGATTTGATATAACAACGTGACACAAGGAGAAATCAGCCATTATTACTTAGCCATTACTTTGCAGCCATTCTTAGCCATCCTCCCCGCCACTTTGATGCCGTTACTTGCCCTTACTCTTGATACACTAGAGAGACTTTGGGGGTTATTACAACTTTGGAGGAGGTGTTAATCCGTCCCAAAAGTGACGGTAAAGTGACGGATATACCACCAGCCGTATTACGAGTTCCATAGGATATAATGGACTCGTAATACGGCTGGTGGTATATCCGTCACTTTACCGTCACTTTTGGGACGGATTAACACCTCCTCCAAAGTTTTAATAACCCCCAAAGTTTTTAGCTGTTTGATACTTCAAACCATCCTCACCTTCTTGCTTTGCCCGATACTTACTTCTCCTCCTTATGAGGGAAGAGCCTTTTGCCCTACCTTGCTGAGACTTTGCTGTTCTATCCTGGCTGACGGCGAATCGACTGATGTCCTGAGGACGAAGACTGACGCTGTGTGCTACCCCATTCGGATGGGTAACTATCTGATGATGAGATTGTAATTGTCTGTTTGCCTTTTCTTTCTAGGTACCAACTGCTCTTTTGATAGAGGCCATAGTGAGATGTTTTCCAAATTCGTGTTGCTAAATTGTTTTGCATGAAGCCCAACATGCTGATGCTAATTAGAGGGTAGTTAAGGAGTTCACTAATATTGGTGCAAATAGACAAATTATTGAATCCTTGCTTTGTTGAATAATCTGCTAATGATACTCTGCTATCGTTGATTGATGTTGACGTCGTGCTTTGTTCTAACGTTCATGATCTTTGCTCTGATAAAATCTTATTCAAGTTGTCATATTGTAGTATTGTTGATGTGTTTACTGGTATTGAGACTAATAAACTTGCTAGTAGAGTGTAAGAAATAGAGAATAAACATCTTAAATCTTACTAGATTTGCGTGGTTATTCTTAGCTGAAAGGTCATGGTGTGTTTCGATTCTTATTAAATGTTATTAACTAATTTGATTAATTTGTTGTTATGAATATTGATGAGGCTATTGATCTATTGATTGAGATGCTAAATAGATATCTCGTCCTAAGGGGTCTCCAATCAGGGTCAAAAGGTTCATTGGCCTAAAACGAGTCCCTGTATAAGATAAATTATCTAGATTGGGACGCGTTATCACCCCTGAAGATCACTGTCACCTGTGGAGTCCCCCAAGGTTTCCACTTGTCCCCTATGATATTCAACCAGTACATGAAGCTCCTTGTGACTCTACTCACCAATATTAGCATAACATTTCACCAATGCATCAATGATACACAACTCTTCTTCAAGGTATCTTCTGCTGCAGACATTGGCCTGGACCTCATTCAAACCTGGATGTGTAGCATCTACCTGACGATCGACACTATTGAGGCAGAATTCATGTTAAGTGCTAAAAAAAAAATGCAACAAAAAGTACAAGTCTGACTCAATAACAGGAACCGTGACTGTTTAGAACTCCAACTTTTGCCCAGTCCAAAGAGGCTGTCATGGCCAGCACCTCCTGCAATCTGGATGATAATCTCACCATGTCCGGTAGCATTTGGTATACCCATAGATAAGACAGCATGCGCATAATGGAAAAGGCCCCTTGCAAAATGTGATGAGGGATCTCTGGCTCTCACATATCTCACAGAGATTCAGTTACTTTGGGCTGCATGAGGCCCGCTTGAAGGATTGTGAGCCCCATCACAGGTTAGGGCCTCCCCTGCACTGTAGGGGTTGCAGGGGCCTATGCTATGCCCCTGACACCATAGGTTTGAAGCCAAAGAACTGTAAAAAATGCAAACAAAGGAAACAGACCTTCTCCATTTATGCACCCAGGAAAGGAAACATCATCCATTTATCCACCAGGGCCACCCCAACTCTGCTGAAGACACACATCTTTAAAGAGCATTATATCACAATGTAGTAGTATTCCAGATCAGCTTAAAGACCCCAGCTATCTCTTCAAACATTTGTTGA
Source organism: Pleurodeles waltl (assembly GCF_031143425.1). Classification (NCBI taxonomy): domain Eukaryota; kingdom Metazoa; phylum Chordata; class Amphibia; order Caudata; family Salamandridae; genus Pleurodeles; species Pleurodeles waltl. Next base: position 272,359,816 of record NC_090446.1, read on the forward strand.
CTGTATTTTTTCCTTTGACTCTGTGTAGCACCCTGCTGCCTTTCATTAGGTTTGTGCTACTCCATTACCATGTACATCTTGCCTACCTCATACAAGTTTCCTATTTCTTTTTCCTAGTTTTGTTTTAATTGAATTACCAAAAAGAAGGAAAGGAAAGGGTGATTTCCTACATTTGGAAACTCACAAAAGTTAGATTAACTATCCTGGCATCACTGGGCTGACATTTTTCTGCAATTAGGTAGAGCACAATTGATGTAACCCAATTTGCATAAATATATAAAATGGAGGTTGCGACTCACCAAGTTTATCCTTCACTTTCAAATTATAGATGAACTATGACTATGAGTATCGACCACTCTTCTGCAACATCCTTACAGAGAGATAATGAAAGTCTACCACGTACTGAGGGACTGCTAGATAAAAAAACGTGCCATATAAAAGCAAACAATATTCAAGTTAAACAATTCAACCAAGCATTCTATTATAAACTGTGGTGGGACTTTCAATCAGTTCCATGAATATATGGCTTAGGCTGCGATGATCTCTACAATGTGTTTCTCTAAAATTGTTTTCCTGCTTGCAAGCCATCATGGCCCATCACGATCTTAAGGTCCTTTTGAGTAGGGACAGATATTTTCATATGCAGTGGTGGCTGGTGTACTTTCAAAGTGGTGAGACAAGGACAGCCATCGGTGACTAGACAGCACTTATAAAGCAAGCATCTTCCTCGTCCACAAAGGAATGTGAGTTTGTTTTCCCAAATAAGAAAATCTAGAGTACATTTTACTTTGCAGCATTCTAAATAGATTAGTTAAAAAATCAAACTTTGACATGTGTCTGTGTAGAAGGAACACTCATGAAGGTATCTTCTATGTCAAGGACTGACTAATAGGGGTTTGGACTGCTATCACCACACCAATGTAAAACAAGTATTAGAAAAGCCAGTATGTCTGGCTATGGCCACCTGGCCTCTGGTATTTGTTGTTTCGTCATGGCTTTTGCAAAATGTGACTGTTTGGGATCAATTTAAGAAAAAATAATTAGCTCCAGGCACAAAAGATTTTTTGGTCTCAAAAACGCATTACCATAGTACTGCCTGGCACTGAAGGGAATTACTGTGTGTGTGGATATGTTCCTTGCAAAAGGGCTGAATGCTGTAAGTCACAGTTAAATCAGTCTATGACTGAAGTGGGCTGATGCATTACCCCTTGCATGCTAGAGTGGGTGGAAGAAAAATGCAAACAATAACAACCACAGAATAATGGATGACGTCTGGTTGGAGCCCCAATACTGAATTATGTTATTAATATAATCTTAGTGACATTAAAAGATCTTGGCTAACACAGACCTAAAAGGCCAATCAATTTGGCATTGACTGCAAGCCTCTTGAAAGAAAGAAAGAAAGAAAGAACGAAAGAAAGAAAGAAAAAGAAAGAAAGAAAGAAAGAAAGAAAGAAAGAAAGAAAGAAAGAAAGAAAGAAAGAAAGAAAGAAAGAAAGAAAGAATGGAAAAAAGTAAAAAGAGGATAACTTAATGTGGACAGTTTCAAATGGACACAGTCTGATCTGGTATGCTGTGAAATAGAAGCAGTCAGAAAAGAAAAACACTACAAATTTACAACAGCAATGGCAGGAGGTGGGATACGATAAAGAAGGACTGAATATCAGAAGTGTGTCCCGCTATCACAGGCTCCAAACACTGAAGTAATTATACAGTAAATACAAAAATTCTGTCACTGAAGGGAACTTGCTTATGTGTGAATGGTCAACCTGTGAGAGAACAAAATGCAGTCACTCAAAGTGAAGTTAACCAGTGACTTAAGTTGGCTGACCCACTGCCCCATTATGTATACTGTGGTGGGCAGAAGCATAATTTGAATGACACAAGAACAGAACAATGGATAAAGAGTGGTGACTGAAAGCCCCTATCTGCAAGTAGATTATACACAATTTAGTAAAATCAAAAGGTCTTGGCTAAAGCTATTCCTAAATAATGGCAAATGTTTAATTTTGCAAAGTTATTTCCCAAAGAAAATTACTAGAAAGCCACACCTACAATTATTATTGGAATGTGTTTGTGGCTGTTGTTTACCACTTGTGAAAAATCAATGAACTGTAATCTTTTTGCGTTTTTCACATGTTACAGGTTGCTTTCATGTGAATCATAAAAGGACTGCATGAAGATGCCTACTGTACCAAGAAAATGAGACTGTAATACCGGCAATCACTTCGCACACCAACGTGAATTATCATTAAAATGTCATCTGGAACAATTTTAAAATATATTTTTGTCACAGAAAATATCAGCTTGGCATTTTTATTAAACCTAAGAAGTTTTCCCACCCACTTTTTTATTTTTTTCTTAAATATTGGCTGGTCAAAAGAGCTGCATGGCAATGATGGAGGAGAGGCTGACTACACATCTGAAAGTGTCATATTTTTGTTTATTCTCCCAAGCAAGATATTGTAAATAAATAAAGCCTCATACTATTATTAACACTGTTAGGTGATGGTAAGGAGCTTTGGAATATGGGATTCCATTTAAATTGTGTTTGGAGCTTCAATAACGACAACATGACACATAATTCAGTCTTTTGGGATGTGGTGGTACATTGACATCCCAGAAGCATGTGTAGGTCCTAGAGGGGGGGATCTGCTTTCTTTGGTGTAGACACCAGACATAGTCAGGGCTGTCGCACAGCACTTCATTGCTGCTTCAGAAGCACACCCCAGCATTGTTACCAGTTGGTGCTTGCTGGGGTTGTAAGGGGCAGGGTGGCACATGGCAGGGGAGAATATTATTAATTTAAAAAGTAGTAAAAAAAAAAAGGACCTGCCACGCCACTCCTCTTTCCCCTCACCAGGCACAGGCTCCAAGCCTGCCCTGCGGCCAATCCTAATGCTGCATGAAACCATTGTTAGGATTGGCTGGAACACCCAGGCAGGGCGCACCCAGGCAGACTGGGAGCCTATGCCTGCTCCCTCCAGCCCGACAACTGTGTTGCCAGGCTGGAGAGAGCACAGTGTGCATGTATGTTTGGCCGGCCATCGCACATGCGCAATGAAGGGAGTGCACAGTGCTCCCCCATGGCCTGCCACTTTAACAATGAAACAATAATAAACATAGTTAAAGGTTTGCAGTGGCTGCTGCTGGTCAGAGAGGCAATGCTCCTCCACCATAGCGGAGGAGCCATTGTTGGTTGTTACCCTATGGATGTCCATAGCTCAGTGGCATAACACAAATTACTGGAACCCCGGCTTGCAGAATGTGAAGAGGGACACTTAGTCTTCCATATGTAACAGATATTCATTGACTTTGGGATGAATTTAGTCATTTCAGAAGATGTATGTCTTGAATATTTATTTAATGTATTTAATATTGAATGCAGATTTAATTACCACTCTATACTTAAAAGATGGAAGTTGAAATGCTGAGTGTCTGGTGCATCCTTCCCAAACCACATAAAGAGAAAAACTTTACAAGCCAGAACAAACATGAAAAAGAATGTGGCAGCCATCTTTGAACCCAAGTAGGTGCTTGCTCTGGACTTGGTTTCCAGTGGCCATTTCTGTCTGCTCGCATCCTGCTAAGTTACAAGTCTGAATTGTATTGCAATAATCTCTGGAAAATTCTCTTCATGGTATCAGCTGAATTTTATTCAGTGGATCAAATTGCTGTAGAGTGCCATAATTTGTGTTTGTATGTACTTGGGCAATTCCTTCAAGTTGGGCTTTAGACTAACATTTTTTAATATATGTTGCAGGCAAACAATTTGCATTCACAAGCACAAATAACTGCTTGATTGTTACCCAACTCTGAAAGATATATCATACTAAGTATTTTAGATAGTGTGTGTTAGACCTGCCCCTTTTTGCAGAGCCATCCACACACTTTTTGCCTCCTTCCTCCTATTCTGACCTGTTTTTGTTGGCTTTAGGACTTTGGGCACTTTACCACTGCTAACCAGTGCTAAACTGCATCTGCTCTGTGTAAATTGTACTGGTGAATGGTTTTCCTGGATTGGCATATTTGTTTTACTAGTAAGTCCCTAGTAAGGTGCCCTAGAGGTGCCCAGGGCTTGTACATCAAATGCTATGAGTGGGCCTGCGGCACTGATTTGCCACCCAAAGGAGTAGCCCTGTAAACATGGCTCAGACCTGCCACTGCAGTGTCTGTGTGTGGAGTCTTCCCTTGCCAATTCTACCTGACAAGTGTACCCACGTGCCAGACCCACACCTTCCCTTTTACTACATGTAAGGCACCCCTAAGGTAGGCCCTAGTTATCCCCATTGGCAGGGTGCAATGTATTTAAAAGGTAGGACATGTACTGGTGTGTTCTACCTGCCCTGATAGTGAAATATTGCCACATTTGTTTTTCACCACTACAAATCCAGCCACTCCCATAGGTTAACATGGGACCTGCCTTTAAATATCTTAGTACAGTTTCCCATTGGGAGCAGATAGAGATGTGGAGATGGTGGTCTCTGAAGTCTCAATGTAAAAATACATCTTTTGGTAAAGTTGGTTTTCAGATTGTCAGTTTGGAAAAGCCACTTCTAGAAAGTGGGCATTTTCTTGCTTAAACATTCTGCGCCTCTGTCTGCTTGTGGAATCCACGCCTGGATCAGAGTGGAAGTTGGGCTGTTTGTGAATTCCCTCTAGATAGAGATACAGAGGGAGCTGAGGAGTGTCCTGCATATCATAATGAGTCTCCTGGGCTAGAGTGGGAGGGGGATGAGCTGACACTTACACGTGAAAGGGCTGTGCCTGTCCTCACACAATGCTGTCTCCAACCCCTGGTGTGTGTCTGGGGCCAGGCCTGGGCAAGGCAGGATCTTGTCAACAACAGAGACATTCCTTTGAGGTTTGCCTACTTCAAAGGCAGAAATGTGAATAAGTAGTGGACCCACACCCCACAGTTCTGGATCAAGAGGAACCTCTGCCAAAGAGAAGATCTGGAGGGGGACTACTGCCACTTTGCTGTGTGTGCTTTGCTTAACTGGCCTGCTGTTGCAGCTTCTGCCTTAGAGAGGACAAAGACTGTGTAGCCTGCTTGTGAAGTTGCTCCAAGGGCTTGGACTGAGCTTTCCTCCTTTTAAGAAGTCTCAAGGACAGCAAAGACCTCACCTACCAGCCTCTTGGCTCACTTCCTGTGGCCCCTAACTCACTAGGTGGTGCCTATTCCAGTTGTTGGTGCTTAGGAGTGAAAGCTGGTTGAAAACTAAATGCACTGACGCTGTATGATGCTCAGACTTATGCAACTGCCTGACCCCACGTCGCCGCTTGCAAACGAAGCTGTGGTCCCCGCTGGAGTGCGACGACTTTGACTGGCATCGCAGGCTTGGCATTGCCGCAGACCCACTGACATTCTGTGACTTTGTGAGACTTGAGTGCTGTGTCATTGATATCTACGACACCCAACTCCTCCACAGCACCTGCAACCCTGTGGTGAGACGGTGACACCGCAAGGTTGCCCCACCGCATCTTGGCCTGCCGGACATCGATCCCGCAGAGTGAAAGGAACTGACTCTTCGCACTGATGTCACCTCTTCTCCACTGCTTTGCAGCATGCACCCGATTCTTCATACCAACACTTCCGCTCCACTGCTCCGTAGCACCGGAATCGACTCCACCCCAGAACCAGCAACACCTCGCTGCCCCACTCCGTGCTCATGGTGGCCATGGCGCTTTGAATTGGCTTACTTAGGTCAACTGTTTCACTTTTCATTTTCGATTTATGTGGCAAGAAAAGTCCAGTTAGGAATTTACAATGCTAATAGCTCTAACTTAAGCAAACGTGAGACCCATTGCATTGCAAATGCTTGTTACTATTTGCCCTGGGTCGGTGGTGATCCCTGGGGTTGCGGGGGGTGCCTGACCACACGAACCCAATTTCTGCAATGCCTTGGGGAGGTGGTGGTCCCTTTGGCTATTGGGGGGGCTGCGCAATGACCCTGCACCATATTAGATAAAAGCCCAGATGAGGTGGTGGTCCCCAGGGCTGTGGGCTTGCACGGCCACCCCGTACCATATTTGATAAAAGCACCCCCCTGCACCATATTAGATAAAAGCCCTGGGGAGGTGGTGGTCCCCTGGGCTGTGGGGGCCACACAGCCCCCATTAGAAAAAATAGTGCCCCCGTGACCTGGCACACCCCAGGACTTTAAAAAAAAAACAAGCACTAAGTCCCAAGATGGCTGTCAAAACCTCCTGGTTTGAAGTGTTGACAGACAATCAGAGCTGTGCATTTCCCTCACAAACTCGTCATTTTTTGCCAAATTGTTGCGGCCAGAGAAATCTAAATTTATGTACCCTTTAATATTGCCAAAACTACTGAAAGTTTTACACCAAATAAGTCAAAGCACAATTTGCGTACCAAAAGCTAGCTTTGTGCAAAATTTGGTGTAATTCTGTCCAGCAGTTCAAGCTGTACTCATGTCTAAAGGTCCTAGGGAAATTAACATTGGAAACACAACTATTTTTACCCCCTCCCTTTTTTCTGAGCCCCCGCTTGACGGTTTACCATGGCACTTTTTTGGGAAGTTTTTGTGAAGATTCGTTGAACAGTGCCACAGATATAGTGAAGTCAAAAAACATTTTTCTATGGAGACATAGCCCTAACTATAACTACCTAGTGGCGACCACCCCTAGGTAATATACATACATATTACCTACTGTCAATCACCAGTAGGGTGTTATAGTTAGGACCTAGTTTCCGTAGAAAAAGCATTTGTTGAGCTGGGTATCTCTTTGGCGCTCTTTGATGAAACCTCATGAAATTTTCCAAAACAAAGTGTTCCCAAGAATCTCGTTGTGCATGGAAAGTTTCAGGGTGATCCATCAAGCGGAGGTCCACAAAAAGGGGCAGAGGTAAAAAAAAGTGTGCCTCCCATTATAATTCCCTTAGGGATTTTGAACACAACTAGAACCTGAATTGCTGCATGAAATTACACCAAATTTGGCAGAAAGGTAACTTTTGGTCCAGAAAGAAGCCTTTTTGTTGTTTGGTGTAAATCTGTTCAGTAGATTTTGAGATATTAAAAGAAAACCAAATAGGTATATCTGGAGGCGTGAACACTTCGCAAATAGAGTCTCGGCATATTCTTGAATACTTGCGCCACAGAAGGGCACTGTTTGGCTGAGCAGAAAGTTGTGGCAGACATTTAATTATATGGGGAAGATTCCCAGGGCATGAAAAGAAATGCGTAAAAGAAGATATAAGTCATCAGGGTCGATGTAACCTGACTGCTTGGTTGTGTATAGGTTTCTTGGTGAACATAGTATTGGAATCAATATTGAAAGAAAACCTTTTTTCACACCATCCATCACGATGCCCATCATGCCCCCCCTGTGTAATGTTGCGACAAATTTGCAATATTAAAAAAAAGAACAAAAAATATATTGGCAAACAAACAAGCCCACTCAGGCACTCATACACCCACTCACAAACCCACTCAGTCATACACCCACTCATAGACCCACTCTGTCATACACCCACTCAGAAACACGCTCCCACTCACAGACCAACTCAGACAGTTATGCACCCACTCACAGACTCACTCAGACACTCCCACACCCACTCTCAGACCCACTCAGACAGTCATGCACCTACTCACAGACCCACTTGGACCCTCACGCACCCACTTACAGACCCACTCAAACAGTCATGCACACAGTGACATACCTATGTAGACACACACACATCTAGTCACAGACCAACCCAGACACTCATGCACCAACTCAAAGAGCCACTCAGACACTCATGCTCCCACTCACAGACCTATTCAGACACTGCCGGACCCACTCACAGTCCCAGTGAGACGCTTGCACGCCCACTCATAGACCCACTCAGATTTTCACGTACACACTTGCAGACCCACTCAGACACTCACACACCCACCACACTGACCCATTCAGAGACTCATGGACACATTCACAGACCCACTCAGCAACTCATGCACCCACTCATAGACCCACTCAGACTGTCACACATCCAGTCATAGACCCATCCAACACTCACATACCCACTCACAGAGACACTCTCACACCCAGAAACCCCCTCTCACGCTTACTCTCACAACCAGACAGAGCTCTCACACACACTCTCAGACCCACATGGACCATCCCACACCCACTCCCACACCCAAACACTCTCACCCACTCTCACATCCAGAGACACCCTCTCACACCTATTCTCACATTGAGAGAGACAGGCCCTGTGGCCAACCCCCAGCCTTGCACGGCGCAAGGTTGGGTGGTTATGGAGATTGTGGCCTAAGGTAACTATAACTCATGTCCTCACCATGCACTGCTAATTACTCCAGAAATTGCAGCACTCGTTATCACTTTTATAATGTAAATGAAAATATCAATGAAACATTAGCAGCCAAATTATTGAAGAAAAAACTGTGCATAGCAGGGGCGAGACTTATAGTTACCTTAGGGCGCAAGTTATAGTTACTTTAAATACTCTAACTATAACTGCGAATTTCTTTGGATTTGTGTGAGTAAATTCAGAACCTAATTATAACGTTCCTGTATGGTTTCTTAAGTGAAGATAGATAGACAGACAGATAGATAGATAGATAGATAGATAGATAGATAGATAGATAGATAGATAGATAGATAGATAGATAGATAGATAGATAGATCAACAATTCTCTTATTAAGACCTTATTAAGAGTTTTATATTGCTTGTAAATTTATAGGGTTATTTAAATATGTTATGTGTTGGAAGTAAAATAATTTTCCTACTGCTGCACAGACTGGAGTGGGAATAATAAATATTACCCCTCCAAAGCCCAGCCCTTTGCACAGACTGGAGGCAGAATAGCAAACTTAACCCCTCCAAAATCCATTGTTTTCCCTACTGTTTGACAGACTGGAGTGGGAATAGTAAATGTAACCACTCCGAAGTCCAATCCTTCTCCTACTGCTGTACAGACTGGAGTGTGAATAGTAAATTTAACAGCTTCAAATCCACACTCAAAGGGGCCTTGACACCCCAATTACTGTCTGCACAATATGTTATGCACACAGGGAAGTAACCAGATATGGGAACTGTTCAAATACGCTATTTAGAATAATCCAGTGCAGGTAATCCGGTATATTTGGGGAACGTGGAGAGATCTACTTTCAGGATCTTTAGATGAGAGCCGCCGAGGTTCCTCACAATATTATGAACAATTCTGAGTGAAGGATCTGCCCGGATTCACAAGAACAATAACAAGGATAATGGCAGGCTGTAATGCAGCTTCACAAGAAGGCTGCAGAATATGCTTTTGACTATACACTAGTGGTGATTTCACACGGGTGTTGGTTTCCTTTTTTCCATCAGGTGTCTTAACTATTTTTTGGCCATGATGAGACCCCTTCTCCTTGAAAGGGTCAAAGCACTGCTGACCAAAATTAAGTGAACCTAAAAACATAACCCTTTGTAATTAATTGGGCTGTAGATATGGATATTTGATGGATCTAGGTCACTTCTGTTGAGAATATAGGAAACCTTGTTTGAAATTGCTGTATGTGGTTGATTTTTGTTAAATGGTTTTGTTGGTTCTTGGTTGTGGTGGACACCTGTTTTTGATTTTTTTGATTTCTGTATGTTGTTGTCTTGATACATTTACATAAATATATGGATCGTTTTGAATTTCTGAAGGATGCTGTATTTCCTTTAGTGCAATTGGTTTCCCTTAAGTTATCCGATTCATACATTATTAAGACTATTCTGCTTTTTCATTGGATATACATACATTGATGGACAAGAACCACTGTTTTAGATAAATATTGTGTGGCCCAGTTTGTTAGTTAATAGTGTGGCCCTTGTTGTGCATTCCATAATAATCCCCTCAAGCCACTTAAAAAATTATTCTGGGACTTGATGCTGAATTGACCTGAGCAGATACAGAAATTTGGGATGAATGTTCATCTCAACAATGTTACTCTGGCCTATTAAACTGATTTACCTGTGATTCCATGACCCCAGCTTCATGCTAACTAATTGCAAAAGTGGCTCGTAATTCATGTGGAGAATATGATCCAGTTTAGTGCAGATCTTAACGTCGATAAAAATGGCTACTGAGGTGGTTCCGGGAATTGAAATCTCAGTGTGCTAGCTAACCAAAACCTGAGTTTTAAACAGATTGAGCTTATAGCCGGAGACTGCCCCAAACCTTTCTGCCTCTGTTGAGATATGATCAATAGCAACACGGGGGCTCAAGGAATAGATGGCAACATCACCTGACTAGGTACAGGTTTTCTGTTCAAACCCATTAGATACTATTGGCCAAATGAGAGGATTAGAGATAAGTAGCGGGAGATAAGATTCAATATAACACACAAACATTAGGGTGAGATAGTGGGCAGCCCTGGCACGTAGCTCTACAGGTACCAACAATACATAACTAAAATTAGCCTAGCTGTAGGGTTCTTATATAAAGACCTAACCAGAGAGAGACACCTGCGACCAATGCCAAAAGCTGACAGAACTGGCCAAAGAAAGGGCCATGCAGTCAGGTCAAAGGCCTTCTCTGCGTCCATTAAAATCATACCCACACCGCTGCCCCTGGTTCTAGCCATGTCAAACACAGCCACAGCAGTATTCGAATGACTGGTAGTGTCCCTGCCAGGCACGAAGCTGTGCTGCTGAGGGGAGACAATGTACTGGACCAGAGGGGCCAGTCTAACAATAAGAATCTTAGCAAATATTTTGCCATCTGAGTTAATCAAAGAGATGGGCAGTAGGATCCAATATCATTATAGGGTTTATCCTTTTTTAGAAAAATGATAATGTTAGTCAACGTCCAGGAATCTGTACCATGACACCCACCTTCAATTTTGAAGCATCAAACTCATAAAAAGAGGGAGGAGTGTTTACTAAATAACTGATAGAACTACAAGGGGGTAGTATACTCCTCAGCTGCCTTTCTTGAAGGCAGGGAGTTAATAGCTGATTTGAGTTCATGAATAGTAATATCCTCCTCTACTGTTTGCTTCTGATATTACTCCAGTCAATGGAGATCCGCCCTCTGTATATATTAATCAATCATATGTTCTAGACTTAATAGTATCCCTGTGCCATTTTTCTATGATCGGGTAAGCTAGGCCCCAACCAATATTCTTTCTATATTCATACTGGAGAGCCGGATGATTATAACAGCCAGCGGCTGCTTTTCCCCAAAGATAACAATCTAGTAGAGAGTGTAGATAGACCAATTGGAGATAGATCAAATACTTGCCAAAGTTCCTCTTCTGGACAGCTTGGGGCTGCTGAGGTCCTACCACCAATAATTGTGTACGGAGCTTGGAGACTAGCTGTTTACCATGCTTATTTACTGCCAAAATAAACATAAGAGAAGCCCTGATACATAGACCTTCATTACATCTATTCTAGACTCAGCTAATCAAACAGCCCAGAGTAATCGGTATTAGGGCCATATTTTGCACACAGTCAATTTTTTCCCAAAGACTAATAATTGGGCCATTGCCTACCTACCTCTAGAGTCAGAGGATGCTTTAAAAACAGTACAATCCAAGTGGATAGTACATAGTATAGTGACCCTGTGAATAGAAACTGTTTGACGACTGCTAACAGCAGTATTATACCTCAGCTACCGCATAAGGGAGCGATCTTTTTAAGCCAGATGTGTCTTGGTTAAACAGACTATATGGGGATTATAGGCGGCAATTTCCACCTTAACCATTTGGCGCTTCAAGCGCCAAATAATGCCAGCTACATCCCAACACTTTAACCTAAACTGTGTCATGATACATATCCATCATCATCAGCCACGATTTCTGCAAAGCACAAATAATGCTAAAAAATAACACATGTATCAAGAGAAGGGCTGTAAGTATTGCTGCTCTTTTTCTCCGCCCCCTGCTCCCCCTAAACAAAACCTAGAAAAAGTGCATAAACCCAACATTAGCAACCAGAACAACCTCTCCCTCAACAATAGAAGAAAAAACATCCCACCCTTTAAGCCTGCCATATCACCACAACAGTCCATAGTGTGCTCACAAAAAACCCTTCCCCCCAGGCCATCCCCTCGCTAGCTCTAAGTAGAAAGCAGAAAACCAGCAGAGAAGTATTAGCATAAACAACCAAAGTGGTAGTATTTGTGAGAGCTACTACATTGTGTCAAACTAAGCAAATACATACACAGTAACAACATGATACCATAAGTAGACTCCATGAACACTCCACTTTCTAAGAACCCCAGTGGTCTCGGCTTCGGAATGGCAACGAAATATTTAACCGTCCCTCATAATCTTGACCCTGGTAGAATCCCATAGAAAAACCTGGACCCGCCTTGACCACTCTTAGAGGATCAATCAATTGTCTGAGCTTCCATTGGTGTTCCACTGTTTGTTTGCATAGGTCCACCTTACAAAAAAGACAGAGAATCGGCTGAGATTGGGGCCAAAGGACAATTAAAGTACTTTTCTAACTGAAAAACTGCCTACGAATATCAGAATAGGCAGATGTCAAGCGTTATTGCTTTTGGGTCTGTCCGGATGCAGCAGAAGTCGGTGGGTGCATTGGATTTGGGAGTCCGTGTCCCAATCCGACAACCGGGGGAAGCTCTTGTGAACAGCTGCATGACAAATTACTGTGGGTCATTCCTCTCCGATCTCTTCCTTGTCGACCATTCTCTGTGACCTGGAGGGTAAGAATTGAAACCTTCCCTGCAATTGCAGACAATGATTGTTGCAGCTGTAGATGACTTGCTTGCTCCTAAGTGTTATGAAGGAGCAATAGTTGAAATATTGTTAATAATGTGGGTTTAGAGGTCGATTTAGCTACAAGATTAGTGTTTACTGATCCTACATCACCTAGACAGTCATGCGGGATAGATGCTGGGCTTTTTCTAATTAGGAAAGACCCCAGGTTGTTACTGCCCATTGCTGAGGGCATACTAGTTCATCACACGTAATTTCCGAGAAATTTGACCAAATGACTGATTCCCTTTGGGGGAGTTAACTTTTGTGGCAGGTGTGGCATGGTGCATTCATACCTGACTGACTGGCTGACTGACTGGACCATTATGCCTTTCAGGAAACAATCTTTGGGGAGGGCTTATGGAATGATGAGCATTTTTCAAACACCTACCTTTACTCTAAGGAGGGAGCGACACAGCACTCTCCTTCTCCCTGACCTTCAATATAGTAGAGCAGGAATTCAAATAAATATAAACAAGAAGTTTACTCTGAAGAACAGACAACAGAGACTGAGATCTGAACTGGAACCACTCAGAACCACTATTGTGGCCCCTGTGCACCAGTGGCATTGGGTTGTATGGGCCTGTCTTCGGCTCCCAGTCAGACATGTTCTGTCCTTCTGCTCTCCTCGCTCACTATACCTAGAGGCAGTATCACCTGTTGCAAGGACAGGTGCCGGTGGTTTGAAGAAAAGGTATGGAGAGGATAGGAGAAAGATCAATGCGGTCAGAATGCTCTGTAACAGAGGCCGGTGTTTGCCGCGTGGCATGGTGGAGGATGTCAGTGAATTCTTACAGACACCACCTCTCGGGCTAATACAGTTGTTCTATAATATTAACGTTAATCTGAACCGTACTAGACAAGGATCGGATATGAGAGTCCTGTGCTGAAACTTTGCGACTATGTGACCTTTGTGCACTTCCGCCAGTGAAGCTCGAACACCAATCTGTTTTCTATACAGGCTGATATGTAATTATCTGTAACAACAATGCATGCCCTCTCTCTGCGGTATAAAACATGAGAGACAACTATCTCCCATCGAAAAACCCTCTTACGGCGCCAAATTACCCTTACACGCGCCGAAAAGGTCGGCAAATCTGCAGCGCCCACATCTTGTGAGCAGATTTTGAATCGAAGTGAGGGAACAAAAGCAAGAAAAGGGCAGAAATTGACAGCTCCAAAGAGAGGGTGTTCAAGACAAGCACATTTTAGACACGCCGGGCCTTGACAGCAATTCAGTCAATGGCACAGTCGAACCTCCCATTATTGTATTCCGTTTAAAATGACCTCGTGCTTAAATGTGCAATTTACGTTTCATGGAATCATCTTTTGTTCGGCACTTTCATCAGCTTGAAGGGAAATATACTTTTAAACAGACGTTACGAATACATGTTGCATCTAAAAATAGACCCGCTGCTCGTTTCAATGGCATGTTGTCCTTTTGCCTTACTGAACATCAAAGCCTGACCCTTTCTTTCAGCATCCGGGTATCGGATGGATGTTGTGATAATGAAAGACGTTTTTTGATAAGGAGAAAATGAAAGAGAATTCCCAAAGCAAGACTGCGCACAAACACAACTAGGTGGGCAGATGAAAAAAAGAACCACAAGATTATTGTGCACAAAAACATGCACGGCAGACGCACAGAACACAATCAATGTGTAATTGACACTTTGCCAATTGGGTGCTCACAAGTTTACGAATGTGAACCTGCTTTTTCACACTCACAAATTATTACCTGAATATAGAAACATCGGAAGTTACTGGAGAGAACAGACGTAGGACCTAAATGCACCACTAGCAATAGGTAATCATACCCAAAAATGAAAGTGACAAAGTAGACAGTAAGGAGAAGTCGAAGGAGAACACGAGCAGCGAATTCACTAGGTCACAAGGGGCACGGAAGTGACAGCATGTATACCTTGATATTCAATGAAGTCACGGTGTTCACCTCTTATTCCCCCATTGCCTCTCAACAGAGTACATCTGTGGGTGGGTAAGGGAGGGCCAAGTGTAGAATCAACAGGAATCAAACAAGGCTCTGAGTTGCATTTATTTTCTGTTTGTCCTCACGATCTAAAAGACAAGACGTAGCAAATGCAGTGACAAAGGTACCAAAGGGCATGACAGGGGTAGCAGCTGACACCTCTCACTAGCTCTAACGACTAGTAGAAAGTATTGCAAATCAGCACACTCCTACAAATAAGGAAGTCAGCCAGGAAGACTGATGAATTCCGACAAGTGAGACAGACATGATCCAGTACTTCGTAAATCTTACATCACTCCAAACTTGGAGTAAGTCATACATCACTCACAGGCCACACAATAGAACTGCAGAGGCCCTTATCGATTGCACCAATGACATCAGGAGCAGGCTCAACAAAGGTGAAACCGTTGCCCTCATCCTCCTTGACCTTTCCGCAGCCTTCGACACCGTCTGTCATCACACTCTTCGCACACGCCTCCACAATGCTGGAATACGCCACAGAGCACTGGACTGGCTCACATCCTTCCTTTCTGGCAGAACCCAAAGAGTCCGCCTTCCCCGTTCCTGTCTAAAGGCACTAAGGCCTTCTGCGGAGTTCCCCAGGGATCCTCACTCAGCTCCACCCTCTTCAATGTCTACATGGCACTGCTCGCCAACATCGTCCGATCCCACAGCCTTAACATCGTCTCCTATGCGGACGACACTCAGGTCATCCTCTCTCTCACGATGGACCCTGCAACCGCCAAGACCAACCTCCACACCGGAATTCACACCATCGCCAGCTGGATGGAGGCAAGCCGCCTCAAACTGAACTTGGAGAAGACCAAGATCATCATCTTCGGCTCCAACAGATCAGCATGGGACGACTCCTGGTGGCATGCCACAGTGGGATCTGCCCCAACGCCCACCACCCATGCACGCAACCTCTGCTTCACACTGGACTCATCGCTCTCTATGACCCAGCAAGTCAATGCTGTCACATCCTCATGCTTTAACACCCTCCGCATGCTTCACAAGACCTTCAGATAGATTCCCATTGAAACCCGAAGAACGGTCACCCACGCCCTCGTTAGCAGCAGACTGGACTACTGCAACACTCTCTACGCTGGAACAACAGCCAAGCTCCAGAGGAAACTACAGCGCATCCAGAACGCCTCTGCCCGACTCATCCTCAACCTCCCTCGCCACGAACATATCTCAGCCCACCTCAGAGACCTCCACTGGCTCCCCATCAACAAAAGGTTTTATCAGTTTCTAGTGTAGGGCGGAGGTGGTTGAAAATGTCGAACAGACAATATTTTTCAAAACTTACTTAATTCAGTGCAGCAGACTTCATGAAAAGATAGTGAATTAATCCTGCAAGCATATGTTTTCCTCAAATATACTTCACGGAGCTCGCTATTCAGTGAAACTTTTCGCCCATTGCTCACCTTGACTCAGGTCATGAAGAACAGGTGTATAAGGAAAGAGAGAGTATAGAGGCAAATAATAACACTTCATAATCGCTGACATGTCATCGCTCCCGTAAGATTTATGATCTGCCCATCCTGTCCCAAACTATGGTGGGATGGCTAGGCTGAAACAGGTCATGCTACACTGCTATTATAGGTGGCTCATCAGTAACCAATCAGAATGATGTAAATATAGACACCAGTCGTGATTGGCTGAAATGCAGGTCAACCCTAATTGCTGAAAATATACTTTTTTAAAGACTTCTGCCACTTAAACAGTGACAATAAGGCCTTTTTTTTAATCACCACTGTAATTGGCTCTTGGGCAGTTTTTCCAAGTAGCACCAGAATGCGCATGCTACACCAAATGAATTTACCCTCAGCCTGACTGCAAGTGAATGTCAATTTTTCAACCAGCAATACAGCTCTTTTTCAAGTTTTTCTATTTCATCTGATAAGCAGATTTTCTCTTTTCTCCAAAACTGATTCCGCTTCAGGGGAACAACACAAAATATATTGTATCTGCTCGGAATACTAACACATCCAGGGTAGGTATCTCTTTCAACCACCTATGATCCTGAGCCTGATAAGTGTTTGTGAGGTAGGGCTCCCACTACCCACTGTAAAGTACCTGTCAGACTTGGCATCCTTGGTGTGGTCTCCTGTAACTTCTTTCCTGTTTCCCATGTTGTTGATGTGTGCTGGACTCTTTTTTTGTTACTTTTGGCACTTTACCACTTCTATCCAGTGCTAAAGTGAAAGTGCTCCTATGTAAAATGTATGTGTAATTGACTTTCCATGATTGGCATTTTGATTTACTAGTAAGTCCCTAGTACGGTGCACCAGAGGTGCCCCGGGACTGTAAATGAAATGCTACTAGTGGGCCGGCAGCACTGGTTGTGCCACCCACATAAGTAGCCCTGTAAACATGGCTCAGACCTGCCACTGCAGTGTCTGTGTGTGCAGTTTTAAACTGCCAATTCGACTTGGCAAGTGTACCCACTTGCCAGACCTAAACCTTACCTTTTTATTCACGTAAGGCACCCCTAAGGTAGGCCCTAGGTAGCCCCATGGGCAGGGTGCAGTGTATGTAAAAAGTGTGACATGTACTTACGTGTTTTATATGTCATAACAGTGAAATACTGCCAAATTCAGTTTTAACTATTGCAAGGCTTATCTCTCTTATAGGTTAACATGAGGGCTGCATTTAAATATTATTAAAGTGCAGTTCCCTTTGGGAGCAGATAGACATGTGGAGTTTGGGGTCTCTGAACTCACAATTTAAAAATACATCTTTTACTGAAGTTGGTTTTTAGATTGTGTTTGAAAATACCACTTTTAGAAAGTAGGCATTTCCTTGCTTATACCATTCTGTGTCTCTTCCTGTTTGTGGATTCCCTGTCTGGGTCAGTTTGACAGTTGGGTTGTTTGCACCTCTCTCTAGACAGTGACACAAAGGGAGCTGGGGTGTAGCCTGCATATCCTGATGAGTCATCTGTGCTAGGAAGAAGGGGAGCAGTGGTCACTTTCACCTGAAAGGGCTGTGCTGCCCTCACACAATGCAGTCTACACCCCCCTGGTGTGATTCTGGGGCCTAGCCTGGGCAAGGCAGGATCTTGAAGACAACAGAGACTTCTCTTTGAAGTATGTCTACTTCAAAGGCAGAAAGGGGTATAAGAAGAGCCCCCCAAACCTCCAAAAATTAGATCACTTCTGGTACCAAGAGCAGCCTCTGCCAAGGGAATTTTTTTACGCACCTTCCATGACGCAGCTGATAAACGGCGTGCCTCCGGCTTCGTGGCTGAAATCAACAACCCACCTGCATTGTGGCTAGAAGATCGAGGTAACGCGGCTGGAGAAATGACATGCAACACCTGCTAACGGAGGCTGATAACGACGCAAACCACACGCTGTGCAGTTTTGTGATTTCGTGCAACTGGATTTTCAACGCAACATCGCTGGGCGCGGTAAATCAACACAAAGCCTGCCTGGACTCGAGGTGCCTGTCTGGATCGATGCATCGCTCTCTTGCAGGAGAGAAGAAACTATGCACGCTGACCCGACCGGAGGAGGAACGATGCATGGTCTCGCTTGCGAGTAAGAAACCGAAGCATCGCTGGCATTTTTTGACTGACACTCACCCGTGCGGCTTTATTTTGATGCTACCCAGGTACTTTTGTGAAATAACAGCACTCTCACTGTTTTCGCAGAATCGGGCAGTGTGCAACAAGAAAAAAACATTTTGCTTGATTTTGGTAATCCATTTACCGAATTGCAAAATAGGCCTGAGAGTCACAATTAGGAAGGTGCGTTTCCTTCCTAATTGTGAGTCATAGTGTGATGTACGATTGTTTTGAGACCGTGAATGCGGTCATAAAATAATGTAGTTAGCACCAGTTTCAAATTGATGCTCACCCATTGGCAAACGGGTAGGGGTCCCGAAGAGACCCCTTCCCCGTTGTGAATGGAAGCAGAAATATTTTTTTAGAGAAGGCATTGGTCCCACAGACTACTGCCTGCTCTGAAAAAATTAAAAGAAAACTTTTCACTTTTGTTTTTGAAATGCATCCCTTTTTCCTTTGAGGAAAACGGGCTGCATTAAAAAAAAAAACTGCTTTATTTAAAAGCAGTCACAGACATGGTGGTCTGCAGTCCCTAGCAGGCGACCATCCCTGTGAGGGCAGCCATTCCCAATGGGGTCAGAAATTGGGACCTACCTCATGAATATTTTTGTGGTAGGTCATTTGTGACCCCATTGGGAATCACAAACAGTGTCATTGTTTTTAACACTTGCAATTTGTGAGTCACAAAACCTAATATTCATAGATGTGGCCCTAAGACTCTTAGGCCCGTATTTATACTCCGTTTGCGCCGAATTAGCGTCGTTTTTTTCGACGCAAATTCGGCGCAAAACTAACGCCATATTTATACTTTGGCGTTAGACGCGTCTAGCGCCAAAGTATGGGCAAATAGCGTCATTTTTTTGCGTGAACGCCTTCCTTGCGTTAATGAGATGCAAGGAAGGCATTCCCGTCTAAAAAAATGACGGCGACGCAAATGCGTCGTATTTATACTCCCGGGCAAAAATCACGCCCGGGAGTGGTCGGGTCAAAAAACCCCGCATTTGCGCCACTTTTTAACGCCTGGGTCAGGGTAGGCGTTAAGGGGCCTGTGGGCTCAAAATGAGCCCACAGGTGCCCTCCCATGCCCCCAGGGACCCCCCTGCCACCCTTGCCCACCCCAGGAGGACACCCAATGATGGAGGGACCCATCCCAGGGACATTCAGGTAAGTTCAGGTAAGTATAATTTTTTATTTTTTTTAATTTTTTTTGGTGGCATAGGGGGGGCTTATTTGTGCCCCCCTACATGCCACTATGCCCTATTGGGCAAGGGGGCATGACTCCTGTCTTTACTAAGACAGGAGTCATTTAAATGGCGTCTGGGTGTCGAAAAATATGGCGCAAATCTGGTTGAGGCGATTATTTTGCCTCAACCTGACTTGCCCCATTTTAAGACGCCCTAACGCCATTTTCCCCCTACGCCGGCGCTGCCTGGTCTACGTCTTTTTTTTCCACGCACACCAGGCAGCGCCGGTCTGCTAGCGCCGGCTAACGCCATTCCATAAATACGGCACCCGCATGGCGCTTCAGAATGGCGTTAGACGGCGCTAAATTTTTTGACGCTAAACTGCGTTAGCGCAGTTTAGCGTCAAAAAGTATAAATATGGGCCTTATTCTTTTGAAAATTCATAACTTGACTTGTGTATGTTGGATTTTTGTCAGTTTGGTCTTGTGTTGTTTAGATAACTATGACCTATTTTTCTAAACATGTGCTGTGTCATTTTGTAGTGTTTTCACTGAGTTACTGTGTGTGTTGGTACAAATACTTTACACAATGCTTCTGAAGTTCAGCCTGCCTGCTTGTGCCAAGCTACCAAGGGGATGAACGGGGGTTAACTGAGGGTGATTCTCCTTTACCCTGACTAGAGTGAGGGTCCGTGCTTGGACAGGGGGTAACGTGACTGCCAACCTAAGACCCCATTTCTAAAATTGGTGGTCAGCGGTGAGAATTGGACTTGTATTTGTACTTGACATACAGTTATTAAGTGTACACTATTGTTTTCATTGCAGACCATTACATGACCACATACAGCTTGTTTTTGCTTTTTCTCTTTTGGATTGTTTTTTCCTACTTCCATATTTTTGCTGATCTTTGATTAACTTTTTGAACTACATTGGAAACTCTTTTTTCTGCCTTGGAACTTGCACTTTTGTTGATTCTTCACCATGTCTCAATCTGGAGATGCATCAGCTGCAGCTGCTTTTGATTTAGGGAAACTGGAAAGCTGTACTGTTCCCCAGTTGAGGCAGTTCTGCAAAAACCCTGCTTGTCCCATTAAGGGCTCCACCAGGAAGGAGGAGCTGCAAAAGGTACTGACTGCCTTGGTGACAGCCATGGAAGCCGAGGGGCACACAGAAGAGGAGGAGGAGGATGAGGGTGAGGAGGTGCAATCCATACACAATGGCATAGTGGGTGGGCCTGTTATGTCCAGGGAGAGAGTCCCCAGAGCAGGTAACAGTGTGTCACCCAAGGGTCTTACTCCTGAAGAGTTCCAGGACAGGAGTCACCACCTGGGGCAGGAAAAGTTGAGGAGCAAAGGGAGATGATAAACATGAGGATGGCCATAGGGGAGAAGAAGATACTGCTGGCTCATGAGCTCAGCTTGAGGGAGCTGGATCATAGGAGCCAGTCCAGTAGAGATGGTGGCAGCAATATCGTAGTGCAGCCTGAGAGGAGGGTGCACATTCCTAAAGACCTTGAGAAGGATTACAAAAAGAAGGATGACATATTCTTGTGGTTCAAGGGGTATGAGTCTGCTCTCCATATGAATCTGGTCTCGGAAGCTCAATGGGGGGGTCTGTGGAAGCACTTTGAGGTAGAGGGGAGGGATTCTCTGATATGCTCAGGGAATTCTCAGGGGCTCGTCTACTCTATCATGAAGGATGCCCTACTCACAAGGTATGGTCTCCCCCCTGAACAGTATAAGGACAAGTTTAGGTCCTATAAGAGGAAGGAATCCCAAACATGGTTGGAATGTGTTGATTCTTTTTGCAGGTCATTGGATGGTTGGGTGAAGGGCAGTAAGGTGGCAACATATGAGGGGATTTACAATTTGATTGCTTGGGAGCACTTGTACAGTTTATGTTTTCCAGAGCTGCACCAACACCTAATTGACAGCAAACTGACTGACCCCAGGAAGCTTGCGCAGGAAGCGGACCGCTGGGGGAGCACCAGGATCCAGAAGAGGTATGGGGGAGACCACTTCAAGGGTGAGCAGGGTCACTCTCAGAAGAAAGGGGGGGTAAGAGTAAACATGGGGAATTCTCTAAAGGGCCCCAACCTAGTTCCCAGGTTAAGGATTCTCACCCCCCCCAGTGAAAAGAAGCCATGGTTTTCCAAAGGGAAACCTGTGGAAGGAGGTCCACCACGTAAGTGTTATGGATGTGACCAGCTGGGTCATGTGAGGGGGGACCCCAAATGCCCCAAGGGAACACCGGCACCCACTGGTGCTCAGTCCCAGGGTTTGGCTAACTTAGTGTTTGGAGATGAGTTTGTTCCAGGTGAGTGGGAGACAGCTGAGATGACCCTTGTCTCACTAGAGAGATAGTCCAGAGAACCCTAGTGCCTGAGAACACTAAAAGGTACAGGCAGTGGATGACCATTAATGGACAGAGGGTGGAGGCTCTGAAGACATAGGAGCCAGTGTGACTACAGTGAAGAGTCATGAGGTGTCTGAAGAGCAGATAGATCCCCGTGTACTTCACCAAGTAGTTGCAGTGGACATCTCAGAGCACCTGTGCAAAGTGGCACAGTTTCCCTTTGAATGGGGGGTATCAGGTTCCTTAAAGGTAGCTGTGAGTCTAACCATGCCTGTGGATTGTTTGCTTGGCAATGACCTGGAGGATTCCCCTTGAAGGAGGTGGAACACAGGTCACACTTGGAGATGTTGGGTCTGCCTGGGTGGGTATGCATATCCATCAGGTCAATGGTAGCCCGTCAGGGTGGTCAGGAGCCCCAGAAGCTCCATGAGCCTGAAACAGTGGCCAAGGGGACCGCCAAAAAGAAGAAGGGCAGGGGGCACAGGAATCCAGCCCCAGAAGTTCCCACAGTCTGAGAGGAGGCAGAGCCTGAGGTTGACTGCCTGGGCCTTCAGGGGAACAGGTGGCTGAGCTGGGGGAGGTTCCTGAGCTGTCACAGTAGCAGCAGGAAGGGGGACCCACCAGGGAGGCATTCTGTGAGGCACAGAGGACATGCCCTAATCTAGTCGGTTTGCAGCCGCAGGCTGCTGACCAGGTGGCTGGAAAGTAGCCAGTATCTCACCTGATTTATTGGGAGGGCGGCCTCCTGTACTATGAGCCTAAGGTTGCTGAGCCTGGGTCAGCCTGTGTTCTGGTGGTACCTCAGAGCCTTCCTACAGGGTCTGGCTCATGATGTGCCTTTAGCTGGATATTTGGGGCAGGACAAAACCTTTGAATGGCTTGTCACCCACTTTTACTGGCCCCTAATGCGCAGGCACTCAGATGCTTATTGCAGGCCTTGCCAGACTTGTCAGACAAGTGGGAAGAGTGGGGGAAAATGTAAGGCTCCCTCTAACCTTTTCCATTCGTTAGATCCTCTTTGAAAGGGTCGATATTGATATTGTGGGGCCTCTGGATCCCAAGACAGCCATTGGCACCAGGTTCATCCTGGTCTTGGTGGACCATGCCACCCGATGTCCAGAAGCCATTCTTCTTAGGTCAGTCACTCCCCATGTGGTGGGTCGTGCATTGATGGGGGTGTTTACCCACAGGGGGTTCCCCAAGGAAGTGATATCTGATAGGGGTACCAACTTCATATCCACATATATGAAGTCTCTGGCAGGAGTGTGGGGCAGCATGTAAGTTCATCACTCCTTACCACCCCCAAAGCAATGGTCTGGTTGAAAGGTTTAACCACACCATGAATGGCATGATCATGGGCCTGTCAGAGCCCTTGAGGCTGAAGTAGGCATCCTCTTGCCATGCCTTCTGTTCACCTACAGGGCAGTACCTCAAAAAGGGCTTGAATTTAGTCCTTTTGTTTTACTGTATGGCCACCCTGTCATGGGACCTTTGAGTCTTGTGAAGGAGGGATTAGAGAAAGCCCCCAGTGAACCTCCCCAGGATGTACTTAGCTACATGCTGGCTTTCTGAAACCAGACTGCCCACTTCAGAGCTCTTGCACAAGAGAACCTGGAAGTGAGCAAGGCAGACATGAAATGGTGGTATGACTAGAATGCCACTCTAGTCGAGTTTCAGCCTGGGCAAAAAGTGTGGGTAATAGTGCCAGTGCAGCCCAGGACATTCCTGGACAAGTGGACTTGGCCATTTGAAGTAGTGGAGAACAAGAGCGAAGTCACCTACCTGGTGGACTTCCAGACTCCCAGGAACCCATTAGGGGGCCTGCATGTGAACTGTTGAAGCCACACTTTGAACGGATTGAATTGTTCAGCCTCTTAGCAACAGATGATGAGGTGGAGGAAGAGACCAAGGCTCTTCCTGACCTCCAGTCTGCTGAAGAGAAAGATGGGTCTGTGGAGGGAGTGAACCTCTTCCCCTCCCTGACCTCAGAACAGCACAGGGACTGTTGCCAGGTTTGGGTCAGTTTGCCTCCCTGTCTTCCCTGATCCCAGGGGTCACACAATTGTGTATACATGATGTGGACAGTGGGGACAGTCCACTCATTAAACATACATTTTAGTGGGTGATTGTTAAGGTCAGGGCCAGCATCAAAAATGAGGTGTCTAAGATGTTAGCCCTAGGTGTGATTGAGTTTTTCTAGAAGTCCTTGGGACAGCCCTGTGGTCTTGTACCCAAAGGCTGCTGCTCCTGGTGCCACCCCAGAACTCTAGTACCGGGATCTCAATACAGTCACTAAAACTGACACATACCCATCCCCTGAGCTGATGAGCTCAAAGATCGGTTGGGAACTGCCAAATACCTCAGCACGTTTGATTTGACATCTGGGTATTGGCAGATTGCCTTAACTGAGGGGGCCAAGGAGAGGTCAGCATTTTTTTACCCCAGATGGTCACTTCTAGTTTAAAGTAATGCCATTTGGGATGAAAAATGCTCCTGCCACATTCCAGAGGTTGGTCAAGCAGGTGTTGACTGGACTGGATGACTTCAGCGCAGCATACCTGGATGACATTGCAGTGTTCACCTCAACTTGGGAGGCACACTTGCAGCATCTCTGCAGAGTGGTGGAGGCCCTGCAAAAGGCAGGCCTCACTATTAAGGGAAGCAAGTGCCAAATAGGGCAGGGTTCAGTGCTGTATTTGGAACACCAGGTTGGGAGTGGCCAGGTGGCACCCCTACAGCCAAAAATTGACACCATTCTGGCTTGGGAGCCTCCTAAGACCCAGACTGAGGGGAGAGCCTTTTTAGGCTCCACTGGCTATTACAGGAGGTTTGTCAAGGGATATGGCACAATTGTTGCCACCGTGAATGAGTTGACTTCGAGGAAGAAACCAAAGAAGGTGATCTGGACAGAAGCTTGCCAGACCGCTTTTGATGCCATGAAGGCTGCTATGTGCACAGCACCTGTGCTGAAGGCACCTGACTATTCCAAGGAAGTTGGGCCCATATTTATACTTTTTTTAGTGCCGCATTTGCGCCGCTTTTTGACTCAAAAACGTGCAAACTTACAAAATACAAATGTATTTTGTAAGTTTGAGCCACTTTTGCATCAAAAAATTACACAAATGTGGCGATAAAAAAAGTATAAATATGGGCCTTGGTGTACAAACAGATGCCTCAGAGCATGGTATAGGAGCAGTACTCTCACAGCTTAATGAAGAGGGCCTAGATCAACCTGTAGCCTTCATTAGTAGGAGGTTACTTCCCCAGGAACATAGGTGGAGTGCAATTGAGCGTGAAGCTTTTGCTGTGGTCTGGGCGCTGAAGAAGCTAAGGCCCTACATGTTTGGGACTCACTTCTGGGTTCAGTCTGACCACAGGCCCCTCAGATGGTTAATGCAGATGAGATGTGAGAATCCAAAACTGTTGAGGTGGTCCATTTCCCTACAGGGGATGGACTTTATGGTGGAACACCGCCCTGGTACAGAACACACCAATGCTGATGGTCTGTTTAGATTCTTCTACCTTAGTGATGAGAACTACCATAAGGTTGGGAGGTTGCGCCCTACTTTCAGCTGGGGGGACACGTGTTAGACTTGGCATCCTTGACGTGGGCTCCCCTAACCTTTTGCCTCCGTTTCCCAGGTTGTTGATGCGTGCTGGACTCTGTTTTTGCTGTTTCTGTTACTCTGGGCACTTTACCACTGCTATCCAGTGCTAAAGTGCAAGTGTTCCTATGTAAAATGTATGTGTAATTGACTTTCCATGATTGGCATATTTGATTCACTTGTAAGACCCTAGTACAAGGCACTAGAGGTGCCCCGGGCCTGTAAATAAATTGCTACTAGTGGGCCTGCAGCACTGGTTGTGCCACCCACATAAGTAGCCCTGTAAACATGTCTCAGACCTGCCACTGCAGTGTTTGTGTGTGCAGTTTTAAACTGCCAAATTTACTTGGCAAATGTACCCACTTGCTAGGCCTAAACCTTCCCTTTGTATACATGTAAGGCACCCCTAAAGCAGAACCTAGGTAGCCCCATGGGGAGGGGGCAGAGTGTTTAAAAGGTGGGACATGTACGTATGTGTTTTACATGTCCTGACAGTGAAATACTGCCAAATTCGTTTTTCACTGTTGCAAGGCCTATCTTTCTCATAGGTTAACATGGGGGCTGCCTCTAAATATTATTAAAGCTTAGATTCCCTTTGGGAGCAGATAGACATGTGGAGTTTGGGGTCTCTGAACTCCCTTTTTTAAATACATGTGTTTGGAAATGCCACTTTTACAAAGTAGGCATTTTCTTGCTTAAACCATTCTGTGACTCTGCCTGTTTGTATATTCCCTGTCTGGGCCAGTTTGACAGTTGGGCTGTTTGCACCTCTCTCTAGACAGTGACACAAAGGGATCTGGGGTGTAGCCTGTATTCCAGATGAGCAATCTGTGGTAGGCCTGTGCCTGCCCTCACGCAATGCAGTCTCCAATCCCCTTGTGTGTGTCTGGGGCCTGGCCTGGGCAAGGCAGGATCTTGAAAATAACAGAGACTTCTCTTTGGGGATTTGCCAGTCCATTGTGTGAGGGCAGGCCACTAGCCTTTGAAATATAAGGGTCAGGCCCTCCACCCTTCCAGCCCAGGAAGACCCATTCAATAAGCAGATTAGTGCAGGTGTTACTTAGTGTCCTGTGTTTGTGGTTGTCTGGGTGAAATGCACATGAGAGCTGTCAACCAGCCTAGCCCAGGCATTGATTGGAGGCAGGCTGTAAGGCACAGATGTTTTTTTAACTACAGAGAAATACCCACTTTCTAAAAGTGGCATTTCTAAAATAGTGATATAAACTTTAACCTCACCAAGAAGCAGGATTTTCTATTACAATCATACACCACTAATCAGTGATTCTCCGCAAATTACCCAATTTTCACAGGTACTTCTATTGTTTGTGGAGCTGTCATTTGTTTATTCACAACTCCTACAACTTGTATCATTTTTGCTAAGAGGGGTACATTTGTGACTTTTACTGTTCTCAGAGTAGAGCGTGTAGCACCAGTGTCATCACTTCACTGATTATGAATGGACCATTCTGATCTACCTCCAAGACTGCACCAAGTATGCAACATCCTCCCCTCTCAGGCACCATTAGGTTGACTGAACGGAGCCATAGTTTTCAAATGTCTCAAAAATGTGATACTGTTGGAAGGGATCATTATCTTGAAATTAATTTGAATTCACATTTAGAACTTGATTAGAGTTCAGTCTACGGCCATTCGCATTTCGCTGTGGCATGGAGGATTGTAAAACCTACATCACTTGAGCTTGTGGATCATTGAAAAACCTGCACTCTCTGTCTCTGTACATTTTGCATCTGTATGGGGTTGTTACCCTGGGGCTGTACAAACCCTGAATCTTTGGAGTTGATTAGCTGGATAAATACAACATTTCCACTTCCAATGCCCCATCTTGTTGCTATAATGACAAAGGGGTTATCTTCTTCAGACTCCCCACATCCATCCCTGTACTAAGATCAAGTGGGACAGCTCGACCTCTATCCTGCATCACAGTAGATCCCTGCTGATATACTCCTTGCATGGTACTGATGTTCCATACAAAAGGCTGAGCCTGACTTCTTTTCTGAGCAGCCTTCATCTGCACAACCATTAGCTTCTCCTTCAATTTATTCTGTTTTATTTCTATTTCATCACACCAGTAGTTTGTATATCTCACAATCACATCAAATGATGTATCCTTCCAACATAGCAAATACTGCAAAATCATCATAGTAATTTCAGGTCTCAATCCTGTCACAAACCTGACACAAAATGACCCCAATCTTCAGTTTAAGCATCTCCATTCCAGTATACTGCTTGAACACCTACCAGAATCTCTCATAATAAGCAAGGATTAACTCTTTAGGTTCCTAAGTCATTCTGTCAATTTAGAAACCATCAAAATCTTTGGGTGATACCTTTGACTTCAAGAATGTCATCACCTGTTGATACTTTTTCATCAACATTGTGAAGGGCCTTTTTTCACTAGGCTCCTCATCAGTTCTGACTCAGACCATTCAATGGCTATCTTACATTCTGCCCACAAGTCACTCAGAACCACAATGTCAAACAGAGGAATAGAGAACTGTAACCCTTCAAGTCTCATGAGAATCTTCTGTCACCAAGCTAGGTGAATACCAATTATAACTACAGAACCTTTGAGAAAGCTACTTCATCCACACCAGTAGTTGTCCATCTTCCATGCACAATTGAAATTGGCAACTCCCCTCAAATCTCACATTCCATGAATTGGGCATCAAGATGACCTGGAGTGTTTCTCCGTGTCTGGTATACAACCAGGACTCTTTTACTCTCAGTTCATTAGCACTCCTTGTTCTTGCCGAAGTATCCTCCCATACCTCACTATCTTCCACACATGCAACATGCCTTTCATTAACTGTACACTTTCATGAACGCACCTACAAAGAAAGAACATTTCAACACAAGCAAAACTCCACGTTGAATGTTAAACACAAGAAATCAAATGTTTCAGGCCTTTCGTTATACTAACTTATAAAGGCATTAAATGCACATTTGAAATAAATGACTATAAGTGCATTTTGAAATTATAAATGAAAGCAAGAATTATAAATGAAACGTGATTATAAGCAGATACACCATAATTCCAAAATTAGAGTACATGAATATAAATGTGCATGAATACCACACTTCAGCATGTTAAAATCAATCATTAGTACACGTATATATGAACTTCTAGTCTTCTACTCTGAATGCACCTTTGAATGCTCCACTTTAAATTAGTAACATTAAGAAACACAATATATGTGTTGTTGATTACATTGTTATGTCCTTTCTGTATCCCATGATGGTGCAACCAAAATTATGAATCATCATTCCCCACTCTCATGACAAATTAAGTTATCATAATCATGATAAAATCCTTCATTGAGACCGACAGAAACCTTGTAGGTTTCATTAATTTCTGTCTAAACTCCTCCAGAAGCTTCATGTCATCATAATATTTACACTGATTATTTTCCAGCTCCCCATCGCTCTCTTTGTTTTTACTGCCTTTTTACCTCTCATCCTCTGTAAAAATTCTGAAACCCACAACTATAACTATTGCACAAATGGCAATAACCTACAACGGTCTCAGAACAGAACCCATAATTATGCTTCCTAAGTTTCCAGACCATTTGCCTACAGCAGCAAATACATCTCCAATAGCTTTCCATGCACCTGTTGCATCCAACCCTTCCAAGTGCTTCTTCACGCCAGTAATATTCTGAATGCATTTATCGAAATCTTTACTTTCATCTGGGATATTAAAACAGTATTGCCGAATTTTCAGCATCTGGCAGACACTGGCCTCTTTTGAGAGAAGGTCAAACGCAAGTCTATTCTACAAAATCATAGATCTTATCATTATCATCTCAGTATTCGCAAGCAAGGAATTTGCTATACTTGTTTCCAGATTATTCACTATCATAGACGGCTTTCCAATTTTCAAGTCATTCAGAATCACACTTACAGATGGAATCAATGCACCAAAACGATCTCCCACTGTTTCTCCTCTCTTAGTTCTAGGATCTGTTTCCCATTCAGGATCATTAAAATGTCACACATGATAAATCTTCAGAAATACTATACCTAAATATCATGTACCATACCATCGCTTGGGAAATTTGAAATAAGCATTCCTTCCACAAATAAAGTATACTGCAGGAATCACATGATTCTTCTACTCTAAAACAAATTCACTCTTTCCTCCAACCTCAAAAATATGGTCCCATTCACTATGCCCTATAAATAATGGATCCAAATAACTTTGGTCAATTTATATACACAACTTTCCCTTATGCTGCCAATCTAAAGCTAAAGCTGGTTAATTTCCTTGCACTTGGTGTTTAATTTCTTTTCTATTTCACATGTGCTGTTTCTTGAGTTATTTATCTGTTTCAGATTTAGACTCTAGATCCCTCCTACGGTCTTCCACTAGATAAAAAAATTACTTCTCCATTCCTGTCACTTCATAGGTCATATTGTGTCTATGTGCATATGCAATATCTAGTGTCAGGAGAGATACAAAATATTTTCCTGCTATTTCTGCTCCTTTAAAACAAGGATTTGTATTCAAATGCTTAAAGAAGGGTACTTCTGGAAGATCTAAATTATAGTTTGAAAAATAACACTGAAATGTAAACATAAAACAATTTATAATATACTTTTGATGACCGATCCTTTCTAGAAGTGTCTGCGTGCAAATCTTCTCATTTATTGGGTGCAATATGTCACCAGTAGGAAACAGGATCTTAGGGACACTTGTTGATATACCATTCTCTATACTAAAAGGTGTAGGTAAGCTCAATCCTATCAGCAAAGCGATTATTACTACACATATTATGACTAAAACTCCTGTAAAAATGTATCTATGTCTACTAGTGTTGTTGTTTAAAGGTTCCATGATTTCTCTAGATTTAGGCCAGTTTTAATACAATGCAGCAGTAATGGTTCTCTGAAGTCCCACTTTTGCAAAGCAGCAAAATAAGTTCCGATAAATGTAATGTTTTTATTTACAGATCTTTGTAAGCCTTCTTTAGCCCTAGTCTTTGTTCTTCTAAATGGCAGCATTATGCTCCTTCACCTGTGCTTCAATACATTTTTACATTTTCTATCAAAGTCAAGGCAAATGTTTCTAATAAATGCACAGTTTAAATTCACAAATAATCACATCCAAAGTGAAATGTCTCAGGCTATCCAACAACACAGAAAACTCAAAGTAAAGTTCAAGCACAATGTTCAGTTCAAGGAGGTTCAGTTGGATCTGCAGCATTATTCCAAAACTCCCAAAACGTTCTCTCTTCGTCATTGGCAGCAACATGTGTCCATTCAGATGAAAAGTACCTTCGATAGGGCACTCTAGTTCTTTTAGGTCTCCTGAGTGCCAATCCTCTGTTTTCACTTTCACTAGAATCAGAGTTCTCAGTGTCCTCTGGAATTATTTGAGGCACACAGACAGTTTCTCTCTCTCTTGTCTTCTGGGCCAACAGTCTCCAACTTCCACTTGCTTTCTCACAACACTAATTTTTTTGTCACAGTCTGAATCTGAGTTCAACTCATTTGCCATTACAGGACAAGACTCTTCCATCTCAGCTTCAATTGTGAATCTATACAGACCCCCCTCAGACTGAGCATGTACTGTTTCAGGCTATCTTTGATCACTGTCAGCTTGACTAACCTACTACTATTATCTCTCTGTCACTACAGGTACTTCTGGGACAAGTGGTATCCCATCAAGGTACTGTCACATCAAAGTGCTGACACGTAACTCTACAAGTATGGGAAGCATATATTAATTTTGGGAGACCTCCACATTTAACAGCTGTAGTTGTCACCAAGTTAACATGATACAGCCCATGCCAATGAGGCTCCAAACACGTGTACTTTACATGTTGCTTCCCCAAGACCCAGTGGCCAAAACTGAGATCATGACACTTTTCCTGATGATGTGAAGCGTTGCTTGCTCCCACCTGATGAGACAGAGAACGAATCACATCATTTAGCCCCTTGCAGTATTCAAGCATCATATAATCTGTACTGTTCACAAGGGCATTCACAGGAACAGCTGGCAATCTCATTGCTTTGCCCATGATTATCTCATGGGGAAACAGTTCGTCCTCCGATCAGGCACACTACAGAGGCTCTTCAACACAAGCAGTAAAACATCAGCCATTTCAAAGATGTTGAACCACACACTTTCACCAATCTGAATTTCAATGCCCTATTAACCTGTTCAACAAGACCCAAAGCCTCAGGTCTATGGCTGCAATATAGTCTCTGTTCCACTTGCAATGCTGCGCACAACAGTCTCAGGACCTCATTATTAAAATGAGTCCCTCTGTCTGATTTTAGAGAAGTCAGGAAGTCAAAGTTAGGAATGAGTTCTCTTCACAACAATTTTGCTACAGTGAGACTGTCATTCCTTTTGGTTGGGTAACCTTCAACCCAATGTGAGAAGATGTAGATGACCACCATGACATATCTCAGCCTGTTACACAATGGCATCTTGATGAAGTCCAACTGCATCCTGTTAAAGGGACTTTCTGATCTTTCTATGTGACTTGATGTTACTGCAGCTCTCTTCCCAGCATTGCTGCTCAGGAAGACAACACATCTGTGACACAACCTTTCAGACACCAAGCTGAACTTGGGATTTAACCAAGTTTGCCTAAACAATCATACCATAGCATCTCTACCAACAGGAGCTGGGCCATGGAAATGCCTATCTATTGGAGACAACAAACTATTTGGCAACTCAGGTCGTCCATCCAAAGATACCCAAGTGTAGTTCTCTTTCTTGACACAACCTGCTCTGACCCAACCCTGTTGTTCTTCCTCTGCAGCTCTTCCTGAAAACTCTTTACGTCTTCCCATGTATCTATAGTTGTCAACAAAAGGTTCTAATTGGTCTCATCCATTCCCTCATTTGTGTATTTTCCATTAAAGGTACAGACATTGTGATACAGTACCTCATCAGCATATGTGTTGCTCAAAGTTGCATGATAATTTCCACTGTGGTGTGCAGGGCACTTGACCACTGCAACTTGATCAGGTATCTGTAATGCCTCAAGAAAATTCCTCACTTGTTGACCTTTCCTGATGGGGGATCCGGAAGAGGTCAAAACCCCCTCTGGGACCATAACTGTCTACAGTCATACGCAACACCAAAGCCCTACTATTGGTGAAAATCGTCACCTTCAGCTGGTCCTAAATACAGCATGCTCTAGTAAGAGGAATCAATTCAGCCACTTGTGTGGAAAATATTCCTTGAAGCAAGGAAGCTTCAACAACTCCTCAGATTGTGTAATCTGTGTCAGCAGCTCTCAAATGTCCTCCATTGTCTTGTAAACATGAGCCATTGTCAAATGCTGGGTTCTAGTCCTTGTCAGGAGTAACTCCACAGAATGACAAACATAATAAATTAGTGATTGACCAATGACTATGTTCTCACTCAACTCTGTGATGGCTGCCACTGCTTTAAGACAACCTGGCAGTGCAGAAGCTACGGGATCAATAGTAACAGAGAAGTAGGTCACAGGACTTCTAGCATGTTTAAGCACTGAGATAGTGCAGCCTCCCTCTCATTGCTAAAAAGTGAAAATGACTTATTGTAATCAGGCATTCCTTGTGCTAGGGCATGACAGAGACTTTCTCTCATCGCTAAGAAGGCAATCAAGCAATCGTTACCCCAGGGTACCGAATCAGAAACATCCTTGTGTATCATCCTCTGTAAAGGCTTGACCACTAGGGAAAAGTTGGATATCCTCTGGCAAAGTTGCCCACCATTCCCAAACCATCCTGACTCTCTAGGTAGTTGGCAGATTCAATTTAAGAATTTCTGAAATTCTGTCTTGTGACACTTTCCTCGCCCCTTTCTCAATGTGATGTCTGAAATATTGGACCCCTTTCTGACAGTTAAGCAACTTGCCTGGGGACACCTTGGGGCTGATTATGAGTTCGGCGGATGGTTTACACAGTCTGCCGAACTTCCAACAGGGAGGTTGACGCCATACAGGCTACCTTCCCGCCAGCCCAATTGAGAGTTTCCTGCTATGTCAGCAGACAGAAACCTGAGTTTCCACCCCCTGTCCTAGTGGGAAACAGCCTACAGCATTGTTTCCGTCTCATAATCTAGCCAGCAGCAATGCTGCGTAGCGCAGGGTGCACCAGCACCCTTGCAATGTTCATTGTCTGCAAAGCAGACAGTGAACATTGCCTTGGTGCTGACCAGGGGAGCCCCTGCACTGCCCATGCCAAGTGCATGGGCAGTGCTGGGGCCCCCCTGGGCTCCATTGAAAGCCCTTATCTGCCACCATTTTAACGGCAGTGGTACTGCTATGAAACTGCTCACAGAGAAGCGGGTCATAATCCCCAGGACAGCACTGCTTGCAGAGTTTCCCTGGAGGATCAGGCCCACCACCACCTCCAGACCGCCAGACCCCTGGTGGAGCTTGCAGTTCACTGGTGGCCCAACCCCCAGGGTTGTGATGTGGCGGTCGGACCACTGCATTGGTGGCGGTCCGACTGACATCAATGAGTCTGGCAGTCTAGTGACCGCCAGACTCATAATGTGGTACTTTATTTCCATTCTCAGCCAGGTGTTTCAACAATGAGAATGAATCTTGCTTGCATGCTTCTTGAGTATTCGAAACCACCAGTAAGTCATTAATATATTGGCCCAGAACTGAGTTGCATGTGATGACCAGTGTCTCCAGATTCTTCTTGAGAATCTGGTTGAGGATGGAGGGACTCTCGACATACCCATGTGGGACTCAGCACCATGACAAAACACGATTACTGAACCAAAATGCGAAGAGCAACTGACTGTCCTCATTCAAGGGCATAGAATGGAAATCCAGCCACAATCTGATAACCTTGAAACACTCTGCCTCACATGGAATCTGAAATAAAATTACAGCTGAATCCGGTACCATGGAACACTAGGGAACAACAATGTAGTGCACCATCCTCAAATCCTGAACAATGCAATATTTCCCAATTGGCTTCAGCAAGCCTACAATTGGTGAATTGCATGGACTCCCCATAATCTCTTTCAGAATACTTTGTAGGATCATAGATTCAATCACCGGGGTAATCCAGCAACCGTTTAAAGTACCAGATTATATTGGGGTGTTCTCAAATATTCAACATTTGCCTTCACTGTGATTCAAATGAGTTCAACATCTCTGATCAACCCGATGTCTTTTCCAGAAAAATCCAAAACCTCAGACTTGACTGTGTCTTCAAGGTCTGGCAGCAAATCATTGTAGCAGGCTGGCCTGGCTTATAGTGGGTACCAATGGTACTTACACCTTGTGCCAGGTCCAGTTATCCCTTATTAGTAGATTAGAAGTGTTCTAGCAGCTTAGGCTAATAGACGTAGCTATAGCCGAGCAGCTTAGGCTGAACTAGGAGACATGCAAAGCTCCTACTATACCACTTATATCATATAGGTACTATATCATGAGAAAGACAATACTTTGAGTTACTAAAAATAAAGGTACTTTTTTTTATTGACAGTGTACCAAAAATATCTCAGAGGATATACTCCCTTAGGAGGTAAGTAAAATACACAAAATATACACACAAACCAAAATCAGGTAAGTAAAACAGTCAGAAAGTAGTGCAAACACTGTAGAATACAATAGGATCCAATAGGACTAGGGGCAACTCAAACCATATACTAAGAAAGTGAAATGCGAACCACGAATGGACCGCTAGGCTAGTGTAGTGTGTGGAGGGTCGCGGGGAGTGTAAGAAAACACTAAGGGTGTCCAAGATACCCCACCCCAAGACCCTGGAAAGTAGGATTAAAGTACTGCTATTTCCTCAGAAACACACTAAAGTCGTGATAAGGGAGGTTGCAAAGACCACAACAGACTGCAAAGCACTAAAGACGGATTCCTAGACCTGAGGACCTGCAAAGGAAGGGGACCAAGTCCAAGAGTCGCGAAAGTGTCCGGGGGGGCAGGAGCCCACTAAACCCCGGATGAAGGTGCAAAATGGATGCCTCTGGATGGAAGAAGCTGAAGATTCTGCAACAACGAAAGATGCTAGGAACTTCTCCTTTGTGCAGAAGATGTCCCACGGCGTGCTGAAGGATGCAAAGTTGTTTTCTTGGCATAATACCGCAAACAAGCCTTGCTAGCTGCAAGAGTTGCAGTTGAAAAAAAAGGGTGCTGCCCGGGCCCAGGAAGGACCAGGATGTCGCCACTGGGGAGAGGGGACCCTCAACAATGTAGAGAGCCAATGCACAAGAAGGTAGCACCTCCAGAAGTCCTTGAACACGGGTTCAAGAAGTCTGAATGTGGCGGTCATCTCAACACTGCAAAGGAGGGCCCCACAACACTGGAGATCAACTCAGGGAGCTGAGCATCACAGGACAGAGTGCTGGGGACCTAGGCTTAGCTGTGCATTCAGGATTTCATGGAAATGTGCACAGAAGCCCTTGTAGCTGCAGTTCACGTGGTGCACAGGATTACTGCCTGGAGAGGGTAGGCAAGGACTTACCTCCTTCAAATTTGGACAGTTGGACCACTGGACAGTCTGGGTCACTTGGGTCCACCACTTGTGTTCCAGGGGCCATGCTCGTCAGGAAGAAAGGGGTCCCAGAGTACCGGTGATGCTGAAGTTTGGTGCCTGCTGAAGCAGGGGTAAGATTCCGTCAACCCACGGGAGATTTCTTCATGGCTTCCAGTGCAGGATGAAGGCAGGCAGCCCCCAAAGCATGCAGCACCAGGAAACAGTAGTGAAAGCCCGCAGGATTAGGCGCCACAATGTCGCTGGTAGTCTTCTTGCTACTTTGTTGCAGTTTTGCAGGCGGCCTGCAGCAGTCAGTGGTCGGTCCTTGGCAGAAGTCAAAGAGAGAGGTGCATTGGAACTCTGGTCAATTCTTGCAAGTCATTATCTGAGGAAAAGCCCACTGGAGACCCCCTTAATAGCCCTCAGAGGAGGATTGGCCACCTAGTCAGGTAAGCACCTATCAGGAGGGGTCTCTGACATCACCTGCTGGCACTGGCCACTCAGAGGCTTCCAGAGTGCCCTCACACCTCTGGAAACAAGATGGCAGAGGTCTAGGTCACACTTGAGGAGCTCTGGGCACCACCCCTGGGGTGGTGATGGACAGAGGAGTTGTCACTCCCCTTTCCTTTGTCCAGTTTCATGCCAGAGCAGGGACTGGGGGTTCCCTAAACCGGTGTAGACTGGCTTATGCAAGGAGGGCACCATCTGTGCCCTTCAAAGCATTTCCAGAGGCTGGGAGAGGCTACCCCTCCCTAGCCTTTAACACCTATTTCCAAAGGGAGAGGGTGTAACACCCTCTCTCAGAGGAAATTCTTTGTTCTGCCTTCCTGGGACCGGGCTGCCCAGACCCCAGGAGGGCAGAACCCTGTCTGTGGGGTGGAAGCAGCGGTAGCTGCAGAGCAAACCCCAGAGAGCTGGTTTGACAGTACCCGGGGTCTCTAGTGGAACCCTGGGGATGCATGGAATTGTTTCCCCAATACCAGTTTTGGCATGGGGGGACAATTCCATGATCTTAAGACATATTACATGGCCATATTCGGAGTTACCATTGTGAAGCTACATAGAGGTATTGACCTATATGTAGTGCACGCGTGTAATGGTGTCCCCGCACTCACAAAGTCCAGGGAAATGGCCCTGAACTATGTGGGGGCACCTTTGCTAGTGCAAGGGTGCACTCACACTTAGTAACTTTGCACCTAACCTTCAGCAAGTGAAGGTTAGACATATAGGTGACTTATAAGTTACTTAAGTGCAGTGAAAATGGCTGTGAAATAACGTGTGCGTTATTTCACTCAGGCTGCAGGGGCAGTCCTGTGTAAAGGTTTGTCCGGTCTCCCTATGGGTGGCAAAAGAAATGCTGCAGCCCATAGTGATCTCTTGGAACCCCAATACCCTGGGTACCTAGGTACCATATACTAGGGAATTATAGGTGTGTTCCAGTATGCCAATTGAAATTGGTAAAAGTGGTCACTAGCCTACAGTGACAAATTTAAAGGCAGAGAGAGCATAAACACTGAGGTTCTGATTGGCAGAGCCTCAGTGGCACAGTTAGTCACTACACAGGTATACACGGTCAGGCCACAAACTATGAGCACTGGGGTCCTGGCTAGCAGGATCCCAGTGAGACAGGCAAAAACAAACTTACATACATGTAAAAATGGGGTAACATGCCAGGCAAGATGGCACTTAACTACAGTCATTAATTGTCATCATGGTAGTCAATGCATTGGAATAAATGTCATTCACTATTTTGAAGGCAACATCCTCATCATGACTTTGCATTTCTACACCTTTCAGCATACAATAGATGGCACAGTTGAGATTGCAAAAGAGGTCTCTCCCAAAAAGACTCCCTGGACTAGAATCACACACCACAAATTGGTCAGTTTCCTCAAAAGACCCTATTTTCACAGGTTCTTCTGTTGTATCTGGGGTTGTCATTTGTTTATGTGCAAATCCTATTACTTGGATCTTTTATCTTGAGAGGGGTAGGTTTGTGACTTCTACAGTTCTCGGAGTAGGCTGTGTGGCACCAGTGTCAATCAGAAATGACACAGGATGGCAATTCACTTCACCGTCTACAAATGGGCCACTCTGGTCTACCTTCAAAACTGCGCCATGTGTGCAATCTTCCTCCCCCTCAGGCACTGTCAGGCTGACTGATCGGAGCAATAGTTCACGGATGTTTCAAATATGGGATACTGTTGAAAGAGATTATTATCTTAAAGTGCATTTAAGTTCACAATTTAAACTTCAATAGAATTAAATCTAGGACCATTCATATTTCGCTGTGGCATCAGGGGGGTTGTAGAACCTGCACCACTGGAGCTTGTGGCACATTGAAATTCTGCATTCTCTGTCTCTGCACATTTTGCATCTATACGGGCTGTTACCCTGCTGCTATACAAACCCTGAATTTTGGAGTTGATTAGCTGGATTAATACAATATTCTCACTTCACATGTCCCAAATGGTTGCACTAATGACAAGGGTTTGTCTTCTTCAGACTACCCCATCCATTCATGTACTAGGATCAAATGGGACACCTCGCCTTTATCCTGCATCACAGTGGTTCCCTGCTGATGCACTCCTGCATTGTACCAATGTACCCTACAAAAGGCCCGGCCTGGCTTCTCCTCTGAGCAGCCTTCATCTGCAAAACACCCAGTTTCTCCTTCAATTTCTTCTGTTTCATCACTATTTTAGCAATGCAGCACTTCACATATCTCAAATATCAACAACTGATATATTCTGCCAGCAAATCAAATGGTGCTAAATCATCATGGTAATATCAAGTCTCAATCCTGTCACAAACCTAGAAGCAAAATATCCGATATGCTTCAGTTTAAGCTTCTCCATTCCACTATACTGTTTGAACGCCTACAACAATCTCTCAAAATAATCATGGATTGACTCTTTAGGGTCCTGAGTTGTTCTGTCAATGTTGATCCAATCAATATATTTGGGTGATGCCTATGACTTCAAGAATTTTCAGCACCAACGGCGAAGGGCTTTTGTCACTAAGCTCCTCTTTAGTTCTGACTCAGGCCATTCAACGGCTATTTTACATTCTGCCCAAAAGTCGCTCAGAACCACAATGTCAAACACAGGAATAGAGAACAGAGATATCTGTACGCCTCCAAGTTTCAAGAGAATCTGCTCTCATCTAGTTATGTGAATACCAATTGAATCTACTGAACCTTGGAGAAAACTGTCATCCATATCAGTAGTTTTCCATCTTCCATGCACAATTTAAATTGGCAACTCCCCTCAAATCTCACATCCCAACAATTTGGCATAAGGACGACCTTGAGTGTTTCTCGGTGTCTGGTACACAAACAGGAGTCTTTTCTTCTCAGTTCATTAGCGCTTCTTGCCTTTGCCAAAGTATCCTCCTGTACCCCAATATTTTCTCCACACACAACATGCCTTTCATTAACTGGAGACTCTCACAAACGCATCTGAAAAGAAAGAACATTGCAGCATGAGCAAAACTGCAGGCTGAAGGTTAAACACAAGAAATCAAATGTTGCAAGGCTTCGGTTACGCTGGCTTAATAAGACATTTAATGCACATTCAAAATACATGATTTTAAGTGTATCTTCCGATTATAAATTAAAGCAACAATTATGAATGAAACATGATTATATGCAGTTACACCATAACACCAAAATCAGAGTACATGAATATAAATGTGTATGAATACTATATTTCAGCAAGTTAAAATCAATCATTAGAACATACATATATGAACTTCTAGTCTTCTACTGTGAATGCACCTTCAGTAATATGATTTGAATGCCCTACTTTACATTACTAATGTTAAGACACAAGATATGTGTATTGTCGATTACATTATTATGTCACTTCTATAACACATGGTGCAACCAAAATTATGCGTCACCAGCTGCAAAGAGCACACCGTTTAGCAATGTGCCAAGAGACCCTCATGTTCTTAAAGCATTATTGAGCTTGCCATCACCAATGTGATTTAACCGTGAGATACACTTGTGTAGTCTGTTGAACGTTATTTTTTATTCTCCCAGTAAGTCTCCAGAAGCACACTGTATGTACACCCCATGAGCATCCAAAATCATGCAACAAAGCAACACCGAACAGCAAGTACAGGTTTAGGAAAATACATACTTTAATCAATAAACAGTATGTACAATATATACAATATATACAAAAGGAGGGACAATGCCCACTCCAAAATGTCCATGGCCCACTGGGCCAAAACACATAGGCCAAGGCCACACTTGACTTCTGCCTCAATATGGAGAGAACACTGCAGGGGATTCAGATCGAAAACACACAGGCACCTCAGGGGGACAGGAAATGGGGGGACACCTCAGCCAGCAGATGGTATAACGCCACTGGCCTAGAGGAGGCTCCATGCCCACTGTTTGGTCCCGGGGAGTGCAAAGCCACAGTCTCTCAAGTGGGTGGTTTAGCCACTGCTTGGTCCTGGGGAGTGCAAAGCCACATTCTCTCTAGTGGGAGGTATGCCCACTGCTTGGTCTTGGGGAGTGCAAAGCCACAGTCTCTCTAGTGGGTGGTATGCCCACTGCTTGGTCCTGGGGAGTGCAAAGCCACAGTCTCTCTAGTGGGTGGTTTGCCCACTGCTTGGTCCTGGGGAGCGCAAAGCAACAGTCTCTCTTGTGGGTGGTTTGCCCACTGCTTGGTCCTGGGAGTGCAAAGCCACAGTCTCTCTAGTGGATGTTTTCTTCCACTGGTTCTGGAGGAGGTCTTTTGCCCAGTGTGCTTCATCCCGGCAAGGAGGGGCTGAACGGATGCCTTCTTCCACTGGTTCTGGAGGGGGCCTTGTGCCAGTGTGCTTCATCCTTGCAAGGAGGGGCTGAGAGGATGGCTTCTTCCACTGGTTCTGGAGGGGGCCTTGTGCCCAGTGTGCTTGATCCTGGATGGGTCAAGGTCACAGTCTCTCACCTGTATGTCACACCGACAGGTGTTGCAGGGGCCAGGACGCACTGCAGCCCATGTAGTCACCACTACACACTGCTCGCCCGTTGTGATGGCTGCTCATTGGATGCCAGTGGTGCTGGTAGCCTCCGGGCATTCATCTGCATCCTCAGACGGCTGCCCACTGGGGCTGCTGCTACTGGCAGTGGTGCTCCTGGCAGTGATGCATGTGGCGGTGCTGGACATGGTTCAGGTGGCGGTGCTGGCAGTGGTGGTGGTAGCCTCCAGGCATTCACCTGCAGCCTCGGCGGCTGCCCACTGGGGCTGCTGCTGCTGGCAGTGGTGCTGCTGGCGGTGGTGCATGTGGTGGTGCTGGACGCTGTGCATGTGGCGGTGCTGGGCGCAGTGCAGATGGCGGTGCTGGCAGTGGTGGTGGTAGCCTCCAGGCCATCACCTGCAGCCTCGGACGGCTGAAGTGCCATGGCTGGTGTTGTGTGCCCCTTCCTGCCCTTGGCAGATGGTGGTGCCCCATTGCTTCTGCCAGCTGGTGTCTTTTTCTTGCCCTTGCTGGCTGTTGGTGCCTCCTTCCCCTTGCTGGCTGGTGTCCCCTTCTTGCCCTTGACAGGTGGCGGGCCCTTCTTGGTCTTGGCAGGTGGAGCTGGCACACTGACTGGGCTGATGGGTGCCTCCTTGGAGCCTCTCACATCTGCAGTACCTGCAGAAACCACAGTGGCCGTGGACAGGGTGGCTGAGGTGCTGGGCTGGGTTCTGGCCACCCTGGCCCGAAGTGAAGGACTGGGGGAAGGGGTACGGAATAGGTCAAGGGTGGCGAGGAAAAGCTTCTTAGGGAGACTGGGGCAGGAAGAGGGTGAAGGTTTAGGAGTGGAGGAAGAGGGAGTGGTTGTAGGAGGTGTCAGTCTGCTGTGTTTGGGTGCAGGTGCATGGCCTGGATGCTGTTGTGAGGTGGATGGCTGTTGGGTGTCTGTGTGCTTGCATTTGTGTACTTTGGGAGGAGGGGTCACAGACACAGTGGGAGAGAACACAGGGGATGTGTGCATGGATGTGGGGTGGTGACTGCCAGTGAGGGGCATGTAGTGATAGGCATGCTGGTGATGGAGGTAGTGGATGAGGATGTAGTGCATGCAGGTGTGAGTGGAAACACTACTGGGAGGGAGGTGGACGAGGAGGAGGAAGGGGCACAGTGGAGGCAGTGGATGTTGGTGTGTCTGCATGTGGATGTTGCTTGTGTGAGTGCTTGTGGGATGAAGTGTGGTGCTTGTGTTTGCCTGAGCCACTTCTGTGTGTTGATTTGGGTGATTGCTGGTTTGAACGTGTGCTTGGGATAGGCTGGGGTTGAGGGATTGGGACTGGGTAGAGGAAGTTGGAGGGGGAGGCTGGAGACAGGGACAATGGCTGCCATCAGTGCTTTGGCCAGAGCATGGAATGTTCTCTGTTGGGCCACCACACCAGAGTGAATGCCCTCTAGGTATGCATTTGTTTGTTGCAAATGCCCTCCCTGCTACACCCTGGATTGCATTCAGTATGGTTGACTGCCCAACAGAGAGGGATCTCAGGAGGTCAATATCCTCCTCACTGAGGGAAGCAGGGCTGACTGGGGTAGGGCCTGAGGTGCCCGGGGCGAAGGAGATGCCCACCCTCCTGGGTAAGCGGGTTGGGAAACTCACTGAGGGGCTGCTGGGAGGGTGGTGCTGGTACGGCGGCTGGCGGATGTACCTGTAGCTGGGGTGGCCACAGAGGTGTCCGCCACCGCCTGGGAGCTGCCATAGGAGGAGGTGTCGCTGTATATAGTGTCCCTCCTGTCTTCGTCGTAGTGCTCCCCTCACCCTCCGTCCCACTGGTGGCCTCACACTCAGTGGATTCAGCCTCCAGGCCCATGTGGGATGCAGCTCCCTCCATCGCTGGTGCCTCTGCTCCTCCACCAGATGATGCTAATACACACAAGGACAGGGTGACAAAACAAAAAGGGGGAGGAGACAGAGGATACACTTGGTCAATGTCAGCAACAACACTACCGTTGGCGTACTCAACTCACAGGGAACAGCCCTATGCACTAGGCTATGCACTACCAGTTACAATGCTAGTCACCAGGCCATGGGGTACAATGCCTAATGTCATTAGCTAAACACCTGAAACCCACAGGACCCTGTCCAGTAGTAGATGCCCACTAACATTATTGGGGTTGGAGTGCATCTGAGCTTGCCCATCATTGAACATACCCTGCAATGGTCGCCCTGGCCTAGGGGCACCCACAGCCCACATCTCCCACCTAGGTAATACCTTAACGCACACAAAGTCATGATTCAGAATCTGTACTCACCCCCTTGTGGCTGCTCTGATGCCTTCAAGCGCCCATCCAACTCTGGATAGGCCACCGCCAGGATGCAGAACATCAGGGGGGTCAGGGTACGACGGGCACCCCTTCCTTGTTGGGAGGCCAGCCCCAGCAGGGCCTCCGCGTCTGCCTTGCCCAGCGGCGCAGGTCCTCCCACCGTTTACGACAGTGGGTGCTCCGCCCGTCAAAGACCCGCAGGGTCCACACCTCCTTGGCGATGGCATGCCAAATTCCCTTTTTCTGATGGGCGCTGATCTGCAGAAAAAATACAGCAGAAAAGGGATTAGTCATACCGTCCAGCCTGTTATACTCATGGCCCAACATATCCCCCATCCCCTTACGCACATACATTGCCCACCATACATGCAGCACTCTGCCCAGGACCCCTCAGATCCCCCCCACACAAAGTTTACGCACACAGCAATCCATCCATTCATGACCCACGCATCATACAAACAGTGTACTCACCTGTTTGTCTGGAGGACCATAGAGTAAAGTGTACTGGGGGAGGACCCCATCCACCAGTGAAGGCAGGGGCCCTTTCCCCAGACACTCGAGCCATTGTCGCTTCCAGACACAGGTCACAGCAGCACTTGCAGTGTAGGTCCTCTCCTGTTGAAGTTCAGGTAGCAAGTGAGTGAACAGATAGAAAATGGCATTCACGTCCGCTGCGGTGCGTACCGTCACTGCCGGCGTACATCGCCATTGGCTCCTGGGACCTATATGGCCGAATGATAACCAATGTGGTGTTGCGTGGCAATTGTCGACTGCTGACCGAAACGGCACACAACGCCAGCGGAATTACCTCATTTCCACTTGTCCCTCCTCACAGGTCAGGCAGCCGCCATTTCAGGGGGGCACAGGCCATGGCACCTAACTGCATCACAGCAGACATTGGCACATCAACTGACTTACGACTTCACATACTGTTTCTGTAAAGCAAAAATTGCATATTAATGTTGAAATGTGTTTGAATATGATCTTCTGCTCACTGTTTTTCACCCTAGAGTTCAACTACTGAGGATGAATAGGAGATGGAGACATCCCCCGTGTACAGACCCCTGGTGGACCTGGCGACAATGGAGGACTGGCACATTATCCTGACCTACAGACTTGATAGGTCCACAATCCAAAAACTGTGTGCCCAATAGGAGCCAAACCTGATCTCAGCTATCCGCCACCCCACAGGTATCCCCCCTCTAGTGCAGGTCCTGTCAGTGCTCCATTTCCTGGCAAGTGGTTCCTTCCAAGCGACAGTGGCCAGGGCATCAGGGATGTCACAGCCTATGTTCTCAAACGTGCTGACCAGAGTGTTGTCTGCCCTGCTGAAACACATGCACAGCTACATCGTATCCCCCCAGGTGGAGGATTTGGTCACAGTGAAGTCTGACTTCTATGTACTGGGACATATCCCCAACATCATTGGTGCATTGATGGTACACATATTGCATTTCTCCTCCCCCCCCCCCCCC
This sequence comes from Pleurodeles waltl, assembly GCF_031143425.1. NCBI lineage: Eukaryota > Metazoa > Chordata > Amphibia > Caudata > Salamandridae > Pleurodeles > Pleurodeles waltl. The sequence goes on from NC_090446.1 coordinate 272,404,457, forward strand.
GGAGAAATGAACGAGTGTTCAGAAATAGAAAAGGCTTTAAAGGCTTTCACTCTCTGAATGTGCAGATGGTGTGTTTGGTGGACCAGTACATTTCCCATGTGAATGCCAAGTATCCTGGCTCTGTGCATGATGCCTATATCCTGAGGAATAGCAGCATCCCATATGTGATGGCTCAACTCCAGAGGCACCGGGTGTGGCTAGTAGGTGAGCCCATGGTCCCCACCCATTTGATGTAAGTATATGGGTGTGGGTTTGGCCCTAAGGGTGAGTGTGTGGCTAACAGGTATCCCTCGATATTTGCAGGTGTCTCTAGTTACCCCAACCTCTCATGGCTACTGACCCAGTGAGGAATGCCAGGACAAGGGCAGAGGAACGTTACATGAGGCACATGGGCGAGCAAGGAGGATCATTGAGCGCACATTTGGCCTCCTGAAGACCAGATTCTGGTGCCTCCATCCGACAGGTGGATCCCTGTACTACTCACCCAAGAAAGTGTGCCAGATCATCATTGCATGTTGCATGTTGCCCAACCTGGCCTTGAGATGCCAGGTGCCTTTTCTGCAGGAGGATGAGCCTGGGGATGGTCATGTGGCAGTGGCGGAGCCTGTGGACAGTGACGAAGAGGAGGCAGAGGAAAGAGGAAGAAGATGTGTACAACAGAACTACACTAATTCAACAGTATTTCCAGTGACACACAAGTAAGACACTATGGGCCTCATTATGACCCTGGCGGTAGAGTACCGCCAGGGCCAACAGGGGCGGGAGCACCGCCGACAGGCCGGCCGTGCTCCCTTGGGCATTCTGACCGCGGCGCTTTGGCCGCGGTCAGAAAGGGAAAACCGGCGGTCTCCCGCCGGTTTTCCACTGCCCCTAAGAATCCTCCAAGGCGGCGCAGTTCGCTGCGCCGCCGAGGGGATTCTGACAATCCTTACCGCCATCCTGTTCCTACAGTATGGCGGTAAGGATTGTCGTGGGGCCCCCGTAAGAGGGCCCCGCTAGTATTTCACTGTCTGCGTAGCGGACAGTGAAATACGTGATGGGTGCAGTAGCACCCGTCGCACCTTCCCACTCCGCCGGCTCGATTACGAGCCGGCATCCTCGTGGGAAGGGAGTTTTTCCCTGGGCTGGCGGGCGGTCTTTTGGAGACCGCCCGCCAGCCCAGGGAAAAACTCATAATACCCTCCGCGGTCTTTTGACCGCGGAGCGGTATTATGGAGGGCTGAATTCTGGCGGGCGGCCTCCGCCGCCCGCCAGAATCAGAATGAGGGCCTATAACTTCACCTTCCATTGCAGTTTTGTGTCTGATCCTGAACATGGCAGCCTGAATTACCTTTTTCAGTGGCCATATACTGTACCCTTTGGCATATCTATTTTCAGATCTCTGTGCCCCATTCTGGCTCCTGGTGTGTTTACTGCTGCCCACTACAGGTCATACCTATGTAAGTATTATAGTGCAATGTTTACAGTTTGTGAAACTAATACATTTGTCAAACAATTGACAGACTTCATATTTGATTTTGTTCCGAGGGTGTTTATTTTGGTGCTAATAAGTGGAGGGGGTATTGCAATGGGCTGGGTTGCTGATGGAGGAAAGTCCAGAGTAGAGTCCAGTCTATTTGTATCACAGGTGCATTGTCCAAGGGGGCATAGGAAGATGAATAATGGCACTTCAAGGCAGACAGGGTGACAGAGTGGGACACAAGGGTGTCATTTCCTGGCAGGGGTCTTGGCAATGTTCTCTGGCTTCTGGCTGGATCGCAGGGACCATTTGCATGGTGGTTCTCCTTCTACAGGGGGTAGGGTGCTGGTGGCCTTTTGTTCCTGTGGTGGGGCCTCCTGTCCCCTAGCGTGGGCGGAGGTGGAGGGCTGTTCTTCGGTGTGGCTAGTGTCAGGGGCCAGTTGGTGTGCCACTGCCTCCCTCATGGTGTTGGCCATGTCTCCCAGCACCCCTGCAATGGTGACCAGGGTGGTGTTGATGTCCCTCCGGTCCTCCCTGATCCCAAGGTACTGTCCCTCCTGCAGCCGCTGGGTCTCCTGCAACTTGGCCAGTATCTGGCCCATGGTCTCCTGGGAATGGTGGTGCGCTCCCAGGATGTTGGTGAGTGCCTCGTGGAGAGTCGGTTCCCTGAGCCTGTCCTCCCCCTGTCGCAAAGCAGTCCTTCTAGCTTCCCTATTGTCCTGTGCCTCTGTCCCCTGAACCGTGTGCCCACTGCCACTGACCCCAGGTCCCTGATTGTCCTGTGTTTGTGGAGTTGTCTGGGGTCCCTGTAGTGGTGGACACACTGCTGATTGGCGTGTCCTGGGGACTGAACGATGAGCCCGCTGGGTGGGTGCTGTGGTGGTGTTTCCTGAGGGGGGAGGCTCTGTGGTGGGTTGGGACTGTGCCTGGTTCACCGACTGTCCAGAGGTCTCTGATGGGCCAGGTTGGTCATCGTGATCCAGGCGTGCTGAGCTGCTGTCATCACTGTGGACCTCTTCTGGGGGGGAACTGGATGTGGCTGGCACCTTCTCTCCAGTGACATTGAGTGGGGGTCCTGTGGGGATTTAAATGCAGTATTATTGTATCTGCATGTACCATCTTGTGCATGGATATGTTTCCCTCTATGGTTGTTATTAGCAAGGCAGCTTTGGCTTGTGTGAGTTGTGATTGGTTTGCATTGTTGTTGCATGCAGGGCTTGGTATTGGGATGGGTGGGTTGCGATGTTGGGGTATGTGTGAGGTGGTGGGTTGATGGGGTGATGGGAGTTAGGGTAGGGGTTTTTGTTTGTGATGGCATGCATGTAGGGTGGGGGATAAAGTAGTGAAGATTTGACTTACCAAAGTCCAGTCCTCCTGCTACTCCTGCCAGGCCCTCAGGATGCATGATCGCCAAGACTTGCTCCTTCCATGTTGTTAGTTGTGGGGGAGGAGGTGGGAGTCCACTGCCAGTCCTCTGTACAGCTATCTGGTGTCTTGCAACCATGGAACACATCTTCCCCTGTAGGTCGTTGCACCTCTTCCTGATGTCATCCCTTGTTCTGGGGTGCTGTCCCACGGCGTTGACCCTTTCCACGACTCTCCGCCTTAGCTCCATCTTCCTTGCAATGGATGTCTGCTGAACCTGTGATCCAAATAGCTGTGGCTCTACCCGGATGATTTCCTCCACCATGACCCTGAGCTCCTCCTCTGCGAACCTGGGGTGTCTTTGTGGTGCCATGGGTGTAGTGTGAGTGGTATGTGTGGGGTGATGTTTTGGGGTGTGGGCTGTGAGGTGCATGGATGGTGTATGGGTTATGGTGTTTTGGGGCTCAGATTCAGCGGGTGCTCTTGGCTTGTCTCTCTCTCTCACTTGCCAAAATCTTTGGGTCGTAAAGGGTTGTGGGTAGTGTGGGAGTGTGTTTTATGGTGTTGTGAATGTGTGGGTGTGGTGTGTGTATGTGAGTCAGGTGTGTGTATTTTGAATTGTCCAATGTGGTGTTGTTTTGTTAGTGCTTGTGTATTTTGAGCGCGGCGGAGTGTACCGCCAATGGTTTACCGCGGTTGAATGGCCGCTGCGGTGATTCGTGGGTCATGATGCTGTGGGCGTATTTCTGTTGGCGTAAAGGTGTGGGTTTTGTACCGCCATTTTATCACTGACCTTTGGGCTGGCAGACTTGTGTGTGTGTCTGTATAGTGGCGGATTTCTATGTGTGGGTCATAATACGGGTAGCGGTATACTGCCGCTGTCACGGTATGTTGGCGGCAGTCAGCATGGCGGTAAGCGGCACTTACCGCCAATGTTGTAATGAGGGCCCAAATCTCCATCATTGGAGGTGTCACAATCTCATTGGCTGAGACAGGACATTAGACAGGCAGAACTCACCACTCCCATCACCCTTGAGTAGCTTGGCACAGAGTAGTCAGGCTTATCACAGAGGCAATGTGTAAAGCAAAGCCACATCACTTCCAGCCAAAACCACACTGTGCAGCACAAAGGAGACTTCACACACAGTTTATATATAAAAAGATTGAATTCATCACACAACTTGTCAACACAGTACAGGTATAATGTAACTCTGGGCTTATGTCCCAATTTGCAGTGGAAGCCACGATATGAGGCCCAACTGTGTTATACACTTCTACTGTATGAATGCATGAGGAAAATTGTACATTCCCTCCCCACGCCCACATAAGGTGGCAAACATTGTCAGCACAAGATCCACCACAATCAGTGTAATCCGCAAATTCAGGGTGCACCCCGGTTCCCCATTGCTAGCAGCAAAATGCAGATACAAGAGTTACATCATTTTCGTGTGGCACAGCAGCCAAATCTGCACTGGTAAGACGTAATGCCAACTGTAAGAACTCCCTGACAGGAAAAATGTGATCAGCACCACCATGGTACTGCCTTTGCATTTACCCACAATCACCCTTGCACGTCTACTCTTCACCACCGTACGGTGCCACGGGTATCAGCTGGTGCGTGCACACACTCACTCATAGGCTCACTCCCAATACCCTAATAAGGTGCTCTGATACCCGGATAGTGGAGACCATTGTATTTGTGAGCACCCTGGGTCCCAAACCGCCCATCGCCCACTAACCAGCTTCAGTTATCCCAGCCCTCCATGAACCAAAGATTGCATCAACCTTTCCCTGGTTACTGGCCCACTTGTGGCTAAGTGAAAAGTCTCAGGGTTCCGGGGTCAAGAGGGGGGAATGGAAAGACAATAGCCGGTAAACAATTAACTAGGATATGTTGGGGATTCCCACAGGAGGTTTACTCAGAGGTCTGCAAAACACAGGTAGAAGGTCACAGGGGCCACTGTTAGACACTGAGGTACCCAGTCCAGCCAGACCATTCAATGTTACCAAAACGTTACCAATTTCAGCACCTCTGGAACAGAGAGTCTTCCTTGGTGCTTGTTCACGTGAGTCGCCCTCGATTCTTCCAGTTGCACATGACAAGTTACTAGGCCCAAACCTCCTGTACCAGGAAATGCCGCTTCTGGAACATGAAGGCTCAAGTGACTCCAGACGGTTAAGATTCCACGCGAAAAGTGCTCAGTGTTGTGCCTCCACAAAAAGGAGACACAATGTCAGGGGACCGCACTCCAGATGTTACTGGTTGTCAATGTAGGTCCCTCTCAGGAGGTCTTTGATGTCCCTGAAACCTCCTCAGAGAACAGGGGCCAAGCCAAACTTCCCTTGGAGAGTTACCCTTCGAGATGCTATACAGCAATAGACAATCAGCCCCAGGCCAATCTCTAAGCAGAAAGAGGAGCATGGATCCCCTCCTCGGACTGTTATTCTCCTGGGCACAACCTATTCATCTGGCGGTGTACCCATGTGGTCCAGCAGCACTGGTCCCGTGTTGCTGTAAGGGTTACGCTGCCTTGCAGACATTGAGTACCCCTAGTATACTAGATGGTTCCTCTGAAGTTGGGGGTGGTTCAAAGAGTTCTCCTTTGAGCCACATTTGTCTCTCCTAAATTTCCTCCTGTCAGCCTGAGACTCTGGAATGTAGATTTTTATCTTTAGGGGGGCCATGCCCTGGCTTCGAGAGGCCAAGTGTCAAAATCCTCTAACCCCCATGTATGTATCCAGGCCCTAGCCAAGGGATTTGTCTTTCTGGGTGGCAGAGTTTTATAGCAGTCACCTGGGGAGTGCATAGATGTGCCCCTGCTCCATGAAATTAAACCTAATTTACAAGGCACCAGGACCATTTCGGCTCCTAGAAATGCCCACTTACCAGAAGTGGCATTTCTCGGGCATCGAGGACAAAACCACCTTTACCATCCATTCTGCACTCAATGATACCAAACATCATGTGGCTCCTCCCCTGCAATCCATTATTGCAACCACACTTAATAAGACTTATTCTGTCATGTTATCATGTGGGTAGAGCAGAGCTCATAGGTAGTGCAAACAGGCATGAGTGTTCAGCACTACCTGGGCCCATATGCCTAGGGCACGTGGGACACTTTTGTTAAACCTACCACAAAGGTGCAAGTGCGCCAATACTGGCCTGTTTTATCAGGCTCAGTTCCTATCTTAGATACCTGTGAGCAAATGTGCACACCTTGGCAAGTAATGCCAGCTCCAGTACCTATATAGGAAAACCACCAGAGTGCAAGTGGCACATCCAGGCGAGTGTTACTAGTAACCACCCACACATGGCAACACCACTGTGCAAGTAGGCACACACTGGCAAGTTGTTCCAGTCTCATTTTAGTGTATGTAGCCCTGGTGCAAGAAGGCACCTTGAGGCTAACAATTACAAGCTCCACATGTATATGAGCACCCACATGTACATATACACGGAGATGCTTCCTTGGCCTGGCTCACTACATGATCTGGCACTCCTTGACAAGGGTGCCCCTAGTGGTAAGCTGTGCCAGGTGAAGCATACATGAAATTCCCCATAGTGTAAGTGTGCACCCACTGGCCTGGTATCTCAGGCTCAGTACCTCTGAAGGCCTATGGCCTCTGCACACACCCTGGGATTTGCCATTCCGGGATCCAGACATATTGGTGAGCACCACCTCCCCTCCAGGGGAGGACATGCGTGCGCACTCCCCTACTGCTCATACAGGGGGACAGTGCCCAGGGCCCACGACCACTAGTAAAGGATGGGCACACCCTTTTGGAGGCATCTGATCCCCTCTTTAGGTTGGGAACAACCACATGGATTGGTCCCCCTCCCGGACAGGGTACACCCGTTGTATCCCGTCCCCTTCCAGGGTCTTCTGGGGATGACACACCTAGTGCACATCCCCCTAGTAGCCAGGGTTGTACCCTCCCTGTGTCGCATAGGCTCTCATTATTCTAATGCGACTACTGGATTTTGAGCAGCAGAATCGCCTGCAGTGTGGGAGACTGAGTTTAACCCACTACAGGTGACACCTGTCGCACCAATTAGAGTTTTGCTCCAGCTAACTAGGAGTGCCTCATCTCTACCCAAAGGCAGGGATGATTGGGCAGCCAAGCGCATGACATAATTGATTTCTCAGGGAAACGGTGGTCACTCAGGTCTCATTGGTTTCTCTTATATTAGTCTCACATACACAATGACAAACAGAGGCAGTGTATATTTCAATAAGTTTTTATTGAAGCGACTACACCTTAAATAGCAAAGCATGGGCTGCAATAACCAGGACGATACAGCATGACAAGATTAAAATTGTGACAAGGAGAGTAAAGCATAGAAATAACGCTACCATATTGTCTCTAGAGTCAATAGACTAATTCCTACATAGGCTATAATAGAGCACAGCGTGTTAAGCTCTAATTCTGCCCTTCAGGTTCCCCTGGGAAGACATCATCCCCCATACCTGAGCAAAGGCCTGAAGTCTGCATAAGCAGTTGTAGCGAAGCATTCAGCAATCAGCATACAGTTGTGGTTTTGTGGCTGGAATCTCCCTCTAACGTGTAAGGGATAGGGAAGTGTTTTTATAATAAAACAGCTGATGTTCTGAGAAAAAGTCCCTACGTAAGGATGTGTGTTTTTCTATGAATATCAGAGACAAAACTTGTACCATGTTCACCAGCAACCTATCATACTGCATCCTTGAAAGAAGCACAGAGTGAGAAATAATGTCTTGTTTGAGAACGAAGTGCTGGCCTAAGCAAAAACAGTTAGATAGAGAGCAAGACTGCAAAATCGCTATTGTAAGAATAATAAAACGAAGCTGAATAGAATGTATATCTAGGTTAAGGTGCACAGCGGCAGGCCTAGTATGCTAGAATAATGTGCAGGAAGCCAAAACTAAAATGGCTACACAACACCTTGGTATGTGGTATTCCTGTTTCCCAGGCTATACCACCTCAGCCATGTTCCTACCTGCCCCTTCCTACCATAGGTAGGACAGACGCACCTACTTTCCCACTGCCAGACAGTGGGGAAGTGCCCAGAGTCCTAAGGTCACGCACAGAGAGTTAGCAAAGACTGGGAGAAAAAAGCAAAACGTTTCAGGAAAATTCCCTCAGAGAGCCATGTACAACATCAATGTTATGAACCATTTTGAAGGCCGAACGTGTAACAAACAATTATTGCGCACCTGATAAATTTCAGTCCCCAGGGAAAAATGGATTTCTATTCACCACAATGTCAGGGATAGTAGCAGATACATCAACTGCCTTTTGACCGAATGACTTCATAGAAAGTGACATCATTTGAACTTCAATGTCATCCTGGAAGTGATGACACATGACCTTTGTTCTACATCCAACTCTCTTATTCTCATTGCCCCAACACTATCTCCCTCCCATTCCCATCTCTCATTACCCATTCACCTGCATCTTTCACAGTTTTGCTAGCAGTCTACTTGTTCCATTACCTCCTCCATTCACATTTCCCTTAGCCCAGCAGGTCTTGAGTTCTCATCTCATACCATACATTCTTTACCCCTTGTTATACGGTTCCAACAAAGATAATAGGACTGCATATTTAGGGAGGCAGAACTTCAGAATGTGAGTAACTGAGCTTTTCGAGACTATCTAAAACTGTCAGCCAAAATCCTAGCTAGCTCACAGTTTCTCACCGAACCCCCCACCTTGCCGGGGTGAAAAGTGAATATGGCAGCCTGATACTCTGACTCCTCAAGGAAGCTGTGGAAACGGATCTCACCCTTTTCGTTGTGTTACTCATGCATGCCCCACCGAAAAATATGAGAGATTAAGAAATTGTTTTCAATACATTTATTGAAACAATCGTAATCTTGCAATAGGAGAATGAGCTCTGATATATGCAGATAAAACAAAGCAAAGCTACCAGCATAATGAACATGGTAAAGATAATAAACAATCCAACAATGGTAAATTCGTTCTAGATGTTCTAGTGGTTCCTACCTAACCCTACAATTATACTGAGAGCAGAGCAGGTGTACTTTTCTTCCCCCTCGATCTATTAGATTAGTCTAAGCCCTATACCTGGAAAATGGTGTCAGGAATTAGCCTGTATTGTGGATGACAATCCAATCGGAAAACTGGTAGATTAGCACCAGCAGAGCTGCATTTTGAAGATAGCATTCGTCCCAGGATGGTCATGGCTAGAATGTCATGTCCTTCTGCCCCTTCTGGGTCAATGCATCATTTATATAATAAAACCATGCTGTGTTAGAAGCACAGACAGCTCTGATGCAATGTTTTGTCTAGATGTTAAAAGGTGTCTCCTGAATGGGCAACATAAGTACTATGGTAGGTGTGTACTGTGTTCTTAGCCTTGAACAGAACATACTGATTATATGCTGAGAAAAGGCAACTTGTACAATATATTCCTAGATTAACATCATGCGGACGAAGTGAAGTATGTAAATGTCACTGCTAAAATCAATGCATCTATAATGTGTAAAATGTGAAATCTAAAATTAAGGTAAGAAACGGGGGAACCAACTCGGTCTAAGAAGTTCTCAGGACACCCTATCCTTGGAAACTAATTATCACTATCTTGTTATTCCCCCTCTGACAGTGTAATCTTCAACACTAATCCACCTACCTAACATCTACCTCCAACATTGTCTAAGATCAATCTTCCTGATTCCTTCTTTCTTTTAAGCTATTACTTCAGTAAATCCCCTTTTACCTCCACTTTTCCCATTTTTTATCTCAGCTTACTCATGTTCCTGTTTCTTCCCTCACTACTCTCACTTTTCCTTTAGATTCATCACACCAGCTCCTTTACCAATTGAGCACTCCCTTTGCCATCTCACCTCTCCACTCAAGCTACTTCATCTTGTTTTGACTTCTTACTGCATCATTCATCTTGCACTAGATCGCCACATATCTTTCCTTTCCACTTCCTTTGCTATCCTGGATTTTTTTTTCTAGCCCTCATACTCATAGACTTCCTTTTATGCTCTTTATCCTATGTTTACACCTTGCTCCTACTTAGGTGTATCCTTTCTGCTCATCTTTTCATACCATTTGAATGATTTCTGAACTCTGGCACTGAAGTCTGGGGAAAGAGGTCAGCCAGGATACCTCATCATCTCGGAGACACCCTGCTGCAGGATCTGGCTTTGCTGCACTTCACGCACTCCAGAGGCAAGCACAGACTAAAAGCATCATAATGACAACTCCCCACCTCTGGTTTATCAACACTTGGGACATGAGCAACTCTGGAGGGTTGGATTTAGTGAGCATTATGGGATGTGTAATGAGGAAACCTTCAGACATTTCCCCTGGTACTTCCTCATTTCTCCCCAATATTTCACCCAGTGATATCTGCTATTATCAGTGGCCGAAATTCCCATGGAAAATGCACAGCTACATAGAGGTACAAGAACTTTGGAGCTAGGCCTGGACGAAATAATGTTTCTAATTCTGCATTACTGTTTAATGTGCAATTACTGATAAAAATGCAACTTTGCCTGCTTGCCTAATTAACAGTAATTTTGGATATGAGAGTGCATTTAGCATAAATAAATTATTGCAAAATGTTGTAAGTTGGTGGAAAATCTTATCCCAAGTGTACATTAAGCAAACGCAAGTGGCTGCTTGTGCTCGCTATTTCCTGGTGCCAAATACATCCTTGGTGGGCATTTTTGCTCTAAGAAAATAGTGCTAAAAGCAGAACTATTCTTCTCGAGGGAGCCTGTGTCATCTCGCTGGATTCTTAGGTAATTCAGCATGATTACACTTCATGGAATTACACGTTTTACCCTCCCCTACTAGTAACCTGATTAGGCCAGTCATTGCTGTTACTTGGGCCTCAAGTTTGCCATGGGACTTGTTATGTGGCCCTCAGAGACTTGTCTTGGTGGATTTTCTGTTCTTCTCTAGGCAGCAGAGAAATTGAAACAAACTCTGCTGCTGGTTTTTAGCCCTGAAGTGCAATATCCATGTAGGTGACTTATTAGACCCTCCTCGGAATAGTTGTTTGCCTTCCTTTTAAGGACATGTGCCCACACCGTCTTCTTCAGCAGGCTAGGATAAAGTAACTGACTCTCGCTTCTTTTGAAAGTGGCCCTTACATTTTGCAGCAATAAGGGCACCAATGAACTGAGGAACCCCCACACCTTGGGGGCATCTGTGAAGATGTTTGTTACACCTGTGCATGATAACAAGCTGTTAATTCATTCCTTTGTGCTGTGTGTGCATTGTGTGTCAAAATGCCTGTTTTGCAAAATAAATACATTTAGAGGTACGTTCACAGTCTAACAAATTAAAATTGTCTAGTCGGATGTAGCAACAGAATGTAAATAGGGCAGAACTTAGACCCGTTTTTACTCTGTTCCTAGCACTGATTTTGCATCTCAGGGGTCACAAGGGCAGTAGCAGGGTTTGTAAGGTGCTAGCTGGGTACAAGCAGCAACTAATGATAACCTTTAAATGACATCCGTAACAATTTTTCCTGACCTCATGGCAGTCTCCCATAGTATAAAAATTAAATTAAATCTTACAAGATAAAATATTCCCTGCTCAGAAGCAGCTCCATAGGCATTCCGGGCCACTAGAAGTCCTGTCTCTTATAGTGGAATTTCCAGTTCCAGAGAAACTGGAACATTTGATTAGTCACTCACCCACTCAAGCAGTGCTTGACAGATGAGTGACAAAAGAGAGCATCTTGCTTCCACAGAGGTCACTCAAATGTCTCCCACTGGTAGGGATGTCCTCTTTTCTTTCCTGTTTCAACTTTTCAAAAATCCATATAATCTTTTTGAATTCATGAAGCTGACACAATTTTACAAACAATTCCATGAAGCTGTGATATCTTCATCCTGATAGGGGACAGAGTAAAGAACCTTGTTTGGAGACTCCTTTTGACATAGAGCCCGACCCCACTTAGGGCTTTTGTAGTCAGAGATAGCATTGAACCCATGCAGTCACTTTCAAGCCTCAACGAAGACATGGATGCATCAGTGCTTAATTTGTAAATAAAAACGTGCTGGTGCCCAAATCCCTCCTCTTAAACATGCGGCTGATGCAATTAAATGAGGCATCATAATCCTGAAGCCATCTCAGGCCTCTTTAATCCATTTAAAGCCACTCCCTGCCCCTTTAACACAGCCTTGAAGCTTTCTGCTTTCTCCCATTGTGACGCTTTTTCATTTTTCTCTCCCTTCATCTTTCCCATTAGTGCCTTTAACTCACAGAAAATGCTTGAGGCAGAAAAATAAGTGCCGGCCCTCAACTAGAATTGCCGGTGCTCCGCACTAGAAACCACAAGCACAAGTTAAGCACTGGGATGCATGCTAAAGAGCACGTTAAGAAACAAATAGATAGATAGGTCATACCACTGACCTGGTTTCGAGAAGTTGAACAAGGGCATTCTGCTCTCACGTCAGAACAGGCCCTTGTAGGGAAACTGAAATCCACATTGCACATCTGCTAGGGGAGATAGCTGGAAAACCACAACCACACAAGAGCTCACTGGCCATCTAAAGCCCTTGAGGTTTTTCACACCTCTGTGCATCTGTCGAAGAAGAGCGAACATGCTTGGTGCACAACTAGCTGAAGGCATATTTGCACCAACCAACACATCGGGACTAGGCTGCACGTACTAAAGGTCAGATAGCTAAGACCAATCAAGTTTCAGCACACCATGACCACGTCCTGCTACACCCTCATACATGCACTCCATTGAATGGTAGCCGCACTGCAAGGAGGGGGAAATTAAGCACTTTTTTGTCTGAGAATTGCTACATATACTTTTTTTCATATATCCTGTGCTGAATTTGCTTACATCAATGATGGAACTGGAGACTTTCGGTGTTTTTTCTTTCTTCACTTTTTTACATAAATACAGCTGTTTTTTATCAGTTCACTATTAAACCTATATTACTTTGTACAATTCACAAAATAGTTGTGGTTATGCTCTCTGGTTCAGACACCCCAAACACAAGTACAATATAATCCAGGAAACTGTAATAACACGCACAATGTCCACAAGGTGCCGTCATGGTGTACACTCCCAGCCACCATGGGTGTCATTTGGCAGACTGGAGAATTTTCAAGTGAGGCTTGACGAGTTTTCAGAAGTTACCAGAGCACGCTGCAGAAGTCTAAAAAGGCTTGTGATTTATATGACGATAACATAAAGTTTTCTTCATTAAGACTTTCTCAAGGCTGTAGGTCATATATTGGAATCATCGTTTCTTGTTAAGAATAAACCATAAATCATCACCAGTATGTGTTGAAAACTTTATGTACTCGTCATATAAAGCACAAGACTTTTTGGACTTCTGCAGTGTGCCCTGGTAACTTCTAAAAACCTACATTACTTTGTGTTTCTTTTATTATAGTTTACTCTCCAATAAAGTGGTGAGCCAGGCCAAAAGTCCTGTTTGTCCGTGCTGACTGTTGTGTCCAGAATACTGCCCTCCCAGTCGGAATAGACTTATGTGCAACTTAAAGAAGGTGAGCAGATGCCGATTTCAATAAAGTTCTACCTATTTCACTGGGACAGGTAAGACTGGAGCTGCTGTCTTCAAGGTGAGGACAACACGTACTTCATTTCTCCTAATTGATTTTTGCAAGGCCTTTTGGTAAATGATAATATGAATGACATATGTATTTGAGGTAATATTATTCAAGACTGTATATGAATGATATCAAACAATAGTGTAGTTATCCTACAGAAGGTAAACTCGACCTGCGTAGTCAAAAGTGGTAAAAAATAAATAGCAAGTAGGACTAGATGTATTGGAACTGATATTATGACCAAGGTCGATCAACAGGTGGGGTCATTAGACCCTATCTAAACTGAAAACATAATATCTGAACCAATGTATTATCTAAGGGCCTGATTTTGATATTGATGGTATTACTGCCATCCTGCCACTGCGGCGGATTCAAAAACACTGTCAAGTTGATGGTGTTCCATCCGCCTTATTTAGATGTATTGTGGTTGAGGCACAGACTGCCACGACATAGTGTTCTCCCTAGCTGTCTGGTTTGGGCGGGTTCCTGTTGACCCTATTTAGATGTTACAGTCCTGTAGATGGTGTACTGTCAGTGGATGGCTGACAGAGGGAGATCATCGTGGGAACCATTGGGCATTGTACAATGGTAGTGACTATCGCATGGCGGTAAGTGACACTCACACGTACACACTATACCTTAGCCATATGTGTCCAGCTGCACAACACACAACACAACAACAGTGTACACACTATTCTTCATTGCCATTTCACCACAAAACAACATCAACATGCAGAAAACACACATTGCAATACATCCACTACGCAACATAAGTACACCATTGATACTACACACACATACACACACGTTCAGCACAACCACAACAACCAACACAATAGCGAACACATCTACACACACACACACACACAAAAGCACAATTGCACACATCACAACAATAACCACCATACAACAATACACACTTGAATGTTGCACACAGCAACACAAAACATGCAACAGACATCAGATCCACATGCCAGTGGCACACAAACAGACACAACCACATCACCCACTCCAGCTCCCTCTACCGCGACCAGCCAATGCAATCTCACATATACACATACTGACACAAACACAACTGGACGCAGAACATCACAGGTACAGATTCACTTGCAGTGTGTCCTTCATAGACATGGTGACAAGTTTGATGCCATCCTTATTGTGATGCCAGCATTCATTTGGCAATAAGTACTGACACTACAATAACAATTGTGTATGAGTGAGATATGTGGCTTGTACCAGTGTGTCCCCATCAATCACTGACACAAATGTGTACCCGACAAATGCATGTAGAGGTATTTAAAAAAAAGTAGCTGTGGCATTTCTGCAGTGGTCCCGAGATCGTGTGCAGTGTCCACATAACGTACACAGCACATGCAAAATCCCTACCTTCGAGTCCGATGACGGTGAGGTTCTGTGTCTTCTTTGGTCCAGTGGCAGCAGCGACAGCATGTGATGTCCAGTTGGGTCCAGTCCAAAGCGGAAGCGTAAATATGGAATGAGGTAGGTTTTGTGCCCCCCCAACCACCAACTCAGGTGTGAAGGTCAGGCCACCACAGTTGGCTTGGTGGTAAGGCACATTAAAATCTGCTCAGTTGTAAAGGTAGCTGGAGTCCTGCCACTCGCTCCTATTCCCAGTGCTGCCATTGAGGCGGCTGGAGATTCTCAGTGGAGTCAGCTGGAATTGGGCTCTTTTGTCTATGGTCCCACCATTATCTAAATCGGTCCTGTCTGCTGAATACATGTCTGGGTCAGCATGACAGTTGGGCTGTTTGTGCATTCCCTCTAGACAGTCACACTAAGGGAGCTGAGGTGTGCCCTGCATATCCTGATTTCCCATCACTAGGTTAATGTGTCTTCCTAAGCCAAAGTTTTGGAAGACGCTGACACCTGCACCTGAATAGGGCTGTGCCTGTCCTCACACAAGCAGTCTCCAACGTCCTGGAGTGTGTATTGGGCCAGGGCATGGACAGGCAGGATTTTGTGCACTATAAAGACCTCCTTTGGGTATAAGTAGTGGACCTCTGACACCACATAGAATCCTTCTGGACTGAGGAAATTCTGCCAGGTAGAAGAGCTGTATGCAGTAGGAGGGATTGCCACTCTGCCTGTTGCTTTGTTGTGTTGGCCTGCCTCTTGTTGCTTCTGCTGTGGGAGTGAAAGGACTGGACTTGGCTTTCTACATCTCTAAGGGCTTGGACTGAGCTTGTCTCCTGTTAAGAAGTCTCTGAGACATTGTTGACTTCATTAGTGACTGGGCTCTTTTGCTGAATGCCCTTACTTGCTGAATGATACCAACCCCAGTCCCAGGGCCCTTGGAAGTGCAAGCTGGTGATCTGAAGGTGAAAATCCATGCTTCAACACGTAGTGCTGAAACAATCGAAGCAGTGCATGTCTTGTGGCTGAAGAATAGATGCAGTGCCTGCCTCATGGCCGGGGATTTGGCGCAGTGCCTGTCTAGCTACTGCAGAATTGATGCAGCAGTTGTTTCACCATGATCTCATCAATGCAGCACGTTAGGATTTGCCACGCATCATCCCTGGGCACCAATTTTTTATCGACCCCGCTCCACAGTAAGGAACCGAGGTCGTGTGTCTGGAAATCCCTTTCCTGCGAGGAAAGAATCAATGCATCACCTCCCCTGCCAGTAAAGAACCAACGTATTGTCTCACCTGCAAGGAAAGAATCTACGCATCACCTATGCTGCGCAGTAAGGAACCAATGCATTGCTTTGCTTTTCCGGTCCTTTATCTCCCCTGTTGCCCGCAGCCTCTTTGTTTTAGAATCATCACAGATACTTAGTGCTAAAGATATACATCCATTGATTCCTGTGGATTGAGACATGCTGAAACTTAAATAGACATATTTTGACTTGTGTACATTGGATTTTTGTTGTTTTGGTCTTGTTTCACTCAGCTAAATATTGGCTGTTTTTCTAAACTGGTGTGGAGTATTTTCACTGTGTTGCTGTGTGTGTGTGTGTGTGTGTGTGTGTGTGTACACAAATACTTTATACACTGCCTCTGAGATAAGCCAGACTGCCCGTGCCAAGCTACCAAGGGGGTGAGCAGGGGTTATCTTAGCTGTGTAACTCCCTTACCCTGACTAGAATGAGGGTCAATACTTGGACAGGGTGCAAACCACTGCCAACTAGAGACCCCATTTCTAACAAGAGTGCACGCTTATGTTGAGCTAATATCACAAGACCTTGTACTCGGAATGTTGGTTTGACTGAGTACTTCTACTTTCTAATAATAATATTGTGCAGGCTGACCCCATTTCTAACAAGAGTGCACGCTTATGTTGAACTAATATCACAAGACCTTGTACTCGGAATGTTGGTTTGACTGAGTACTTCTCTTACTTTCTATTAATAATATTGTGCAGGCTGAATGCATATGAGTTAAATATGGATGTGATTTCCCCATGCCGTCCACGTTAATGGGAATTAGTCCCAGAGACATCCTATTGCATCCTTTGTCCAGTGTGGGTACAACTTTTTGCTATGCTATAGGCAAAGTTACTATATCAATGACTAGAGGAACTTTGGATACTACTAAGGACTGTCCAGAACCTGAATGCGAGTGTACTGGCTTGATTCTTGAAACACTACACATTGTTCATGTGGTTAACAGCAGTTTTAAGATGTGGCAAGGCGAGGAAACTGCTGCACCGATCTGTTCTTCTCTCACAACTTCATGTGCACAGGGGTTAGGAGACAAGAATGTAGGTAATTTAGTGGCACCAAAGAGACCGCCGCGCTAGTCTAGGGTGCCAGTATTGAATCCATCAAATGTGTTTTTTCAATTACCCCATCAAGAACTGGCAACTAGCAACTTCCTGCTTTTTATTCATGAGAATACAGAACACAGCATATTTCAGGCTGCTTACAGAGTTTTCACAAATGTTCATCAAGTTCTCTACATTATTATTCACCAGTGTTCCAAAAAAGGTGTAGGAATTCCCTCCTGTATGACACAGGGTCTTGTCTGGCCACAGAAATATGATTATCCTTATTTCATGTCCCCAATGACGGACTCTACACTTAATTGTCTCATTTTCGAGATGGCTACTAAAATGCTAGAATGGCATATGCATCAGTATAATTTATTCCAGAAGCTGACAGAGGCTCACCACAATAAAAGAGACCAGAATGGGAGTGTAAAACCCCTTCTTATACACATGCTTGCCAGTAAAGCCACACCCGAATGTAAAGAACTGTTAGATAAACTTAAGACTCATAACTTGAAATTTTGCAAATGCATCCCTCTGCGAGTTACCGAGATGGGCTGGATGAATTAGTGCTCCTAGCATGTGACTGGCACAAAAAGATTCTTGTCTCTTTTATGGCCTCTTTGACCACTACATCAGAGTTTTGGACATGTTGTTGGAAGGTAGCCTTAGAAACCTAAGCATGCTTGATAAGTATAACATGCCCTCTAATGTGTGTTGTTTTACTGCAAGTGAGTTAAAGACAGGGGACTGAGCAAAAATACTGCCTCCACTTCAGCAAGCCGTAGTACAAACATGAACATTTAGAAAATACATTCAAGACTTTAATGGACAAATATTTCATTTAAAAATACAAGAATTTGTACCCCCTGCACCTTGATATTTAGAGACCTAGAGATTGAAACAGGACAAATGTGCAAAATCATGCTTGTAGAAAAAGGGGAAGTGGTATCCATAGCTAGCAATGCCTGAAGCTCACCAGGCCCTTTGGTCACGCTGAACCATTCACCATGTATCGCAGTTAAGAGCAGCAAGGAAGAAGTACATGTGAGGGAATATCTCTACGTCTTGCTTCTACTGTTTTCCATTTGAAATACCCCACTAATGTGAAACGTGTGATCACCACAATTCATACAATGTGAAATTATTTGTGATATTAAAAAATTTAAAATAAACAAATGTTTTCATATTTAACTATGTCAGCAGACTTTAACTTCCCTTTTAAGGCTCACCATAAACTCTGGGCTTTGTTCTAAGCACAAGGCCAAAGACTGTTGCAATATTCCACAATGGGACCAATGACAAATAGGCGTGTGGGGAGTACAGTAGACAGGATAACCTAGTTGGTTTAGCATTTGTTCTTGATAGTGGAGAATGCACAACATGCACAACAAATGTACAAGCTGAATGTTGATACGTGATAAATATTTGGATTCTCATAAGTTTGTATGATTTTTCCATACAACCTGGATGCGTGGATGTGTATATACAAATAATACTGATGATGAAAATAATTGGTAGGTGCCAAGGTATCACTCCCTCCATGTTTTTCCAAGGTTTCAGAACCCTTTCAGAGATGTATTGTTCTGTATATGTCTGTCTGTGTTCCATTTTATGTTGGTTTTATTGTTTGTTGGAGGTTTAGGGGTTCATCTTAGTATATCAAGTACAGTGACATGGAACGGGTAAGAGAATGACAATATACTCAGACTCAGTTTATGTCACAACTACAGTACATTCAAGCACCAAGGGGTGGAGAACCGGGGGTTTCTAAAATCAGATGGCTATCCCCTGATAAGTCTCAATAGAAGCTTTAGCGCTAGTACAAGCAGTTGCAGTGGTCAAATGTGCTGCACACACAAACGGTCAGGGCTTCATATCCAGGGAAATGCCCTTGCAGACAGGGCTGCTAAGAATGCAGCATTCCATCCATTGCCTTGCCCTCCCACCAGTGCCCATGATGTCCCTATAATGCTTGCCAAAGAAACTCAACAACAAGCGCCATGCCCAGCTCCTTCTGCACTTTAAACAGAAATTGTGCATTTGTACATCTGTGAATTACAGAAAAGTGCCCCTGAACACAAGAAGCAGCTGTGGGAGTCCAGGGGTTCTTCAGATAGTCACAGACCTCATCTATAGGCAAGTGTCTACAGGCAAGGCCACTATGCCCAGTCCCACCTTCTCATTGCCCTTAACGAAATACACCTTCCCCCACATACATAAAGGGACAGCTTCTCTGTGATCATACAACAAGGTTGTTTGTTCCCAACTTACATGAGTTGCTAACAATGTACATCCACAACAGTACCGACTCAACCCCACCTTGAAGTTAAAATCCTCCACAATTCCAAGGCTACAAGGGCCCTTCAAAGCCCTACACCTAGAATTTTATTGACATGATTGAAAGATGCAATAATTATTGTTGCCTCATTGTTGATGTCTGTCCATTCTCCACATGGATCGAAGCTGGATCTTATGTTCTATGTGATGCCAATTCTGCTGCTAATTTTCTGGCCTGCTAGCTGATACCCCATTGAGGCATCCTTGAGGTGATTAGATTCAACAATAGCACAAATTCTGTTAATAAAATGTTTGCCAACCGCACCACTACGCTTGGCATCACACCCAAACTTTCATCTGTCTATCATTCCCTGTTTCATCTGAGGAACACACCAAGTTCTGATCACCACTTAACTCCACACCAGATAGTAAAAGACAGGACAATGAATACTATTGTCCCAGAGACATGGAGGAGATTGCAAGATGAGAGTGTGTCTGAACCTGTACAGTCAGAACTGCTTGTTTACATGTCTGAGCTAACAAAGCTGTAAGGTTCTTCTTTAAACAGGTCAGACATGAATCAGACAAGCACGTCAATGCACCGCCTGCAGAAGTCCAATGACTGACAATACCACCCGACACTCCCGTCTACATCAGAAACTTCAACCAGAAGTAGAAAGTTCCAAGGACCCTTTGCCATCGCTAAAACCACAGACACTGCTGCAAAGGTTCAAAGCCACAAACCATGGACACATTTGATGGACATCTGCCTGTACCCAGTTGTGCTGTTCACCCATTTAGACACAAAGCAGGAAAAAAAGGTGGGAGAACAGGAGAAGCAACCAGAGCAAAATCCCCTCTGCTGTGCCAATAAGGGACTATACACATTTCAAGTTATGTATTTAATTTTTGTTTTTCCTCCTAGTGTACTGATACTAATAATTGTATTCCTTGTGTATTTCTATTTCTTTATTCCTACACCAACTATTACACACACGCAGAAACACTGATAATGACACTGACCATCACACCTCCACACTGCTTTGTTTCAGAATATGTGGTACCAGCACATGCACAGTATGAGCAAATCCACGTCCAACACAAGCTGTTATGCATGCTCCCTCATCCCTCATGCTTCTAAAGTAAACAAACTGCTTTTCCCTAAAAAGGTATCCCCAAAAGTTACACACTGCCTCTTGCACCTCTTGCACCTCTTTTTAAGTAGAATAAAAGCACAGATGCAACCAACACGTTAGCCCCAATACTGAGCGAGTTAACGCAACTACATTTGAAACCACCCCTGAAATACTACAGATACTGACAGGAAGATGAGAGATAAGAGATGCGATATAAAGAATGAAGGAGGCATATCATTGAAGTGATTGGCCAAAGTGGAGAAAAGAGATATTGGACCGGGGACCTTAGGGAAGTCTCACCCATCGTCCGAATGTAGTAACTACAAGGCTAAGACCCTACCCCCTGATTGCACAGACAGACATACCAGGCCTCAGCATCATGGGATCAATATTTGCCCATGACAAATGGCATACTGGGACCAAGTTCACATGCAGAGCAATATAAATATGGAATGGTACCGAATTAGACAGTCCTATAAGATTTGACTAAGTAGTATGACTAATTGGACAGTGTCAACAAATATGGGATGTGAACATACGTATACATGGTCAGGAACTACAATGCACCCTAGAATAGGAATGAAATTAATGCATGTTTCTCTTTGTTTCAGAGGAAATGGGACGATAATAAATTGGCAGTAAGCTCAATTGAAACACCACCATATACAACACCGATATTCAGGGGGGCAACTCAAGTCTGCTGGACCACTACTGGCAATGAAGGGTCCAGGTCTACATGCAACTACCCTCAAACTGAATGGCCTCTGTTGACTTGTAAATTTACATGCCCCCTTTCTGGGGATACCAGGAGTGAACATTTGACAACTACATGACCGTTTCATGAGCTGTCCAATTACCGTGCTTCATCATCATAGGAAGAAAAGGGCTGTGGAATATTTTGGTACTTCAGTTTGGGAAAATGGCCCGTAAGAGTACAAGCCATTTAGCAATGCCCTGTTGTTCTTTGGAAGCATCCTGCTATTCATTCAGGCCAAAGCAACTGCTAGATGGCTGAAAATAATGACTGCAAATAAATAGCTGATAAAAACTATCAACCCCACTGAAGATGGGTTCAACGCCATAAAGGAAGAGGTGCGTGCCATAGGAACGATGATCAAACAGCACCGATATGTTCTTGACCTCATGACGGCCATGGAGTGGATGTGTGTGTCAAGATCGGAACGAATGAGACATTGACAAGCCCATACAGACACTGCACAACTTGCAAAAGCAAATGGTCAGTGTAGGAGGTGCTCCACATGAATGGTTTAAGGGTTGGTTTGATTGGTTGCCATCCTGGATGTTGGGGTTGTCCAAGCCCTTGTCACCTATTCTGGTGTTGCTATTGACAATGTATTGTGTGTTTCAATTACTACTGCAATGTTGCAAGAAAGCAAGTACAAAGGAGGGAGGGATGTTCACCATTAGGAGAGTGGATAGGGAGGGAGATACCCAAAGAAATATCTACCACACTGTAGCAGAAGTGGATCAGGAGTCTAGGGAGGTAGCTGAAGAATCATTTGGGGGGGGAAATGCCAGGGGACAGAGTTAAAAAACATGCTTGTAACATAGGGCCCGATCCCACTTAGGGTCTTTGTTGTCAGAAATAGCATTAAACCTATGGAGTCAGTTGCAAGTCTCAGCAAAGACACGAGTGCATACTAAAAAGCATGCTGAGACAGGAATGGATAGATCACACCACGGACCTGGTTTCGAGAAGTTGAACAAGAACATTCAATGGTAAAGTCAGAATATGCCCTCAGGTCTTGCATGGAAACTTATAACCACTTTGAACATCTGTTAGGGGAGATAGTTGAAAGCCCCAACCAACTGAGAGCTCATTCTCCATCTAAAGTCGCTGAGGTTTTTCACAGCTCTGCTCATCCACCCACGAAGAGCAAACATTCTTAGTGCACACCTAGCTCGAGGCATATTTGCACCAATAGACACATCCGCGACTCGGCCATCATTGCTATAGGTCACATAGCTAGGACCAATCAAGTTTCAGGACGCCATGACCAGGCATTGGCCCACATACACTAGCTTCTTTGTATGGTAACTGCACTGCAAGGAGGGGTAAATTATGTGCATTTATTTCTGAGAATTGCTATATCCACTTTCTGTTTGTTTATCCTGTGCATAAATTGCTTACATCAATGATGGAACTGGAACCTTTCTAGGTTTTTCTTTCTCTGGTTTGTCTGCATAAATACAGCTGTTTGTGAGCAGTTAATTGGAATCAGGCTTTCACCTCTACGTAGCTAACTGATCTCCCGGCCATTGTGATTAAACCTATATTATTTTACCTATTGGGTCCTGTGTTTCTTTTATGATAGGTTAATTTCCAACAATCCTCACGACTTCTCACTTCCTGTGTAATAAAGTGTCACTTATAGGCTCCAATTTTGAGTTGAGGGGGTGAAATATAATTTTAGAATTCCACTCCATTCAATCATGAGTAGGATGTTGTTCCTGCAACCGGGTTTAACATGTGCAGAAATCACAGACCACATTTTATCAGCTGGGATATCCAACCTGCAAACTTGCATGAGGAAAGGGCTGCACTGGAGCCAGACCCATTCTGCAGGCCCCATCTGACCATCAAGCAAGACTCAGGGGAGGCATGTAATGGTCTCCACAACAGCCAAATCATTTTTTGCCCTTCGGATTGCCTCCCACCTCACCACCACACACAGAAACCCCTGCACACTTTTCCCAGCTGCTCCGAGCAGATGTTAAATATGAGTGTTAACACTTCATAATCTGAAATACTGTATAGAATCTGTACAGTAATTCAAGGTCTGCACCATAGTCCCCTTTCCAAGTGGTTTAAATTGTAATTGCACTGTGTTAGAAATGGGGTATCTGGTTGGCTAGGGGATGCACCTCAGCCAGGCAGAACTTACCCACTCTAGTCAGGGCAAGGGAGTTACACGTCCAAGATAACCCCTGCTCACCCTCTTGGTAGCTTGGCACGAGCAGTCAGGCTTAACCCGGAGGCAATGTGTAAAGCGTTTGCACAACACACACAACACATGTGACGCAATATCCCCACCACAAAGGAAACACAACACCAGATTATATGAAAATATACTGTATTGTACACAAGGCAATTATCAGACCAAACATCACATATCAGTACTATCCTGCTACCTTAGCAGTTGTCAGAACGTTACACATTAGTTACTCTGCAACCTAGCAGTAGTCACACATAACACACAGGTTACTCAGTATTCTGCAACATAAGCAGTAGTCAGGAAAACACGTTATTACATCACAGCACTTGTCATAAGAATCTCATAAAATGCCCATAGTAGGAACATTAGAAAACATATGGCAAGTTAGAAAAACATATTAGCAAGCATTTCCATGAAAGGAACATTTGCATACACATATGTAAAAAAATCAAACGCAGGTAGGTAATATATGAATCAAACAAAAGTCTGTAGAAAGAACTTTGGATTGCAACTATATTGGTCCTTTAAACAGTACCTGGTTGGATGAAGGCACCTCCAGTGCCTAGAAGGCGAATAATGGGGCCCCCGGCGCTCCTATGCGCAAAACGGGGGCCTCCCTTATACTCTGGGGTCAGAGGAGGGCGACATGCACCTCCTCTCTTTTATAGACAGGCCCCTCTGGGGACCGTGATTACTGGGGGCCCCCCAGGGCCTCAACCGGCCCTCACGAGGGGGGCCAAAGCCAGCAAAAACAACTGAGGGCAGGAGGGGGGCACCACGCACCCCCTCCGGTTTAATGACAGGCCCCTCCCGGGACCCGCGATCTCTGGGGCCCCCCCGGGCCTCCACTGGCCCTTCCACCAAGGGGGGGGGCCACAATAATGCCCGTTTTACCTAACAGCAGAAAAGGGGCGTCCTGCTCCTAACGCCGAGGCCAGGGGGAAGGGGGCACTCCCAGCACCTTCCCCTGGTCCTGCCGTGAAGCCACAAGAAGATCGGACCCCTCCTGGGGCCCGAGCAGACACTCGCCTGCACTCAATGCGGTGCGCGAGTGTTCTTCCAGCTTCCCGGGCCGCTGAGGTGATCTTATTTAAAGGGGCACAATGCAGCCAGGAGCCGACGAGCTCCCAAGGCTCCATAAGCACGCTGCAAACCACAGAGAAGCACCCCTCGTGAAGAAATGGATGCATGGGCCAGGGGCCACAGCACCCTGCCCCTGGGGAGCAGAATCTTAAGACAAGGTTCTCAGGTGGAGGGCACAGCTACAGGCCAGCACAAGGGAAAGGCAGCAAGTGACAAGTCCTTCACAGCGACCAGGCAGGCCACAGGTCAGCACAGCAACAGCAGTCCATGGCGGTTCCTGGTGAGTCCTTTCAGCCTTTGGTGTCCAGTTCCAAGATGATTCCAAGAGTCTCCAAATTGTGGGGAAAATTCCCCAGTACTTATAGTCAGTTCTTACAGTGTTTTACAATGGTAGGGAGAGGAGGTTCCAGCCAGTTACAACTGGTTCTGGGAGTGCCCCCTTACTCCTTTCAGCACAGGCACCAAACATCAGTGGGGGGTTAACGACCCTTATTGTGTGAGGCCAGGGCACAGTCTTTACAAATGCAGGTGTGCCCCGCCTCTCCCTTCTCTCAGCCCAGGAAGACTATTCAGTATGCAGATGCACCTCTGTGACACCTCCACCCTCCCTGTGTACAGGCTGTCTGAAAAGTATGCACAAAGCCCCAACTGTCACTCTGCCCAGACGTGGATTGGAGTCAAGCTGCAAAACACCAGAGTCATAAGCACAGATAAATGCGCACTTTCTAGAAGTGGCATTTCTGTGATAGTAATTAAAAATACACCCACACCAGTAAGCAGCATTTATTATCACCATCACAACCATACCAAACACGCCGACGCTACCCCTCATAAATCAGACAATACCCCTTACACATAAGGCAGGGCATTTCTAAAGCAATCCTATGAGAAGGCAGCACTCACAGCAGTGAGCCACCAAGTTAGGCTGTTTGTCACTACTAGGACAGGCCATGCAATATGGCACATGTCCTGCCTTTCTACATACATGGCACCCTGCCCATGGGGCTAGCTAGGGCGTACCTTAGGGGTGACTTACATGTAGTAAAAGGGAAGTTCTGGGCCTGGCAAGTAAATTTAGATGCCAGGTCCCTGTGTCAGAAAAGTGTGCACACAGGCCCTGCGCTAGCAGGCCTGAGACAGGTTTGAAAGTCTACTTCAGTGGGTGGCGCAAGCAGCGCTACAGGCCCACTAGTAGTATTTAATTTACAGGCCCTGGGTATAGAGATACCACTGTACAAGGGACTTATAGGTAAATTAAATATGCCAATTAGGTACAAGCCAATCATACCAACTTTAGATGGGAGAGCACCTGCACTTTAGCACTGGTCAGCGGTGATAAAGTGCTCAGAGTCCTAGAGCCAACAGCGAGAGGTCAGAAAAACCAGGAGGAAGGAGGCAAAAAGACTGGGGATGACCCTGCGTAAGGCAAAAAGTCCAACACACTGTTTTGGTGGGGTGTTACAGCAAGATCCGGTGGTTAAAACTACAGCATTTGCAGTAACAGCCAACACAGAACTCGGGCTAAAGTGTCATGAATAATGCTTTAACATAGACACACTTAGGTAGCGGAAAACTTAACGGCTACTTACATAAGCACACATCGGTGTGAGTGCAAAAAAGTCAAATTAAACCTCTTACTGTGGCTGCAATGCTGCAATGGTTGACATGTTGCAAGAATGCTTCATCCTGAAACAGTACAGGTAACACAGCACAAGAAAAGCAACACTGGAACGTAAGACATACCAGTCCAGCAACACACCAAAATCCGGGTCTGCAGGCCAAGCACATAGTGGGGACAGAGGATTGGAGACCTATAAGAGTGTTACTAGGAAATAATTAAGCTGTTCGGACAAGTTGAGTAGTTACAAGTTTCAACTGTGTCCTGTGCCCAGCAGCCTACAAGAGCTGCTATTCTAAAGAGAGAGAAACGAATGTTATCCCCTTCTGGGGCACTTTTAATCAGGGCCAGGGTCATTTAGGAGGGGGAATGGGAGACACTTATTTCACCTCAAACCTAAAATGTTCTTAGTCATTGCACTTTGAACAAAAGGGCTTAAGTCTCAATCTGGTCTGTCAGTATTCAGTTATGAGACGTAAGGCCAAGGGTTTAAGTAAGGCCCACGCAGCACCTGCGGTGTGGGAGCCCCCAAACTGCAGTGGGCCCCCTCAGCACAGCACCTGGCCTGAGTGAATCTGGAGGAGGGCCCCTCCATGTTCTTTGTAGGGGGGCCCCCTCCAGTTTCGTTACCCCACTACCTGAGCCATAGGTCAGCTTTACCATGATTGTGGCACAATCTTCCAGCACTTGTAAATCTATAGCCAAAGCTGGAGGGACGTTTTAACTGCTGCCATTCTTTATTTCATTCCCAGATCAGGAATACAACTAAAACATACCAAGCACACACAACTGATCTGAATTTCGGTTTTAAAGCCAGCAGTGAAGGGCCCATATTACACTTGACAGTATATTTCAAGAGCTCCCTAGTGGTGTTCCTTTCACACACACAAACACTCCTGGAAAATCCTCTGCTGTACCTATCCCCCCGTTCCACTGTCTCGCTCCATTGGCAGGTATTTTCCTGTTAATGAACTGCATGCATGGAATCTTTTACTAACATTGTTATGCATAATTGATAAGCATCTGTCTTTCAGAGTGCAAAGGAAAGCACCGTGTTCCCATCAGGCTTCCCTAAATTAATTGAAACTACATGTATTCTGGTTCTTGAGGGGCATTATTCTTTTCTTTAAAAATAATGCTGTGTTTTGTGATATTGTACTAATATAAATGTCTACTAAAATGCAATTATATAGTTGTTCTGACATGAATATGTCCTTATGTTTTTTTTTTTTAGAAACATATTAATCCTATTTGTCAATAAATGGCTCCATTGAAATGGTCAGGAAGTAAAGGCCTGCTTGAAAGCGTTTACTGCGTGCGCTTTGGACTACTGTTATGTAAGATGAACCCCAGTGCAAACCTGACCTTAATTCTGGTGGTGTCAGCCAACCTCCACTCCTCCGGTAATCAGGCATAGGAGCACCACCCTGGCTGAGGCTGTAAACTGACCTCAGGCAGGATAAAGAGCATCCCCTGTGCTCCCCTGTACCACTGGTCCAACTCGCGCTAGCTGGCATATAGCAATTGAAATGATTAATCAGTGGAGGAACGGAGAGATCTACCCCTCCTCTTCTAGCCTTAGGACCCAGCATGACCCTGCACTTTAATTAGGTCCCAGCAGCACCCGGTACTGGTGCCTCTCGCACCCAGTACCGTAGCGTAGCCTCCTGGTGGTGTGAGAAAGCTTCCATGGTTACCGAGTAGCAGAGCACCACACAGGCAGACGCTGAACGTATTTACATTAGGTTATGAATCATACCAATCATATCCACTTATGATATGGTTACCACAAAGTTGCCGTCCTTCACTGTCTCACTCAGCCCAGTTATCCATGACATAGATTCGTAATGCCTTATATTTACATAACAACAACTCTGGGTTTATTTACAAACATGTCTACTATACAAAAAAAGCGTACCTGAAAAGATATTTTGCTCATCATCAAATCTCATTCACACAATAAAAATCGATGGATGACACGGTTAGTTCACATGGTCTTGACTGACAAGCTGCTCAGAAGCACATATAATATACGATACAACGAACTACTGTTATTCTTTCCCTGCTGGCCAGAGCCCCAAATGGTGAGAGATATTTTCGACTCATTGTAAACGTAACTCTGAACTCAGAAATGTGTCCTCATGTGCTTTTACTTGTGATTCATCGCAAGGTGATCTTTTGCATCATTGTAGACATAAGCCAGTTGTACCTTCTAAGACCCATTGACAGATCAGGCGTACTCCTGATGTTTTCGCCATAGCTCGTTCTTAACTGGAGTGCCTGGTGCAGAGCAGGGCAGTGCACCTTAGTATTGAAACTGTGCTGATGCCAGTGCACATGCAAACCTGGTCCAAGAACAGTGCAGTAGTCAGCCACAGCCCATCCTTTGTGACTCAGGGGCCACTCCTCCCACCTTTTGCCCCTCAAGAAGAGTGATTGTCTGGCAGAGAAAAGGTCAGCCTGACAGACACTTCATTTTCAGGTCAGGCAGTCAGGAGATAGACATGTGCTGTTTACGCAGGCTCCTGGCTGCTTGAGCTGACCTTTGCTGGACTGAAGAAGACTCAGCTCTGTGGGTATGACCTCTTCAGCCTAGCAAAGGTGCCTTGAGTCCCTCTCCCTCATGAGGAGGGGGAACATCACAGATTGTTTCAGACCTGGGAGCTTTAGTTTTAAGCCCTAAAGCGCCCAGTGCCAAATGTCAATCAGTGACACCTCGTCAAGAGTGGGGTAGGGTCACCAGTCTCATTGACAACATCCCACTCTGTGACGAGTTGGGACTACTGCATTCACTCATTGGTCTACCTTAGTTTAGCCAGTGAGGGAAGGCAGCATTCCCAACCCCCCTGGGACCTTTGAGGCAGAGTTTAAGGTAAGTGTGTGTGTGTTTTTTTAAATTAATGTTTGGTGCATGCATGCGTGTATGTTTGAATATTTGATAATGAGTGTTTTGAATGGGTGTGTGAGTGCGTGCATGTGTGAATGAATGAGTGAGAGTGTGCATGTGTGTCCTGCACGCCCCCTCCGTCCTAAAATTACCGGCCACCACTGGCATTAGTGAAAGGTGAACTGGATTTTTAAGGCACACCTTTGCCATTCACTGCAGTCAGTGGACCTTAGGAACATATTAAACAAAGAAGCTCACATGACACTGGATGTCTGTGCTCAATATTTGTGCACTTTGGTATTGCAGAAAGAGTTGAAGGTGCTAGAGAGGCTCCTTTTGTAAAATTGGTTGTGTCAGCTCAACATATGCACCAGCACAATCAAAAGAGGTGTGCTCTCATTTGTATGGGGTGGCGCTTTACAGTTGTGAGCAAAGAAGTTGTCAGAAAATGCACTGATTTGTGCCACATAGAAGGTGGCCCAAACTAAGGGCCTCCTTTACAAGAATCTAATGCATCTTCATTGATGCTTCAGATTTCTTGATCCTGCTGTATATCCCCTAATGATGCATGGTTGCGCAGTGTTTAGAATACAGAGCTCTATGGCGCACATTTTCACAGATGCGTCAGAAATTCTGATGCATCTGTTGGCGCTAAACTGGTGCATTGCTGGAGTTGGATTGTTAAATCGGGGCAGCTCCAGCAATGCGAGGGGAAGCCCTTAGGAAAAAGCCCAGTATCAATTTTACATGTGCTTTGAGCAGACAGTAACATTTTGGCATAGTGAAGTCATAGAATGACACAGTGAAAAGTTATAACTTTCACTGTGTCAGATTTATGTGGCTTTTACCATGCCTACCATGCATACATTATACCTAGCACAGATAAAATGTGATGCAGGGCTTTTCAAACTGTCACATTGGGCCCAATGCTCCAGTTTGTAAATATGGAGCAGTGCACAGCACTGCTAGTGCCATCACAGTGTCAAAAAATGACTACTGACAGTTTTCACAGAACATACAAATTATTTTTGTGATTCTGACAGATTCCAAAGCACTATGTGAATTAAACATTTTAGAATGGGTTGAAGATCTTGGCAATCAAGTGGAAATAAGATGGATCTCTTTCAAGCTGCAAGATGCTGTGGACAAATCCGAATATACCTGGGAATGATTCTTGCATTAATAAGCAGGCTGCCATCCTACTTGTCTACTTACATCAAATTCAGACTTTTTTATTTCATTTTATCCATTTACTGTTTTCTTGATTGCTTTCTTGTTAGTTGCTTGTGTGGTTGCTTGCTAGCTTACTTGCTTGGTACATCTCACTCTATCTTATTGTTCACTGTTTTGTCACTGTTTTCACAGCTCACTTGTTTGGCTGTATATTGAAGTTTTGTTGATCTATTCGTTATTGAATATTTTTGTGCTTCTTGTGGCTGAAACATTTAGGGGCATATTTATGGAAAGTGGCATTGCACTAGTGCAGCACCACTTTTCTTTCACACCCTAACGCCCCCCCTAATGCCACCATGTGTGAGCGTATTTAATATATGGTGCACCACGGCAGTAGTTAGGGAACTAGCGTCACAATTTTTTACGCTAGTTTGGCGCTTTGCAGGATTTGCATCAAGAATCTGAACGCTAATCCTGCAAAGCATCAGAGGCCCATTGAAACTAATGAGAGCCTCCTTTTAACGCCTTCTCAGAGCAGGCATTGAAAATCCTGGAAAAAATGGCATAAAGAAATCTGTTAGATTTCTTTGCACCATTTTTATGGCCCCCCTAATGGGGAAATGCCCCCTTTGCATAAATTATGCCTGTCGTAGGCATAATGAAGCGCACATGGTGACAAAGTGGTGCAATGCATGAATTGCACCACTTTGTAAATATGCTGTGGCATTTTTGGCCTTCTAACACCACATTACCGTAAAACAAAATAATGCTAATGTGGAGTTGGAATGGCGCTAGGCCCTCTTAAATCTGGGCCTTAATTTCCTGATATATTTTCTGTTTTGCTGACCTTGATGTCTTGGTGGTGATTTATGTTTAATCGTTCTTTCTTTCCTCACTAATTGTTCCTGTTCTGATTTGCCTCTTCTATCTTCTCTTAGCCTGTCCCAACTTCTCCAACAATAATTTTTCTATTGTGATAGGGTGATAGGGTACTGCTTTTTAAAGGGATGGGTCCAGTTTCCTCCTGAAGTCGGAGACATTTTGTTGTCATGGGTGCTATCTTCATGATCCTAGATATTTAGCTGTGAAATTCTGTAGAGTTACATAAAAACATCCGCAAGCGGAAATTGATACGTCGTGCTGATATTTAGGACCAGGAGCTTGTTTTGAGCCGAGAAATCAGTGTGATCGGCTCCATGCAGCTAGCCAAAGGGTGCTGCTCGAGTTGGTTTTATTGCCACTGAAGTAGATTTACTGCTCAAGCAGCACTGTTCCCCACGCAAATGGTTGTGACCTCCTACAACTGCCCGCATTGGGAACATTTTGCTGGGTGCCCTCCTAGTGCCAAGTATCATGCTAGGCGACACCAATTCTTGCTTGTGCTTGCCAACATACCGTTGGTGAGCTGCGTTCCAGAAAAAACTGTGGCGGTTGGCAGAATTTGGCCATAACTCCAAATTACATTCTTAACGTGGAGCTGCCTATACTCTTTGAACTCAACCCTAATTTTTATTAATAAATAGGAAAACTATGCTTGAAAATCCTTTAAAAAGCTCAAAGCTTCAGAAATAAAGACAACACACCGCCCCTACCGACCTCTGACTGGCTGGGGCATTGTAAAAACTCTTCTGACTCTAGCACTTTACATCTTTACACACTGTGGAGCTTGCCTGGCTTTGGTGCACTGAATAATATATTATTATACTACTAATTAGTTCTCCTTCTTGTGTGGGAATGCAGAACCCACCACAGGTGAATTCCTCGATTCATCTGGAATGATCTACAGTGCCTCTACGCCATTCTGAAGGACTGCATATTCATCTCGTACAGTAAGTATGCAGGCAGAAGAGAAGTGGCTGCAGCACCATCTCACATTAAGGGGGTGATTCTGACTGCGGCGGATGGCGGTCGCCGCCCGCCAAGCGGTTCCCGCCGAAAGACCGCTCCGCGGTCAAAAGACCGCGGCGGTCATTCTGGCTTTCCCACTGGGCCGGCGGGCGACCGCCGAAAGTCCGCCCGCCAGCCCAGCGGGAAACACCCTTCCCACGAGGACGCCGGCTCAGAATGGAGCCGGCGGAGTGGGAAGGTGCGATGGGTGCAGTTGCACCCGTCGCGAATTTCAGTGCCTGCAAAGCAGACACTGAAATTCTTCGTGGGG
The DNA here is from genome assembly GCF_031143425.1 of Pleurodeles waltl. NCBI lineage: Eukaryota > Metazoa > Chordata > Amphibia > Caudata > Salamandridae > Pleurodeles > Pleurodeles waltl. The sequence continues at coordinate 272,436,859 of NC_090446.1, forward strand.
CCCTCTTACGGGGGCCCCTGCAGTGCCCATGCCATTGGCATGGGCACTGCAGGGGCCCCCAGGGGCCCCGCGGCACCCCCTACCGCCATCCTCCGCCAGGAACCGGATGGCGGTAGGGGGTGTCAGAATCCCCATGGCGGCGGAGCGCGCTCCGCCGCCATGGAGGATTCTCAAGGGCAGCGGGAAGTCGGCGGTACACTGCCGACTTTCCGTTTCTGGCCGCGGCTGAACCGCCGCGGTCAGAATGCCCAGCAGTGCACCGCCAGCCTGTTGGCGGTGCTACCGCCGACCTCCCCCATGGCGGTAATTACCACCAGGGTCAGAATGACCCCCTAAGTCTGTGTTTCCACATAGAGCATATGGGAATTTCATTCACGTCTTTCACACTCTCTGACTGAAGTGCCAGGGAATGCCCTTTGGCCTAGTAGCATACATTACGTAACCCTCAAACAGGGATGCAGTGTCACTTCACAGAGGACTCTGTAACAGCTCATCTGATCAGTGGCCATGGCAGATGCATGGTCCTCATCCCCTCATCCTGTGGCACAGTTGAGGGACACAGGAGCCTTGCGATGTGTAGTGCCCTTGTAAATGGTGGGATAGCTCATACGCTGATTGTATCCTCACCTGAAACTTAAAAGGCTGTTACAGAGTAGTTAGTTAGGACAACATTTCTATAGGAAAAGCATGTTCTGGTTTGCTAATAATTATGGCACCATTTGACAAATCTTCACGTTACTTTCCTAAAAACAGTTCATCCACCTTGACTCTTTTATGGAACATTTCGGGGACTGGGAAAGAGGTGACGTTCCCAATGTAGTTTCCCATAGGAAAATTGAACAGTGATACCACAAAATGGCTGAACAGAACTACACCAAATTTGGAAGAAAGCTAGATCTTGGCCCGGAGAGTGTACTGTTTGTGATTTGCTGTGAATTCATTTAGTAGTTGTTGAGAAATTACAATTTATGGGTATATCACACGCTAAAGGCTCTGCGGTGCCAACAGATCTAGAGATAAAATCTGATTGGCTGCCACAACATTAATAAAGATGGGAATGCAGCCATGTTAGGACTCAGGAATTCAGTTCCCTCCCCTGAAAAAACATATAAGATACACAGGGTAGGGACACAGTTCCTCCTAGGCCTGGTGTGGGGGGTAGGTGCCTGGGGTCAAAACATTTTTTTTAATTTTACTGCCAATAAATGGAGGATCCAAGGATCCTCATTAAAATAAAAAAATAAAGCAGGCTCCTGCTCTTTTGAAAAAACAAACAAAAAATCCCTGTGGTGGAACAGGGACTGGGGATACCGCAGCAACATTTTTAGGTGGGGAGTGGGGCTTCTCCACTCCCCACGCCGTCTTGAGGTCCCTGGAACCTATCCCCCAGGACTGCATTCAATTTTGAGATGGGACACAAGGCAACAAGAAGAGACCCAGGAACCCCATGGTTCTTGCTAGCTCCCCAGCCTGACCCTACCCCAGACTTCTAGAGACCCCGGGTGACCCTGTCCCCTGGAATTGCAGGGGCGATCCCCAAACTCTCCCTGGGACCTCCATCTCCAAGCATTTTATAGGCCTCAGGAACGTCAACCCCCAAGGCCACAAAGCATTTAAATATTGCTTTGGGTGTCTTGGTGCCCACACATGACAACCACATCAGTTGCTGGCCATAGGGCTGCAGGCTATGCCCCAGGGTACTCACAGCCCCTTCACGGTGCAGGTCAACAGCCCTCTTTATCTATTTGTGCCTGTCCACTGGGATCAGCATTTCTCTGCTCACTCCGGAATGGAGAAAACTTGTGCAAACTACCTCAAAGAGCACAGGACTGCATTTAAATTCTCCCTTCCCAAGCTCTTGCAAGCATGGAACTTCAATGCCCTGGGGGTTAGGGTGTCTAGGGTACTGCTTCTATCGCCCCCAAGGGATGTGGCTGCCGTGGCCAATGGATATCCTCCCCAGAAGAAGATTAATCAGCCCTGAGGGATGAAGTCTCCAGGGCCCATAAGTAGTCTGAGGGCATGGGTTCAATGCCTCCTCCCCAAAAAAGAACAATAAGCCCCAGGGGGTGGGGTTCAGGGGGGTCTTAAGTAGCTCAAGGGGGCCCAAAAAAGAAATATCATCCCTGGGGTCAGTGTCGGGGTCCCTAGGCCACATAAGTGACTGAAGGAGGGGTCACCACACACCCCTCCCACTTAAAAAGAAAAGAGATCAGCCCCAGGGATGCGATCTCTGGGGCCTATAGAAGGCTTCATGAGGGAGGTTTATTTGAAGGATGAGTTTCCCAGGGGCCACAACATAACAGAAAATTAAAAAAGACAAAAGTGAAAGTGAAATGAGTGGACTAGCTGCTCATTTCGCATTCACTGCTCCAGCTTGGGAGCACCCATTATGTGCTGCAAGGGCTTTTAAAATAATATTTGTTGCTCCTGGTGGTGCCCCTAAAAAGAGCACGGCACCACCTAGTATTTGATTTGTTGTGGTGGGCTGTAAGGAGTCCAGCAGCCCCCCAGTAATCTTAAAAAACGCACAATTAAGTTTCATGGGCCACTTAATTCATGACCCCAGAACAACTTACCATATGTTTTTAAAACACTCCCAGATGGAGCTGTATGTTCTTCAGTTAGAGTATGGGGACCACAAAAAGTCTCAGAACGTTACTTTTGTGAAGAAAAAGGCTTTATTGAAAATATTGATTATGGTTAATGGTGCCAATTTACAAAAACAAAAGGGTTGCTTTATATATGTTGATGCACTAATCCCCTAAGAAAACCAATAGGCCTACATTTTATATTTTTGGTGTTCCAACCCTTTGACAAAGTTGGTAGGTCTGCCTTACTTAAAATGTCACCCTTTATTACAACACATAGCCGTCTCTTCCAACGCCATGTCAGTCACCAAAGGTCAAGTGCACCAGGGACTCAGACATCTGTGGGGGGCATGGGCGCCCACAGGGGATTGGGCACATGGCCTGTCAGTAGGCCAGGCCCTGTGCTCAAATCCATGCCGTGAATGTCAATTCATATCTTAATTTCCACAAAAAAAAACATAGCAATTCACTGAAAAAAAAAAGGGTAAAGTGACATTATAGTTAGGTGAAAATGTCAGTTAAAACATACAATTTTAAATTAACAAAACCACTGAAATCTGGTCAGCCAGCCACAGAACAGCCTTCTGGTTAGTCAGCCACTGACCAGTCATCTCGTCAGTCAGCCATCGACTAGCCATCTGATCAGACAGTTCAGACCACATCAGGCAGAGCTCTGGACAGGGGGTCCGACCTGGTGGCCAGAGTGTGCAGGTGGCAGGCGACAACGAGGCCAGAGCTCAGGAGTCTCCATCTATGGTCACCACCATCCACTGGCATCTTGCCCCCAGGGCGACTCCATTGGTGTCATCTGTTCATCCTACTGACCTGTAACAGATAGTGATACTGTAACTGCGCTCAGTGACACAAGACAGGCAGGCCCCCATGCTGCATACCACATCCTGCTCCATCTACAGTCCCAAGGCAGAGGGACTGCAGGGGAGCACAGGCACCCATGGACAAAAACAAAAGCTAGGCTCAGAGGATGACATTGAATAGATCGCAGCGAGGTACCTGCTCTGCTACTTATAATACTCTAACCGGGAATCTAGTCATCCATGAATGATTTAACATCAAGTGACCCATCAACATGCAGTGCACTAAGCGTGATAGAGGCAGCCCCCTTCCGTCCGTGCTCCGGTCCCAAGGCGAGCAGCTGTACACGACCACCCCAAACCTGGCTTTTCTAGGTAAACTGAGGGTCCACCGCACTGCTGTATTGTTACTGTTTGGGGGAATTCTAACTTCTAGGCATTCAGTCATAAACCCACAGACAGCAGCTTTGCCTCATTGTCTTCTCAGCCAAGCACATACACCTAATCTTTGAACCTGAGGTTCCTCTCACATTAAGCACGATTAAGTTTGCAACAACTCAACATTAGAGTAAAACTAACCTGTCTCACAGTGGTCTCAATCCAGATCACTTTCCCGATTAATGGGTAAACAATACAATGACTGGTGAGTTCAGCTTCACAATGATAGGAAGAGCCAACATCAAAGAATCCAAGGCAACATCACTATAAAAACTTGGCCATCCCAAGCTAGTTATCCATTTGGTAACTTTTCTGACACCTCCTACTTGGAACACAAAAATTCATAAGAATCGTGAGGCTCCTTTTTCAATGTCCGTATTTAAACTAAAAATTGAGATCAAGCAGGCTTTAGCTCTTCTACTCCACAGAGAGTTTTAGTACTGCATGAGCTCGCCTTAGGACAAATACGTTTTTGTTTGACAGGTGTACAGCCCCAATCAAATACTTCCATATACCTCTGTCCCCAGAGTGAGTCTAGCCCCTGTCACACCTGGAAAGTGAAAAATGATAAGATAAGTGGTAATTCCCCTGCAGCCTGATGGCCTCCCATTTATCCTACACCTCACATGTTTGCTCACAGTGCCCGACTACAGTCAAGCTCAGAATGATGTTTTTTTCCTTCTGCCCCATTCCCTTAGCTGTGGTTTCAACAGATAGTAGGTTGGGACAGTGGGAATTTCATTCATCTATTCATATGCATCACCAATTAGATGACTAGACATTTGGCCATTCTTATACAAGTGGTATGGCTCATTGTTTGTTACTATTGCTGCCCATCAGTGTCAAATCAGTCTTGCACTTTGGGACACAGGGGTTTACAAAATGTGGCCCAGGGCTGGGGGCTTTATCTCACCAGGCCTACTGGAGCTCTGAGCTGGGGCCCAGTCAGAGATTCTTAACTCGAGCAAGCAGGAAAGACTTTCCCGGGCCTGGGGGAGCCTATTGTTGGTGTAGGAGGCTCGCTAGGTTTGTAGTGGAAACCTAAGGAACTTACACCTTATACCAGGTCCAGTTATCCCTTATTAGTGAAATGTAGGTAGTGTTCAAGCAGCTTAGGCCGTCTAGGGGTAGCTGTAGAAGAGCAGCCAAGGCTTAACTAGGAGACATGCAAAGCTCCTGCAATACCACTATAGTTACACAGTGCTTATACACAATAAAAGACAATACTCAGTGTTACCAAAAATAAAGGTACTTTATTTTAGTGACACAAGGCCAAAAATATCTTAGAGGCAATACTCCTTCTGGAGGTAAGTATTAGACACAATATATACACTAGTAACCAAAATCAGGTAAGTAAACAGTCATAGAATAGTGCAAACAGTAGAAAATACAATAGATTGCAATGGGCATAGTGGCAACACAAACCATATACTAAAATAGTGGAATGCGAATATGGAATTCCCCTCTAGGCAAGAGCAGAGGGGCACTGGTAGTGTAGGAAAACACTAAAGGTAAGTAAAGTACCCCACCCCAGAGCCCAGGAAAACTGGAGTAAAGTACTGCAAGTTTCCTCAGAATACACTACATGTTGTGATGAAGAATTATGCAAGAACAAAAGCAAGACTGCAAGAAACAAACAATGGATTTCTGGATCTGAAGACCTGTGGAGAGAAAAGACCAAGTCCAGAAGTCAAAGAGGAGTCCAGGAAGAACAGGAGCGCCTGCCAACCTGGAAGACGGTACAAAAGTGGATTCTCTGGTTGGAAGAAAAGTACAGAAATGACCCAAAGAAGATAGCTGCGGGTTCCTGCTTGGTGCAAGAGATGTCCCACGTTGAGTTGTTGGATGCAGGCTGTTTGCATCACTGGATTCCTCCAGCAAGCATTAGTTCAAGCAAGTACGTGGTTTGCATCAAAGTGGAGCTACCTGGACCCAGGAGGGATCTGGAGGTCTCAACTCGGACTGAGGAGACAGAGGGGGCTCTCAGCACTTCAAAGAGCCTTCAGAAGACCAGGCAGCTCCCACAGGAGTCCCAGAACAAGGGGACAAAGGAGATGCAAAGTATGGTTATTGCAGCACTACACCGGAGGGTCCCATGCTGCCGGAGAACAACTCAGGGAGTTGTGAGTCGCAGGATGGAGTACTGGGGACCTGGGCTACGCCGTGCATGAAGAACTTTTGGAAGAAGTGCACAGAAGCCCATGGAGCTGCAGGAGAGGCGGTGCACAGGGGTACTGTCACAGCATGGGGAGGCAAGCTCTTACCTCCACCAAATTTGGAAAGCTTTGACCTTTGGACAGTTTGGGTCACTTTGGTCCACCACCTGTGTTCCAGGGATCACGCTCATCGACAGGGGAGGCAGTCCTCAGAGCGTGCACACCTTGGAAACTGTTGCAATTGCTGGCTGGAGCTGAAGTTGCAGGTCACAGGAGTCATCCTGGATACTTTGTTGCAGTTACAACGGTTCCTAGAGCAGTCTGCGGTTGATCCAACGGTCAGAAGCTGAAGCAGAGGATGCAGAGGAGTCCTGGAGGAATTTTGCAAACCGAATCTGAGGAAACACCGAGAGGAGAGACCCTAAATAGCCCCGAGAGGGAGATTGGCTACCTACCCAGGTATGCACCTATCAGGAGGGGTCTGTGACATCACCTTCTAGCACTGGCCACTCAGAGGTCTCCAGAGGGCCCCCAACCTTGGAATCCAAGATGGATAATGCCAGGGACACTCTGGAAGAGCTCTGGGCACCAGCCCTGGGGTGGTGATGGACAGGGGAGTGGTCCCCCCCCATTCCTTTGTCCAGTTTTGTGCCAGAGCAGGGACTGGGGTCCCTGAATGGGGGTAGACTGGATTATGCAAGGAGGGCACTGTTTGTGCCCTTCAAAGCATGTCCAGAGGCTCTGGAAGGATACAGGATACCCCTCCAATGCCTGTAACACCTATTTCCAATGGGAGAGGGTGTAACACCCCTGTCGTAAAGGAAATGCATTGTTCTGCCTTCCTGGGATTGAGCTGCTCAATCCCCAGGAGGGCAGAAACCTGTCTGTGAAGTGGCAGCAGCTGGGGCTGCAGTGGAAACCTCTGAGAGCTGGTTTGGCATTACTGGGGGGTCCATGGGATTGGCTCCCCAATACCAGATTTGGAATGGGGGGTGAATTCCATGATCTAGACACCTCACATGGCCATATTCGGAGTTACCATTGTGAAGTTGCATATATGTATTGACATATATGTAGTACATGGTTATAATGGTGTCCCCGCACTCACAAAGTCTTGGGAATTGGCCCTGAACAACATGGGGGCACCTTTGTAAGTACAAGGGTGCCCTCAAACACAGTAACTTTGCACCTAGCTTTCAGCAAATTAAGGCTAGACATATAGGTGAGTTACAAGCTACTTAGTGCAGTGAAAAATGGCTGTGAAATAGTGTGTGCACTATTTCACTCAGGCTGCAGTGGCAGTCCCGAAGAAAGGTTTGTATGGGTGGCAAAAGAAATGCTGCAGCCCATAAGGATCTCCTGGAACCCCAATGCCCTGGGTACCTAGGTACCTTATACTAGGGACTTATAAGGGGGGTCCAGTGTGCCAATCAGAATTTGAATATGGAGTCACTAAACTGTAGTGGCAAATTCGGTAAGTAGAGAGAGCATAAGCACTGGAGTTCTGGTTAGCAGAACTTCAGTGACACAGTCAAGCATACCGACAACACTTATAGGCCACAAACTATGAGCACTGGGGTCCTGGCTAACAGGATCCCATGAAGACAGGAAAAACACACTGATAAACAGGCAGAAAATGGGGGTAACCTGCCATGAAAGATGGTATTTTCCTACAGTTGGCTCTTTGCAACACAGCAGGCCAGGGCCTGCCAGAGCTCTGACACTGGGCCAGTCAGAGCTTCTGAACCCAGGAAGACTGACAGGGCCTTTCCAGGCTTGAAGGACCCAATCCCAAGCTTTAAATTATATAGTGGGCCACGGAAGGGAGCTCAGAGCTGGGGTCATCCACCACAGTGCGAATCAGAACTCTGGCTTCGAGCCCGCTCAGAGTTTTTTCAACCAGCCAAGCAGGGGAGCTCTGCCTAAGTCTGCAAGACCTCATCCTGGGCTCCAAGTGACACAGCAGGATGGAGAGCGAACCCAGGCCGAGGTCTTCCACCTCCGGGCCAGCTGGAACTGGAACCCAGGGACCTGACAGAGTTCCTTAACAGTACAAATAGGGGAGAGGTCTCCAGGCCTCCAGAAATCCATTCTGCGAAGTTTGGGGTATAGCAACCTAGAGAATGGAACTAGGACCAGGCTCAGGCAGACACAGGAGGCCTTCTCAGTCCTGCGGTACCCTGTCCCTGGCACTTTGCAACATGGTTGCATGGGGAAGAGTGCCTAAAATAGAGGCCTCAACCGCTCCAGGTGGAGCCCTTATCCTGGGCCCAAACAAAGCTTCTTAACCCAGGCAGACATAGGATTCCCTGGGCATGCAGGCTGCCATCCCAAGCACTTTGTGCACAGAGGGTATAGAACTGGGGCCAAGGGACTGCAGCTTCAAGTCCAGTCAGCTGGAGCTCTGGCTCAGGCCTGGTCAGAGCTTTTTTACCCAGCCAAACAAGGTAGCCCTTCCAGGACTGCGGGACTCTCTCCGTGGTACTGTGTGACATGGCAGGTTGGAGAATGAAGTCCCAAGATTAGGGGTTCCACCCTCGGGCCAGCTTAGTCTCTCACTCTGGGCCCAATCATAGCTTCTTAACCCAGGCAGCTAGCAGATGCCTTCACTGGCCTGCAGAACCCATTCCCAGTCTCCAAATGATAATGAAAGACAGAGGAGGAAGTCCAGGGCTGGTGTCTACTATCCAGGTCAAACCAGAGCTCTGACCTGGAGTCTGGTCACAGCCAGCGCATGTACCCCAGGAACTCGGGTCCTCACCCTTTGCCCACCAGAGCACTACCCAGTCTTGTAATCCGTGCACACCAAATGACAGAGAGAGGCATTCAAGAGAAGGTATCCAGCCTCTTGAATTCCTGACTGGAATTGAAGCTTCAAATTCATGGGGACTTCCAGGACAGTTCTGGATACTGAACACTGAGTCACATGAGGGAAATGGCTTGTTTTGTTTATTTTAAGTACAATTTGTCACTCGCATGGCACATTGTGCACCACCCATGTAGGTGTGGTAACTGACTCCCAGTTGTAATTTTGCACAGACCCACCCATTTGGAAAGAATCAGGCTTTCTTGCTGTGTCTGCTGCTACAATTTTGGTGAGAGGTCCTGTTTCACATTTGTTTTCTATTTTTCTCCAATCAACGTTTTTGTGTTTTCTAGTTTTGTGGCAACCTTGTCACCCAATTTTAACACCTGCATACTTTAAAAATGAAAACAAATTACTTAATGGAGTACCCCCAGCAGAGATCTAATTTCAAAAACAGTTGATTTATCAGTGGAAATACACATGGGTAACCTATACAGTGCATACTGAAAAGTTCTATTTGTTTTGGTTATGCTATATTTTGCTTGTATAACTGTATTAGTACGGAATATAGCCAATGTAAATTTTGTGAATGTAAAGATAAATATTTACAATGAATTAGTGTAGGGCAGTGAAGCAAGTCATTTTCCTGCCCTGCCCTACGCCATTTTGAAAGGGCAGGAATGCGCCGTATTTATGAGATACAGTGCATTTCTGTCCTCTCAGCCAGAAGACAATTTGGTGCCTAGCGCCACTGCAATCACCTTTGCACCATGGTGCAGAATGCAGCACACATAAAAAGAGGAAAAGACAAGGAGAAAAAAATATATTTCTCCTTGTTACACCTCCCTGGGAGGTGTACAGTTTTGACACATCACCAGGTTTACAGACCCTTGTAAATCTGCGAATGCTTCAAAACCTTTAGGTGTTGTGTGGGAAAACTGACTGCAACGCCCATGGAACGCCTCCCGACGCAGTGTAAAGCAGGACATACGCTGCATTGCCTTATACCATATCTACAAGGCCATTAGAAGTGGCTTTGCGTGGCCTTGTGGTTATGGGTATGCACTCTGCGACACTGGAACATCATAAAAAGTGATGCATCACCAGAGCAAGGGGTTTGTAAATAAGCCCCTGAGTATTTTATTAAAGGCATTTTTTGCAGGACATGAGTTAGTGCTTTAGCTAAAGTCTCGTTGGAATGCACCCTGATCTCTGAGGCATTGCAGTTAAGTGAAAACAATAAGCAATTGTGAGGGAATCACTAAAATGTTACTTAATGCTTTATTGATTAAATACAGAGGCAGTGCTTCAATATATTAACTTCATTAGAATGTGTGGCAGATGGAATACTAAATTAAAATCCATATTAATTACACCAGGGGTATGTGAAAAGTCTGGAGAATGGCTACAAAGTGTTCTACATTATTATAAAGCAGTAGCCTTAGAAAGAAGAGAATACTGCTCGATATTATGGAATGCGAGAGGGATTTTCATTCATTTTAATTATGGTTTGCAATATGAAATAATTGACTTCAAGGTAACCTATTTTGTTGAATTTAAAACGTTATGACAGTGACCAAATGTATTTTTAAGGAAAGCATATTTACTTTTAAAATATTACATAATTAAAGTTTACCTGGATAGATATACTGTTCAGCCGACAGACAGCTTTAAGTCTGATACGTTTTAAACAGGTGCCTATTCCTTGATTCGCGGGTAACTTATTGTACACTTCATGAGAAAACACTAGTGGTAATGGTCTGCCTGGTGCTCTCTGGGGGCCTCATTAACAATCTTTTGGTGCAGGGCAGCGCCTCAAGCCTTCTTGCTGCGCTGATCTGCGTCAAAAGAAAAGGGCAAGTATGTGCCTTATGTTTGTTATATGGCGTATTCCTAGCCTCTTTACTGCATTGGTGCACAATTGGCTGCCATGCACCAATGCAGGCGGTGCGGTACGAATGATTGTTTTTGTGCAGGAAAGAACATCTTCCTCCATAAAAAGAATAAATGGAGGCTTTTTCTGCTTTCTATGTCTACTGCATAATGCAGAAAAATGAGAAAAATGCTTTTTTCAAAGTACCAAATGCAAAATGTGCGTCAGTAACTTGCTACCTGTTAGACCTGGCATCCTGAGGGTGGTCTTACCCCAGACCTTTTGCCTTTACCTCCTGTTTTGATGCTGTATCTTTTGGTTGGCCTTAGGACTCTGAGTACAGAACTAAAGTGCATGTGCCTCTCCCCAAAAACATGGTAACATTGGTGTATCCACAGTTGGCATATTCACTTTACATGTAAGTCCCTAGTACTGTGGAGTACCATATAATATATATATATAGTGGGACTTCAGCACTGATTGTGCCACTTACATATGTAGCCTGTAAACCTGTTTCAGGCCTGCCACTGAAAAGCGAGTTTCACTGCCACCCCTACTTGACATTTAAAACCTTTTGTCAAGCCTCACAACTCTCCTATTCTTAAATTTAAGTCACCCCTAAAGTAGGCCATAAGTAGCCCACAGGGCAGGGGGCCATGTAAGCAGAAGGCAGGAATTGTACCTTAAAGCTTCTCATGTCCTAGTAATGAAAAACTCCTAAAATCACCCTTCATTACTTTGCAGCTGGCCCCTCTCATAGGCCAGCGTTGGGAATTCCATCTAATATCTCTAAATTTTAATTCCTGATCTGAGAGGAGAAGCTTAATCATGTTTAGTAGCATTAGAATGGGAATTATAAATCCTCTTTACTGTCAAAGTCACATTTATTATTGCTATTTTAGAAATGCCTCTTTTAGAAAGTGGACATTTCTCTGCACCCTCTGCCCTGTGTATGGACAGCCTATCTCCAATACACATCTGGCTTGGGCAGTTCCACTTGTGCGTTCCCTTCAGACCCCCACAACACAGGACACTCTGCTACATCTTCATACTGATGGGTCTTCCTGGGGAGGAGGTTGGGAAGGGCTCCCACTAACATCTCAGAGCTCACACAAAGAGGCTGATTACCTCCCACTGGCCCTCTGGAGCCGAGCCTGACCTGAAAAGGGGGACATTTGCACTTCACAAGAATTCTGTTGAAGTCATCCCCCACATCAAAGGTATTTTCATATATAAGTACTGGATCTCTTGATCCCAAAAAGACAGTACACTACTGGATCAAGAATAAACTCTGCTGGAGTAAAGGCTGCTGTACCAGGAGGATTGTCACTATGCTTTGCCTGACCATTCCTAGGGACTGCTGCCCTCCTTTCTGAGCCACCCTGCTGCCTGCTGATCTCTACCCTGCACAAGGAACCCTCAAGCCAATGCCAGAGTGACACCAAGGGCTTGACTGCTAAACCCTGCCCGTGCCTGAGGTCTCAGAACAAACTCTGACCTTAGCACCAGGAGACCTGCCTCTCTGCTTGTGCCCTCAGAGCCGCTAAGCACTGAGGACTGAGCGCCATAACTGTGCAGTAACTGAGACCCCCAGGGTTGCAGCCCATTCCCTGCACAACAGTGCTTGGAGACTTTGTTTATCTGCTCAATGGAGCATTGGGACTGCTGCTCACTTCAGCAGGTGAGCAGTGCCGACCTGAACTCGCACTCCAAGGCTCTGTGTGACGTTCGCTTCCTCAGCCCCTCCTGCTGCTGTGTAGCACTGCTGCCCAGACTGTATCGTGGACCTCATGTGAGGTGATGCTGACATCCCAGGTTCTGGTGATGACTATCTGGTTGGCAGCCAGTCACTCTGCTTGTAGTTAAAGAAGGGGGGCGGACCAGGGCAGTCCCAGCTGTTCACCCGATGCTCCTGGAGGGGGAGAAGAAGCATTACTGCATTCTGTCTAATGCACCCGCCCTTAGTGCCCCGACCTGAATACCAGCCAGGGCCTTGCATATATAACCATTAGTCTCTGTGCATCAGCTGACATTACCAGAAAGGCCCTAATATGAGCGCTGCACACTTGAGATCGCTGGGTCACTTGCTTTGGTACATATAACTTTTAACCCTTGCATAGACTCCTCACAGAAAACATATTCCTGGCGTGGGCCTTATACTGTTACAATCTAATCTTTTCTATAGTATAATCCCTAAACTATTTATTGGATTCTTGTTGTTTTGGTTTAATATTTACAATATAAAGAGTCACTATATTTTCTTTAACCTTGTGAGGAGTCTTTTTGGTGGTGTTCTACTGTGTTGCGGTGAGTGTGTTGCACAAACATTTTACATTGCCTCTTAAATTAAGCCTGACTGCTCTGAGCCAAGCTACTAGAAGGAGGAGCACAGGTTAATTTAGGGTGTGCATCTGACTTATCCTGAGTAGAGTGGTGGGTTCTTCCTGACTTAGGTGTATACCCTAGCAAACCAGAAACCCCATTTGTAACATAAATGAATCACATTTTGCTTTTGTGATCTGGTAGTAGAAAGGGGCGAGTTTAGGGTGTCCCTTCCTAATACTGAATCGCTCTGGGATGTGGGAATGTTTTGCGACCGAAATGCAGTTGCAAAACATTCACATTTTACCGACTCCTTGAAGGAGGTGGTAATCCATTTGCGAACTGGAAGGGTCCACACGGGACCCATTTCCCTTTGGGAATGTGGGTGCAAACATTTTTTAAGAGCAGGCAGTGGCCCCACGGTCCACTTCCTAATCTTCAAAAATGAAAAGAAAACTTTTCAGTTTTCTTTTTGAAACGCATCTCATTTTCCTTTCAGGAAAACGGGCTTCATTTTAAAAAATGGTTTATTTAAACAGCAATCACAGACATTGTGGTCTGCTGACCCCAGTCATTCCCAAGGGGTCGCAAATTGCGACCTGCCTCATGAAAATTGTTGCGGCAGGCCCATTTGTTACCCTTTGAGAATCGCTAACAGTGTCAAAAACACAGCTGCACATCGCAGTTTTCTATTTCCTAATAGCGAATCACTAAAATTCATTATTAGGAAATCACAAAGCCCACCCAGAGATCTAAGCTGTTACAGTAATGGTGGTGCTATCCGATAACTCTGCAGGTACTATTCCTGCCTAAACCCCATTGCAACTGAACTATACTACTTCAGTTATTTAGGTCACACTAACGCCTTGATTACGAGAGGCCCTTAAAAATCCCTATTTTGTTGTCCCCTGATTTACTGTTACTGTCTGTCCCTGTATTTCAGAGTAGGGTGGGGGATAACATGCATTATGAGTTTTTAGTGAATAAAATTCAGAAATCAGAATTACTATGCTGATTTCCATATTTTTTTCCAAGGATTTCACCTAGAAACTTCACCTGTTTGATGCAGATGAAATCTCAAGGTGGAATATCAACAAAAATAATCCTGATGGGCCCATTTATTTTAGTTACAGAGTCCATCAGAATTAACAGCCACTCGTCATGAGGGCCTAGGGGCGCTGAGTGTTCTTAATGTGAATTGAATGTATAAAGCACAAACTTAGCTATACATGAAGGTAAATGATGCAATGATGTAGTGAAAGTCCAGGAGAGGTGGTCATTACAGAATGCAAAGTATAAAGAGGGTTACATTGAGTTACCTATTGGAAGAGAACTACCAGATTGATGCAAACCACCTACATCAATTTGTTATGTCTTGTCCAACATATCCTCACCCACTTCACTAGAAATTCTTTGGAGGTGTAGGGGCCCTAGTCACAGAGTTAATCCCTACCCCCCTGGACTACTGTTGGATGTTGTGTCTTCTCTCCTGAGAATTAAAATATATAAGCAAAACCAATCATCCCATACTGACAGTATGTTTACCCCATACATATCTACAAACTAATAAGAACACCCCTTGTGGGTGAACCCCAGACCATGCTGTTTCTCCTAGATGCCCATGATTCTCAAGGCCATGACGGAACAATGCCAGTCATTCTCCTTATACCTACACTGTATTCAACAACAGAAATGGACATTTTTAGCTAATGTATGCTTTTCTACAGCTCATACTCCCTTCTGAAAACAGATGAAGGCATGGAACTTCCACTTTGCAAAAACATCGACAAAGCAAATCCTTTCTGACATGTTCTGTTACAATTCTAGAGTGACATTAAACATAGTGGGCCATATCACATAACGGGGCTTCTTTACAACCCCCATGCGCCACCAGTACATCACTTTTGTTAAGGGAAAAAGTGACGCATCAGTAGCGCAAGGGGTTTGTAAATAAGTTCCCAATTGTTTGGCTTATGGGATACTCAGTCACAAATCTGCAGGATGTATTGTCGGTCATATTACAAGTGCACTATAGTCTACGCACATGAAATACGGAGGATTTTTTGAGGGAGTATCTCATGTGCCACACTGTAAATATGGCCTATAGTCTCTGCAATGGTCTATGAATGACTGATATGTTAAGTAGTTAAACAGCTGGAGCAGCTGTATTTTATCAACTTAGAGAGTGGTAAATGATTGCTTTTTGCTGGAACCTTCACAGCTTTTGATGCTTTTGGCTGGAAGTATAGCACTATTTGTTGACATCTCTGAAGTAAACAACTGATCATAACACAATAACATACAAAAAGTAATTTAACAACACCATTAAAACATAACATCACAACAAAATAGTTAAAACAGTGTGCAACCTAACAACAGCAATATGATAAAATAAAATCACATTGCAGTAATGCAACATAAAAACACAGCAGCACAAAAAGTAACAGACCCCACATTTACAACTAGATGCCTTTTAGAAAGGGGGTCTTTGGTTGGCAGTCAGGTTACCCCCATGTCCAAGCAAGGACAATCACTCTACTCAGGGCAAAGGAGAACCAGACGTGGTTAACCTCCACTCACCCCCTTGATAGCTTGGCACGAGCAGGCAGGCTTAACTAAGAAGCAATGTGTAAAGTATTTGTACCAACACACACCGTAATAAAGTGAAAACACTACAAAAATGGACACCACACCAGTTTAGAAAAATAGGCAATATTTATCTAAATCAAGCAATACCAAAACAACAAAAATCTAACATACACAAGTCAAGATCTGAATTTTCTAAAGAAAAAGAGTCTTACTCTATATAAAACAATGGAACTGTTGATTTTGGAGAAAGTACCTGGTTTGCGTCAAAAATAAAGATGCTCGGGCGAGCATGCGTCGGAAAAGTCAGTGATGCGTTGATTCCTTACTCACAAGTGAGGCCGTATGTCAGTTCTTCTCCTGTCTGTTCAGCGATGCGTCATTTTTCTCCCTCGCAAGAGAGCAATGCGTTGATTTCCGGACAGGGCACCTCAGATCCATGCAGGATTGGGATGTCTTTGACTCCCAGGCACGATGCATGAGAAATCCGGTCACAGTGTTACAAAACCATGCTGCTTGGGGTTTGCGTTGTTATCAGCAGCCACAAGCAGGTGTTTTGCGTCATTTCTTCAGCCATGATGCATCGATCTCCCAGCTGCAAAGCAGGTGGAGCATTGATTTTAGCCATGAAGCGGGTGGCACGTCATTTTTTAGCCACGTGGCAGGTAGTGCACTGAAAATTTCCCCCGCTCGGTGTTGTATGCATGGATTTCAGTGCTTGTTCTGCCAACTTCACCTCTCAAGGCCCCAGGGACTGGATGGGACACCACTTGGCAGGGAAGGAGTCACATCAGAGAGTCCAGGTGCTGGCAGAGGAAGTCCTTGATGGCCCTGAGACTTCAAAATAGGAGGCACGCTCAACTCAAGCCCTTGGAAATTCTTCTCAAGCAGGAATGCACAAAGAGTCCAGCCTTTGTCCCCTTTCACAGGCAGAAGCAGCAACTGCAGGATAGCCCAACAAAGCTCAGTCACAGGCAGGGGCAGTCCTTCTCTTCAGCTCTTCAGCCCTTCTCCTTGGCAGAGGTTCCTCTTGATCCCAGAAATAATCTGAAAATGTGGGGTTTTGGGTCCACTACTTATACTCCTTTGGGCCTTTAAAGTTGGAAAACTTCAAAGGAAAGTCTCTGTTGTTCACAAGATCCTGCCTTGACATGGCTAGGCTCCAGGCTCACACCAGGGGGTTGTAGACTGCATTGTGTGAGGTCAGGCACAGCATATTCAGGTGTAAGTGACCACTCCTCCCTCCACACTAACTCAGATGGCTCACAAGGATATGCAGGCTACACCCCAGCTCCCTTTGTCTCACTGTCTAGAGGGGATTCACAAACAGACCAACTGTCAGTCTGACTCAGACAGGGAATCCACAAACAGGCAGAGTCACAGAATGGTTAAAGCATGCAAATGTCCACTATCTAAAAGTGGCATTTTCAAACTGACAAGTTAAAAACCAACTTTACCAAAAGGTGTATTTTTAAATTATGAGTTCAGAGGCACCAAACTCCATATTTCTATCAGCACCCAGAGGGTATCTGCTCTTAAAAGTTATTTAATCCCTTGGGTGACTTGAACGAGTTGGGCTTGCCCTCAGCCACAGTTGCCGTGTGTCAAGTCCACCAATCATGGATGGAAGGGGAATCGCTTCCCCTACCACCACAGACCCTCCCATCCCCCCCGGTGACATCTGATGACGTCAGCACATGATTGCATGCTGACCTCATCAGAAGTCGCTTCCAGCGCGAGGTGGAAGAGAAATGCTAAGCATTTCTCTTCTGCTCGGTAGGAGGGGGCAGGCAGAGGCATGAAAGGAAAGTAAAGGCCTTTCCTTTCCTTTCATGTCTCTGAAAGAATTTCTGCAGCCTGATCGCGATGCGATCTGGCTGCAGAAATGTTCACTAGGCACTAGGAATTTTTTTATTTTTTTTGTTTGTGTTTTTTGGACATAAGAGAAGCGGGGTAAATAATTATTGGGCCTTTTTAGCCTCCCTGGGAGCAGATCTGCCGATATTGATTAGGCCGATAGACACCAGGGTTTGTTTTGGTCTTTTTTTTGGTTTGTTTTGTTTCATAAGGGGAGTGACCCCTTGGACAAGGGTCGCTTCCCAGGGGGCAATAATTTTATTAGGCCTATTCTGCCCTCTTAGGGGCAGATCAGCCTATATTGATTAGGACGAAGCCACTAGACACCAGGGATTTTCTTTTAATCAAATTGGCATAAGTGGAGCGGCCCATTTGGCAAGGGTCGCTCCCCAGGGGACAATGTTTTTATTAGGCCTTTTCTGCCCCCGGGGGCAGATCCGCCTATATTGATTAGGCTCATCTGCCCCCGGGGAGGCAGAAGCCACTAGACACCAGGGATTGTTTTTTATTTTTTTACATTGATAAGTTAAGAGACCCCTTAGGCAAGGGTCACTCCCCTGGAGGGGCAAATTGTTTTTAGGCCCATTCTGCCCCCTTGGGGGCAGATCTGCATATTTTCATTAAGGCAATCTGCCCCCAAGGGGGACAGAAACCACTAGACATTAGAGATTTATTTTTTGGCCAGTTTCACGCAAAGGAAGCGATCCTTTATGCAAGGGTCGCTCACCTGGGGGTGCAAATTTATTTTAGGCCATTTCTGAACCCCTTGGGGGCAGATCGGCCTATTTTTCTAAGGCTCATCTGCCACTAGGCACCAGGGATTATATTTTTTTTGTTTTTTTCACAGATGGGGAGTGACCACTTATACTCGAGTCGTTCCCCTGGTGGGGTAAATTTATTTTAGCCCATTTCTGCCCACCTTAGGGGCAGACCAGCCTATTTTTCTTAGGCGAATCTGCCCCCAAGGAGTGCAGAAAACACTAGACACCAGGGATTTTTTTTTGCACCAATTTCACACAAGGGGAACGACCCCTTAGGCAAGGGTTGCTCCCCTGGGTGGAAAATGTATTTTAGGCCATTTCTGCCTCCTTGGGGGGCAGATCGGCCTATTTTTGTAAGGCTCATCTGCCCCCCAGGAGGGCAGAAACCGCACTAGACACCAGGGAAGAATGTTTTTCAAAAAAGGATCATGGGTGTATGGCCATACCCCCACTCCAAATAAAGGGGACAAAGTTGTTCCACCCACCGGTGGGCAGATGGGGCAGTTACCCCCAATTCACTCCCTGGGTGGGCAGAAAGGCTACTAGATGCCAGGGAATGAAAAAATAAAAAAAATAGTGGGCTGGTGGCTACCAACTAGTATGGGCATTATTATGCCCCCAACCCTACTGAAGGGGGTAACAGTCTTTCAGCTCTCCCCTTCACACTAAAACATGTTATCCCACGGCAAGCAACAGGACATTTGATTATTTTGAGTTTTCATTTTACATTTGGCCCATGAAACCTTGGCTAACTCTCAAAATCATTCCACTTGGACTGGTGAGGGCTGCGATTTTTGGACTTTGGGACGCTGCCATGTAGAAAAATCCACAAGACCTAGACACATCTGAAAACTAAACATCTGCGTGAGTCCAGGGTGGTGTGCTTCACATGCACCCCGCACCATTTTCTTAACCACAATGCCCTGCAAACCTCCAATTTTGCTGTAAATCACATATTTTTCCCACATTCTTGTAATGGGACCTTCCATAATCTGCAGGAATCTGCAAAATTCCTGCCACCCAGCATTGTCGCATCTATACCGATACAAATTCTGCCCGACTTGTTAGCATAAAAATAATTATTTTCAAACTTCCCTTTTGGATTCGCTTTGGTTCCCCCTCAATTTCGACACACTTTTGGCTCTTCCCTGTCACAGGCACTTGGCCCACCTACACAAGTGAGGTATCATTTTTATTGGGAGACTGAGGGCAGCGTTGGGTGGTCGGTAATTTGTCCCTGTGCGGTGATCCCACACAGAAATGTGAGAAAAATTTGATTTTTTTTGCTAAATTTGAGCTTTGCTGAGGATTCTGGGTAAGAACACAGTGGGGGATCCCCGCAAGACACACTTACCTGGACTCCCTCGGGTGTCTAGTTTTCAGTGTTTGGGTTTGGTAGGTTTCCCTATATGGCTGCTGAGCGCAAAAACACATGTTCCCCCCACAAAAAAAGATAGTTTTGTATTTCATAATTTCGATGGGCATTTCCTTTCGCGGGCACTAGGCCTACCTCCACAAGTGAGGTACCATTTTTATCGGGAGACTTGGGGGAACGCTGGGTGGAATTTGTGGCTTTTCTCAGTTTCCAGAACGTTCTGTCACCGAAATGTGAGGAAAAAGTGTTTTTGGGCCAAATTTTGAGGTTTGCAAAGGATTCTGGGTAACAGAACCTTATGAGAGTCCCACACGTCACCCCATCTTGGATTTCCCTAGGTGTCTAGTTTTAAAAAATGCCCAGGTTTGATAGGTTTCCCTAGGTGCCGGCTGATCTAGAGGCCAAAATCCACAGCTAGGCACGTTGCAAAAAACAGCTCTGTTTTCTTTGGGAATATGTGATGTGTCCATGTCGTGTTTTGGAGCTTTCCTGGGAAGGGCACTAGACCTACCCACACAAGTGACGTACCATTTTTATTGGGAGACTTGGGGGAATGCTGGGTTGAAGGAAATTTGTGGCTCCTCTCAGATTCCAGAACTTTCTGTCACCGAAATGTGAGGAAAAAGCTTTATTTGGACAAATTTTGAGGTTTGCAAAGGATTCTAGGTCCAGAACCTGGTGAGAGCCCCACAAGTCACCCCATCCTGGATCCCCCTAGGTCTAGTTTTCAAATATGCACAGGTTTGGTAGGTTTTCCTAGGTGCCGGCTGAGCTAGAGATCAAAATCCACAGCTAGGCACTTTCCGAAAAAACACATCCGTTTTCAATGTAAAAATGTGAGGTGTCCATGTTGCGTTTCCTGATGTGGGCATTAGGCCTACCCACGCAAGTAAGGTACAATTTTTATCGGGAGACTTGGGGGAACACAGAACAGCAAAACAAGTGTTATTGCCTCTTGTCTTTCGCTACATTTGTTCCTTCCAAAAGTAAGACAATTTGTAAAAAAGACGTCTATTTGAGAAATGCCCTGTAATTCAAAAGCTAGTATGGGTACCCTGGAATTCAGAGATGTGCAAATAACCACCGCTTCTTAACACCTTATATTGTGCCCCTTTTGGAAATACAAAAGTTTCTTTATATTTCTGCAAATTAATTGCTAAATACCCGGTATACAATGAAAACCCATGGTAGGGTGCATCTTATTTATTGGCTCTGGTTACCTAGGGTTCTTGATGAACCTACAAGCAACCAGAGGAGTCCAGGAGACATAACGGATTGTGCTTTAAAAAATCAGACATCGCAGGAAAAAGTTAAGAGTAAAATGTGGAGTAAAATGGCTCTTCGTTTCACCTAAATTTCAATATTTGTTTTATTTCAGCTGTTATTTTCTGTAGGAAAACCCTGTACGATCTACACAAATGACCCCTTGCTGAATTCAGAATTTTGTCTACTTTTCAGAAATGGTTTGCTATCCAGGATACAGCATTGGTTTTACACCCATTTCTGTCACTAACTGGAAGAACGCTAAAAGCACACAATATAGTAAAAATGGGGTATGTCCCAGTAAAATGCCAAAATTGTTTTGAAAAATGTGGTTTTCTGATTCAAGTCTCCTTGTTCCTGAAAGCTGGGAAGATGGTGATTTTAGCACCACAAACACTTTGTTGATGCCATTTCCAGGGAAAAAACTACAAGCCTTCTTCAGCAGCCCTTTTTCCCATTAAAAAATAAATAAATACATTTTTGCTGTATTTTGGCTAATTTCTTGGTCTCCTCCTGGGGAACCCACAAAGTCTGGGTACCTCTAGAATCCCTAGGATGTTGGGAAAAAAAGGACACAAATTTGGTGGGGGTAGCTTATGTGGACTAAATGTTATGAGAGCCTAAGCGTGAACTGCTCCAAATAGCCAAAAAACAGGCCTGGCACCTGAGGGGAAAAGGCCTGGCAACGAAGGAGCTAAAGGCAGACCCGATGTTAACCTGTGGAAGTGATAGGCCTTGCACCAGTGAAAACCGAATTTGGCAGTATTTCACTGTAAAACCCAACAGTACGTGTTTCACCTTTAACATACGCTCCACCCGGCCCAAGGGGCTACCTAGGGATTACCTTAGGGGTGCCTTTCATGTATAAAAATGGAAGGTTTGGACCTGGCAAGTGGGTACGAAGTCGAATTTGCAGTTTAAAACTGAACTCTCAGGCACTGCAGTGGCAAGTCTAAGCCATGTTCACAGGGCCACTTATGTGGGTGGCACAATCAGTGCTGCAGGCTCACCAGTAGCATTTGATTTACAGACCGTGGGCACCTCTGGTGCACTTTACTAGGGACTTACCAGTAAAGCAAATATGCCAATCATGGATAAACCAATCACCAATACAATTTACATGGGGAGCACTTGCACTTTAGCACTGATCTGCAGTGGTAAAGTGTGCCGAGACAACAAACCAGCAAAAACAGATCTGGAAAAATAGGAGGAAGAAGGCAATAAGCTGGTGATAAACCTGCAAAAAAGACCATTTCCAACACAACCCCCTCCCAGCCTAAAGACAGGGTAGGGCAATCAATACATTGCTGGACATCCCTACTCAGTGCGATAGAACCTGGAAAATGGCCCACTACTGCAGGAGCTCCTGCCAGTTCTACGCCGCTCTGAACCCAGGTGGATCCCTTGGTCAACACTCTCAGGGCTCACTGAACTAACCCTGGGGGAACCCTTCTCCTCATCTCATGACTCCATCTGTGCAACACCTAACCTTACCTTGTTCAAAGATGCATGCCTGTAGGCAGACAGTACCACCATGGCCAGCTGTGTGATGTGGCCCCTTCCACGCCTGACCACAAGGATAACAACAAATAGAGGCCCTGACAGCTGTCATTGTAAAGAGCGAAGTCCCAAGCCATCCTTGGGTCTCTAGCCTCTGAGGTTTCGAAAAGTGGGGGGCAGCTACCCCCTGTGACTTGCATCCTTTTTCCACTTCACCTCCCACCAGTCCAGGGGTGGTATCCTGAGACTGGTTACTCAACTGAGGCTCTGTACCCTCAGGAAAAGCAGAGGAAAGGAGTGGGCTCTCACTCCTCCTGTCTCTCTTGCTGGGGCCCTGTACTTTCCACCTTGGAGTGGTATTCGCAGACAACTGAACTGTGAGGGGACCTCTGGGGGCCACCCCTTCCAGTTCCCCTGACACCTGGGGCAACTCATTCCCCTGAAGGCAGTCTATGGGCATCTGGGGACTGACTATGACCCAACTCTGGGTCACCTCCCCACCCCATTCTAGGAACACCAGGGCCATAGGGCGGAAGAAGTCCTGGCCATGGGCTGGTATCATCCCATACACCTGGAAGGTGTACTGTTCTGGGAAGACAAACCTTTCCACCATCATAGTATTGTTAGCCCCACTGTCCCTCAGAGCAGTGACTGGTACCCCATTCACTGTCATCTGGTGGAAGTGATGACTCCCACCCTCAGGGATTACCAACTCACCTTCTGAGTCCACCTCCCGACTAAGGGATATCATGGGATGGTCTATGACCTGCCTCTGGGGGCTACCTCTCCTTAAGGCCACATTTGCCACCTCGGTAGAGGGCTAACAGTAGGGGATTGTCTTAGAACAGACAGAGTCCCCTTTCATGTGTCCTAACTGGGAACACTTCAAGCACAGGGGGTTGAAAATAGGGTGCCTGGGGCCACACCCACCAGAACCCCCCTCCTTCCTGTCAGAAGGGACCTGGGACCATTTTCCACCCCCTTAAACCTGGGACCTGACTGTGTCTTCCTTGACCTCCCTCTCCTTCTTCTGTTGGGGACCCTGCCCACTTTTGGCGGAGTTTACCCCATACACCTTCTTGTGGACCCTGGTACTCACCCAGCTGTCCACCTCCATAGCAAGCTTCCTGGGGTCAGTCAGTTTACTATCAGTCACGTGCTGGTGCAGCTCTGCAAATCACAGACTAGACAAGTGCTTCCACGCAATTAAGTTGTACAGCCTCTGAAAATCTGTCACATTACTGCCCTTCACCCAACCATCCAGTGCACTGCAAAAAGAATCATTCTAACCAGGTATGGGAATCAGTTTTCTTACTCCCTCTAAACTGGTCTCTGTACTTGTCAGGAGTGAGACCATACCTGGTGAGAAGGGCCTCCTTCATGTCAGCATAGGTGAGGTTGTACCCCTTACCCAAAGCTAGCAAGATGTCCCTCCCCTCCTTTGTGAGGTGGTTCCCCAATCCTGCTCCCCAATTCTTCTGAGGGACCCCATTCATGTGGACAGATGCCTCATATCCCTGAAACCACCCCTGGATATCATCTCCCTTCTTATACTCTTTCCCTACGTTCTTGGGAATGTGCACTATTTTATCTGATTGCACTGAGGTATTGCTGCCACCATCATTGCTGGATCTACTCCTCTGATCCAGCTCCTTCATTGTAAGCTCATGGTCTTCCTTTCCTCCATGGCCCGCAGCTCCTTTAGGTCCTTCATTTTCACCTCTCCAACTCTATCGGGTGCCTCCAGGCCCTTAGAACCACCAATGGCTGCTGCCTATCTCAGCGAGTACCTTGCTGCTAGCAGCTCCAGGGCTGTGGTGTGAAGTGGGGTGGTGCGATGTGCGGTGTCACCAGGTCACGGTGCTGGCAGTGTTGTTGTAGTTGCTGAAGAGCGGTCATCGGTAGGCCCAAGTTGGTGGTGTGGCGCGGGGCAGGCTTTGTGCAGTGTCCAGAGGTCGCGGTGCAGGTAGGGACTGGAGTCAATAGTGCTGCGTCGGTGGACCCGGGCTGCGGTGTGGGACGTGACGGTGCTTCGTGTACCTCACGAGCGGTGTCCACAGGCCACAGTGCAGGCAGTGGCACCGGTGTCAGCAGGAGCGGCGGCGTCAGGGATTCCCAGGCTGCGGTGTGAGCAAGGCGATGCCAGAGTGCTGGCCCCACAGATCACGGTGCACGCAGCGGCTTGGTGGCAGCGTCAGGTGGCGGCATCAGTGAGACCAGGATTTCGGTGTGAAGCAGGGTGGTGCGGCTCTGTGCGGCGTTGGAAGGTCACATGCAGGCCAGTGGCATCATTGGCAGCGTACAGTGGTTTTTCTTCTTGAACAGCACAGAACACACAGTTCCCAGTGCTGCAGGAAGGTGAAACTGAAGTTTTTGGTATCCCTTAGACCAACAGGAGGCAAGCTTTACTCCAACCCCTTGGATAACTCTCTCAAGCAGGATACACAGCAACATTCACCCTTTGCTCTTTTTTAAGGCAGAAGCAGCAACTGCAGGCCAACCCAGCAATTCAACACAGCAAAGGGGCATTACTCCTCCTCCAGCTCGTCAGCTCTTCTCCTTTACAGAGGTTCCTCTTGATCCAGAAAGATTTTAAAAGTCTGGGGTTTTGGGTCCATACTTATACCCCTATACCCCTTTCTGCCTTTGAGGTAGGCATTCTTCAAACTAAAGTCTCTGTTGTTCACAATATCCTGCCTTTCCCAGGCCTGGTCCTAGATGCCATCCAGGGGGGCATAGACTGCATTGTGTGAGGGCAAGCACAGCCCACTCCTCCCTGCACTCTAGCCCAAATGGCCCATGAGGATATGCAGGCTACACCCCAGCTCCCTTTGTCTCACTGTCTAAAGGAGAGGTACAAACAGCCCAACTGTCAAAATGACCCAGACGTGGAATACACAGGCAGGCAGAGGCACAGAATGGATTAATCAAGAAAATGCCCACTTCTAAAAGTGGCATTTTCAAACAGACAATTTAAAAACTAACTTTACAAAAAAGATGTGTTTTTAAATTAGCAGTTCAGAGGCCCCAAACTCCATGTTTCTATCTGCTCCCAAAGCTAAATGGCACTTAAAAGTTATTCAAAGGCAGCCCCATGTTAACCTATGAGAGAGATAGACCTTGCAACAGTGAAAAACAAATTTGGCAGTATTTCACTGTTAGGACATGTAAAACACATGTCCCACCTTTAACATGCATTGCACCCTGCCCATGGGGCTACCTAGGGCTTAACTTAGGGGTGCCTTTCATGTATAAAAAGGGAAGGTTTGGGCCTGGCAAGTGGGTACACTTGCCAAGTCGAATTGGCAGTTTAAAACTGCACACACACACACACACACACACACTGCAGTGGCAGGTTTGAGACATGTTCACAGGGCTACTTATGTGGGTGGCACAATCAGTGCTGCAGGCCCACTAATAACATTTGATTTAAAGGCCTTGGGCCCCTCTGGTGCACTTTACTAGGGACTTATAAGTAAAGCAAATATGCCAATCATGGATAAAGCAATCACCAATACAATTTACATAGGGAGCACCTGCACTTTAGCACTGATCTGCAGTGGTAAAGTGCCCAGAGACAATAAACCAGCAAAAACAGATCTGAAGAATAGGAGGAAGGCAAAACATTTGGCTATAACCCTGCAAAATTGCCATTTCCAATACCCAAGTTTTTTGCTAGAAGGTCACTACAGAATTATGCTGAACCTGTCAGAAACGAATGCATGTGGTCTACATTAGACACAAACTGGTTGAAACCTGTTCAGCTGAAAGTGTTTCCACAAACTCATTTCCACATATTTTTCAAAATAAAATGATGTTGAAGGTTGTCTGTAGTCCCTTGTCATGATCAAATTAACGTTTTGCCTTTTATTCAGGTGACAACTCCATACCCATGTTTTGTCATTTTCTATCTTCAACTTATACCCCTCTTGTCTGGGGTGCCGAGCATGGGTGTCAGCATAATGCGAGGGTCAGCAGAAGTGACATCATAAATTCTTTGACCTTATTGATATCAGAGGAAATGACATCATGTGACTTCTGATGCTGAATCTTTCCAGGAAGTGATGTTAGATTACCTTAACTTCTGATGACATCATAATAATTAACATTGCTGAAGTTCAGTAATAACTGCATGAATAATATAACAACACAACATACAAGGAATGTTGATTTCAGATATCTTCTATATTAGAGTGCTGGCATAGTATGTCAGGAGAAGATTTACTTGATTTGTAATAAGCTAGCAACGTAACGTTTTGGGGGTTCTCCTTTTTGAAAAGTTTGATAAAATGGACCTATATTGCTTTAACAACATAAGAACAAATTCTCGCTCAGGCTTGCATACATTCACTTACTTACTAATACTCACTCACATTCACACACATCTCATTCAGTCACACTCACGCTCGCTCACTCACTCTCTTGCACTCTCTTGACCTGGCTCACTCATTCACTCGCTTACACACAGGTGCAATCCCACATACAATGATAGACGCTCACATGTACACCTTATCTATCACTCAAATGACCTCTCAGTCACCCACAACATACATTTAAAATAATTGTATTGTACTTACTTAACCTGTTCTGTGCCTTGGACGAGGTGACCTCGTCCAAGGCTACAGTTCCAGTGTGCCTTGGACGAGGTCACCACGTCCAAGGCACAGGAACTGGGGGGGAGCGCTAGCGCGCCCCCCCCCCTGTGCACCAAACCCACCCCCCCCCAAGGCGGGGATGGAAGGGGAAGCCCTTTCCCTTCCACCCCTGTCCCCCCCCGTGACGTCAGCGCGCGAGCGCGCGCTGATTAGTCACAGGGTCTCCCTGCTTCCAGTGCGTTTGAAAGAGAAATGCTCAGCATTTCTCTTTCAATCACGTAGGGGAGACCCGGAGAGGCTTCAAAGGGAAGGAAATGTATTTCCTTCCCTTTGAAGTCTCTCCCAGGGTTTCAAAAGCCGGATTGCTTGCAATCCGGCTTTTGAAACCCCACTAGACACCAGGGATTTTTTTTTTGGGGTTATGGACATAAGGGAGCGACACCTCTAGGGCACCAGGGATCTGTTTTTTTTGTTCTATTTGTTTTTTTTTTTTTTAGGTGGGGGGCGACCCCTTAGGCAAGGGTCGCTCCCCTAGGGGGGAAATTATATTTAGGCCATTTCTGCCCCCCTTGGGGGCAGATTGGCATATTTTGATGAGGCCAATCTGCCCCCATGTGGGGCAGAAACCACTAGACACCAGGGAGTTTTTTTTGTTTTCGTGAATTTCACGCAATGGGAGCGACCCCTTAGGCAAGGATCGCTCCCCTGGGGGCAGAAACCACTGGGCACCGGGGATTTGTTTTTTGGCGCAAATTAATATTTTTTTTTTTTTTTTTTTTTGTTTGTTTTTTTAGAGATGGGGAGCGACCCATTAGGCAAGGGTCGCTCCCCTGGGGGGCAAATTGTATTTAGACCATTTCTGCCCCCCTTGGGGGCAGATTGGCCGATTTTAGGTCAATCTGCCCCCAAGGGGGCAGAAACCACTAGGCACCGGGGATTTGTTTTTTGGCGCCAATGTGACGCAGGGGGAGAGACCCCGTAGGCAAGGGTTGCTCCGGGGGGGGGGGGTTGGGGGGGCAAATTTATTTTAGGCCATTTCTGCCCCACCTGGGGGCCGGCTGAGCTAGAGGCCAAAATCCACAGGTAGGCACTTTGCAAAAAACACCTCTGTTTTCTGTGAAAAAATATGTTGTGTCCACGTTGTGTTTTGGGCCATTTCCTTTCGTGGGCGCTAGGCCTACCCACAGAAGTGAGGTACCATTTTTATCGAGAGACTTAGGGGAACGCTGGGTGGAAGGAAATTTGTGGCTCCTCTCAGATTCCAGAACTTTCTGTCACCGAAATGAGAGGAAAAAGTGTTTTTTTGGCCAAATTTTGATGTTTGCAAAGGATTCTGGTTAACAGAACCTGGTCAGAGCCCTGCAAGTCACCCCATCTTGGATTCCCCTGGGTTTCTAGTTTTCAAAGATGCGCTGGTTTGCTAGGTTTCCCAAGGTGCCGGCTGAGCTACAGGCCAAAATCCACAGGTAGGCACTGTTTTCTATGAAAAAATGTGATGTGTCCACGTTGTGTTTTGGGCCATTTCCTTTTGTGGGCCCTAGTCCTACCAGCACAAGTGAGGTATCATTTTTATTGGGAGACTTGGGGGAATGCTGGGTGGAAGGAAATTTGTGGCTCCTCTCTGATTCCAGAACTTTCTGTCACCAAAATGTGAGGAAAATGTGTTTTTTTAGCCACATTTTGAGGTTTGCAAAGGATTCTGGGTAACAGAACCTGGTCAGAGCCCCACAAGTTACCCCATCTTGGATTCCCCTAGGTCTCTAGTTTTCAAAAATGCACAGGTTTGGTAGGTTTCCCTAGGTGCCGGCTGAGCTAGAGGCCAAAATCTACAGGTAGGGACTTTGCAAAAAACACCTCTGTTTTCTTTAAAAAAATGTGATGTGTCCACGTTGCGTTTTGGGGCGTTTCCTGTCGCGGAAGCTAGGCCTACCCACACAAGTGAGGAATCATTTTTATCGGGAGACGTGGGGGAACATAGATTAGCAAAATAAGTGTTATTGCCTCTTGTCTTTCTCTACATTTTTTCCTTCCAAATATAAGAGAGTGTGTAAAAAAGACATCTATTTGAGAAATGCCCTGTAATTCACATGCTAGTATGGTCACCCCGGAATTCAGAGATGTGCAAATAACCACTGCTCCTCAACACCTTATCTTGTGCCCATTTTGGAAATACAAAGGTTTTCTTGATAGCTATTTTTGACTCTTTATATTTCAGCAAATGAATTGCTGAATACCCGGTATAGAATGAAAATGCACTGCAGGGTGCAGCTTATTTATTGGCTCTGGATACCTTGGGTTCTTGATGAACCTACAAGCCCTATATATCCCCGCAACCAGAGGAGTCCAGCAGACGTAACGGTATATTGCTTTTGAAAATCTGACATTGCAGGAAAAAGTTGCAGAGTAAAACGTAGAGAAAAATTGCAGTTTTTTTCACCTCAATTTCAATATTTTTCTTTTTCAGTTGTTATTTTCTGTAGGAAACCCTTGTAGGATCTACACAAATGACCCCTTTCTGAATTCATAATTTTGTCTACTTTTCAGAAATGTTTAGGTTTCTGGGATCCAGCATTGGTTTCACACCCATTTCTGTCACTGACTGGAAAGAGTCTGAAAACACAAAAAATTGTAAAAATGGGGTATGTCCCAGTAAAATGCCAAATTTGTGTTGAAAAATTGGGTTTTCTGATTCAGGTCTGCCTGTTCCTGAAAGCTGGGAAGCTGGTGATTTTAGCACCGCAAACCCTTTGTTGGTGCCATTTTCAGGGAAAAAACCACAAGCCTTCTTCTGCAGCCACTTTTTACCATTTTTTTGAAAAAAATGAAATTTTCACTATATTTTGGCTAATTTCTTGGCCTCCTTCAGGGGAACCCACAAAGTCTGGGTACCTCTAGAATCCCTAGGATGTTGGAAAAAAAGGACGCAAATTTGGCTTGGCTAGCTTATGTGGACAAAAAGTTATGAGGACCTAAGCGCAAACTGCCCCAAATAGCCAAAAAAAGGCCTGGCACAGGAGGGGGAAAAGGCCTGGCAGCGAAGCGGTTAAGATGCCAGTGACATCCTGTTCCTGATCCGGTTGTTCCATTGTTTATTACACTAATAGTCAACAGTCACTACTGATGTAAAAAATATAATTAGCTCCAAAGAAGGATGTTCGAACCTGATGCTGATAATGTGAGCGGCCCCTATGCTGTTGGCACTGTTTTGCCACTTCTGAGGCCAAGGATTCCAAAGGCAGTGGCATTAGTAACAAGGGAAAGCTAGGGGACACAGCTGTGACCCCTGATGACTCCTAAAAGATTTCCATTGTGCCCACTGTATGGTCTTTTCCCTCATACTCTCTGAGTTCCTCTTACAGTAACTCCTGCTGTGAGTCTATGATAATCAGAGAAGTATTCACCACTTTTATCCTAAAATGAAAAGCATCCTTTGGAAACTACTCAAACTGTGGTGCAGCCAAAATGAAATCACCTGTGTAGCATACTCCCCAGCCTGGGTGCCCACCAATGACTATGCCACACATGGAGCTGAAATCACACACAATCATTTCTCTGGGTGTACTAGTGATTCTAATTGAAGCTTTGATTACATTCTGTTCTAGCGATTACTTTACACTGATATAGATTCAGTTAGGAGCCAAAAGGGGACACAAATATATATATATATATGTATATATATATATATATATTTTTTTTTTCCATGTACAACTATATCTCTTTGATCAATCCTCTTGGCACTTTGATCATATGACCCGATCTGGTAACTGGAAACTAAGCTGTCAACTTTAGTATCAGGGATTGCTATAGCTGGTAAGGATCCAGCAGCAATTACTGAGTTTTCAGTCAGCTTTTTTTCAGCATTTTGAGTTAAAGACCAAGGAAACACTGGCCATCACTAAATATCATGTTCTAAACTAAATGTTTTTTCATGTCACCTCTTATCTACATAAGCCTTCATTTTAGGATTGTTAACCAAGTCCCTTGTACAATCATGTTTTTAGTTTTATCTCTTTTGGTGGTCCATTGATGTAACTTGGTTGTCATTGCTCTCCCAAACATGAAAGTTACAGGACTTTCACCTGTCATTGAGTGGGGTGTCGAACAATAAGCTTGTACAGTAGAATTCAAGGCTGTTTTCAGATTGAACTTCTAAAGAGTTGCACACTGTACTGCTTTCTTTGGTGTGCTCATAATGCGCTCAACTAGTCAATTGGCCTGCGGCCATAAAGGGGGACTCTTTTGATCTTGATGTTCAGATGCTCCAAGAACTCTTTGAATTCTTTACTATTAAGGGCGGGTCATTATCAGACTTCACACTGGGCGGTATGCCCCATGTCTCGAATATGCCATCGAGTTTTTCAATTAGTTGTTCATGAGTAATGGATGAGAGATCTTCAACACAAGGAAAGAATGAATATTCATCTACAACCACCACAAAATGATGTCCATTATAAAGTAGACCAAAGAATTCTATGTCTATTCTCTGTCATGTATTGCTAGGGAGTTCTGACATCTTCAGAGTATGTTGAGTAACATTGGTTCACAGGCAATTGCATTGGTGATGGAACATGAGCACCTTTTCCACTCTTCCATCTAAGTATGGAAACCAAACTTGGTCTTGGAGAGCACTCTTTGTGGCAATGATACAATGACGTCCTTTGTGAGCCACTTCAATCACTTTCTGTCACAAACTCTCAAGAATCGGGGTTCTTGGCCGTTGCAGTATTACTCCTTTCTGGGTTATGGACAATTCATCTGTGACATTTTTGCATTTTTGAAATTCACCATCATTACTGAGAGCTCAAATGTGTTTGTTCCAAACCTGATGTGTAATTATGTCTTTTAACTTCAGCAGGTCACTATTATGGCTCATGGCAGTGACAATCAGAGCTAATGATGTAGCAGCTGGTGTACTTGACTCGACAAATAAATTAATGTAGGCCTCAGCGGTTTGGGTGCAGTACTGTGGCCTTTTAAAATGTACTCTCGAAAGGTAGTCAGCAGGATTCTGATCCCTTCCTGAACAATGCACAATTGCATAATCACACTCTTGTAATCATAGTCATGGGAGGAGGCATCTTGGCTTTTGGATTGCCATAGATGTTCAGCAAAGTTTAATGATCACTTACCAGCATAAATGGCTTTCAGTACAGAAATACATCGAAATGTTCATAAGCCCATACCACAGCCAAACTTTCTTTCTCAGGTTGTGAGTAAGCACATTCTGTTGGGGACAGACTTCTACTAGTACAGGACACAATATGCAGTCGAGCATTTGGACATCCACTATGCTGTGCAAGGTTAGCCTGACCTGACTGGGCTAGCATTGACCACAACCTCTGTATGTAGCTTTGGGTTGAAGTATGCCAATTCAGAAGTATTTTGAATGACATGTTTTATTCTCTTGAAACCTTTCTCACATTCTTGTGAGCATTGAAAAGAGACATTTTTCTTCATCAACTCTCATAGTGGAGCACTATCAGTGGCAAAATCAAGTGTGTATCTTGAACAGCAACTGGCCATGCCAAGAAAAGAACATACCATTAAAACACCATGTGGAAGATTATCTTTCTTTCTTTAGTTTACTTTATGCGGTGCAAAAAGACCATAAAAGACATAAAATAAATAAATAAAATGCAGAATTTCACAGTCATAAAAATTTCTAAAAGCATTGTTAATACATTTTCCGAACACCAAAAGCAGCATGTATAAAATTTAGCACAGCCTGGATCATGTCCATATTTCCCAAATCATGTAAGTGGGAGTAAGCAAGTTGGCTAGTTCTAATACTATTAGACTGAAATAGCAGACGTAAAAACCTTTTTCTTGGAACAGTATATAAAGTGCAGAAAAGCATAAAGTGTAATGTACTTTGAGATGTCTTTCCATCGCAGCAACAGGGAGGGAGGATCTTAAACCAGGTTCCAGCAACTGGGAATGCTACCAGATAATGTAAGGTGTTTAAACGTAGTCTTGTGAGTAAAAACCTTTGTCGCTCATGATTAATGATGGTCAAGTACAACTTTGGTTGAGGTTGTTGTGTCTCATAGCTTGTCCGTTGACTCATTAAACTAGAGGCTGGGTCCATATCCTGATTTTTCTGCCAGAATATGTCTTTGACCTTCTTAATGTCCTGTCTCGTTAAAGTATCTGGTTTGATTAAAAAATCTCCTAATCCTAATGATAGGAGAGAAAAATAAACATATCTAAGCCAGGGTATATCTAGAAATCGTGACAGAAGGAGACAGTCCTGTATCACCTTTCTACATAGAAGCGTTTCAGGCTTAGTCCAGATTTTTATCCACAGTATAAGAGGTTGAAGTTTTATATAGCTAGATATGTATCTTAAACCTACTTCTTTGTGACAGAACTTTATTGGTGTAGATTGGGGGACTGATAGTAGCCTTCTTAGAAATGTATTTTCTATAATCTGGAGCCCTGTACATTCTGCAAGCCCCCAGATCCCAGCTCCAAATGTCACGACGAAAAGGCATTTAGAAGTGAAGACAGTCATAATTTCCTTAACAGGTTTATGTCGAAGTCTTCTTGCTAACCTAAAAACAGCTTCAATGGTTTTTTGGAATTGTATTGAGCGTGTATTAACTAAAAACTTCCAGTTAAAATCTACATCAATAGGGACCCCCAGATACGTAAAATGTGGGACCTTAAGTATCTCATGCCCATTTAAAGTAAATTTTTTCGTTTTTGCTAATTTAGGACCGCACTTCATAACAAATGACTTGGTTCTGTTAATTTTAAGACCAAGGTTCCTCATAAAAGTATTAAAAGCATTCAATAAAATCTGGAGGCCATTCGCTGTCCTTGAAATTAGTACTGCATCATCTGCATATAAAAGTACAGGGATTGGAGAGTTATTAATAACTGCGGAGTCTTATATAAGAGAAAGAGGAAAGGGGCAAGAACACAACCCTGTCTGACCCCTTTTTGTGAGCGGAATTTCTCTGTCAGGCCTCCCTCCCGAGAGTAACGGACCCGAGCCTCTGTGCAGGCATGAAGTTTACTGAGTAATATAACTATGTGTTTATCCACGCCCATACCCAGCATTACCTTCCACAATTTCTCTCTGCTGACTGTATCAAAGGCGCAGGAGAGATCCATAAATGCTAAGTGTATACAGCCCCTTTTGGCTTTAGTGTATTTCTGGACTATAAGTGTCAAATTAAGAGTTTGTTCGACTGTGCCCACCCCTGGGCGAAAGCCAAATTGTACCTCTGCGAGGGAGTGAGTATCAGTCGCCCATTCTTCTAGCTTATTTAAAATTACTCGGCCCAAAATTTTGACTGAGCTGTCCAGCAAAGAGATTGGGCGATAGCACAGAGGGTCTGCCCTATCTCCCTTCTTGAAAATCGGGACGATGATCGCTTCTTTCCAAGAGTCTACTAAAGGGCCTACCACAGCCGATCTGATGACATTGGTTAGCAGTGGGCCCCAGAAGTCTGGAAGTGCTTTATATAAGTCAGCAGGAATTCTGTCTGGACCCGGGGCTTTCTCAGATGGACTATCTTGGATTGCCTGTTTAACATCATCCACACTTATAATGTTACTAAAAGCCAAACTTAGCTGATCATTTCCTGCAGGTTTTAGACAATTTAGCATTTCTGATTGGGTATTTGTCTCTATGGCGAAAGTTTTTTTAAAATAGTCCACCCAGGTCTTGGCTGGAATGACAGTGTCCATGGGCGTCTCATAGTTATCGCTCAATAGTGAAAGAGTTAACCACACGCCAGAATGCAGTTGTATCTTTGAGTTTGCTTGCAGCCATCAATTCCTCCCACGCAGATTCACTTAGATCAACTTTCCTTTTGGCAAGAACTTCTTTATAGTTTTTCCTGGCAATCTTAATTGCTTGTAGATCTTTGGGAGATGCATTGATTTTTTTTTTAGTTTGCTTAAAGATGAGGTACATGCGTGGTTAAACCATCTTGGGCCATGGACTTTATTAGCTCGTTGTGGCTGTAGTTTCTCCGCCATATAATTTGTCAGAGAGGAGAATGCACGAATAATTTCATGTGGGGCCTTATTTTCATCCAGGGATGTCATAACGTCTGGCCATTTATTCAAAAAAACATCTCTAAATTTTTTTTTATTGTTTATCTTCCCCCATTTGATTGTAAGCTCTAATTTGATTGAGAGGTTCATGGCAGGGTGTCGCTTCCCTCTTCTTGAATCATTTATCAGATCTAAATTAATCATAATGGATAAGGGATTATGATCACTAAAACAGGTCGGGGTAACCCTGAATTGACCTGTAATAGGGGACAATTCTCTAGAATAAATCATATATTCAATAGTGGTGTGAGTGTCCCCCCTTACAAATGTTGGTATCCCTCTGGTAGCGGGTGTGGGAAAGGAAAGGGAGTTTACTGTTATCAGAGAATTAAGGGTGTTCCCATACGGGGAGTGTTTGAAGTGTTGAATGGGAATATCATTCTCGTCCAGGAGTCCACAACAGTCAAGGAGTTCTGGCTCGCAGAGACGGGCATTAAAATCACCAACCC
Source organism: Pleurodeles waltl (assembly GCF_031143425.1). Taxonomy (NCBI): domain Eukaryota; kingdom Metazoa; phylum Chordata; class Amphibia; order Caudata; family Salamandridae; genus Pleurodeles; species Pleurodeles waltl. Next base: position 272,472,313 of record NC_090446.1, read on the forward strand.
AGACTATTCTTGTGTCCTTTTTACTGGATACTGTTACCTTATGTATTAGGGTCTCCAAACTACTGACCACGCTAGTGTCTGAGTTATCAAAGGTGTTGTTATAATAGTTGATCAGTAGTATATCGAATGGTTCTTCTAGTTTCAGAGATAGGGCCAGAAAAAAAGGCGATATACCTACAACACATGCTTCCATCCCTCCAGCCTCCACAGATAAAAAGATGGCCAGACCGCCCTTAGCTCTACCTGCATGGGCCTTGGTTGCAGGGACATAATATGTGGTATAGCCATTAATATGTGGTGATTCTGTGAGCCAGGTCTCCTGACAACAAACAATAAGATTTCCCATCACTAAATCTATCCAATCGGGGTTTCCAATTTTTGATTTTAGACCTGCAACATTCCATGAAATAATCCCTAGGGGTGTCATACCCTGTATATCACGTATATTAGGGACTCCTTTAGATTCTAAGGGGGACTGTGAGAGTACGTTTGTCTCCAGAGGATTGTGCAAGGATGGCTCAGTTAGTGATTGTCAATCTAACTGCTCTAATGAGGTCAGGGTCTCATACCTATTAGATAATGTCAAAGCAGTGTCAGAGGGGTTAGAGAGACCAAGGTTACTGGGATTCTGAATCCCAGAGTAGGTTGAATCAGAATTGCATTGGTTTGATAACAGATGGATAAACTTAGTCAAACGTTGGACTCTTATAGCCCCGACACATGATCTCATAGGTGAGAGATGGTGATACAGAGCATTAACGGTCCGGGGGGTCCTAAAATGTATTATAATACAATCCCCAGGTGATGTTTTAGGGGATGAGCCAACCCAAGGTACCCTTCTTACAGTTAAGATGTCCCTATGGAAGTCAACCCGCCCTCCCGTGTGTTTTCCTACCCAATGAGTCACTTTATTCAGTAGAGACATATGGGAATCGGGGTGGGTGCTTTCCAATATAGGGACATTTTCTAAGATTAAAACATAGGGGGTACATGCCAAAGGTATCCTTGGGCAGGCTGCCTGAGTACTTATAGTTTCCTGGCCCCGGCGACCTTCCCGTTTATTTGTGCCCCACTGATATTGTGGGTTTGTAGAATGTTGTGAGGCCTCTGCATTCAGGGGTTTTTGGATTGGGTTCTGGGCAGGAGATATTCTAAAGTTCTGATGCTGATGAGTAGGTGGAGCTGGTAAATATTCAGGAATGGAATGAATGTTCTGGGATCCTGCCTTCGGTGGTTCGGGTTTTATATTCGTTATAGATTCAACTTTCTGTTTGAGAACGGCCACTTTCTCCAAAACAAGTTTTAATTGAATCCAGATTTTTACTGTCTTTTGGTTGTTTCCCTATAGTTTGTTTTATTTTTTGGGTTTTAGAAGGACATTTGCTCTTGGTCTTCTTAGTTCCTGATGAGGACTCTCCAAAGCCTTCCCTATCTATAGGAAGTCCCACTTGGTGTATGGGGGTTACTGCCGTTTGGGGGGGATTATTTGGCTGCTTTTTTTTTAGGGTGGACTCTCTGGAGTTGTAGGAGTAATTAAATCGATTAAATCAATTTCTGTTGTTACACAAGGGTTTCTTTTCTTGGTCTTACTCGGCAGCAGTGTTGCCAACGGGTTCCGTCCCCCCTCCCCAACCTTTCCTGCTTTCTCAAGAGACGACTCTAGGGTAGCTTCTACCTTCCCTATCTCTGTCTCAATGGCACCCATTACAGACGTTAGGTAGCTTGTTATTAGCCTGGGTGGGGGGGCCTCCTGGGTGGGTTCCCTTCCCCCATTATCTCCCTTACGTTTTCCCATTTTGACAGGCTAGTCCCTTTGTCCAAGATAGGGCACTGTAAATTACTTTAACGGATATATCAAACTCAGATCCCTCGACTGGGGGAAAAAATAGAACCAGATTATAGTCAGACCCTAGTTGGTTCAAATGTCCAGTCACAGCCTTTAACCACACTAAGTCCACTGCAGTTATAGAGTTATAGGCCTGACTCTTGCCTTGCACGTAAACAGCCTATGTCAGTCCTTGCGTGAGGGGGGGCGCGTCCTTCAAACTAGAAATCAGTGCTCCTTCACAGCAGCACCAAAAGCGCACTTCCCGAAGACCCTCTTTTATTTTAAAGAATAATCACCGGCACAGTACCTTTAGGTAGCCCTGTCCATTGGGCTAACTGATCCAGACTTCTTTTGGGTGGATGTCAGGGGGGTGGCCCTGACCTGCCTCTTCCTGGCAATGACGTGCAAGGATGGGCCCGCCCTTGGCCCGGGCGCCACCCGCACGCATCCCGCGACGGCGGGAGCTCAGTAATGATTTTAAAGGGCTCCTGCCCCTCCTCTCCTCGCACAGCGCTTCCTGCGACGGCGGGAGCGCGGTAATGATTTTAAAGGGCTCCTGCCCCTCCTCTCCTCGCACAGCGCTTCCCGTGGAAGATTATCATTTGACAGAGTTTGTACTTTTGCAGGATCAGACGTCATACTCCCATCAGAAATAATATGGCCAAATAATTTCAGTTTTCTCTTGTTGTCTTGTTGAACTCACACTTGTCTGCATTCAAAGTTAAACCATCATCATTGAGTAATTGACATACTTGTCTAAGAGATCTATAATGCTCCTTCAGCTTAGCTCTGAAAATTAATATATCATCACTACAGCTGAGTGCATTCACAACAGGCTGTATGAACAGTTGAATGTCATCTTACAAAAGGTCTGCAGCTGAAGATACAACAAACTATTGCCTTCATTATGACTTTGGCAGTCTTCTGGCAAGACCGACATGCGAAATGCCGCCACCATACCACCATTGGCGGCGATACAGCGACTGCTGTATTACGAATCACAAAGAACAAATCGCCTAAATCCAGCCACAAAACAAACACCACCAGGCCAACCGACAGTGAAAGAGTGACTGTCCTACTGCCGGCCCAGCCATGCCAACACCATTCCGACCGCCCTATTACAAGTCAGTTTTCAGCACAGCGGCACATGCATGGCGGTAAACCATTGGCAGTTCGCATTGCGGTGGTACAAAAAAGGCACCGTCAATAGTAGCCAACATCAAATTGGACAGTTCGAATAACCCACAACAGAAACACATACACACACCACACACACCTGATCACTGTACTATAAAATACCCTCCATATACACACTCACAATCCCTTGCGACTCCCACGACCAGCCACAGAGACACAAGCTTCTAAGCACATCCTATACACTACAAACACCTTCACATTGCACACTTTGCACACACCACCACCACAACCCACCAGCACCCATATATAAACACCCCCACACCACCAGTCACCCCGCACTGCACCCTACCCGCACAGCACCCCCCACAACAAGTCATGCCAGAAGCACTGACGGTTCACAGACAATGAGTTGCGTGTTATTGTGGATGAGAACATCAGAGTAGAGCTGCAACTGATGGGAGCCCAGGTCCAGCAAATATTGTTGGCCAGGAAAATTAAGTTATGGCAGAGGATCGTCGACAGGGTCAACTCAGTTGGCACTTATCTACGCACAAGTGAGGATATCAGGAAGAGTTGGAACAACCTCAGAGGGAAGGTCCATTCATTGGAATCCAGGCACCAGATCGCCCGAACAAGATTGGCGGTAGGCTCCCACCTCCTCCACTTGAGTAAACATCCTGGGAGGAGTAGATCTTGGACACCCTGCATCCGGAGGGCATTACTGGTATCATCAGAGGTCTCAACCCTGGTAAGTCAACAATTCTCCCCAGCACAAACCACTCCTGCCCAGCATGCCTTCATACCACTCCCCAATCCACCCCATCCCACACTACTGCACCCCCTCAATCACCTCACAACCCTCCCCTGCATGCCACACCCCCCCTCTCCCACCATACACACACACTCCCCCCAATGCATGGATAATAATCACAATCTGAAGAACCACAACTCACACAATGTATCACTCCCCAAACAACAACAAAATCACAATCCTACTTCAAAGTGGAATACCTGCATGGACAACCATACCACAGCCCACACCTAGTGGTTGCTAGGACAGCCTCCCAACACATAGCAATGACAGCAATGCCAACCGCCATCCACAACCCACCATGGCACATGGAAAGCATGTCACAATGCCCGTACCCAAATCTATGTCTGTAGTGCTGCAGCTGTCATTGCCATCAATGGGAAGCAAGTCGAGCCACTGCATGCACCACACCATGAAAATGACAACTACACATCCACATACAAACTCTCTTGCATTCTATCCACAGGATACCCTGCCACTGTCACCCTGCAGAGGATGACCTCCTCAAGGATGAAGGCCTCAGTGGATTTCTGGATGGGTATGACATGCCTGGGCCATCTGGGGTGCCTGGTCAGTCCACAACCCAGCAGCCCCTCCCTGGACACACTGGACTCCCCCTCCCATGTGGCTACAACACCTCAGCAAGCCCCTTCGCCCCAAACCTGTACCCCAGGGACCTCTCAATCAGATGTGTGCCCCACAATACAGGGGCCAGTGTCAAGGGCACACACCCCAGACAATGAAGGGCCTGGTGCTACTAAAAGTGGGGACACTATGCCAGGGGCAAGGGGCTAGGGGAAGTGGTAAGGGATCTGTGGTCCAAGAGACAGGGCAGCCAGAACACCAGACTGGCCAGGAGGTTTTCACCCAAGTCCTGGGTGCATACCACCAAACCAAGGACACCATGGCCCAGATCCACGTCACCGTGCAGGAGACCAGAGGCTTCAGATGAAGCACCATCAGGAGGACATGCAGCAGAGGCAGACCCACAATGCCAAAATGGCCATGAGAGCAGGGTTGCTGAAGGAACTCACCACCATCCTTCGTGAATACACCTCCAGTCAGCAGGCCCCTTCCAATAGCCACATCCTATCTGACCCCTCCACGTCAGCAGCAGCTAGTGGAATGGAGGCCCTGCCACCGGACCCACAGGACACCAGCACCCCCTCCCCCTGTAGCCGAGGAGCCCCCACGCAAGCAATGATGTCCAACCACACATCCAGCCGTACTAAGACCACCGCCAGGATGTGACCCTCTCCTGAACATTCTCCCTTGTGTGTCACTGAGACACCCTGTTGACTGTCCACTGTCATCTCTGTGTTGTCCCATGGCCACCATACTGGACTTCGACTACCCACAGTTGGCCTAAGTACTCTGATGATTCCAACCGCCATGACCACACTCATCACTCCTTGCACTTGTCCCTCCCAAATAAACACCATTGAGCACAGTTACTGCCTACATGTTTAATTGTCATGAGTTCGAAAATACTGCCATTACATGTGCAACAGTCAACGCATTGTCCTGCCAATGTATGTGAGAGTAACAGAAGGGGGAGCAATATGCAGCAAGCATTACAGTGTAGCAGACAGTGGATGGAGACATGTGTCAAGGGAGGCAACAGGTGAGGCAGGGACCAGAGTGCACCACAACAATGTCCTGAAAGTAGAACAAGACAGGAACATCAATCACTATTGGAGTCACAAATGCCAACTCAACACACATGCACTGTCAGTACGGGAAGCAAAGGCTAAGATGGCAAGTCAAGTCCCAAATCATATGGCCTTAACAAACCCACATACCCAAAACATGTCTCCCCAATGGTCCCTCCCTCACAGCAAACAGAGCCAGATGTGAGGCAGTTCCCACTGCCACAAACAGTATTGTTGCACAGCCCCCCAGTGTCAACTCCCAGGATGGGAAGCAATACAGAGGAAACCACCTAGTGTAGCACACATATTGCACTGTATTTGGCAGTTCATGGAACAATGGTCATGTTCATAGATTTCACAAGTGCAGCAACACAACAGCAGGCTGAGAATAGCACTGACCTCTGCGGAATAAGAACCCAAATCATGTGCACATGTAATCCACCCCCAATCCACCCACAGTCAGAGCTGTAGCCAATACCTCCAGTGATTACAGACACCAGGTAATGGCATGGCACAAGGCAGACAGTTGTACAGGTCACATACCATACATTTGACACATACCTGTATCTCATTGGAAGTATTATCATATCAGCTCATCTTCCTTCTCATTACTTCCCAGGTCCCCTTCATCAGCCACTGATACAGCTGCCACCTCCTCTGCATCCAGCAATGGGATGTGACATCTTAGGGCCAGGGTGTGTAGCAGGTCACAATGATCTGGCACACTTTCTGTGGTTTGTAGAGTAGGGCACCTCCGGAGATGTGCAGACACCAGAATCTGGCCTTCAGCAGGCCAAAGGTCTTCTCAATGACCGGTCCTGTCCTATTGTGGGCCTTGTTGAAACGGTGTTCAGCTGCTGTAGTGGGATGCCTCACGGGTGTCAGTAGCCAGGGAATGTTGGGATAACCAGAGGTAAGAGCCATGTCAAGACAAGGAGGGTGATACGGCAGGTCGTGAAGAGTGTTGACAGCAGAGGGGCACACATATGAGAAGATACATACCGAAGAGCCAGGCCAGGTCCCTCTGTAGTGGTGCCATCATGTGTGGGACGGTGCTGTTCCACAGAATGGAGGAGTCATGTACAGAACCAGGGAACTTGGCTTTCACTTGTGTGATATATTGGTCTGCGAGACACACAACCTGCACATTTGTTCAATAGAAGCTTTTACGGTTCCTATACATTTGTTCACTCCTCCTGGATGGCACCAGGGCACTCTGGGTGCCATCAGTGGCCCCTATCACATGAGGTACATGTGCCAAATCGTAGAAGGCAGCTTTCACAGTGCCCAATTTAGTACATTGGGGGAACCTGATGTAGCTGGGCAGATGTTTTAGAAGGGCACATAGTACCTCCTTCAGGACGTTGCTGAACATGGGCTGTGACATCCCTGCTGCCAAGCCCACTGTAATCTGACCCTGAGGCAAGGAAGTGGAGGACTGACAACACCTGTACTGTGGGTGGGATGACAAATTTAATGCACCCTCAATACACATGTAAAATGGCAGCCGCCTGTTCTGCATGTACAGGACGGATGGAGGTGAGCCCATCCCGCCGGCATAGCACATCATGGCGGTAGGTGGTCGCAACAGCCGTGCAGTTCCTCATTGGTTAACATGGTTGCCTATGGGAGACACGGGCCAATGGTGATCGCTGCTGGTGGTGATGGCGATGTCCGCGGCGGCTGTGACTGCCATTTCATGTGCTCATGCTCACTTGACTCCTGACTCTCGTGCACAGAAGACCTCCACTGCGTGTGCTGCTGTGTTCTGACTCTGGAAGCCAAGATGCCACGTCCTGCCAGATATGGGGCCGCAGCTTTCACCCAGATGGAATTGGAGAAGCTTGTGGACAGGGTCATACCCCTGTAAGGACAATTGTATGGGGCATCAGAGCAGCAGGTGAGGCCAATGTCTCTGTCCTGTCTGTGAGTGGTGTATATGGAGATGGGGGCCTTGGGATGAGGCAGTGTGACTGGAGAATGGACATGGGTGAGGAGTCTGAGGATGTGTGGATTGATGACATGTGAGTGTGGTAGTAAGATGTGTGCTGCCCACTGCTGTCCCTGTGATTCCAAGCTGCATAAATTCGTCCTTCTGTCTGTGTCACCAATGCAGGTCAGCATCCATCAGAAGAAGGGGATATGGCATGCCATCGCCAAGTGAGTGCGGACCCAGGGGGTCAATGCCTGGTCAAGCACCTACTGCAGAAAGAGGTGGGAGGACCTGAGACCCTGGGCCTGGAAGACTGAGGAGGTCCAGCTTGGGATGTCCTCCCAATGAGGGAGGGGTGCCCGTCATACTCTGACCCCCTAATGGGCCGCATTTTGGTGGTGGCATATCCTGAGGTGGTGGGCACTTCAGGGCAGCACAGCAGCCACAAGGGGGTAAGTACACACTCTCACTTACAATATGTGTTGCCATAGTGGCTCTGGGTGTGCACTATTGGAATGCTGTAGAGTGGGTACTAGGTAGATTCATGTCCACTATGGGTTTTAGAAAACCAGGCAGGGTTAGCATTGTAGATGTGTAGCTATGAAATGCAGTCAGTGAATTGAGGGGAAGTTACCTCCAATGTGGTATCTGTGTTGTCACCTACTACCAAGATGAGCTAGGCAGCTCATGCCAACAGGTTCATTGCATCTGGAGAAGGGGCACTGGCGAGTGGGGAAGCTGCAGCCTATGGGACCCATGAGGCTGATTCCAGCAGAGCCAAGGGGACCACTGTGACTGAAGTTGAGGGGTGTGCCATGGGGGAGACAGGATCGACCACATCATCTTCAGATTCCTCCTCTGACTTCCTGGTAGTGGTGGACCCATCTGGGCCCATGCCTACATCATCCTTGTCCCCCACCTCCCTTACCAGCACTGTCCTCCCTGTAGCTCCCCAGCCAGTTGCCCGTGCCTGCTCACCCAGGAGTGGGGGTGCATCTCCCCCTTCCCATTCAGCCCTGCTGCCCTCAATGAAGAGACTATTGACCTCCTGAGGTGCATCTCTATGGGGCAGTCAGCCATCATGAATGCCATCCAGGGACTGGCATCCCAGATGCTGCAGAACAATGCATTCCCGGAAGGCATTCATGGTGCCCTGGTTGGCCTGCGGAGATCGTTTCAGTCTCTGGCCTCCTCCTTGATGGCAGCCAGTATCCCTTCTTTTTCTGTCCCCCTCCAGCTACCTGTTCCAAACCCACATCCCTCTCCCCTCATTCATCCAAGGCACACTAACTGACCCACATGCATCCACATCAACAGACATGGTATGCAAGGACAGACATAACCACCAAAAACGCCACCACCACCATGCACACAAACCACATTCAGAAGCAGACATGCCAACATCCACTCCCTCCACTGAGTCCCCCACCATCTCCCCCTCACAGTCACAACACCACTCACAGCTGCAGTCACCACTTCATCAGTCCCAGATCCTGCCACATGTGATCTCACTGCCAAGTCACCACAATATCACACCCCGTGCATGCACCTCATACACCACATGTGCATGCACAACAATCAACATCCCCACTTGCAGCACATCCACCGTACCTGCAGACACCACCCCAACATTCACTCACACATCCCCCTGCCATCTCCCTGCATCTCCTCCCCCCTTTTCCCAGTATACCTAAACCCTCACACTCACCCGCATAACAGTCACTCAGCACACACATGTCAACCACCCACGCAACTGTACCGAAGGCACCTCCAAGAACACACCCACCAACCATTCCCGTTCCCTCCACTCTCAATTGTCCTTCTGATGACCTGCCTTCTACACCTTAGAAACGTCTCCTGCAAGAGTTTTCCCTGTTCCCCACAACTGGCCCAGTCCCTGTTCACCCCAAGCGCCCTGCTACCCTTCCCATACCCCTGCCTTCCACCTCCTATGGTCCTCACAATGCCCCTCCGCCACCTAAGACTTCCACCCCCACCAAGTCCACAGTTACCCTTCCCATACCCAAGGCCAAGCTGACTCCCTCCACTTCCAAGGCCAAGCCCACTCCCTCCATTTCCAAGGCCAAGCGCAACCTCCCACCTCCCAGCTAAAGCACCCCTTCCAAAGGCAAGACTAAGGCCCCCACCTCCAAATCCACCACCAAGGACCCCCCTCCAAGCACAGACCAAATGACCCCCCTCCAAGCCCAAACCCCCAACTCCCACCCCCTTCACCACTGAGATGCCTGCATGCCCCATTGATGCTCCTGCCCTGTGGAGGACAGCACTTTGCAGTCAGGAGTCAAGTTGGGGTATCATTCAGTGCCCAGTGTTCTCGGGGCACTGCAAGACTTTTGCATTGGCCCTTGGGTCTCTTTGTACATAGCTCTGCCTGATTAATTTGCTCTTTTTAATATATCTACACCACTGCACTGTTGGTGTCAATGGTAACAACCTTGTCCTGGCTTTCCTTCAACATGTATGTTTGGTTCCAACTAATAATAACCTTTACTTAAATCAAGTCGAGAAAAGACCTTGGTGCTATTAAATTGCATTATCATGTCAGCAACGTGAATGTGTGGCCCTGGTTGTCTTTCTCATTAAATTGCTTTGGTTGCCTGATGTCAATGCATATGCACATAGCTTCGTCACTGTCCTTTTTAGGAACTACTACAATGGGAGAAACCCATGGTGTTGTACTAGCAGAACACTCAATAAGGTCATTTCCAAGTAACGATTCAAGTTATTTTTCAACCTCTCCTTGTAAATAAAAAGCATTTTGTCTATGCCTCTGAGTAATGGCATGGATATCCTCAATAATGTGCAGTTTTTCTTTCATAGACTTCAGCATTCCTAAACCATGAAACAGCGAATTGAATTGACTTTCCATTTCGTGATGAGCATTCATGTTGTAATTCACAGAAATCAGTCGCATATCAGCACCGGTGTTGAAACTAAGCAAACATTCACATGAAGCTGTACCTTGAAGCACATGGATCGGTGCCTGTACCTTTCTTTTCTTATGTTTCTCTGTCGCTACAAATGAACCATGACTTTATGGGCATCAATGCAGCCTAAGTATAGTTTATACTTTGTTCTTCGACGGCATAAGCCATGGCAGTGGAGACAATTAATTATATTTCTCTTCAGGCATTATGTTTATCAAAGCACTGTTGATAATGAAAAGTATTGAACACCCATTTATTTTCAATGTAATCTTTGGACAGTGATTGTTTGATTTTGCTGCTTTGGCTTCTCGACTTTCCTTTGACTGACATTTAACTTCACATGTGACTAGTCACATTTCTCTGAGGTAAACATCGACATGCCACATTCACCTTCTTCACTTTCACTTATTATTGAGGCGGATGAACCTTTTGATGATGATTTAGGTGATGATCAACTTTGTTTAGTATCCATTTGCCTCATCCAATGATGATGTTTGTCCTTGTGAGCATCCACTGAATGTTGCTTCTGGAGCATTTTCGTGGCCATTTTCTCATCACACGTTGGCACATTTACTTTTTGTTTTCTTCACACACCATCACAAACTGGTTCTCTTTCCCACAGCCTTTACCCATCTCTCCAGTGACAGGACTTTTTTTTACATGTAAACATCACCTGGTGTCTTTAGTCTTATGTTTCAACCTACTTTTTACACTCATGACTGACTTGCCCTGGGCACCTCCACCCTCCATGTCAGCAATTTGTCTCTCAGCATGTTCCTCTGCTCTGTCAGCCATCAACACTTGCTCCAGGCTAAGAGTTTCTCTCAGCATTCATCAACTCAAGGAATCAGCCAAGCATCCATCAAAAACTCTAAGACACATGGCTTCTTTACCATTAAAGTCTTGAACTTACAGTGTTTGATTAGTGTATTGAGTCTTTCCATAAATGAATCTATTGTTTCACCAACTCTTTGACGTCCTTGACTGAAAATGCGTCGTTCATAATCAATGTTTGGAAATGGATAGAGTTTGAGATTCAATGCATTTTTCATCTGCTGGTATTATGACTTCTTTCACATTATCACTAGCAACATTTTGAGATATTTGATAAACTTCTGGTTATCAGTCTCTTTAAGTGCATCAATGCAATCTTCAAATGTCACTATCTAAGCAGTCCATCTATTGCCAATATTTTGCTTTTTGGCAGAATTGAAACGCGGTGGTAGTTTCAGGAAGGAGGCAGCATTGTAGGCCAGTGAAAAACAATTCTGATGTTGATAGTATCATGCCCCCTGTTGCTGTGACCAGAGTTCTCTGTGTCATCCCTTGCCAAAATCCAAGATCAGTTCCAACCATATCCCTGCCCTGGCCCTGAGATTGGCTGGCCTTGTGAGTCATCCTTTATGGCCTCCATCAGCAGAATGGACTTCTGCCAACTTTCCACTGCCAACTTTCTGCTGCAGGGATGGACAGCCCTGTAGGCACAATCCCAGTCACTGCTCCTGGAGCAACCCTGCGCTGTAGAGTTATGACTCCATTTAATTGGTTTAGGAAAGCATATGACCCGTTTATGTACTTGTTGGATCTTGTTTTCAGTCTATCTTTTCACACCTGGTTGATCTCTGCCTTGCGGCGCTTTGTAAACCTGGTTGTAAACGCCTTTAGCGTTAAAGCTCTGTACAATGTATAACTTTATTTTGCATGGCAGCATGATATCTTTGATGGGGTCTTGGTCGTAGCTTCTTGACCAACAAAGTGTAGATTTCTTAGTGAAGCTTACTTTCCATTCAAATGCTCCACCCTGTCTGGAGTGGCGCTTCAACTCCACATATACCACATTAACCTTTGACTCAGAACTTTGATGAAGACACAAGTGGCATACAAGCAGTTTGCTTGGACCACAGCTAACTCTCCAGGAGAGTATTTTCTTCTTCAGGTTACTTATCCCCTATCTCATCGCCAACACTAGTGTCCTTCCGAGCCTGGGTACCGGCCAATGACAATGTCACACACAGAGCTGTAAATCACACATCTTTATTCATCTGTGTGTACCTATGAACTCCAATATTCTACACCTAGCTTTCATTACATTCTATTCTAGTGATTATGTCACACTGATATGGACCCTGTTAGTAGCCAAAAGGGTTCTATCCTAAAACATGCAAGACAGTACAGCCTGTAATAGAAGAATATTTCCAACGATGCAAAAAAGTAGTCTAAATTTGTGCACAGCACCAGCAGAAACCTGAATTCAGATTTTGTTTAGGTCTTGCCTACCCATCATTGCTTCCACTACTACAAAACTAGTACAAAACTAACAATAGCAAAACCAGTACACCTAAGTGTTTGACGATTGGCCTTGCCAATACTGTTTGCTGGCTAAAAAATGAGGACAAAGGGCATGATGAAATGTACACTGTTTCTTGCCACATCATTTTATTGGTCTGCACTTGCATTATGATGTATGCTCTTGTGGGCATCACCATGAATGTGTGCGTTGACGCAGATATGCTAATTAGAAATTATTAATAAATGCTTATATGTTATGATTTATAAAAGTTCATAGAGAAATTAATGGTAAAGAAAGTTATTATGCATGTTTGAAAATGTGCCCACGGGGTATGTCAGACACTTAGACGAACTTGTACTAAAAGAACCAAAAATGTGTGAAATAATAAAAAAATGTATTAGAATAATGTAGTAATGTATCATATTAAGATGTATAACCTATGTTTTGCATTAATTTGTAGAATTAACTTAGCCGAAAGTGGCCTAGTTTTGCTAGGCCTCAGGCAGAAGTTGAATTATTAGAGCATGCTGGAGAGAAGTTGAGAGGATAAACTGACATTGAACCACTGAGTGTTAAAGTTTGCTTAGCTAGAATTTTCTGCAATGTATCAAGGGACAGGAGATGATGGAGTCAAATTGAAACAATTATGTGAAGAGTAGACGAGATGTACTTTCCCAGGACTCGAACAATAGAAGCACTGACTGGAGAAGAAGATGCAACATTTTCAATGCCTGATGAGCCGGATGATGAGGGCATCATACAGTGAACCAATCAACTAATTGGGGAAGGGGAAATATTAGAACTCATGGATTTGTACAATTAATATTATAGGTTAGAGTCATATCTGCCGATTGACATACCAATTAGGAATTAGGGGGATGGACTGCAAAACTCTAATAAAAAGTCAAGACAAGGGGCTAAAACTTCAAATGCGAGGGGAGAATTGATGACATCAAAAGACGTGGTTTGATATTCTGCTATTGGGCTCATGCTCTTGAGATCGATCGATGACCTGAAGACGAAGACTGACTTTGTTGCTGATCCAACCCAGAGACCATAAAACAGGCTCACAAGCACCCAAAAAAATGACCCCCACACTGACCTGTTAGAACAACCTGTTAGAACAACCTGTCAGGCTCTGCCTGATTTCCCTGTAGACCAGTCCCACCATGGGGGAAGACGTGGGGAGTGGTGGGAGGATAAAATAAATATGGGTGGGAGAGATGGGGAAAGAGCAATGAAAAGCAGCATACAATTGAGAAAACTACAAAGAGAATTGTGGCAGGTAAAAAGAGCACAAGAGAGAGAGTGCAGCATACCAGGAATGGAGCAACAAGTAGCATTCAGGTGCATAGTTTTTGCCTGAGGTAAGCAATACATGAAGGACAGCGATAGCAAACATACATATTCTCAGGGAGAGCTGAAAGAAAAAGGAAAAAAAAGTAGTTCCCTAAAAGTGTACAGTCTAAGGAAACAGGTAATCCAACACCATAGGATGCTAAAGAGGATATGCTCCAGGGGAGGAACAAACTGAAGAAAGAGAGAGACAAACACAAGATGGACACGTAAAGCCATCAAATAATATGCAGGCAAATAAAACTGACACGAGACAACCAGTGCAAAAAGTGGATTAGACCAAAGCCTACTGTATGTTTTCAGTATAGCCCACAATAGGCGTTCACCTACCAGACAATTAAAAGCTGCCTGGTAGATGAAACCTAATAAAATGGCGTACAACACACAGAGCATGCCTCCCATTCCAAGTGGTGCACTCTTGGGCCTTTTATTGTTGTGCTTCCTTGTGTACAACACTTACAGAAAGGGTTCAAATGCACATCCCAAGTTTCCCACTTTTGTCTTCCATCTATTGCTGCATCAGTCCCAACTCCCTGTTCTTTTCTCCCCCTACAATACACTGTCCGCATTGCCACGGATTTGAGGACCATCTTCTTCTACACCCATACTCTCTCCTGCTATTTGAACTGCTGTTTCTACTTTTGTTACTCTCATGGTGCACCACATTTTCTCAAAACTTCCATCCTTCTCCCTATATCATCATCTTCATCATCATCATTTTTTAGAAAGCTTAACCATAAAAACAAATTCAAACATTCCACAAAAGTTGAATAAGCAGTGCAAACACAGCTCAATTAAAAAGCAAAAGACAGAAAAGTGAACAACACAAAAACTAAGGTACAATTTCTATTAACATTTGTCGCAATACAATGCATCAAATGGAGAAAACAGGAATTAACTATATATACAAAGATATGGCACATTCATGCTCTCTCTTGTACTGGTGGACTGAGTACTGCTTAGCGCTACCGCAGAACCCTTGTGCCATGGTGCAAGGGTGCCTGCATTACGGGCAGAATTGTTTTTGTGCATGAAGGGGCACCTTCCACCACAAGAATATTCATCAGAAGCATTTTTATTTCTTTTACAGTTGCTGCAGGATACAGCACACGTCAAAAGAGGAAAGCTTTACTAAGAAATAAACATATTGCTCCTTGTTACACCTCCATTGGGATTGTGTACCATTGTGATACATTCCCAGGTTTACTAGTTTTAGTGAATTTAGGGAATATGTCAAAATCCATGAGCAGATGCCTTGGAATGCTTAGTAAATCTGATTTAAGGACTTATGTTGCCCTTTGTCACCTTGCATGATACAAAGGCAACACATGTCTTTAGTAAATTTCAGCCTAAGTTTCTTCCAGGTTCTCTTCGTGTAATCCACTGTGATTTGGCCCTACTGGCAGCCTACTTGAAAGGCTGCAGTATGCACTAATTCACTAACATCGTGAAAGCAATGAATAAAAGGGCTTCAAATCTAGAAACTATATCATAACAACAGTGTAAATTCCAAAGATAGCTGTGCACAAGAGTCATAAGCATTGTGCAGTATCTTGGTTGTCCTGTATTACTAGTCACTGTAAATTACTTAGACCGTCTCTATGTGGGTCTTGTTAGCTCCACATGATCAGTTTTCAAATCCTTGAAACCTTTTCAGCAATAAAATAAAAGCACCAATTAAAATGTTTATACCCCACCAATACAATAGCCAGAGCAAAGTGCAAAGTGACAGTGCAAACATCAAGCCTATCAAGGTCCTTACTTTCTTGAGCACTTGAACTTACTGTAGAATTTCTCCTCCAGCCCCCTCCAGAGCCAGAGCCCTATCTCTTCTAATCCACACATGCAGGAGAAAACGGCTCATAGGATAGACTAAAGTCTTGTCTGTGCTTGTCCTAAACAAGCGCAGCGCCACTCGGTAGTCCCCAATCCCCAGGGATAGGCAGACTGGCCTAAGCCACTGCCACCTTGAGGCTCTATGCCCAGGGCAGACAATAACAATATGATTAACCGTTTCGGGGATTGATTTACACATGGGACATAAGGCAGATGGCCCATGTCCTCACCACGAACTGCAGAAAGCGTTCACGGGCAAGCAGCCGTATCTGAATCGCAGATACAGACTTTTTGCCTTTGGTGGAGTGACAAAGTCCAGGAGGTCTTCAAATTTGGGCACAACTTTAAACTCCAAATGTGTTTCTGTGAGATGACCCAGATTGGCCCTATGCTGTTGCCGCTCCCTAATATACTGCCAATAAACCGCCTTGACTCTCTGTTTGTCTTCTCTACGGATTTGATCTGGCTGTTCCCCAAGTGCCTCAAGCTTCAGCTTTTTAAACCATGTGACAACACAGCACAGCCATAGGACATTTAGGGCTAAATCTGGTCTTATCAAATATCTTAGACAGGCACTATATGTGGCTAACACAGGGGTTAGACCAAACCCGTAACCAAATAGAGTAGGGGTAACTGTATTTGGTCAGTCACCCGATCAATACCCATGTGATATCTGAAGGGGATAAGTGGGGCACTAGTTGGTACAGCCGCTAATGCCGTAATAAAATTGTTTTCAGCTACCTCTATCCTTTGTGTGTTGGCATACCCCCATATTTCTGCACCATAGATTGCTACGTTAAGGGCCTTAGCTCAATAAGCCTCAAGGGTTGGGGAGATGGAGCGAGTATTTGTAGCTCTAAAGAAACAAAGGATGGCATTGGATCTGTGTGTTAGTCTTAGTGAACTTTTTACTACTTGTGGGTCCCATTTTAATTTTGAAGACAAGGTAATACCTAGATAATCAAATTCTGACACCCTTTCAAGGCTGGAATCACCCACTTTTATGCTCCTCGTTCTTACTGTAGAATTTTCGAAGACCATTTACTTGGTCTTAGAGCAATTTATCTCCAACCCCTTTTCTCTGCAGAAAGACCCGAATTTTAACACCAAATTTTGCAGTCCCATTGGAGACTTGGAAATTAACAATGAGTCATCTGCAAACAGAAAGATAGGGATTTTCCACCATTGATGGTGGGAGAATCATTTACACACTGGCCAAGATATTCGGTGATGTCATTCATAGATAAAGAAAATAGTGTAGGGACCAACACACATCCTTGCCGAACCCCCCAGCTTATTGGAATTCTGGATGTTGCTTCTCCTTGCCCACCCCAGCGGACCTGGGCGTTATTCCCACGGTGTAGTCTGATCAAGACGTCCACTTGAGTACTAGGGGCTCCCAACTTCCTTAGGACTTGCCACAAATTGTCACGTGGAATTAAGTCAAAAGCAGCTCGAAGATCAACAAAGGCTACATTTAACCTCTGACGTTGGAGGAAGACCTGCTTCCAGTACAATACTGAAAACCTAGATACCTGATAAATGGTACTTGTCTTGGGCCAAAATCCAGCCTGCAGGGGCGAGAATATCTGTTTGTTAGCCACCCTTCCCAACAGTTTTTCAACTACCTGCTTAGCAAATATTTTTTGGAGATTATTCAGCAGGCTGACGCGGCGATAGTTAGCAGGGCAGCTCGCATCGCCTTTTTTAAACACAGGGAATAATTTCAGCCCCTTTCCAGGTATCCTGCATTCTACCCCCCCTTGTTATTGCATTAGAGAGTTCAGACTTATACAGGGCTCCAGGAATTCCATCCAAGCCAGGAGCTTTAAGAGGTTTCATACTATCTATAGCTGCCAGCGTGTCTTCCATTGAAAAAAAGGTTTGAAAACTAGCTGCCTCACCTGCCTCACCCACAATTATACATTTCTTCGCTTGAATAGCTATGATAGGGTCTAATAAGGAGCTCACTGTGTATTGAAGTGGGGGAACACCAGGATCCTACCACTTGCCCTTTACGCTCACTGAATATAAGGCACCAAAATGTTCCTCCCACTTCTCTGGTGCAATATTACAGTGCCTCAAAGTACCCAATTCACCAGTTCCATCTGATATTATAGCCCAGAAGGCATGATTATCTCTTAACTTCAATGCCTTAAGTAGCCTTCGCCAGTTATCTTCATCCCTCTCTTTCCTTGCCATCCTTTGAGTCTTTTTATACTTTGCTCGTGTACACTTAATGGCTGCTCAATTACACTGCTTTACAGCAGTTATCAGTGCCCGCTTAGCCATCCTGCAATCCTGATGAAATCAATGTGGATGTTTTTCTCCTGACCTTTGGCTGCCTTAGTGTTCTCTAGAAAAAATCAATTTAAGTTTATCAAACAGCAAACTATGGATTTGTAACAAAAGATTAGGGTCAACATGCAGATCTTCGAATTCAACTAAAAGCTGTACGAACCACTTGTAGATCTCAGAATGAGCTTCCAGATCGGCCAAAACTCTAGTCCACATTACTCATTGTTGATTATTAGAAATGCTGGGCTCCGGCAGGGTGAGAGTCCCCAGTTGGAAGACCTACTAAAGTTCCCTCCATTAAGCAATACAGCCAGTGGGCAATGGTCACTCTCAGTGGTCCTATGTACCTCCATATCCACCAAATACAGCCATAATCACACATCCATCAGGGTATAATCAATAACACTCCTCTGGTGTTCCCTTCTAAATGTGGACGCTCGCGCTTGATCTGAATTTGTTCTACCGTTATAGGCACGTAGCCCATGAGCCGCCACCATTGTCACTATCTGTAGAGCCATATGGGAAAGATGGCATATTGGCCTGCCTACCAACTGTGGAACACCCCATTGCCCACCCTCTTCCCTAATTACCATATTAAGAGCATGACACAGTTCAACTAAAGTGTTAAAATCCCCAGCCACTAACAATCTAGACTTACTTTTATATGTTTCCACTAACTTTTCAAGCATGACCAAGACCGAGGGCTCCCTGTTTGCTGGCAATGAGTGTGCATACACATTTAATATCACTAAAGTTGATCCCTTGGGAATCGTAAACTAATACCCTTTAAATCGAGGGAGTCTATCCTCAGTAGTTCATGCCTGCAGGCTATGTCATTTCTGACCAAAATCATAAGTCAGCCCATTGCGTGGCCCATTTTCCTTGGTGGTAAGGCCTCCACGCTATAAGTGGTGAATCCTCTAACGAAGACCTTGTTAACAGCCCATGTTTCTTGGAACACACAAATGTTATATTTCCCTATAAAGGAGTTCCACTCTTTGGCAGCTACCTTGGGGTACACCCCCGCCACATTCCAGGAGATTAGTGATAGGTTTGTCCTGTATTCAGCCACCTTTTCAGAAGAAATGCCACTTTCTCCGTCACCCACCGGTATATTAGAATCCTCCCTAAGGGAGCCTCTGAAGTTGATTCGTTAACAGCTGATTCAGGGGGTGTAGACATTCTCAAGTCCATCAGTAACCCGAAAAAGACCTTACTATTGGGGGGAAAAAACCCTGGGCTAACACTCAAATACCCCAGTTCACTTGGCTTTATGTACTAATCGAATTAAACAGGGATTGAACACAGCTAGGTGACTTGAAGTTCACAATTATACAGTCCCCATGAGAAGCCTTTGGTGTGGGACCCACCCAAGCCACCCTTTGGGTAGTGATTATTTCCTCACTGAGGACTAGTGCCCAGCCCGACTGTATCCGTAGCCAGTGTGCAACCTTATTTATTAATAAGTTGTGCGACTCACTAGTTCCTCTAGGTAGCCATGGGACATTCTCTAGGATGATAATATAGGGAGTTCATTCAGGAGGAATATTAGGACGTATGTCAGGGATATTAAAATGCGAACACACAGCCTCTGATTCCTATGATCCACTAACTAGGTCTCCTACCCTTTCCACTTCACCCATACGATGTCCACTACTTGCGCGTTGGGGAAGGCCCTGAGTGGGTTCATTAATTAGAGGTAGTCTTCTTTCCTTACTTATTGCTTGGTGGATGAACAGTTCTTCTCCATTTCCTCTCAGGTGTACTTGCTGGGTGTCAGGGATTCTACCAGTCGCTTGAGTCCTTTCACTACATCCCTCCCAAGGGTTGGTAAGGGGATCTCTTTTATCATGGATAAACTCAAATCGTTTAATCATAGCCTCTAGCGAGTTAAGATGCTTGATTAGGGGCTGCAATTTTGAGTCAAGGATGCTACATAATTTTTCTTCCATCTGTTCAAATATCACCCCCTGAGCCTGCCCGAGTCCCTGCCCCATCCCATTACCTGTCCCCTTTTTTGGGAATCAGTGGAGGGTTGGGCTACAAGCTGGTTACTACCACAACTTAAGTGTTTATGATTCCTTTTGTGATCTGGTCCTATCCTCTTCTCTCTAGTTACCAACTCATCACCTGTACTATGTGTGGAAACTAAATCCAAGGCTCCCAACTCGAAAGGATCAGACCCTTGCCACAAAACCTGATCTGGCTCATCCACACCCCCCGGGTCCCAACTGCCACCCGGTCTTCACAGGGCAGCACCTCACCACTTGCTCTCCTCCCAGCCAGCTCTTCATCATTTGTAGTTCCTGGTAATGAGACCCGCAGGGGAGAAGTACATAAGGAGGATACAGAAAGCCGAAGCTCCGCCAAGTCAATTTCCTTATCAATTATCCCCACAGCCCTTACTATAAATTTATCCATACTAGACTTGCAGGGGCCTTTTTTGGCCTGTAGGATTCGTAGGCCCTGGGGATGCTTTGCAAGTAGTCTTATGACACAATCTCTTAGCTCTAGGCATCCTGCAAAATAAAGTGCGAGTCCTCAGCAAGAGCTAACCAGAGGTTCAAGCTCTTAACTCCTAACAACTTCCCACAACTCATGAGATTGCAAATTTGGGTCAAATAAGTGGATCCAGCCCAGCCTCTTCTGGGCGATGACAGGGACGAAGACGGACCCAGTCTTGGCTCGGGCGCATCCCAAGCTGCAGGATGCACAGTTCATTATGTGCGCCTCCGGGTGCCGAAAATGGTTGTATGCAGCTTCCCCTGCCACCTAGTGTTGGGGGATGTAGCGCGTCCCCTGATCACTTTGCCAAGTTCCCCAAACTACAGGATGCGGAGTTCATTTTGTGCACCTCCGGGCACCAAAAAATGGCGGTGTGCAGCTTCCCTTGGCGTCTGGACTGCTGGAGGATGTTGTGCAGCCCCCCAATCACTTTGCCAAGTTCCCCGCACTGCGGGATGCAGAGTTCGTTATGTGCGCCTCCGGGTGCCGAAAATGGCGGTATGCAGTTTCCCCTACCGCCTGGAATGCTGGGGGATGTAGTGCGCCCCCCGATCACTTTGTCAACTTCCCCGGGCTGTGGGATGCGGAGTTCGTTATGTGCATCTCCGGGTGCCAAAATTTGTGGTATGCAGCTTCCCCTGCCACCTGGACTGCTGGGGATGTAGTGCAGTCCCCCCAATCACTTTGCCAAGTTTGCCAAGTTCCCCTGGCTGTGGGATGCGGAGTTCGTTATGGTCACCTCCGGGCGCCGAACATGGGGGTATACAGCTTCCCCTGCCACCTGGACTGCTGGGGGATGTAGTGTGCCCCCACCAATCACTTTGCCAAGTTCCCAGGTTTCTTAACGGTGTCGGTATCTCGTGAAGGAAATTCCACAGGGTACCTTTCCTTCATCTGCCGAAATCCAAGTAAAAGAGCATCTCTGTGCTGCCAGCCCCAGTCTCACAGCTCCTCATTTTGCAAAATTCCACCAGGAAAGTCTCAAGATCTTGCAGGAGACAAAGCACTTCCTAGGGGATTGGTGAAGCCTGCATTATGGAAACTTCATCAAGGCTGAGATGTTATGTTATGTTATGTGGATTTATAGAGCGCACGGCTACCCGGAGGTCTCCCAGCGCTGAGTGCTAGAACACTTTGAGTCAAAGATGGAAAAGGAGGGAATTATGTTTTGAACAGCCAGGTTTTTAAAGCCTTGCGGAAGGTTAGTCCATGGCTGGTCGTCCGTAGGCTAAGTAGTAGGGAATTCCATACATTTGCCCCCTTCTAAGCCAGAGATCTTCCACCCCGTCTGGACTTCTTCACTTCAGGGGTTACCGCTAAGAATGCTGTGGAGTACCTAAGTGGCCTACTAGGAGAGTAGAAGGAAGCCAATGTCCTCAGCAATACCGGACCTCTATTGTACAGTGCTCTATGCCTGTGGACAGTGTCTTAAATTAATGTCTTGCAACTAAGACAGTGCCTCCATATTGCTGTCATGACCCTGTTCTTTGCTACTCCCCTCTGAGAAGTTGAGGACGCACTCCACGACTTGTGACATTTTGGGTTCTTGTGACTGTGCTGCACTGCCTGCAGCAGTGCCTGGTGTCTCACTCCTGTCCCTGGGCCACCTCTGACAGTCAATTTTGATTATTTTTGGAACCCCCAAAAAGGGTCAATCACAAAACCTCGTTTTTTTGTACAATTGTGGAAAGTATGATAATCTTATCAGTATACGACTTCAGCATCATGACATAACTTAAAGGGCAAAATGTGCACTAGTGCAACAATATCAGGACTCTTGTAAGAGAATTGATTCTAAAATGTGAGTGCTTTAGTTATACTCATAATACACAAGCTCATGGAAACCCATTGTAATAAGCATTTTATTCCTAGGAAAACGTCTATGGTGATGCTTATTTTGGATTGGTTAACTTCCATCAAAATAGGGAGATGTAAACATGGTATCAGCTGGTGCCAAGGAGTCTCTGTACCTACAATCCCCAGGATTTCAGTCAAGTAAGTCTTCGGCATCTCTTCTTTCCTATCTTTAGCTCCCCCATCCAGGATTTTGTGGGTCCCAATTGTGTTTTTACCACAAATAGCAAGCCCCAAACCCTTTGAATTTTATGAAAATTTCAAATAAATTGTCGCCGTTGTCATGTGCAGTTTCACAGACCACTCTGAAGTGTTCTTTTAGGAAAAGGTGCATTTGTATACCAAGAAGCCTTTACTCTTCTGTCAAGGATAACTCAATGAACTCACCTCCATTATAACTCTGAACCCCCTCAAAACGCGATTGTGGCACCCATACTTTAAAATAGAGGGAATCCTTCTGTGGCTGGACCTTTCTAGATAGCCGGTGGATGTTTCACTGGGAAATGAAGAATTATTTATTTTCAAAGCCAATCTACACCCCAAATTAGAGGTTCTTGAAACGCCTGTGGAGTGGCTAAACGTGGCAGTTTCACAGCCTTCCTTAAGGTCTCCCATTGGCTATTTGCTTTTTCATTAAATCAGGCCCCTTTGTGTGAGCGAGTCCTACCTTATGGTCTGTGGAATTCTGCTTATAATATAGCTTGTCCCGAACTTAATGATGTTTATCTGCCCTGAGTTGTTCCATTCTCCATTACTCCACAACAAAAGACCTTTTCCACTGTTTGAGTCTCATAGTGAAAATAGCAAAGCTAATTTGCACTCTGTTGGAGTTGTTGGGAGTGTTGTGCTTTGACATTCACACAGCATCTGTCATGAGACTTCAGCAGGAAAGCTTAAACAAATCAAGCTACATTCTGCCCTCTCCAGCGTCAGCATCTTTATCCTGGAACTTGTCAGGATTGTGGTTCTTCTTTCATCGTCAATTGTGCCGATCTTCATGGTTTTGTTGTACTAGGAGCTCTCCAAATTAGAATGCCACTTGACCAAGGCTGAAATTGTATTACTTTTTCAGGGTAAATTCCTTGAAGCTCAAATAACTACACTGGTAGCTCTACAATCTCAGAGCTTGGGATGGGAGGGTCATTTTGTGCTCCTTATCCAGTAGGTCATTTCTACAGGAACATTTTCAAATGGGGTTGTTGCCTCCTTATTGCTCTGAGGAGAACTGGTCAACTGGTCAACTGCGGAGTGTCTTAGGGCTCGGCCCTATCTTCCATCCTGTTCGACATCTACAGTACATGCATCTCTTGGTGGATCTCGTTAAGTAGAACCTACTCTTCATAACATAAAAAAGGGGAATTGCTTTGTGCTTATGACCTCACTAGTATCTTTCCAACTGGCAACACTATTATAATTAAGCATACCAGCAAAAAGGGAAAAACTGCTTTAGGGAGTGACAGTTGGTCGCCAGGAGCTTGGAATACTGTTATCCCACTAACCGGAAAGCTAATGCTATTAGTAATATATGAAATTGGAAATTATTCCTGCAAGAGAAGTCTAGTGAGAAAGGTGCCAAAGATCACAGGGGTGTTTGAGGATACATCAAAATACCTTCATGGCCTTTTGTAAGTGGTTTCATTGAAGATAGTCACTTGGAGGAACTCTGCCCAAGATGAAACAGCTGTGTGCCAGTTCACAGTGTTGTGATTAATAAGAGTTTTATCTTTAACCAAAAATCTGCTTCTAATCACAATGCTGTGTGATGAGACCCATGAGAAGTTGATGACAGTGCTGCGTACCATTTCACTGCACTGTGTGATAAGATGCATGAGAATGGTTAAAGATTGTTTATTCGAGCAGTGGTTATTGTGTGCCACAGCGCTGCTACACTTCCCGCAGTAAAACATCTCATGGGCTTGCATTGGAAGTGCACCTTGGGATACTTCTGTTATGGACAGTTGGCAGTGCGACATTTCAAATAAGCCATGGGTCGAGTTGATTCTTTGCTAGAAGCCGTGCAATTACAAAGCACATGCTGCCCGTTTTCAGTGTGTCATTTCTATTCTTTCCTCGCCAAGTGCTGGCTGTCATCTTGTGTCTCTGATGAGAAGAGGAAAGCCGGCTCAATTTCATTATGTCAACGTCATCACGCCTTCCTTACACACAAATCCTCACGTCGTATTTATGGCCAATGCAGACACTCTCTCAGATATGTGTATTGTGGCTAGAGAGAGAGAAAAAACAAACAATTCTGCGATTTGCTTTCACTTTCTCGCATAGAAACCTGCGTCTTCAGAAGATATGTTGTTGGATAACGACTTTCTTTCCAATAGTGATATTTGACTTCCACTAAGCTGCTATAGAACTTACAAGATACCACTCTACATTTTTCAGCAGTTAAGCACCACTGACTTGTCTGTGCTCCTAATGAAAGATTTTTCTGGGGATGATTTAATGATGAGTATGTCCAATTATACCAGAGCTTCACCTTTCTTAAGAAGAATAGACACTGCACCCTGCCAACTGGCAACCTAGGGCCTACCTTAGGGGTGCCTCACATGTATAAAAAGGGGAGGTTTAGGCCTGGCAAGTGGGTACATTTGCCAAGTCGAATTGGCAGGATAAAACTGCACACACTGATACTGCAGTGGCAGGTCTGAGCCATGTTTACAGGGCTACTCACGTGGGTGGCACAACTAGTGCTGCAGGCCCAATAGTAGCATTTGATTTACAGGCCCTGGACACCTCTAATGCACTTTACAAGGGACTTACTAGGAAATCAAATATGCCAATCATGGAAAATAACACATACAATTTACAGAAGGTGCACTTGTACTTTAGCACTGGTAAGCAGTGGTAAAGTGCCCAGAGAACCAAGAACAGCAAATCAAAGTCCAGAACACAGTAAAAAAATGGGAAGCGGTGGCAAAAAAATACAGAGGAGACCACGCCAAGGATGCCACGTTTAACACATGTCCCCCCCACCCCCCAGCTGAAAGTGGGGAGAACTACTCAACCTCATGGGTGTTCTCATCACTAAGGTGAAAGAATCTGGACAGACCATCAGCATTGGCATGTTCTGTTCCAGGGAGGTCTTCCACCATAAAGTCCATTCCCTGTAAGGAGATAGACCACCTTAATAGTTTTGGGTTCTCACCCTTCATCTGCAGTAACCATCTGAGGGCCCTGTGGTCAGTCTGAACCTGGAAGTGAGTCCCAAACAAGTAGGGTCTTAACTTCTTCAGCGCCCAGACCACAGCAAAAGCTTCACACTCAATTGCACTCCACCTACATTCCTGGGGAAGTAACCTACTAATGAAGGCTTCTTGCTGATCTAAGCCCTTTTTATTTAGCTGTGACAACACTGCCCCCACACCATGCTCTGGTCTAAGCATCAGTCTACACAACAAATTCTTTAGAGAAGTCAGGTACGCGTGCCGTGCACATGGTTGCCTTCAGGACATCAAAAGCTGTTTGGCAAGACTCAGTCCAGATTACTGTCTTTGGTTGTTTCTTGGAAGATTACTCTATTAAGGGAGCAACAATGGTGGCATACTCCTTAATTGACCTCCAATAGTAACCTGTGAGGCCTAGAAAGGCTCTAACCTCAGTCTGGGTATTGGGAGGCTCACAAGCCAGAGTGGTATCAATCGTTCGCTGTAGGGGTGCTACCTGGCCACCCCCAACCTGGTGTCTCAAGTACACCACAGAACCCTGCACTATTTGACACTTACTTGCTTTAATAGTGAGGCCTGCCTTCTGTAGGGCCTCTAACACTTTGCAGAGGTGCTGCAAGTGTTCCCCCCAAGTGGAGCTGAACACAGCAATGTCATCCAGGTAGGCTGCACTGAAATCCTCCAATCCAGCGAACACCTGGATAACTAGCCTGTGAAAGGTGGCAGGATCATTTTCCATCTGAAAGGGCATCACCCTAAACTGGTAGTGCCCATCTGGGGTAGAAAATGCATATCTCTCCTTGGCCTCCTCAGTCAGAGCAATCTACCAGTATCCAGACATGAAATCAAAAGTACTTACATATTTGGCAGCCCCTAATGGATCAATGAGCTCATCAGCTTGGGGATGGGTGCGCGTCAGTCTTCTTGACCGCATTGAGTCCTCGGTAATCCACACAGAACCTGAGTTCTGGAGTGGTACCAGGAGCGGCCGCTTCTGGGACCAAGACCAAGACCAAGGGCTACTGGAAAACTCAATAACCCCAAGAGCTAACATTTTGAATACTTCATCCTTAATGCTGACTCCAACCTTGCCAGTCACCCAGTAAACTTTATGTTTCATGGGTGGCAGACCCCAGTGTCCACATCATGTGTACACAAGTGTGTACACAAGTGCGTGAGCCCTGGGATCAACTAAATGAGAGAGGAAAACTGTCCCCTACACTTGGCGACAGTACCTCTGTAATTATAGGGTCAGTGAGGGGGATAGGTTCTCACCCGCCACTGAACTATCTTGCCTTCGGCAGACAGGGGGTCAGGAAGAGGCTCACTTTCTTCCTCCACCCCTTATTTGTTACCAAGAGCATAGTCATTTCTGTCCCCTCAAAGTGAGGCTTGAGGCGGTTCACATGTAGGACCCTCAAAGGGTTCCTAGGAGTCCACAAGTTCACCAGATAGGTGATATCACTCTTGCGCTCCACCACCTCAAAAGGCCCAGTCCATTTATCTTGGATAGCTCAAGGCCCCACTGGGGCCATGACACACATTTTCTGCCCAGGATGAAACTGAACCAGAGAGGCATTCTGGTCATTCCAGCGTTTCATATCTTCCTGACTTGCTTCCAGGTTCTCTTGATCGAGGTTCCTGAAGCAGGCAGTCTGGTTGTTAAAAGCCAGCATGTAACTGAATAAATCCTTGGGGGTGGAGGGGCTCACTGGAGGCCTTCTCCAAGCCTTCCCTAACCAGACTCAAAGGTCCCCTGACAGGGTGGCCACACAGCAACTCAAAAGAGCTAAATTCAAGACTTTTTTGTGGTACCTCCAGGTAGGCGAACAGAAGGCATGACAAGAGGACACTCATGCCACAAAGGCTCTGACAGGCCCATGATCATGCCCTTCAAGGTGCAGTTGAATCTCTCAACCAGACCACTTCCTTGTGGGTGGTAAGGAGTTGTAAATTTGTAGGTTACCCCAAACTCCTTCCACAGAGACTTCATATATACAGATATGAAGTTGTTACCCCTATCAGATACCACCTCCTTGGGGAACCCCATGCGGGTACAAACCCCCATCAATATTCTTCCCACCACAGGCGCAGTGACCTCAAAGGAATGGCTTTTGGGTACCTGGTGGCATGGTCCACCAAGACCAGGATAAACCTGTTGCCGATGGCTGTCTTGGGATCCAGAGGCCCCACAATGTCAATACCAACCATTTCAAAGGGGGTGCTGGCAACAGTAAAAGGTCCGTGCAGGTTTACGTTGATTTTTGACACCCAGCGATGATGCGTGAGAAATCCGGCCGCCCAGTGATGTACAGCAATGCTGTGTGGAGTTTGCATCATTTTCAGCAGCTGCAGGGGGTGTTTAATCATTTACCCAGCTGTGATGCAGGTGATGCATTGATTTCCCAGCCACAATGCAGGTGGTGCATCGATTTCAGCTGCAAAGTGGATGGCGCGTAGTTTTGACAGCCACGTTGCAGATGGTGGGTTGAAATTTTCCCTGCACGGCTTCCTGTGCATGGATTTCAGCCCTTGCTCTACCAGCTTCACCTTTCAAGTGCCCAGGGACTGGATAGGGCATCACTTGGCAGGGCAGGAGTCTCAGCAGAGAGTCCAGGTGCTAGCAGAGGGAGTCTTTGAGGGCCCTGAGACTTCAAAACAGGAGGCAAGCTCAGTCCAAGCCCTTTGAGATTCACCCCAAGCAGGAATGTACCACAAAGTCCAGTCTTTATCCTCTTTCAGGCAGAAGCAGCAACTGTAGGCCAACCCAGCAAAGCACAGTCACATGCAAAGGGGCATTGCTCCCCCTGCAACTCTTCAGCACTTCTCCTTGGCAGAGGTTCCTCTTAATTCCAGAAGTAATCTGAAAACCTGGGGTTTTGGGTCCACTTCTTATTCGGTGTTATATTGTGTAGGTTAGAATGGCAGTATGTCATAAGGTATATAGATCGTTACTATTTGAATGTGTGAGTGTTCGACTGATTGGTGAGGAAACGAGCGGCAGCTGAGAAGTGCTGGTGGAGGCTGGGATGTTTCTCCGATGTTAACCTGTTTTACGGAACTTCAAATAAAAGAAGAGATCCTGTTTCATCTCTCACCGAGAGCCGTGTAACTACTTCATTATAACATACCCCCTTCTGCCTTTGAAGTAGGCAAACTTCAAAGGAAAGTCTGTGTTGTTCACAAGATCTTGCCTTGCCCAGGCCTGGCTCCAGACTCACACCAGGGGGTTGGAGACTGCATTGTGTGAGAGCAGGCACAGCCCATTCAGGTGTAAGTGACCACTCCTCCCTCCTCTCTAGCACAGATGGTCCATCAGGATATGCAAGCTACGACCAAGCTCCCTTTGTGTCACTGTCTAGTGGGGATCCACAAACAGCCCAACTGTCAGTCTGACCCAGACAGGGAATATACAAGCAGGCAGAGTCAAAGAATGGTTTAAGCAAGAAAATACCACTTTTTGAAAGTGATATTTTCAAACAGACAATTAAAAAAAAAAACTTTACCAAAAGATGTATTTTTA
The DNA here is from genome assembly GCF_031143425.1 of Pleurodeles waltl. Taxonomy (NCBI): domain Eukaryota; kingdom Metazoa; phylum Chordata; class Amphibia; order Caudata; family Salamandridae; genus Pleurodeles; species Pleurodeles waltl. The sequence goes on from NC_090446.1 coordinate 272,501,460, forward strand.
AATTGTGAGTTCAGAGACCCCAAACTCCAGATCTCTATCTTCTGCCAAAGGGAAACTGCACTTAAAAGATATTTAAGGGCAGCCCATGTTAACCTATGAGAAAGATAGGCCTTGCAACAGTGAAAAACAATTTTGGCAGTATTTCACTGTTAGGACATGTAAAACACACCAGTACCTATCCCCCTTTAACATACACTGCACCCTGCCCATGGGGCTACCTAGGGCCTACATCAGGGGTACATACATGTATAAAGAGGGAAGGTTTGGGTCTGGCAAGTGGGTACACTTGCAGGTCGAATTAGCAGTTTAAAACTGCACATGCAGACACTGCAGTAGCATGTGTGAGCCATGTTTACAGGGCTACTCATGTGGGTGGTATAACCAGTGCTGCTGGCCCACTGCTAGCATTTAATTTACAGGCCCAGGCACTTCACCTGGGACTTATATAATTTAAACAGGGAAAACTTGCACTTTAGCACTGGTCAGCAGTGGGAATGTGCCCAAAGTACCAAAAACAGCAAAAACAAAGTCCTATACACAGTCAAAACATGAGAAGGAAAGGCAAAAAAGACAGGGGAGACCACACCAAGGATGCCAGGTCTAACAGTAATGTGATTCAAACATATGCGTGCTAGTATTTGTTCTTTGTACTATTGCACGATTCCATGGCTAATTATTTTCTTTCAGATGGACTTTCGTTAGCAAACCTACTGTGATGTTAAAGCACATTTTTTTCTTTTTATTCTGATGGAAATTCAAGCATTTCATAATTGTTCATATGGCAAGAGATTACCATGTTCTACAGATTTGTATACAATCCTTCTAGTACCTTGGAGTATGCTGCTGCTATTGTCACTGTTATGGACATTTATTGAATTGAGTTACCCTGCATGTAGCTTTAAGCAATATTTAAATTTCCCTGCTTTTTGTCCCATTTCAGATTGGATGTTACTTCCTTATGATATTGGCATAGTTGCCTATACTATTACATGAATAGAAGTAGCAGTACTAGGGTCATTCACAAGCTATTTCATAGTGACAAGTGCTCACTGTGTGTTGCAACATGTTTAATGTAATATTCCTGCAGTGGTTGAGAAGTTGCTGGGGTTGTATTGAACCCTGTTCTGTGGGTTGTGTTGAACCCTTTTACATGTGATACTCCCTCAGTAGTTGAGACATTGCTAGAGCTGTGTTGAAACCTGTTCTTTGTGTATGTTAAACCCTGTTCTATATGAGTCTTCCTCAGTTGTTGAGAAGTTACATGGGTTGTATTGAACCACATTCATGTGTTGAACCCTGTTACATATGATTTCCACTCAGTGGTTAAGAAGTTTCCTAGGTTGTGTTGAACCCTCTTCTGTGTTATTCTCCCTCAGTGGTTGAGAAGTGCTTGGGTGGTGTGGTGTGCTTGGTGCTGAACCTTGTTCTGTATGGTTTTCCCTCAGTTGTCAAGAAGTGCTTGTGTTGTGTTACACCTTGTTCTGTGTAATTCTCCCTCAGTGGCTGAGAAGAATGAGGGCCATGTTGGACCCTGTTTTTTGGAGTCTAGCTGATTTATATATCTTTTGGTTTCCTCCTGATGTCTTATAGATGTGTAATCTTTGGTATGTGGTTTGTTTGGTTTATGAGTCTCTTTGTATTGGGCTATCACTAATGGTTATTGTGATCCTTTTTGAGACTTTTTCCCAGTGTATGTGTTATTCCTTATTTTGCTGTTTTTTTCAAAATAGGAGATATGGGGTAACCTGCCTTTCTTCTCTCGAATAACACAATCGAACACTAAGGCCCTAATCACAACCCTAGCGGTCGGTGATAAATTGGAGGTTATACCGCCAACAGGCTGGCGGTAACTACCACCAAATTATGACCACGGCGGAAAGATCTCAGAGAAACAGCCAATGTACCACACTGACCACCAGGGCGGAAACAACAGGCACCATGGCGGTAGCCGCTTACAGCCAGACTGAAGTCAAAGTTCTGCCCACCATATTGTGACAAGATAATCCGCCACCTTTACCGGGCCAGTGCCAACTACATCAAAAGCCTGGTGGAAAAACTGCACAGAAGTGAAAGAACTCATAATTGGAGACACAGGGAAAAACCACGCCGCCATGGAACCGGAACTCAATGTCTTCCCCATGATCTTCTACGTTGTGCTCCACAACGAACACCAATGCTGGCGAAGACGACGATGGTGCATACAGCCTCCCAGCACACAATGGGGAGAAGAGAGTGACACACACATGCACCACACACACACAATCAGCTGCATTACAAATACAATTTGACCCTGTAACTCGGATGAATAATGCAAGGACAAAACGATTTTGAAAAAGTAAATGTAATGAGATCAACACAGCATGAAAACTAAGATAGGTAAGATAATAGATATATACATATGTACACAAAAAGGGACACAGCCCAGTCCACAATGTTCGTAGACCACATAGGCACACGACACATGTCACCTGCATCAACACAGAGAGAACACTGCAGGACATCAGTTGGTAACTAGGCAGGCACCCCAGGCGGACGGGGGATGTCCCCCTGAGGTGGAGGGGGCAACATGCCCTGTGCTGGTCTGGGGAGTGCAAGGCCACAGTCTCTGGAGTGGGTGTCTTCCCACTGGTTCTGGAGGGGACCTCGTGCCCAGTGCTCTCAATCCTGGGGATTGTTGGCCATGTGGGTGTCTTACCCACTGGTTCTGGAGGGGGCGTTGTGCCCTGTGCTCTTGATCCTGTGCAGTGTTGGCGGAGGCGGCCTCGTGCCCTGTGCTTGTGATCCTGGGTAGTGTTGGCCATGTGGGTGTCTTACCCACTGGTTCTGGAGGGGGCATTGTGCCCTGTGCTTTTGATCATGGGGGGTGCAAGGTCACAGTCATACCCACAGGGTTTGCAGGGGGCAGGCCGCACAGCAGCCCATGGAGGCAGGATTACAAGCCGTCCGCCGGTGGTGATGGCTGCTCAGTGGTGGTGGTACTGCTGGTGGGGGGAGACTCCTGCCCATTAACTGCAACCTCAGATGGCTGCTCAGTGGTGCTGGTGGTGCTGCTGGTGAGGGGAGGCTCCTGCCCATCCCCTGCAACCTCGGACGGCTGCACAACCATGGTTGGTAGCGGGGTCTCCCTCACAGTTCCTGCCCTAGGCACCTTGGTCTTCCTGCCTGCTGGTGCAGGCTCCTTGCTCTTCATAGCAGCTGGGGCAGGCTCCTTTCCCTTCCTGACTGATGGGCAGGCTCCTTGCTCTTTCTGGCAGCTGGGGCAGGCTCCTTTCCCTTCTTGCCTACTGGGGCAGGCTCCTTGCTCTTTCTGGCAGCTGGGCAGGCTCCTTTCCCTTGAGGCTGCCTGGTGCAGGCTCCTTCACCTTCAGGACATATGGCCTGGATCCTTTTCCACAACGAGCAGGTGTGGTGATGACTGGGCCCGTGGACTGGGTGGCTGATGTGCTTGGCTGGGTTCTTTCTACCCTGCCTATCCGTGCAGGATGGGGGGGAGGGGTAGGGAAGAGGTCATTGGCGGATAGAAACAGTTCTTTAGGGACATTGGGACGGGAAGAGGGAGATGGAATGGGAGTGGAGGAAGAGGGAGTGGTTGTTGTAGGTGTCTGTCTGCTGCTTTTGGGTGCAGCTGCATGGGCTGTATGCTGTTGTGTGGTGGACGGCTGTTGGGTGTCTGAGTACTTGCGTTTGTGTACCTTAGGAGGAGGGGACAGATACAGTGGGAGAGGACACAGAGGACGTGTGCATGGCTGTTGTGGAGGTGTCTGCCAGTGAGGTGTGTGTTCTGCTTGGTGTGGTGATGCTGGTAGTGGATTATGATGTAGTGCATGCAGGTGTGAGTGTGGATGTAACTGGGTGGGAGGTGGAAGAGGAGGGGGAGACAGTGGAAATAGTGTATGTTGGTGTGTCTGCATCTGGATGGTGTTTGTGTGAGTGCTTGTGGGATGAAGTGTGGTACTTGTGTTTGCCTGCCCCACTCCTGTGTGTTCTCTTGTGTGCATACTCATCTGCCTGTGTGCTTGGGATGGGTTGGGGTTGAGGAGAATGGGACTGGGAAGAGGAAGTTGGAGGAGGGCAGTAGAAACAGAGACAATGGCTGCCATCAGAGAGGAGGCCAAATCCTGGATGATCTCTGTTGGGCTGCCAATCCAGTCTGAATGCCCTCCAGGAATGCATTAGTCTGTTGCATCTGGGCTGCCATCCCCTGGATGGCATTCACAATGGTCGACTGCCCTACACAGATGGATCTCAGGATGTCAATAGCCTCCTCACTCAGGGCATCAGAGCTAACAGGGGCAGGGCCTGAAGTGTGTGGGGTAAAGGAGATGCCCACCCTCCTGGGTGAGCGGGTACGGGCAACTCACTGAGGGGCTGCTGGGAGTGAGTTGATGGTATGGGGGCGGCGGTGGTACCTGTAGCTGGGGTGGTCACAAAACTGTCCGCCACCACCAGGGAGCTTCAATCAGAGGAGGTATCTGTGTCAGAACTGTCTCCTCCAGTCTCCGCCGTGGTGCTCCCCTCGCCCTTCGTCCCACTGGTCCCCTCAGCATCAGTGGACTCTGCCTCCTGGGTCCTGTGGGATGCAGCTCCCTCCAACGCTGGTGCCTCTGCTGCTCCACCAGATGATGCTAATACACATAAGGACAGGATAACAAAACAAAAGGGGGGGAGAGACAAAGGATACACTTGGTCAATGGCTGCACCAACACCATCGTTGGCGTACACAGCACCCTTGCACACAGGGAACAGGCCTACACAATATGCCATAGCACTACCAGAGAAATTGTTTGCAGCCAAGGTATGGGGAGGGGCACACACCGCCGACTGCAGCACACCTGAGACCCACGCAGCACTGACCAGTAGTGGATGGCTACAAGCTAGATAGCAAGAATTGCCCTTCTGAACCCTAGCCACCAGGGGACCTACGCTGCAATGTGAGGCCTGGCCTAGGGGCACCCACTGACACACATCCCCCACCCAGATACCACCACACCAGCCGTAAGTTGCAATGATGGGCACTGTACTCACCCCCTTGTGGCTGCTATGATGCCCTCAAGCACCCACCCTGTTCAGGCACCCCTTCCTCGTTGGGAGGCCATCCCTAGCTGGGCCTCTGCCGTCTTCTGTGCCCAGAGTCTCAGGTCCGCCCACCGTTTGTGACAGTGGGTGCTCCGCATGCCATAGGCCCCCAGGGTCCGCACCTCCTTGGCAATGGTATGCCATATACCCTTCTTTTGATGGGCACTGACCTGCAGAGGCAATACCCCCATGAAAATGTATTTAGACAAAAAGTCCTGCCTGTTACAATTATGGCTCACCATTCCCCTTCACATCGTCATTTACACGCACATGGCCCAGCACACAACCTATACGCGGCCCAGAGGACATCCTTCACACACACCACTCCATGCATTCATGCCACATGCATCGTGCCCACAGTGTACTCACCTGTTGGTCTGGAGGCCCATACAGCAGTCCGTACTGGGGTAAGACCCCATCCACCAGGATTTCCAACCCCTCCAAAGTGAAGGCTGGGGCCCTTTCCACAGTCACACGAGCCATGGTAGGTGCCAGACACAGGTCACAGCAGCACATGCAGTGTTGGTCCTCTCCTGTGGATGATCAGGTAGGAAGTGAGGGATCAGTTAGAAAATGGCGGTCACGTCCACGGCGGTGCATACCGTCACCGCCGGCATACATCAACATTGGCCACTGTACCCTATAGGGCCCAATTCCAACCAATGAGGAATTGCATAGTGGTTCCTGACCGCCCCCCGCAACAGTCCACAACTTCAGCGGAATTACCTCACTTCCACCTGTCCCTCCACACAGGACAGGCGGACGCCATTTCGTGGGAGTGCAGGCCTTTGAAAATTGCTGCGTCACTGGTGAAATTAGGACATAATGGACAAATCTCACTTACCCATTACAAGTTAACAGCATGCAAAGTTCTGTTGTAGCTCCATTGTTCAGTTTGTGACCAGGTCCTCATCAGGATTGGCTGGGAGGGCCCAGCTAGGGTGCTACCAGGCAGACTGGGAGCCTGTACAGGCTCTCTCCAGCCCAACAACTGTGTTGCCAGGCTGGAAAGAGCCTACTGCACATGTAAGTTTAACGGGCCCGTGTTGGCAGGCCAAACACACATGCGCAGTGAGGGGATTGCACAGTGCACTCCCCTCACTGCTCACCACCCCATGGCACTGCCCCTTTCACAAGCAAAGGACAATAAACATAGCTTACTGTCCCTTCCTTGTGAAAGGTTTGCATCTTCGGCTGCTGGTGGGGGGCAACGCTCCTCCACCCAAACGGCAGAGCTGCCACTGCCTTTATGACTATAGTCTATTGTTGTCTTGCTCGGTTTCCCACCACCAGGTGCATTGTCTTCCTGTTGTGTTCTTTCCACTCCTTTGCTCCCTTTTGAGGGCCTTTGCCTCCTATCCTCCTGTTGCGAGAGGTTATGGTACGTTATGATACGTTATGTTATGTTACGTTCATGCTATGCTTGGACTCAATATAGTGCAATTGATTTAACTGCAGGTTGGTATAAAAACCTAATATTTTGATAGAACTATGTTCACAAGGTTTGGATGGGGCTTGGACAAAGTCTAAACTATTTGGAGAGACCCAATGAAATCAAAAACAGATAACATTAAAGTGTTCTTCTGTTCTCATACTTCATCAGCTCGGAGTGTTTTTAAAATGTGTGATCTGCCTTTTTTATCCCCAGAAAAATTTAGAACGGGTTTTAAAAATAAATTCTCTATTAAGGTAAACTGGTCATGTTGGTCAAAAGTAATGTTTGCAAATAGTTTTTGTTCTCGAGTTAATGGCTGCACTGCAGAACTCCCAGCAGTACAATATTGTTTCTGTTATCAGGAGGCAGCAGAACCAGGCTGCCACTGTCCTATAAAATACAGAGATGTATAAATGCCAAGGCCTTTGGCTGTTCGAGGGTGATCTAACCATACCGAGAAAGGGATGGATTTCAGCACTGCCCATATGTTACCTGCTGTCGTAAATCTCTGCTCCCTTTTTACCTACACAATAGCTAATGAGCGGTCAGCTTTCCTTTTTCTCCAGAGACCATTTATCAGAAGGCTTGCTTTATCAACCATTCCCGTTTCTAACCAGCAGTGTAGGAGTTCAAATATATTTTACATAAATTTGTCTCAAGGTGGGATCAGAGTGTAGAAGAGGAAAATAAACCTGCCTATGACGTCTTTGAATATCTGATTTTTTTTAACCATAACAGTATTTAATTGCTACTAAAATAGGGTGTAAACACGTGCAACTATTTACACTTTTGCCATTACTAATGTTATTCATCGGGAAAATATATGAAAAGTTTGCGATGGCTTTGGGTCATGTTTTGATACAAAAGCGGCACAAACTTACAAAATACAATTATATTTTGTTAATTTGTGCTGCTTTTACGTCAAACAATGACGCTAAGGCAGCACAAATCAGGCCTTAGCGAATTGGAAGGAGTAGTTGGTCAAACCCTCACACGAGCAATTTTCCATATTGTCCATAAAAATAAAATAATAAAAATGGGATTAGTGAGTGAATGAGCGTGTGTTGGGCCTATCAAAGAGATTGTAGTCTGAAATTCCCTGCCAATCATCAACATTCATGCCATCTTTAAATTAGCAACAAACATATGTTACACCAGCACACCTTTGGTGCCATATTTACAAATCAAGGAGAGGTTGATTTTCCAACATGTTAAGGGTTTGAATATTGGGCACACATAACGGGACTGATTTACAAATTCCAACAAATACTCTCTTCGGTTTCAATTGTAAGTCAGAACATCAAGTGAAAAAATACTGTGCTACTGTAGTATAATAACAAAAATATTGACAGCCAAGTAATGTGTAAATATATCATATTAGAATGTATAGATTGACTAGTCTTAGGGTGCTAAGACTTCACTGGATTGTTTTCAGTGCACCAACACATTTTTTGCCCCCACTCTTGATTAATTTGAATTTCCTAGTGTTCCCTTAAAGATATGGGGTCATATTTAAGAAAGGTTGTGCCGCACACAAAGCAGTGGCTCTTTTCTTTTGCCCTTTACCGCTCCTCTACTGCCACCATATGTGTGCTGTATTTAAAATATGGTGCACCATGGCACAGGGTAAGGGGCAATAGTGTCAATTTTTATGATGCTGTTGATGTACTCTGCAGGAGTAGTGCACAAATGTTGGTGCTACTCCTGAAGAGTATTTAGGGGGCACCATTTAACGCCTGCTTAACGCAAGGAAGTCTGCTAGATTTCCTTGTGCCATTTCTTCGGCCCATCTAACGTGGGAGCACCCCCTTTGCATACATTATGCCTGGCGCAGGCATAATGTAGCTCAAAGGGTTACAAAGTGGCGCAGTGCATGTATTGCGCCACTTTGTAAATATGGCACGGGAATTTTGGCCATCTAACGAACCATTAACGTGAAAAAATGAAGTATTCTGATTTTACCAGTTGTTTTGGCTGCACTGCTATCACACAACTTGATCTTCTGCAGGACGCCAGATATGGTAGCCACGGGCCTGATTCTTAAATATCAGTGTACACGTAATCTTTGTTCAAGTAAGCAACTTATAATTGCAAAATCAGCATTTTTGTGGAATTTTCTGATTTTAAATGTCACTGACAAAGATGATTTATTTTTTTATTTTTATCACTGTTAATTTCTGTGGGGCAGAGCAAGGGCATTTCATTGCGGGTCTCTCTGATGAAGGATGCATGTTTGTATGCACAAATCTAGCTTGTTAGCAAAGGACCGATGAACCTCAGCTTCAGACCAAGCATACTATTCAGGATCATTTACTATGCCAATTATTCGAGGGAGGTGAATCCTAACTTTTCGCTATGGACTGTTCTTTTAAGAGATGAGTCGTTAGCTGATTCCTGTACTGAAGGAGAGTGTTAGCCATTCTGATGTATACAAGGATTTTGTCCCTAACCCTGGGTGCATACATAGGAGGTGCAACCCTCATCAACACATACGTTTGTATGCAAGTCGTATACATAATGCTGGTAATGTTCAATTACGTCGATCATATTGACTGCGATCTATCAAGGAACAACATTTACTCCTGTAAAAGACAAGAGTAAATGCCATTCATGGGAAGGCAAGGAATTCTCCTTATTTATTACGTTTTAAGGAAGGAGTTTGTCAGCAGAAAAAAACCTTTCACTGCAAAGGGGAAAAAAATGAATTGTACTAATGAGCCAACCTGCAAGTCTGAATCATGGAGACTTTCATATAGTAGAACATTTGAATGAGTAATTCGGGAAATTAGAGCTCTTCTGCACTTCTGGATATCTATGAATTTCCTCAATCATTGTCAAACTATTCAAAGCTTACGAATAAACGTAGGTACTGTACCGAAAATATCATACTACCAAAATATGGAAGCAAAAATATTGACAACCAAAAGATGAACCGGTAAGTATATAGTGGTCAATATAGGGTTACAGTTCTTACATCCACATAAACACCTCAACGCTGTATATATTATCAAGTTCTGTAAATGCGGAGTTAGAAATAGTAAATACATACTTACCAGTACATACTTAGCTTCTCAATATTCTGTGTGTTCATATTTTTACTACGATATACTTATAGCACAACATTTCTGCAGTCGGTAGTCTGACATGCAATCCTGTAGGAATGGGATATCTGGGTTCTCAACCCAGATCATTTTACCCACAGGACATAAAGCCCAATATCACTTTAATGATTTACAAATTAAAACACACACATATGTATATGTATACAAACTTCCAGGCATCACGCAGTGAGAATCCATGGTTAAAGTTTCAGGTCCCGGTCCAACTACAGACTTTGGGGGTCATTACAACCCTGGCGGATGGCGGAGAACCGGCGGTAAGACCGCCAACAGGCTGGCGGTCTTACCTTGGTGAATTATGACCATGGCGGTTACCGCCATGGTCATCCGCCGGCTCTCCGTCCCGCCAGCCAGGGCGGAGACGACCGCCGGGCTGGAGACCAGGGTCTCCAGCCCGGCGGCCGTGACAATACCGCCGCCGGTATTTTGACCCGGCTTACCGCCGTGGATTTCCAGCGGTAGGAACCACCATGAAATCCATGGCGGTAAGCACTATCAGTGCCAGAGAATTCCTTCCCTGGCACAGATAGGGGTCTCACCCACCCGCACCCCCACCCAACTACCCCCCCACCACCCCTGCCACCCCCCAAAGGTGGCAGGGCCCCCCTCCCCACCCCGACCCCCAACATCACATCACCCATACCCACACGTCATGCACGCAGGCACCACCTACACACTTACACCAACACACGCCATACATGCCTACATCCACACACACAGTCAGACACGCACACCCACATTCAAACATACACGCACACATCCATACAGACATACCCACAGACATACACGCACTCATTCCCAATCACACAATACCCCTGAAAGCATACACGCACCCACACACCTCCTCTACATACACCCATGCACACCCCCATGCACCCACACAACACCCTCCCACCCCCCTCCCCTAATGGACGATCGACTTACCTGGTCCGTCGATCCTCCGGGAGGGGACCGGATCCATAGGGGCAGCTCCGCCAACACCACACCGCCAACAGAACACCGCCACGGCGAATCACAGGACGTGATTCGCTGGGCGGTGTTCTGTTGGCGTGGCGGTGGAGGTGGAGCAACCTCCACTTCCCCGCCTCCCGCCAGTATGGCTGTTGGCGGCTCTCCGTCGGAAAAACGACGGAGAGCAGCCAACAGTCATAATACGCCGAGCGGGAAACCGCCTGCACAGGCGGTCTTCCGCACGGCGGTCCCTCGGCGGTCTTGCAAAAATACCGCTGAGGTCATAATGACCCCCTCAGTCTCATTCACAAATAGTTCGAGGCTAGGACAGTAAATAGCTTTCAAGGGCACCACCAGCCATGAACGTCCTTTTGGCTTGAAAAGCAACAAATGCAGCCTTACGGCTTGGCTGGTAGGTGTCAAAATCTCTCTTCGTCTAGGGTGGCAAAATTCAGGAATTCACCATTACTGGGTGGGGGGGTGCCATGGTGTGATCCGAAATCTCGAGCCTTCCTATTACACGACACATCACAGGCTGCCTATTCGACTGCAGAAAGTTAAACCCTGTAGCATCCCTCCTTCTTCCCACAATTAACATTCAATGGTAAGTAGACCCGGAAAATCATTAACATTCATTACCTGGAAGTAAACCTAGGATCTTGTCCTCCTAAGCTAATTTTCAGAAACTAATGACATGTGACTGAGCAATTAAATTTAAGTCTCCGTTGCGAGAAATGACTCCATATTTATGACAATCGAAAAAGCCAACATGAGTATTAGGCTAAGAAAATGTTTCTTAAATTTAATCAGAAACAAAACTGTATTCATTTCGTTGTTAAATAACGCGTAATAGTAATTTTGATGTATGAGTAATTCGATCCAGGGACATAATTAGGTCTTGTAATTACATTATGCGATTCTTCTGTCTCAATATCAGGAACACTGCTATCTTAAAAGTATTATCTATTGATTAAAAACCCCAATTAGCTCGTGTTATATATGGCAACAGAAATACCCTGAAGCTAACTAAACAAATAGGCTTGTTTCAAAACTGCCGTCTCCTCTTTCATTGTATTTGTGCCTTTTTTTTACTGTTAGGGCTGCACTTTCGGATGCTGTGGTTGACAACACTGTGCAAATTGTAATAAGAAATAATCCCCAATCATTGGCAGTCAATAGACATCTAGGGGCTGCAAATAACTAGTAAACAAAAATGTGATGAACTAACGTGGAAAAGGTGAATGTTCAAAGATAAAAAAGAAGGATACAGCAAAACTAAGGAAAAGAAGACGCTTTTTTGCATAAGAAACGTTAGGATTAATCTGACAGTGAAGTTAAAGGACTTCTGTTAGTCTGACTGAAAAATAAGGTATTCATTCTCAAAGGGATTTATGAGTACATGAGGTAGTACTGCAGTAATACTTCTTTACATGCTCATGAATGCCTTTGTGGATTGGTTTCGAAATGTCCAACTCCTAATTCGTAAAAGTGCGAAAGAGGGGAAATCCTCTCGAAGTGCACTAACTGTATATCAACAATTCTTGAAATTGTGCATTTGAAATGTTTGGGGCAAAAAAATAAGGCATTTTTGAGTATCTGAAGTAGTACTGCAGGAGTACTACTTCAGGTACTCACAAATGCCGTTGTGAATTGCCCCTCGTGTTTTTAGGTTCACGGTTGTGAGTATTACTTTTGCCAGACGAGGGCGTAATAACTCGTGAAGACGGGTTACCTTCACTAGCTCGATCTACTTTCCCCACATCACCTTTGTAGATATGTGCAAAGTTTTATCATGCGAGCATATTCCTTTGAAAATCTTGATTATTGGCCTATTCGCAGTTTGCAGAGCTTCCTTGTTTCTACATCTAACCACATGAGTTGTTTTCTGCCCCAGACTGGCGATATTTTACCATAAGCACCAACATTTCCCCAACAGTGTTAGTTGACCCTGAAAATGGATGTGCGATTTTCTCAAAAGTTAATTAAGAAAATGTTTTTTCTCATTAATTGAAAATGGCTAGGCTACTGATCTTTTCCTCTAAAGCAGTTGAAAAGAAGCAAAGTCTCAATTTTAATCGAAATCCCTCATTCAAAAATCTTTGTGATGTCAGATAAGAATGGTGGTATTTCCAAGATTTACAGGAAGGTCACAAGTGAACAACTTCCTATGTTCGCATTCTTGTATCCCTATGGAGTGAGTTAGGGTTTCATATGCTTAAATGGCATCAGTTAAAAAGGTGTTATTTGCATGATGGAGAGTGCAGAGTTTCCAACGTGCAGAAATGACAGACCAGGTTAGGTTTGTAATTTCCAGGTTTTTATTTTTTGCTAAATCTAGATACAGACAGCTATCTGTTCTGCAAATCCACAGAAATGCACCTAAGACACTTTTGGTTAACTGTTTTAAAGCATGTGCAAAGTGGCACGTACTCCGTGCACGCAGCGTCAAAGGGGCTCCCTTGGAAAGTGATCAGGGCAATCTCTATACCATTCAATCTCTGTACCTACATCTGTTCCTCTCGAGCCCCTCCCCTCACTCCATCTCTTTCTCTGCCTTACCCCTACACCGGCACGTCACTGCTCTGGTTCCATCCCGCCTCCTTGTCTCCTCCATCTATTTCACCTCTCTGAGCCACATCGCTCACTCTACCTCACCTTTCTATCTCATGCTCCATCTTACTAAACCACACTTCTCTCTACCTTTCTACCAACCCTCTACATACCTCAATATTTTTTATAATCTCACCTCGTGTTATGTTTTTTTTTTCTGCCTCACATCACTCTCTCTCTACCTACGGATGAGGTAGAGAGAGAGTGATGTGAGGTAGAGAAGAAAAAAAGACATAACACGAGGTGAGATAATACCCCTACCTATCTATCTCACAACTAGGTGTTTGGAGTGCGGGGACCTCTGCTCTGCAGGCGGAGCTAATGGAGTTATCCAAAAAACTCTGCTAGCCCCACCAGGGGAGCTGAGCTCACCTGGTGCATAATGCAGCCCACTATGGGCTGCAGAGTGCAAGCGCAGACAGTCTGTGCTGCGCTGTGCAGCCTATAACTGGGCTACAGCGTGCACCAGTGCAGAGGAGGGAGGCTGCTCGTGCCAGTAGATTTGTCACTGTCGGAAGAAGAGGAGAGGAGGACCCCCGGGAAGACCTAGGTAAGTCCTTGTCTCTTTTGTTGTCGTTGTGTGTTAACAATGGTGCAAAAACAAGGACTGAAACTACACCTTCCGCTGCCTACGGCCTGGCCTGAATTCAGCCATGGCCTCAGGCAGTAAAAGCTGCCATTTCGAGCTTCTTGTGCACCGGCCAATCCTGTGAGCGCAGCACATGGTACAGGCCTGGCAGCTTTTGCTGTCTACGTCCCTGGCCTGAATTCAGCACAGGGCCGTAGGCAGTAAAAGAAAGCTGCAGTTTCAGGCCTCTTGTGCACCAGCCTGTCCTGTGTGCACTACACACAGGACAGGCTGGTGCACACGGGGCCTGAAACAGTAGCTTTCACTGCCTAAGGCCCTCCTGAATACACCCATCTCAGAAGTGCTAAGCAGGGCAAGGCCTGTCTGACCATTCCCAACACTGCTTAGCGCTTCTGAGATGGGCGCATTCAGGAGGACTCCATGGGGCATGGAACTCCGGCTTCGCGGAATTCCACCGTTTTTTTTTCAACTCCGTGGAATTCCACGAAGACGGACTCCGTTCATTCCTCCCAGGCCCTACTCACAACTTAGCATCTCAATTTACCTCACTATTCTTTAGGGTGCTTTTACTTTCCACTTCCATCTGTCTCTTTCTATCTGTGTTCAGTCTATGCCACCTCTCTCCCTACCTTACTATTTTCTCACTGCTTCCTTTTCTCTATCTCTGCTTCATTCTTTCTATTATTAGCTCCTCTCTATTTTTCTCTTTATCTCCTTCAACTCTATCTTTCTCTCACTACAGGTATCAAAATCTTACCATTCTCTATCTCACCCTTTCTCCAAACTCTTTTTCTTTATCTCTGACTCATGTCTGAGTCCTGCTTCATGTCAGCGCTCCCTACATACATTATTTCTATCTACCACTTCTGTCTATGCCTTTCTTTCTTCCTCACTAATTGTTTTACCTGGCGTGTCTTGCTATAACTCTCTTTCTTGCATCTCATTCTACATCTCTCACTCTCTTTCTCTCTACCTCTACCTCTCTTTCTCTCTCAACCTCTCTCTATCTCACCTACCTTTCTACTTTGCCTCTCTCTGGACCGTGCCTCTCCATGAACCCCATCTCTCTCCCTCTCTCTGCATTTCTTTCTCTTTATCTCTCTCTCACTAACCCATCTCTGTGTTTCTCTTTTTCTATATTCCTCTTCTTCTTTTTATGTTTCTGTAACTCTTGTTCTGGTTACCTTACCTTTCCCTCTCTCCTTCTCTCTCCCTACTTCAATTACCTCTATGTCTCAGATCCATATCTACCTCATTCTTCCCCTACTCCACCTCTTTTGAAATGCTTTTCACCTCTTTGTACTCCTCTATCTTGCTCATTCACCCATTGATATAACTTAACAGAATCAGGGTTCATGCACTAGACAGAGAATTGTACACAAGGGAAAAGGAGAAAAGAAACCAGATAGGAGAAGAGATTTAAGGAGAAAATTATAATTATCAGTTTTCATGTGAAGAGAAGTGCAGAAATCTCAGAACAGTGATTTCATTTTCACTGTTGCTGTTAGAATGAAAATTGTGAGAATGGATTTACTTATTGTTGGACATGGCCTCTCTGCAGGGTCACCCCCAAACTTTTTGCCTTCCTCCTCTTCTTTTTCTGACCTCATTTTTTTTGTTTAGGACTCTGGACACTTCACCACTGCTAACCAGTGCTAAAGTGCATGTGCTCTCTCCCTACAAAGAAGGTAACATTGGCTCACATCCAATTGGCATATTTGAGTTACTTGTAAGTCCCTAGTAAAGTGCACTACATGTGCCCAGGGCCTGTAAATTGAATGCTACTAGTGGACCTGCAGCACTGGTTGTGCCACCCACTTAAGTAGCCTCTTAACCATGTCTCAGACCTGCCATTGCAAGACCTGTGTGTGTAGTTTCACTGCCACTTTACCTTGGCATTTAAACGTACTTGCCAAGCCTTAAACTCCCCTTTTTCTACATATAAGCCCCCCCCCCTAAGTTATGCCCTAGGTAACCCATAGGGCAGGGTGTTATGTAGGTAAAAGGCAGGACATGTGCATGTGTGGTTTATATGTCCTGGTGGTGTAAAACTCCTAAATTCATTTTCCACAACTATGAGGCATGTTCCTTTCATAGGATAGCATTAGGGCTACCCTCATATAGTGTTTGAGTGGTAGATTCTGATCAGACAGGGGTAACCAGGTCATATTTAGTATGGCAAGAATGGTAATAGAAAATCCTGCTTATTGGTGAGGCTGGATTTTATATTACTATTTTAGAAATGCCACTTTCAGAAAGTGAGAATTTCTCTGTACTAAAATCCATCTGTACCTTACAGCCTGTCCCCAATCAATGTCTGTGCTGGGCTGGTTGCCAACTTCCTTGTGCATTTCACCCAGACAATCACAAACACAGGATACTCAGTCATACCTGCACTCATCTGCATACTGAATGGGTCTTCCTGGGCTGGGAGGGTAGAGGGCCTGACACTTATATTTCAAGGGCTAGTGGCCTGCCCTCACACAATGGACTACCAAACCCCTACTGGGACCCTGGCAGATAGACAAATACTGAAAGGGGAACTTGGGCACTTCAAAACCACTCTTTGAAGCCCCCCCACTTCAAAGGCATTTTTGGGTATATAAACTGGGTCCCTGACCCCACCAGCTCAGAAACTTCTGGACCTGAACCTGCACCCTGTCAATAGGAACTGCCTGGCTGCCCAAAGGTCTCATCTGGACTGCTTTACTGAGAAGGACTCCTGCCCTGCTGTTGCCCTGCTGTCCTCTGACTTTGCTGAGAAGTGCTCTCCATCGGCTTGGATTGAGCTTGCCTCCTGTTTTCTGAAGTCTCAGAGCCAAAAAGACTTCACCTCTTTAAGGAACTCCTTGTGCGCCAAAAATCATTGTTCAGTCTGCCGGAAAGGAAGCACAAGCTACCTTGCGATGAGCAAAATCGCTGCACAGCCGAACCAGAACTACACAGCCCAACTTCCTGTGTGAAGAATCGACGCAACGCCTGCCTAGCGGCCAGAAATTCTACACACAGCCAAACCGGAACGATGCAGCCTGACACCCTGAGTGAAGAATCGACGCAGCACCTGCCATGAGACAGAAAATTTAGCGCATCGCCTACCGGATCGGCGCAACACCTGTGACTTCATCCTGCACACCCAGGATTTCCACGCATCTTCCCTGGGCGTCAAAAAGATCCCCCCATCGCAGTGAGGAACGAAGACTGCATGCCGGAAATTAACGCAAAGCCTCTTGCAGCGTGGAAAGAAACTATGAAACGTCTGTGCCGTGCCGGAAATTCAGACGTACACCCTATTTTTCCACAGATATCCTCCTCTGTGGTCTCTGGGCGTGTTTTCTTTTACACAAATCAGGTACTTTGTGAAACCGAGAGACATCTGTTCATTTCTAAGATTTAAGACTTTTTTTAATCTTGCAAAAATGATATCTCAACTTGTGTTTATTGATTTTTTATCGTTTTGACTTAATTTAACCAGATACATATTGTATACTTTTCTAAACCTGTGTGGAGTATTTTTGTGGTGTTTTCACTGTGTTGTTGTATGATTTATTACACAAATACTTAACACATTGCCATCTAAGTTATGCCTGACTTCTCAGTACCAAGCTAACAGAGGGTGGGTACAGGAGAATTTGGATTGTGTGTGACTTACCCTGAATAGGATTGTGGTCCCTATTTGGACAAAGGTGAATACATCTGCCAACTAGAGACCCCATTTCTAACACTTATGATTATCAGTATACTACTGTTGGAATTTATCTTCTTTTGTGTATTCCCCTTTATTTTTGCCTTGTTTGCTGTGCCCTTTTTAGCTAATGATGGGACTCTGCACATTTTACTCCTGTTAACCAGAGGTAAAAAGCTTGTGCTCTCCTCTCTAAACATGTTAGAATTGGCATAGCTATAATTGGCTCATTTTTAATGTAATTGTAACTCCCTTGCATATGGTACAACATGCGCCAAGGACCTGTAAATTAAATCCACCAACAGGCTGGTATTGGGCATGATAAGTGGCCCCACAGATCTCTCCTCAGAACACTCCTGAACCTGTGAAAAATCAAAAGGACTGCCCTGCTGTATGGAGAACATGAAGGAGGCTGGAACTTCCTGCCTTGAATCCAGGACTGCATAAATGCAGGGTCAGTTGGCTAATATCCTATTTGAGCTACAGGGACACATCAAGCTTCCAGAGGCCCTTTCCCTGCAACTGCCCAGCCGACCAGTACCAACTCGACCTTCCCTTCTGTCCTCTGTGCCCCGTCAGGTCTTGGACCTTTACATGGTATTGGTGTGTACTCTTTCTGTCCCAAAACTGCAAGATCTGGAACTTAGAAACTTTCTTGACAACTTTCTGCCTGGAGAACGGTCAGGGACCAAGGTCACCATCAAATTTGCAGCTGTTGATGTCGACTCCCCTGTCGGACACAGATTGCTGATTTGCCCTGCCGAAGAAGATCTGACTTCCAGTAATGTTCTACGTCCGAACGTAAAGGGCTTTTATCGGGACCGAAGCTGAGCACCATCTGATGAATGTTGAGACCTTTCCAGGCACGGGCTTTGCACTTCGCCCATTCAAAGTTCTCCCTCCTTCATCACAAACCATTTTTGGAGCTGCTGTTCATCAACCCATTGTCATTAAGCCCCTTTTTGGATCAAGCTTGCAGCTTTCTCTGTTGACAACTTGTTGACTACCATTGTTTCTAAATAAAAGGTTTGAAGTCAAAAAGCAAACTTTCCACTGAGATGAGCCTGGTCCCTGCATTCAACATCTGCCCTAACATCTGGCTTTGATCCAGTCTAGTACAACCAGATAAATGTGGTTCACTCTTTGTGCTTTTTTGGAGCAGTATTGTAAACTAAAAAAAAATCATATCTCTAGTTCAACTTATTGGATTTAGTTGTTTTGGTGTAATTTTCTTTATTAAAATGTACTCTATTTTTTAGTATTTTTCTTTTGTTGTGTTTTCACACATTGCTCCTAAGTTATGCCTGACTGCTTTGTGCCACGCTACCCAGGGTTAAGCACAGGTTTATTTAGTGAATTTAGTTGTTCACCTTGACATGAATTGTGATTAATATTGGAGATGGGTTCTCACCCTCCCCAACTAATACACCAATTTATTACACCAATGATAAAGGCTACAATTTCAAGTGCTTTGTGAACATTTCTTGTTTTAATAATATGCACTTGTCTGTGGAACATCTACCAAGGCCATTTGAGACAATGAAATTCATGTGTTTTGGTAATGTTTAACTGGTGGACGCTGGGCACCTTCAGCTGGAGGCTAATTTTACATGCCCCTGTATAATAACATATAATTAATTATTGTTTTTTATCAAAAGGTATTGAATTGGCAGAAATGTGTAATAAATTCAAAGGTGTTCCGAACAGTGGAGTGAAATTTTAGCTTGGGGTCCCTAAATTCCTTATAATAGCACACATTGTTGATACCTTTGCAAGTCACACTACTTCATTGCTTCAAACGTACTCTCTCCAGAAGGGTTGGAGCAGACAATCACATGTTTTAGCCCTCTCACTGAAAATACCAATGATGATGTAAGGAAAGTATGTATTAAGCATTTTCACTTCTGTGTATCATGAATGACATAACTTACGTATTCCAAAACGCCCCCTGTGTAGCCCAAAAACAGGAACATATATCCTCTCAGGAACGCAGGACAGTAATATACTCTAAATATATGACTCATTCAAGATTCTCCATATTGTCTTAACTACTTGTATTTCAAATTGTTTCGTATATTCAGTAGTGGAACTGCCTAATTTAGCATTAAACCAATTGCATTAAGAGACTAAAACAAACTTATATAAAGATTGCGGAATTATTTTGTATCATAATAAAAACAAATAACTTTTCATACATCAATGAAAGTAGAGTAGTATGTCATAAGCCTAGCAAAACCCCTAAGAACCTATCACAAAGACAAAAAAACATAGAAGACTGAGGAACACTATCACAATACCTTATATATATTAGAGGAGATATAGTAACATAAGTCACAAAAACGAATAGGTCTGTCAGCGGGCCTGGTCCTTAGTAAGTAAACTTACAAGGGGACGCGTATAGGTCGATGAACCTTTTGAATCGCATGTAGTATCCTAGTCATGCAGTGACCATTGAATCCATAACTAACATCAATAATCAAGGAAAACACTCTATGAAACCACAATACTAAACCATATTAATCAAAAATAACCACTACTCAAGAAAAGGGTTAACAAGTTTTATTCCCATTGCTTACAATTCTAAGTCATATGTTAGTTCAAACTTTATTCAAATCAACTCTTTATTAATTCATTAGTTAAAGAACATTGGGGGTTATTCTAACTTTGGAGGAGTGTTAATCCGTCCCAAAAGTGACGGTAAAGTGACGGATATACCACCAGCCGTATTACGAGTTCCATAGGATATAATGGACTCGTAATACGGCTGGTGGTAAATCTGTCACTTTTCCGTCACTTTTGGGACGGATTAACACCTCCTCCAAAGTTAGAATAACCCCCATTATCTCTTAAAAGAAGCAAATGCAACAAAGCAACACCATAAGCTATGAATATCAGCATTAATAATGTAATTCAGCAATTAAATCAATCAATCAATGAAAAAATGTATTAAGCGCTACTCACCCGGAAGGGTCTCAAGGCGCTGTGGGGGGTTGGGGGGGATGCCGTATTACTGCTCAAAAAGCCATGTTTTTAGGAGCTTTCTGAAAGTCTGGAGGTCCTGGGTCTTGCGTAAGTTGGTGGGGAGGGAGTTCCAGGTCTTGGAGGCGAGGTAGGAGAAGGATCTGCCTCCGGAGGTGGTACGTTGGATGCGTGGGATTGTGGCGAGGGCGGCAGAGCAGACGAGACAAGTGGGTGTGTGGAAGTTCACTTGCTCGTTGAGGTAGGCTGGTCCAGTGTTGTGGAGGGATTTGTGAGCATGGATGAGGACTTTGAAGACGATCCTTTTTCTGATGGGCAGCCAGTGAAGGGATCTGAGGTGAGCGGAGATGTGTTCGTGGCGTGGGAGGGTGAGGATGAGATGTGCCTTGCGTTCTGGATGCGCTGGGGTTTCTGCTGAAGCGTGGCTGTTGTACCAGCGTAGAGGGTGTTTCCGTAGTCTAATCTGCTGCTGATGAGTGCCCGGGTGACGGTTTTTCTGGTTTCTATGGGAATCCATTTGAAGGTCTTCCATAGCATGCAAAGGGTGTTGAAACAGGCAGATGATATTGTGTTGATTTGCTGGGCCATGGAGAGAGATGAGTCTAGGATGATGCCGAGGTTGCATGCGTGGGTGGAGGGTGTTGGGTGTGATCCGAGGACAATTAACCCCTTCTGTGCCTTGGACGAGATGATCTCGTCCAAGGCTACAGTTCCCCTGTGCCTTGGACGAGATCATCTCGTCCTAGGCACAGGGGAACTTGGGGGCGCGCTAGCACGCCCCGTGCACCCCCTTCCCCCCCCCCAAGTCGGGATGGAAGGGGAAGACCTTCCCCTTTCACCCCTGACCCCCCCCTGTGACGTCAGCGCGCGCTGATTTGTCACAGGGGCCTCCCTAGTCGCGCTGGAAGCTCTGCTTCCAGCGCGATTGAAAAAGAAATGCAAAAGCATTTCTTTTTCAATCACTTGGGAGGCCCGGAGGGGCTTCAAAGGGAAGGAAAAGTATTTCCTTCCCTTTGAAGTCCCTCCGAGGGTTTTAAAAGCCGGATTGCTTGCAATCCGGCTTTTGAAACCCCACTAGACACCAGGGATTTTTTTATTTTTATTGAAACAGACAAAAGGGAGCGACCCCTTGGGCAAGGGTCGCTCCCAGAGGGGGCATTTTTTTGAGAAAGCCTTTTCTGCCCCCCCTGGGGGCAGATCAGCCTTATTAAGCCGATCTGCCCCCAGGGGGGGCAGAAACCTCTAGGCACCAGGGACCATTTTATTTTTTTTTTATTTTTTTTATGTTTCATTTCTTTTTTTTTGGGTGGGGAGCGACCCCTAGGCAAGGGTCGCTCCCCTTGGGGGAAAATTATATTTTGGCCATTTCTGCCCCCCTTGGGGGCAGATTGGCCTATTTTGATGAGGCCAATCTGCCCCCAATGGGGGTAGAAACCACTAGACACCAGGGAATTTTTTCTTTGCGTGAATTTCACGCAAAGGGAGCGACCCCTTAGGCAAGGGTCGCTCCCTGGGGGGGAGGGCAATTTATTTTAGGCCATTTCTGCCCCCAGGGGGGGCAGAAACCTCTAGGCGCCAGGGCAATTTTTTTTTGTTGTGTTTTTTTTTTTTGTTGTTTCTTTTTTTAGAGATGGGGAGCGACCCAACAGGCAAGGGTCGCTCCCCTGGGGGGCAAATTGTATTTAGACCATTTCTGCCCCCCTGGGGGCAGATTGGCCGATTTTAGGTCAATCTGCCCCCAAGGGGGCAGAAACCACTAGGCACCGGGGATTTGTTTTGTGGCGCCAATGTCACGCAGGGGGAGCAACCCCGTAGGCAAGGGTCGCTCCCGGGTGGGGTGGGGGTTGGGGGGGGCAAATTTATTTTAGGCCATTTCTGCCCCCCCGGGGGCAGATCGGCCTAATATTAGGCTGACCTGCTCCCAGGGGGGGCAGAACCCTCTAGGCACCAGGGCAAATTTTTTTGTTGTGTTTTTTTTTTTTTTGTTTGTTTTTTTCGAGATGGGGAGCGACCCATCAGGCAAGGGTCGCTCCCCTGGGGGGGAAATTGTATTTAGGCCATTTCTGCCCCCCTTGGGGGCAGATTGGCCGATTTTAGGTCAATCTGCCCCCAAGGGGGCAGAAACCACTAGGCACCGGGGATTTGTTTTTTGGCGCCAATGTCACGCAGGGGGAGCGACCCCGTAGGCAAGGGTCGCTCCCGGGGTGGTGGGGGCTGGGGGGGGCAAATTTATTTTAGGCCATTTCTGCCCCCCCTGGGGGCAGATCGGCCTATTATTAGGCCGAACTGCCCCCAGGGGGGGCAGAACCCTCTAGGTACCAGGGCAAATTTTTTTGTTGTGTTTTTTTTTTTTTTTTTTTTTTTTTCGAGATGGGGAGCGACCCATCAGGCAAGGGTCGCTCCCCTGGGGGGCAAATTGTATTTAGGCCATTTCTGCCCCCCTTGGGGGCAGATTGGCAGATTTTAGGTCAATCTGCCCCCAAGGGGGCAGAAACCACTAGGCACCTGGGATTTGTTTTTTGGCGCCAATGTCACGCAGGGGGAGCGACCCCTTAGGCAAGGGTCGCTCCGGGGGGGGGGGCAAATTTATTTTAGGGCATTTCTGCCCCCCCCTCCCGGGGCCGGCTGAGCTAGAGGCCAAACTCCACAGGTAGGCACTTTGCAAAAAACACCTCTGTTTTCTGTGAAAAAATATGTTCTGTCCACGTTGAGTTTTGGGCCATTTCCTTTCGTGGGCGCTAGGCCTACCCACAGAAGTGAGGTACCATTTTTATTGAGAGACTTAGGGGAACGCTGGGTGGAAGGAAATTTGTGGCTCCTCTCAGATTCCAGAACTTTCTGCCACAGAAATGTGAGGAACATGTGTTTTTTTAGCCACATTTTGAGGTTTGCAAAGGATTCTGGGTAACAGAACCTGGTCCGAGCCCCGCAAGTCACCCCATCTTGGATTCCCCTAGGTCTCTAGTTTTCAGAAATGCACAGGTTTGGTAGGTTTCCCTAGGTGCCGGGTGAGCTACAGGCCAAAATCCACAGGTAGGCACTGTTTTCTTTTAAAAAATGGGATGTGTCCACGTTGCGTTTTGGGGCGTTTCCTGTTGCGGGCGCTAGGCGTACCCATGCAAGTTAGGAATCATTTTTTTTGGGAGACTTGGGGGAACACTGGGTGGAAGGAAATTTGTAGCTCCTCTCAGATTCCAGAACTTTCTGCCACAAAAATGTGAGGAGCATGTGTTTTTTTAGCCAAATTTTGAGGTTTGCAAAGGATTCTGGCTAACAGAACCTGGTCCGAGCCCCGCAAGTCACCCCTCCTTGGATTCAACTAGGTCTCTAGTTTTCAGAAATGCACAGGTTTGGTAGGTTTCCCTAGGTGCCGGCTGAGCTAGAGGCCAAAATCTACTGGTAGGCACTTCGCAAAAAACACCTCTGTTTTTTTCCAAAATTTAGGATGTGTCCACGTTGCGCTTTGGGGTGTTTCCTGTCGCCGGCGCTAGGCCTACCCACACAAGTGAGGTATCATTTTTATCGGGAGACTTGGGGGAACGCTGGGTGGAAGGAAATTTGTAGCTCCTCTCAGATTCCAGAACTTTCTGCCACAGAAATGTGAGGAACATGTGTTTTTTTAGCCAAATTTTGAGGTTTGCACAGGATTCTGGGTAACAGAACCTGGTCCGAGCCCCGCAAGTCACCCCTCCTTGGATTCCCCTAGGTCTCTAGTTTTCAGAAATGCACAGGTTTGGTAGGTTTCCCTAGGTGCCGGCTGAGCTAGAGGCCAAAATCTACAGGTAGGCACTATGCAAAAAACACCTCTGTTTTTTTCCAAAATTTAGGATGTGTCCACGTTGCGCTTTGGGGTGTTTCCTGTCGCCAGCGCTAGGCCTACCCACGCAAGTGAGGTATCATTTTTATCGGGAGACTTGGGGGAACGCTGGGTGGAAGGAAATTTGTAGCTCCTCTCAGATTCCAGAACTTTCTGCCACAGAAATGTGAGGAACATGTGTTTTTTTAGCCAAATTTTGAGGTTTGCAAAGGATTCTGGGTAACAGAACCTGGTCCGAGCCCCGCAAGTCACCCCTCCTTGGATTCCCCTAGGTCTCTAGTTTTCAGAAATGCACAGGTTTGGTAGGTTTCCCTAGGTGCCGGCTGAGCTAGAGGCCAAAGTCTACAGGTAGGCACTTCGCAAAAAACACCTCTATTTTTTTCCAAAATTTAGGATGTGTCCACGTTGCACTTTGGGGTGTTTCCTGTCGCCGGCGCTAGGCCTACCCACGCAAGTGAGGTATCATTTTTATCGGGAGACTTGGGGGAACGCTGGGTGGAAGGAAATTTGTAGCTCCTCTCAGATTCCAGAACTTTCTGCCACAGAAATGTGAGGAACATGTGTTTTTTTAGCCAAATTTTGAGGTTTGCAAAGGATTCTGGGTAACAGAACCTGGTCCGAGCCCCGCAAGTCACCCCTCCTTGGATTCCCCTAGGTCTCTAGTTTTCAGAAATGCACAGGTTTGGTAGGTTTCCCTAGGTGCCGGCTGAGTTAGAGGCCAAAATCTACAGGTAGGCACTTCGCAAAAAACACCTCTGTTTTTTTCCAAAATTTAGGATGTGTCCACATTGCGCTTTGGGGTGTTTCCTGTCGCCAGCGCTAGGCCTACCCACGCAAGTGAGGTATCATTTTTATCGGGAGACTTGGGGGAATGCTGGGTGGAAGGAAATTTGTAGCTCCTCTCAGATTCCAGAACTTTCTGCCACAGAAATGTGAGGAACATGTGTTTTTTTAGCCAAATTTTGAGGTTTGCAAAGGATTCTGGGTAACAGAACCTGGTCCGAGCCCCGCAAGTCACCCCTCCTTGGATTCCCCTAGGTCTCTAGTTTTTAGAAATGCACAGGTTTGGTAGGTTTCCCTAGGTACCGGCTGAGCTAGAGGCCAAAATCTACAGGTAGGCACTTCGCAAAAAACACCTCTGTTTTTTTCCAAAATTTAGGATGTGTCCACGTTGCGCTTTGGGGTGTTTCCTGTCGCCAGCGCTAGGCCTACCCACGCAAGTGAGGTATCATTTTTATCGGGAGACTTGGGGGAACGCTGGGTGGAAGGAAATTTGTAGCTCCTCTCAGATTCCAGAACTTTCTGCCACAGAAATGTGAGGAACATGTGTTTTTTTAGCCAAATTTTGAGGTTTGCAAAGGATTCTGGGTAACAGAACCTGGTCCGAGCCCCGCAAGCCACCCCTCCTTGGATTCCCCTAGGTCTCTAGTTTTCAGAAATGCACAGGTTTGGTAGGTTTCCCTAGGTGCCGGCTGAGCTAGAGGCCAAAATCTACAGGTAGGCACTTCGCAAAAAACACCTGTTTTTTTCCAAAATTTAGGATGTGTCCACGTTGCGCTTTGGGGTGTTTCCTGTCGCCGGCGCTAGGCCTACCCACGCAAGTGAGGTATCATTTTTATCGGGAGACTTGGGGGAACGCTGGGTGGAAGGAAATTTGTAGCTCCTCTCAGATTCCAGAACTTTCTGCCACAGAAATGTGAGGAACATGTGTTTTTTTAGCCAAATTTTGAGGTTTGCAAAGGATTCTGGGTAACAGAACCTGGTCCGAGCCCCGCAAGTCAACCCTCCTTGGATTCCCCTAGGTCTCTAGTTTTCAGAAATGCACAGGTTTGGTAGGTTTCCCTAGGTGCTGGCTGAGCTAGAGGCCAAAATCTACAGGTAGGCACTTCTCAAAAAACACCTCTGTTTTCTCCCAAAATTTAGGATGTGTCCACGTTGCGCTTTGGGGTGTTTCCTGTCGCCGGCGCTAGGCCTACCCACGCAAGTGAGGTATCATTTTTATCGGGAGACTTGGGGGAACGCTGGGTGGAAGGAAATTTGTAGCTCCTCTCAGATTCCAGAACTTTCTGCCACAGAAATGTGAGGAACATGTGTTTTTTTAGCCAAATTTTGAGGTTTGCAAAGGATTCTGGGTAACAGAACCTGGTCCGAGCCCCGCAAGTCACCCCTCCTTGGATTCCCCTAGGTCTCTAGTTTTCAGAAATGCACAGGTTTGGTAGGTTTCCCTAGGTGCCGGCTGAGCTAGAGGCCAAAATCTACAGGTAGGCACTTCGCAAAAAACACCTCTGTTTTTTTCCAAAATTTAGGATGTGTCCACGTTGCGCTTTGGGGTGTTTCCTGTCGCCGGCGCTAGGCCTACCCACGCAAGTGAGGTATCATTTTTATCGGGAGACTTGGGGGAACGCTGGGTGGAAGGAAATTTGTAGCTCCTCTCAGATTCCAGAACTTTCTGCCACAGAAATGTGAGGAACATGTGTTTTTTTAGCCAAATTTTGAGGTTTGCAAAGGATTCTGGGTAACAGAACCTGGTCCGAGCCCCGCAAGTCACCCCTCCTTGGATTCCCCTAGGTCTCTAGTTTTCAGAAATGCACAGGTTTGGTAGGTTTCCCTAGGTGCCGGCTGAGCTAGAGGCCAAAGTCTACAGGTAGGCACTTCGCAAAAAACACCTCTATTTTTTTCCAAAATTTAGCATGTGTCCACGTTGCACTTTGGGGTGTTTCCTGTCGCCGGCGCTAGGCCTACCCACGCAAGTGAGGTATCATTTTTATCGGGAGACTTGGGGGAACGCTGGGTGGAAGGAAATTTGTAGCTCCTCTCAGATTCCAGAACTTTCTGCCACAGAAATGTGAGGAACATGTGTTTTTTTAGCCAAATTTTGAGGTTTGCAAAGGATTCTGGGTAACAGAACCTGGTCCGAGCCCCGCAAGTCACCCCTCCTTGGATTCCCCTAGGTCTCTAGTTTTCAGAAATGCACAGGTTTGGTAGGTTTCCCTAGGTGCCGGCTGAGTTAGAGGCCAAAATCTACAGGTAGGCACTTCGCAAAAAACACCTCTGTTTTTTTCCAAAATTTAGGATGTGTCCACATTGCGCTTTGGGGTGTTTCCTGTCGCCAGCGCTAGGCCTACCCACGCAAGTGAGGTATCATTTTTATCGGGAGACTTGGGGGAATGCTGGGTGGAAGGAAATTTGTAGCTCCTCTCAGATTCCAGAACTTTCTGCCACAGAAATGTGAGGAACATGTGTTTTTTTAGCCAAATTTTGAGGTTTGCAAAGGATTCTGGGTAACAGAACCTGGTCCGAGCCCCGCAAGTCACCCCTCCTTGGATTCCCCTATGTCTCTAGTTTTTAGAAATGCACAGGTTTGGTAGGTTTCCCTAGGTACCGGCTGAGCTAGAGGCCAAAATCTACAGGTAGGCACTTCGCAAAAAACACCTCTGTTTTTTTCCAAAATTTAGGATGTGTCCACGTTGCGCTTTGGGGTGTTTCCTGTCGCCGGCGCTAGGCCTACCCACGCAAGTGAGGTATCATTTTTATCGGGAGACTTGGGGGAACGCTGGGTGGAAGGAAATTTGTAGCTCCTCTCAGATTCCAGAACTTTCTGCCACAGAAATGTGAGGAACATGTGTTTTTTTAGCCAAATTTTGAGGTTTGCAAAGGATTCTGGGTAACAGAACCTGGTCCGAGCCCCGCAAGTCACCATTCCTTGGATTCCCCTAGGTCTCTAGTTTTCAGAAATGCACAGGTTTGGTAGGTTTTCCTAGGTGCCGGCTGAGCTAGAGGCCAAAATCTACAGGTAGGCACTTCGCAAAAAACACCTGTTTTTTTCCAAAATTTAGGATGTGTCCACGTTGCGCTTTGGGGTGTTTCCTGTCGCCGGCGCTAGGCCTACCCACGCAAGTGAGGTATCATTTTTATCGGGAGACTTGGGGGAACGCTGGGTGGAAGGAAATTTGTAGCTCCTCTCAGATTCCAGAACTTTCTGCCACAGAAATGTGAGGAACATGTGTTTTTTTAGCCAAATTTTGAGGTTTGCAAAGGATTCTGGGTAACAGAACCTGGTCCGAGCCCCGCAAGTCAACCCTCCTTGGATTCCCCTAGGTCTCTAGTTTTCAGAAATGCACAGGTTTGGTAGGTTTCCCTAGGTGCTGGCTGAGCTAGAGGCCAAAATCTACAGGTAGGCACTTCTCAAAAAACACCTCTGTTTTCTCCCAAAATTTAGGATGTGTCCACGTTGCGCTTTGGGGTGTTTCCTGTCGCCGGCGCTAGGCCTACCCACGCAAGTGAGGTATCATTTTTATCGGGAGACTTGGGGGAACGCTGGGTGGAAGGAAATTTGTAGCTCCTCTCAGATTCCAGAACTTTCTGCCACAGAAATGTGAGGAACATGTGTTTTTTTAGCCAAATTTTGAGGTTTGCAAAGGATTCTGGGTAACAGAACCTGGTCCGAGCCCCGCAAGTCACCCCTCCTTGGATTCCCCTAGGTCTCTAGTTTTCAGAAATGCACAGGTTTGGTAGGTTTCCCTAGGTGCCGGCTGAGCTAGAGGCCAAAATCTACAGGTAGGCACTTCGCAAAAAACACCTCTGTTTTTTTCCAAAATTTAGGATGTGTCCACGTTGCGCTTTGGGGTGTTTCCTGTCGCCGGCGCTAGGCCTACCCACGCAAGTGAGGTATCATTTTTATCGGGAGACTTGGGGGAACGCTGGGTGGAAGGAAATTTGTAGCTCCTCTCAGATTCCAGAACTTTCTGCCACAGAAATGTGAGGAACATGTGTTTTTTTAGCCAAATTTTGAGGTTTGCAAAGGATTCTGGGTAACAGAACCTGGTCCGAGCCCCGCAAGTCACCCCTCCTTGGATTCCCCTAGGTCTCTAGTTTTCAGAAATGCACAGGTTTGGTAGGTTTCCCTAGGTGCCGGCTGAGCTAGAGGCCAAAGTCTACAGGTAGGCACTTCGCAAAAAAAACCTCTATTTTTTTCCAAAATTTAGCATGTGTCCACGTTGCACTTTGGGGTGTTTCCTGTCGCCGGCGCTAGGCCTACCCACGCAAGTGAGGTATCATTTTTATCGGGAGACTTGGGGGAACGCTGGGTGGAAGGAAATTTGTAGCTCCTCTCAGATTCCAGAACTTTCTGCCACAGAAATGTGAGGAACATGTGTTTTTTTAGCCAAATTTTGAGGTTTGCAAAGGATTCTGGGTAACAGAACCTGGTCCGAGCCCCGCAAGTCACCCCTCCTTGGATTCCCCTAGGTCTCTAGTTTTCAGAAATGCACAGGTTTGGTAGGTTTCCCTAGGTGCCGGCTGAGTTAGAGGCCAAAATCTACAGGTAGGCACTTCGCAAAAAACACCTCTGTTTTTTTCCAAAATTTAGGATGTGTCCACATTGCGCTTTGGGGTGTTTCCTGTCGCCAGCGCTAGGCCTACCCACGCAAGTGAGGTATCATTTTTATCGGGAGACTTGGGGGAATGCTGGGTGGAAGGAAATTTGTAGCTCCTCTCAGATTCCAGAACTTTCTGCCACAGAAATGTGAGGAACATGTGTTTTTTTAGCCAAATTTTGAGGTTTGCAAAGGATTCTGGGTAACAGAACCTGGTCCGAGCCCCGCAAGTCACCCCTCCTTGGATTCCCCTAGGTCTCTAGTTTTTAGAAATGCACAGGTTTGGTAGGTTTCCCTAGGTACCGGCTGAGCTAGAGGCCAAAATCTACAGGTAGGCACTTCGCAAAAAACACCTCTGTTTTTTTCCAAAATTTAGGATGTGTCCACGTTGCGCTTTGGGGTGTTTCCTGTCGCCGGCGCTAGGCCTACCCACGCAAGTGAGGTATCATTTTTATCGGGAGACTTGGGGGAACGCTGGGTGGAAGGAAATTTGTAGCTCCTCTCAGATTCCAGAACTTTCTGCCACAGAAATGTGAGGAACATGTGTTTTTTTAGCCAAATTTTGAGGTTTGCAAAGGATTCTGGGTAACAGAACCTGGTCCGAGCCCCGCAAGTCACCATTCCTTGGATTCCCCTAGGTCTCTAGTTTTCAGAAATGCACAGGTTTGGTAGGTTTTCCTAGGTGCCGGCTGAGCTAGAGGCCAAAATCTACAGGTAGGCACTTCGCAAAAAACACCTGTTTTTTTCCAAAATTTAGGATGTGTCCACGTTGCGCTTTGGGGTGTTTCCTGTCGCCGGCGCTAGGCCTACCCACGCAAGTGAGGTATCATTTTTATCGGGAGACTTGGGGGAACGCTGGGTGGAAGGAAATTTGTAGCTCCTCTCAGATTCCAGAACTTTCTGCCACAGAAATGTGAGGAACATGTGTTTTTTTAGCCAAATTTTGAGGTTTGCAAAGGATTCTGGGTAACAGAACCTGGTCCGAGCCCCGCAAGTCAACCCTCCTTGGATTCCCCTAGGTCTCTAGTTTTCAGAAATGCACAGGTTTGGTAGGTTTCCCTAGGTGCTGGCTGAGCTAGAGGCCAAAATCTACAGGTAGGCACTTCTCAAAAAACACCTCTGTTTTCTCCCAAAATTTAGGATGTGTCCACGTTGCGCTTTGGGGTGTTTCCTGTCGCCGGCGCTAGGCCTACCCACGCAAGTGAGGTATCATTTTTATCGGGAGACTTGGGGGAACGCTGGGTGGAAGGAAATTTGTAGCTCCTCTCAGATTCCAGAACTTTCTGCCACAGAAATGTGAGGAACATGTGTTTTTTTAGCCAAATTTTGAGGTTTGCAAAGGATTCTGGGTAACAGAACCTGGTCCGAGCCCCGCAAGTCACCCCTCCTTGGATTCCCCTAGGTCTCTAGTTTTCAGAAATGCACAGGTTTGGTAGGTTTCCCTAGGTGCCGGCTGAGCTAGAGGCCAAAATCTACAGGTAGGCACTTCGCAAAAAACACCTCTGTTTTTTTCCAAAATTTAGGATGTGTCCACGTTGCGCTTTGGGGTGTTTCCTGTCGCCGGCGCTAGGCCTACCCACGCAAGTGAGGTATCATTTTTATCGGGAGACTTGGGGGAACGCTGGGTGGAAGGAAATTTGTAGCTCCTCTCAGATTCCAGAACTTTCTGCCACAGAAATGTGAGGAACATGTGTTTTTTTAGCCAAATTTTGAGGTTTGCAAAGGATTCTGGGTAACAGAACCTGGTCCGAGCCCCGCAAGTCACCCCTCCTTGGATTCCCCTAGGTCTCTAGTTTTCAGAAATGCACAGGTTTGGTAGGTTTCCCTAGGTGCCGGCTGAGCTAGAGGCCAAAGTCTACAGGTAGGCACTTCGCAAAAAACACCTCTATTTTTTTCCAAAATTTAGGATGTGTCCACGTTGCACTTTGGGGTGTTTCCTGTCGCCGGCGCTAGGCCTACCCACGCAAGTGAGGTATCATTTTTATCGGGAGACTTGGGGGAACGCTGGGTGGAAGGAAATTTGTAGCTCCTCTCAGATTCCAGAACTTTCTGCCACAGAAATGTGAGGAACATGTGTTTTTTTAGCCAAATTTTGAGGTTTGCAAAGGATTCTGGGTAACAGAACCTGGTCCGAGCCCCGCAAGTCACCCCTCCTTGGATTCCCCTAGGTCTCTAGTTTTCAGAAATGCACAGGTTTGGTAGGTTTCCCTAGGTGCCGGCTGAGTTAGAGGCCAAAATCTACAGGTAGGCACTTCGCAAAAAACACCTCTGTTTTTTTCCAAAATTTAGGATGTGTCCACATTGCGCTTTGGGGTGTTTCCTGTCGCCAGCGCTAGGCCTACCCACGCAAGTGAGGTATCATTTTTATCGGGAGACTTGGGGGAATGCTGGGTGGAAGGAAATTTGTAGCTCCTCTCAGATTCCAGAACTTTCTGCCACAGAAATGTGAGGAACATGTGTTTTTTTAGCCAAATTTTGAGGTTTGCAAAGGATTCTGGGTAACAGAACCTGGTCCGAGCCCCGCAAGTCACCCCTCCTTGGATTCCCCTAGGTCTCTAGTTTTTAGAAATGCACAGGTTTGGTAGGTTTCCCTAGGTACCGGCTGAGCTAGAGGCCAAAATCTACAGGTAGGCACTTCGCAAAAAACACCTCTGTTTTTTTCCAAAATTTAGGATGTGTCCACGTTGCGCTTTGGGGTGTTTCCTGTCGCCAGCGCTAGGCCTACCCACGCAAGTGAGGTATCATTTTTATCGGGAGACTTGGGGGAACGCTGGGTGGAAGGAAATTTGTAGCTCCTCTCAGATTCCAGAACTTTCTGCCACAGAAATGTGAGGAACATGTGTTTTTTTAGCCAAATTTTGAGGTTTGCAAAGGATTCTGGGTAACAGAACCTGGTCCGAGCCCCGCAAGTCACCCCTCCTTGGATTCCCCTAGGTCTCTAGTTTTCAGAAATGCACAGGTTTGGTAGGTTTCCCTAGGTGCCGGCTGAGCTAGAGGCCAAAATCTACAGGTAGGCACTTCGCAAAAAACACCTGTTTTTTTCCAAAATTTAGGATGTGTCCACGTTGCGCTTTGGGGTGTTTCCTGTCGCCGGCGCTAGGCCTACCCACGCAAGTGAGGTATCATTTTTATCGGGAGACTTGGGGGAACGCTGGGTGGAAGGAAATTTGTAGCTCCTCTCAGATTCCAGAACTTTCTGCCACAGAAATGTGAGGAACATGTGTTTTTTTAGCCACATTTTGAGGTTTGCAAAGGATTCTGGGTAACAGAACCTGGTCCGAGCCCAGCAAGTCAACCCTCCTTGGATTCCCCTAGGTCTCTAGTTTTCAGAAATGCACAGGTTTGGTAGGTTTCCCTAGGTGCTGGCTGAGCTAGAGGCCAAAATCTACAGGTAGGCACTTCTCAAAAAACACCTCTGTTTTCTCCCAAAATTTAGGATGTGTCCACGTTGCGCTTTGGGGTGTTTCCTGACGCCGGCGCTAGGCCTACCCACGCAAGTGAGGTATCATTTTTATCGGGAGACTTGGGGGAACGCTGGGTGGAAGGAAATTTGTAGCTCCTCTCAGATTCCAGAACTTTCTGCCACAGAAATGTGAGGAACATGTGTTTTTTTAGCCAAATTTTGAGGTTTGCAAAGGATTCTGGGTAACAGAACCTGGTCCGAGCCCCGCAAGTCACCCCTCCTTGGATTCCCCTAGGTCTCTAGTTTTCAGAAATGCACAGGTTTGGTAGGTTTCCCTAGGTGCCGGCTGAGCTAGAGGCCAAAATCTACAGGTAGGCACTTCGCAAAAAACACCTCTGTTTTTTTCCAAAATTTAGGATGTGTCCACGTTGCGCTTTGGGGTGTTTCCTGTCGCCGGCGCTAGGCCTACCCACGCAAGTGAGGTATCATTTTTATCGGGAGACTTGGGGGAACGCTGGGTGGAAGGAAATTTGTAGCTCCTCTCAGATTCCAGAACTTTCTGCCACAGAAATGTGAGGAACATGTGTTTTTTTAGCCAAATTTTGAGGTTTGCAAAGGATTCTGGGTAACAGAACCTGGTCCGAGCCCCGCAAGTCACCCCTCCTTGGATTCCCCTAGGTCTCTAGTTTTCAGAAATGCACAGGTTTGGTAGGTTTTCCTAGGTGCCGGCTGAGCTAGAGGCCAAAATCTACAGGTAGGCACTTCGCAAAAAACACCTGTTTTTTTCCAAAATTTAGGATGTGTCCACGTTGCGCTTTGGGGTGTTTCCTGTCGCCGGCGCTAGGCCTACCCACGCAAGTGAGGTATCATTTTTATCGGGAGACTTGGGGGAACGCTGGGTGGAAGGAAATTTGTAGCTCCTCTCAGATTCCAGAACTTTCTGCCACAGAAATGTGAGGAACATGTGTTTTTTTAGCCAAATTTTGAGGTTTGCAAAGGATTCTGGGTAACAGAACCTGGTCCGAGCCCCGCAAGTCACCCCTCCTTGGATTCCCCTAGGTCTCTAGTTTTCAGAAATGCACAGGTTTGGTAGGTTTCCCTAGGTGCTGGCTGAGCTAGAGGCCAAAATCTACAGGTAGGCACTTCGCAAAAAACACCTGTTTTTTTCCAAAATTTAGGATGTGTCCACGTTGCGCTTTGGGGTGTTTCCTGTCGCCGGCGCTAGGGCTACCCACGCAAGTGAGGTATCATTTTTATCGGGAGACTTGGGGGAACGCTGGGTGGAAGGAAATTTGTAGCTCCTCTCAGATTCCAGAACTTTCTGCCACAGAAATGTGAGGAACATGTGTTTTTTTAGCCAAATTTTGAGGTTTGCAAAGGATTCTGGGTAACAGAACCTGGTCCGAGCCCCGCAAGTCACCCCTCCTTGGATTCCCCTAGGTCTCTAGTTTTTAGAAATGCACAGGTTTGGTAGGTTTCCCTAGGTACCGGCTGAGCTAGAGGCCAAAATCTACAGGTAGGCACTTCGCAAAAAACACCTCTGTTTTTTTCCAAAATTTAGGATGTGTCCACGTTGCGCTTTGGGGTGTTTCCTGTCGCCAGCGCTAGGCCTACCCACGCAAGTGAGGTATCATTTTTATCGGGAGACTTGGGGGAACGCTGGTTGGAAGGAAATTTGTAGCTCCTCTCAGATTCCAGAACTTTCTGCCACAGAAATGTGAGGAACATGTGTTTTTTTAGCCAAATTTTGAGGTTTGCAAAGGATTCTGGGTAACAGAACCTGGTCCGAGCCCCGCAAGTCACCCCTCCTTGGATTCCCCTAGGTCTCTAGTTTTCAGAAATGCACAGGTTTGGTAGGTTTCCCTAGGTGCCGGCTGAGCTAGAGGCCAAAATCTACAGGTAGGCACTTCGCAAAAAACACCTGTTTTTTTCCAAAATTTAGGATGTGTCCACGTTGCACTTTGGGGTGTTTCCTGTCGCCGGCGCTAGGCCTACCCACGCAAGTGAGGTATCATTTTTATCGGGAGACTTGGGGGAACGCTGGGTGGAAGGAAATTTGTAGCTCCTCTCAGATTCCAGAACTTTCTGCCACAGAAATGTGAGGAACATGTGTTTTTTTAGCCAAATTTTGAGGTTTGCAAAGGATTCTGGGTAACAGAACCTGGTCCGAGCCCCGCAAGTCAACCCTCCTTGGATTCCCCTAGGTCTCTAGTTTTCAGAAATGCACAGGTTTGGTAGGTTTCCCTAGGTGCTGGCTGAGCTAGAGGCCAAAATCTACAGGTAGGCACTTCTCAAAAAACACCTCTGTTTTCTCCCAAAATTTAGGATGTGTCCACGTTGCGCTTTGGGGTGTTTCCTGTCGCCGGCGCTAGGCCTACCCACGCAAGTGAGGTATCATTTTTATCGGGAGACTTGGGGGAACGCTGGGTGGAAGGAAATTTGTAGCTCCTCTCAGATTCCAGAACTTTCTGCCACAGAAATGTGAGGAACATGTGTTTTTTTAGCCAAATTTTGAGGTTTGCAAAGGATTCTGGGTAACAGAACCTGGTCCGAGCCCCGCAAGTCACCCCTCCTTGGATTCCCCTAGGTCTCTAGTTTTCAGAAATGCACAGGTTTGGTAGGTTTCCCTAGGTGCCGGCTGAGCTAGAGGCCAAAATCTACAGGTAGGCACTTCGCAAAAAACACCTCTGTTTTTTTCCAAAATTTAGGATGTGTCCACGTTGCGCTTTGGGGTGTTTCCTGTCGCCGGCGCTAGGCCTACCACGCAAGTGAGGTATCATTTTTATCGGGAGACTTGGGGGAACGCTGGGTGGAAGGAAATTTGTAGCTCCTCTCAGATTCCAGAACTTTCTGCCACAGAAATGTGAGGAACATGTGTTTTTTTAGCCAAATTTTGAGGTTTGCAAAGGATTCTGGGTAACAGAACCTGGTCCGAGCCCTGCAAGTCACCCCTCCTTGGATTCCCCTAGGTCTCTAGTTTTCAGAAATGCACAGGTTTGGTAGGTTTTCCTAGGTGCCGGCTGAGCTAGAGGCCAAAATCTACAGGTAGGCACTTCGCAAAAAACACCTCTATTTTTTTCCAAAATTTAGGATGTGTCCACGTTGCGCTTTGGGGTGTTTCCTGTCGCCGGCGCTAGGCCTACCCACGCAAGTGAGGTATCATTTTTATCGGGAGACTTGGGGGAACGCTGGGTGGAAGGAAATTTGTAGCTCCTCTCAGATTCCAGAACTTTCTGCCACAGAAATGTGAGGAACATGTGTTTTTTTAGCCAAATTTTGAGGTTTGCAAAGGATTCTGGGTAACAGAACCTGGTCCGAGCCCCGCAAGTCAACCCTCCTTGGATTCCCCTAGGTCTCTAGTTTTCAGAAATGCACAGGTTTGGTAGGTTTTCCTAGGTGCCGGCTGAGCTAGAGGCCAAAATCTACAGGTAGGCACTTCTCAAAAAACACCTCTGTTTTCTCCCAAAATTTAGGATGTGTCCACGTTGCGCTTTGGGGTGTTTCCTGTCGCCGGCGCTAGGCCTACCCACGCAAGTGAGGTATCATTTTTATCGGGAGACTTGGGGGAACGCTGGGTGGAAGGAAATTTGTAGCTCCTCTCAGATTCCAGAACTTTCTGCCACAGAAATGTGAGGAACATGTGTTTTTTTAGCCAAATTTTGAGGTTTGCAAAGGATTCTGGGTAACAGAACCTGGTCCGAGCCCCGCAAGTCACCCCTCCTTGGATTCCCCTAGGTCTCTAGTTTTCAGAAATGCACAGGTTTGGTAGGTTTCCCTAGGTGCCGGCTGAGCTAGAGGCCAAAATCTACAGGTAGGCACTTCGCAAAAAACACCTCTGTTTTTTTCCAAAATTTAGGATGTGTCCACGTTGCGCTTTGGGGTGTTTCCTGTCGCCGGCGCTAGGCCTACCCACGCAAGTGAGGTATCATTTTTATCGGGAGACTTGGGGGAACGCTGGGTGGAAGGAAATTTGTAGCTCCTCTCAGATTCCAGAACTTTCTGCCACAGAAATGTGAGGAACATGTGTTTTTTTAGCCAAATTTTGAGGTTTGCAAAGGATTCTGGGTAACAGAACCTGGTCCGAGCCCCGCAAGTCACCCCTCCTTGGATTCCCCTAGGTCTCTAGTTTTCAGAAATGCACAGGTTTGGTAGGTTTTCCTAGGTGCCGGCTGAGCTAGAGGCCAAAATCTACAGGTAGGCACTTCGCAAAAAACACCTGTTTTTTTCCAAAATTTAGGATGTGTCCACGTTGCGCTTTGGGGTGTTTCCTGTCGCCGGCGCTAGGCCTACCCACGCAAGTGAGGTATCATTTTTATCGGGAGACTTGGGGGAACGCTGGGTGGAAGGAAATTTGTAGCTCCTCTCAGATTCCAGAACTTTCTGCCACAGAAATGTGAGGAACATGTGTTTTTTTAGCCAAATTTTGAGGTTTGCAAAGGATTCTGGGTAACAGAACCTGGTCCGAGCCCCGCAAGTCACCCCTCCTTGGATTCCCCTAGGTCTCTAGTTTTCAGAAATGCACAGGTTTGGTAGGTTTCCCTAGGTGCTGGCTGAGCTAGAGGCCAAAATCTACAGGTAGGCACTTCGCAAAAAACACCTGTTTTTTTCCAAAATTTAGGATGTGTCCACGTTGCGCTTTGGGGTGTTTCCTGTCGCCGGCGCTAGGGCTACCCACGCAAGTGAGGTATCATTTTTATCGGGAGACTTGGGGGAACGCTGGGTGGAAGGAAATTTGTAGCTCCTCTCAGATTCCAGAACTTTCTGCCACAGAAATGTGAGGAACATGTGTTTTTTTAGCCAAATATTGAGGTTTGCAAAGGATTCTGGGTAACAGAACCTGGTCCGAGCCCCGCAAGTCACCCCTCCTTGGATTCCCCTAGGTCTCTAGTTTTTAGAAATGCACAGGTTTGGTAGGTTTCCCTAGGTACCGGCTGAGCTAGAGGCCAAAATCTACAGGTAGGCACTTCGCAAAAAACACCTCTGTTTTTTTCCAAAATTTAGGATGTGTCCACGTTGCGCTTTGGGGTGTTTCCTGTCGCCAGCGCTAGGCCTACCCACGCAAGTGAGGTATCATTTTTATCGGGAGACTTGGGGGAACGCTGGTTGGAAGGAAATTTGTAGCTCCTCTCAGATTCCAGAACTTTCTGCCACAGAAATGTGAGGAACATGTGTTTTTTTAGCCAAATTTTGAGGTTTGCAAAGGATTCTGGGTAACAGAACCTGGTCCGAGCCCCGCAAGTCACCCCTCCTTGGATTCCCCTAGGTCTCTAGTTTTCAGAAATGCACAGGTTTGGTAGGTTTCCCTAGGTGCCGGCTGAGCTAGAGGCCAAAATCTACAGGTAGGCACTTCGCAAAAAACACCTGTTTTTTTCCAAAATTTAGGATGTGTCCACGTTGCACTTTGGGGTGTTTCCTGTCGCCGGCGCTAGGCCTACCCACGCAAGTGAGGTATCATTTTTATCGGGAGACTTGGGGGAACGCTGGGTGGAAGGAAATTTGTAGCTCCTCTCAGATTCCAGAACTTTCTGCCACAGAAATGTGAGGAACATGTGTTTTTTTAGCCAAATTTTGAGGTTTGCAAAGGATTCTGGGTAACAGAACCTGGTCCGAGCCCCGCAAGTCAACCCTCCTTGGATTCCCCTAGGTCTCTAGTTTTCAGAAATGCACAGGTTTGGTAGGTTTCCCTAGGTGCTGGCTGAGCTAGAGGCCAAAATCTACAGGTAGGCACTTCTCAAAAAACACCTCTGTTTTCTCCCAAAATTTAGGATGTGTCCACGTTGCGCTTTGGGGTGTTTCCTGTCGCCGGCGCTAGGCCTACCCACGCAAGTGAGGTATCATTTTTATCGGGAGACTTGGGGGAACGCTGGGTGGAAGGAAATTTGTAGCTCCTCTCAGATTCCAGAACTTTCTGCCACAGAAATGTGAGGAACATGTGTTTTTTTAGCCAAATTTTGAGGTTTGCAAAGGATTCTGGGTAACAGAACCTGGTCCGAGCCCCGCAAGTCACCCCTCCTTGGATTCCCCTAGGTCTCTAGTTTTCAGAAATGCACAGGTTTGGTAGGTTTCCCTAGGTGCCGGCTGAGCTAGAGGCCAAAATCTACAGGTAGGCACTTCGCAAAAAACACCTCTGTTTTTTTCCAAAATTTAGGATGTGTCCACGTTGCGCTTTGGGGTGTTTCCTGTCGCCGGCGCTAGGCCTACCCACGCAAGTGAGGTATCATTTTTATCGGGAGACTTGGGGGAACGCTGGGTGGAAGGAAATTTGTAGCTCCTCTCAGATTCCAGAACTTTCTGCCACAGAAATGTGAGGAACATGTGTTTTTTTAGCCAAATTTTGAGGTTTGCAAAGGATTCTGGGTAACAGAACCTGGTCCGAGCCCTGCAAGTCACCCCTCCTTGGATTCCCCTAGGTCTCTAGTTTTCAGAAATGCACAGGTTTGGTAGGTTTTCCTAGGTGCCGGCTGAGCTAGAGGCCAAAATCTACAGGTAGGCACTTCGCAAAAAACACCTCTATTTTTTTCCAAAATTTAGGATGTGTCCACGTTGCGCTTTGGGGTGTTTCCTGTCGCCGGCGCTAGGCCTACCCACGCAAGTGAGGTATCATTTTTATCGGGAGACTTGGGGGAACGCTGGGTGGAAGGAAATTTGTAGCTCCTCTCAGATTCCAGAACTTTCTGCCACAGAAATGTGAGGAACATGTGTTTTTTTAGCCAAATTTTGAGGTTTGCAAAGGATTCTGGGTAACAGAACCTGGTCCGAGCCCCGCAAGTCAACCCTCCTTGGATTCCCCTAGGTCTCTAGTTTTCAGAAATGCACAGGTTTGGTAGGTTTCCCTAGGTGCTGGCTGAGCTAGAGGCCAAAGTCTACAGGTAGGCACTTCGCAAAAAACACCTCTATTTTTTTCCAAAATTTAGGATGTGTCCACGTTGCACTTTGGGGTGTTTCCTGTCGCCGGCGCTAGGCCTACCCACGCAAGTGAGGTATCATTTTTATCGGGAGACTTGGGGGAACGCTGGGTGGAAGGAAATTTGTAGCTCCTCTCAGATTCCAGAACTTTCTGCCACAGAAATGTGAGGAACATGTGTTTTTTTAGCCAAATTTTGAGGTTTGCAAAGGATTCTGGGTAACAGAACCTGGTCCGAGCCCCGCAAGTCACCCCTCCTTGGATTCCCCTAGGTCTCTAGTTTTCAGAAATGCACAGGTTTGGTAGGTTTCCCTAGGTGCCGGCTGAGTTAGAGGCCAAAATCTACAGGTAGGCACTTCGCAAAAAACACCTCTGTTTTTTTCCAAAATTTAGGATGTGTCCACATTGCGCTTTGGGGTGTTTCCTGTCGCCAGCGCTAGGCCTACCCACGCAAGTGAGGTATCATTTTTATCGGGAGACTTGGGGGAATGCTGGGTGGAAGGAAATTTGTAGCTCCTCTCAGATTCCAGAACTTTCTGCCACAGAAATGTGAGGAACATGTGTTTTTTTAGCCAAATTTTGAGGTTTGCAAAGGATTCTGGGTAACAGAACCTGGTCCGAGCCCCGCAAGTCACCCCTCCTTGGATTCCTCTAGGTCTCTAGTTTTTAGAAATGCACAGGTTTGGTAGGTTTCCCTAGGTACCGGCTGAGCTAGAGGCCAAAATCTACAGGTAGGCACTTCGCAAAAAACACCTCTGTTTTTTTCCAAAATTTAGGATGTGTCCACGTTGCGCTTTGGGGTGTTTCCTGTCGCCAGCGCTAGGCCTACCCACGCAAGTGAGGTATCATTTTTATCGGGAGACTTGGGGGAACGCTGGGTGGAAGGAAATTTGTAGCTCCTCTCAGATTCCAGAACTTTCTGCCACAGAAATGTGAGGAACATGTGTTTTTTTAGCCAAATTTTGAGGTTTGCAAAGGATTCTGGGTAACAGAACCTGGTCCGAGCCCCGCAAGTCACCCCTCCTTGGATTCCCCTAGGTCTCTAGTTTTCAGAAATGCACAGGTTTGGTAGGTTTCCCTAGGTGCCGGCTGAGTTAGAGGCCAAAATCTACAGGTAGGCACTTCGCAAAAAACACCTCTGTTTTTTTCCAAAATTTAGGATGTGTCCACGTTGCGCTTTGGGGTGTTTCCTGTCGCCGGCGCTAGGCCTACCCACGCAAGTGAGGTATCATTTTTATCGGGAGACTTGGGGGAACGCTGGGTGGAAGGAAATTTGTAGCTCCTCTCAGATTCCAGAACTTTCTGCCACAGAAATGTGAGGAACATGTGTTTTTTTAGCCAAATTTTGAGGTTTGCAAAGGATTCTGGGTAACAGAACCTGGTCCGAGCCCTGCAAGTCACCCCTCCTTGGATTCCCCTAGGTCTCTAGTTTTCAGAAATGCACAGGTTTGGTAGGTTTTCCTAGGTGCCGGCTGAGCTAGAGGCCAAAATCTACAGGTAGGCACTTCGCAAAAAACACCTCTATTTTTTTCCAAAATTTAGGATGTGTCCACGTTGCGCTTTGGGGTGTTTCCTGTCGCCGGCGCTAGGCCTACCCACGCAAGTGAGGTATCATTTTTATCGGGAGACTTGGGGGAACGCTGGGTGGAAGGAAATTTGTAGCTCCTCTCAGATTCCAGAACTTTCTGCCACAGAAATGTGAGGAACATGTGTTTTTTTAGCCAAATTTTGAGGTTTGCAAAGGATTCTGGGTAACAGAACCTGGTCCGAGCCCCGCAAGTCAACCCTCCTTGGATTCCCCTAGGTCTCTAGTTTTCAGAAATGCACAGGTTTGGTAGGTTTCCCTAGGTGCTGGCTGAGCTAGAGGCCAAAGTCTACAGGTAGGCACTTCGCAAAAAACACCTCTATTTTTTTCCAAAATTTAGGATGTGTCCACGTTGCACTTTGGGGTGTTTCCTGTCGCCGGCGCTAGGCCTACCCACGCAAGTGAGGTATCATTTTTATCGGGAGACTTGGGGGAACGCTGGGTGGAAGGAAATTTGTAGCTCCTCTCAGATTCCAGAACTTTCTGCCACAGAAATGTGAGGAACATGTGTTTTTTTAGCCAAATTTTGAGGTTTGCAAAGGATTCTGGGTAACAGAACCTGGTCCGAGCCCCGCAAGTCACCCCTCCTTGGATTCCCCTAGGTCTCTAGTTTTCAGAAATGCACAGGTTTGGTAGGTTTCCCTAGGTGCCGGCTGAGTTAGAGGCCAAAATCTACAGGTAGGCACTTCGCAAAAAACACCTCTGTTTTTTTCCAAAATTTAGGATGTGTCCACATTGCGCTTTGGGGTGTTTCCTGTCGCCAGCGCTAGGCCTACCCACGCAAGTG
Organism: Pleurodeles waltl; assembly: GCF_031143425.1. Classification (NCBI taxonomy): domain Eukaryota; kingdom Metazoa; phylum Chordata; class Amphibia; order Caudata; family Salamandridae; genus Pleurodeles; species Pleurodeles waltl. Next base: position 272,543,772 of record NC_090446.1, read on the forward strand.
AGGTATCATTTTTATCGGGAGACTTGGGGGAATGCTGGGTGGAAGGAAATTTGTAGCTCCTCTCAGATTCCAGAACTTTCTGCCACAGAAATGTGAGGAACATGTGTTTTTTGAGCCAAATTTTGAGGTTTGCAAAGGATTCTGGGTAACAGAACCTGGTCCGAGCCCCGCAAGTCACCCCTCCTTGGATTCCCCTAGGTCTCTAGTTTTTAGAAATGCACAGGTTTGGTAGGTTTCCCTAGGTACCGGCTGAGCTAGAGGCCAAAATCTACAGGTAGGCACTTCGCAAAAAACACCTCTGTTTTTTTCCAAAATTTAGGATGTGTCCACGTTGCGCTTTGGGGTGTTTCCTGTCGCCAGCGCTAGGCCTACCCACGCAAGTGAGGTATCATTTTTATCGGGAGACTTGGGGGAACGCTGGGTGGAAGGAAATTTGTAGCTCCTCTCAGATTCCAGAACTTTCTGCCACAGAAATGTGAGGAACATGTGTTTTTTTAGCCAAATTTTGAGGTTTGCAAAGGATTCTGGGTAACAGAACCTGGTCCGAGCCCCGCAAGTCACCCCTCCTTGGATTCCCCTAGGTCTCTAGTTTTCAGAAATGCACAGGTTTGGTAGGTTTCCCTAGGTGCCGGCTGAGCTAGAGGCAAAAATCTACAGGTAGGCACTTCGCAAAAAAAACCTGTTTTTTTCCAAAATTTAGGATGTGTCCACGTTGCGCTTTGGGGTGTTTCCTGTCGCCGGCGCTAGGCCTACCCACGCAAGTGAGGTATCATTTTTATCGGGAGACTTGGGGGAACGCTGGGTGGAAGGAAATTTGTAGCTCCTCTCAGATTCCAGAACTTTCTGCCACAGAAATGTGAGGAACATGTGTTTTTTTAGCCAAATTTTGAGGTTTGCAAAGGATTCTGGGTAACAGAACCTGGTCCGAGCCCCGCAAGTCAACCCTCCTTGGATTCCCCTAGGTCTCTAGTTTTCAGAAATGCACAGGTTTGGTAGGTTTCCCTAGGTGCTGGCTGAGCTAGAGGCCAAAATCTACAGGTAGGCACTTCTCAAAAAACACCTCTGTTTTCTCCCAAAATTTAGGATGTGTCCACGTTGCGCTTTGGGGTGTTTCCTGTCGCCGGCGCTAGGCCTACCCACGCAAGTGAGGTATCATTTTTATCGGGAGACTTGGGGGAACGCTGGGTGGAAGGAAATTTGTAGCTCCTCTCAGATTCCAGAACTTTCTGCCACAGAAATGTGAGGAACATGTGTTTTTTTAGCCAAATTTTTAGGTTTGCAAAGGATTCTGGGTAACAGAACCTGGTCCGAGCCCCGCAAGTCACCCCTCCTTGGATTCCCCTAGGTCTCTAGTTTTCAGAAATGCACAGGTTTGGTAGGTTTCCCTAGGTGCCGGCTGAGCTAGAGGCCAAAATCTACAGGTAGGCACTTCGCAAAAAACACCTCTGTTTTTTTCCAAAATTTAGGATGTGTCCACGTTGCGCTTTGGGGTGTTTCCTGTCGCCGGCGCTAGGCCTACCCACGCAAGTGAGGTATCATTTTTATCGGGAGACTTGGGGGAACGCTGGGTGGAAGGAAATTTGTAGCTCCTCTCAGATTCCAGAACTTTCTGCCACAGAAATGTGAGGAACATGTGTTTTTTTAGCCAAATTTTGAGGTTTGCAAAGGATTCTGGGTAACAGAACCTGGTCCGAGCCCCGCAAGTCACCCCTCCTTGGATTCCCCTAGGTCTCTAGTTTTCAGAAATGCACAGGTTTGGTAGGTTTTCCTAGGTGCCGGCTGAGCTAGAGGCCAAAATCTACAGGTAGGCACTTCGCAAAAAAAACCTGTTTTTTTCCAAAATTTAGGATGTGTCCACGTTGCGCTTTGGGGTGTTTCCTGTCGCCGGCGCTAGGCCTACCCACGCAAGTGAGGTATCATTTTTATCGGGAGACTTGGGGGGAACGCTGGGTGGAAGGAAATTTGTAGCTCCTCTCAGATTCCAGAACTTTCTGCCACAGAAATGTGAGGAACATGTGTTTTTTTAGCCAAATTATGAGGTTTGCAAAGGATTCTGGGTAACAGAACCTGGTCCGAGCCCCGCAAGTCACCCCTCCTTGGATTCCCCTAGGTCTCTAGTTTTCAGAAATGCACAGGTTTGGTAGGTTTCCCTAGGTGCTGGCTGAGCTAGAGGCCAAAATCTACAGGTAGGCACTTCGCAAAAAAACACCTGTTTTTTTCCAAAATTTAGGATGTGTCCACGTTGCGCTTTGGGGTGTTTCCTGTCGCCGGCGCTAGGGCTACCCACGCAAGTGAGGTATCATTTTTATCGGGAGACTTGGGGGAGCGCTGGGTGGAAGGAAATTTGTAGCTCCTCTCAGATTCCAGAACTTTCTGCCACAGAAATGTGAGGAACATGTGTTTTTTTAGCCAAATTTTGAGGTTTGCAAAGGATTCTGGGTAACAGAACCTGGTCCGAGCCCCGCAAGTCACCCCTCCTTGGATTCCCCTAGGTCTCTAGTTTTCAGAAATGCACAGGTTTGGTAGGTTTCCCTAGGTGCCGGCTGAGCTAGAGGCCAAAATCTACAGGTAGGCACTTCGCAAAAAACACCTCTGTTTTTTTCCAAAATTTAGGATGTGTCCACGTTGCGCTTTGGGGTGTTTCCTGTAGCCGGCGCTAGGCCTACCCACGCAAGTGAGGTATCATTTTTATCGGGAGACTTGGGGGAACGCTGGGTGGAAGGAAATTTGTAGCTCCTCTTAGATTCCAGAATTTTCTGCCACAGAAATGTGAGGAACATGTGTTTTTTTAGCCAAATTTTGAGGTTTGCAAAGGATTCTGGGTAACAGAACCTGGTCCGAGCCCCGCAAGTCACCCCTCCTTGGATTCCCCTAGGTCTCTAGTTTTCAGAAATGCACAGGTTTGGTAGGTTTCCCTAGGTGCCGGCTGAGCTAGAGGCCAAAATCTACATGTAGGCACTTCGCAAAAAACACCTGTTTTTTTCCAAAATTTAGGATGTGTCCACGTTGCGCTTTGGGGTGTTTCCTGTCGCCGGCGCTAGGGCTACCCACGCAAGTGAGGTATCATTTTTATCGGGAGACTTGGGGGAACGCTGGGTGGAAGGAAATTTGTAGCTCCTCTCAGATTCCAGAACTTTCTGCCACAGAAATGTGAGGAACATGTGTTTTTTTAGCCAAATTTTGAGGTTTGCAAAGGATTCTGGGTAACAGAACCTGGTCCGAGCCCCGCAAGTCACCCCTCCTTGGATTCCCCTAGGTCTCTAGTTTTCAGAAATGCACAGGTTTGGTAGGTTTCCCTAGGTGCCGGCTGAGCTAGAGGCCAAAATCTACATGTAGGCACTTCGCAAAAAACACCTGTTTTTTTCCAAAATTTAGGATGTGTCCACGTTGCGCTTTGGGGTGTTTCCTGTCGCCGGCGCTAGGGCTACCCACGCAAGTGAGGTATCATTTTTATCGGGAGACTTGGGGGAACGCTGGGTGGAAGGAAATTTGTAGCTCCTCTCAGATTCCAGAACTTTCTGCCACAGAAATGTGAGGAACATGTGTTTTTTTAGCCAAATTTTGAGGTTTGCAAAGGATTCTGGGTAACAGAACCTGGTCCGAGCCCCGCAAGTCACCCCTCCTTGGATTCCCCTAGGTCTCTAGTTTTCAGAAATGCTCAGGTTTGGTAGGTTTCCCTAGGTGCCGGCTGAGCTAGAGGCCAAAATCTACAGGTAGGCACTTCGCAAAAAACACCTCTGTTTTTTTCCAAAATTTAGGATGTGTCCACGTTGCGCTTTGGGGTGTTTCCTGTCGCCGGCGCTAGGCCTACCCACGCAAGTGAGGTATCATTTTTATCGGGAGACTTGGGAGAACGCTGGGTGGAAGGAAATTTGTAGCTCCTCTCAGATTCCAGAACTTTCTGCCACAGAAATGTGAGGAACATGTGTTTTTTTTAGCCAAATTTTGAGGTTTGCAAAGGATTCTGGGTAACAGAACCTGGTCCGAGCCCCGCAAGTCACCCCTCCTTGGATTCCCCTAGGTCTCTAGTTTTCAGAAATGCACAGGTTTGGTAGGTTTCCCTAGGTGCCGGCTGAGCTAGAGGCCAAAATCTACAGGTAGGCACTTCGCAAAAAACACCTCTGTTTTTTTCCAAAATTTAGGATGTGTCCACGTTGCGCTTTGGGGTGTTTCCTGTAGCCGGCGCTAGGCCCACCCACACAAGTGAGGTATCATTTTTATCGGGAGACTTGGGGGAACGCTGGGTGGAAGGAAATTTGTAGCTCCTCTCAGATTCCAGAACTTTCTGCCACAGAAATGTGAGGAACATGTGTTTTTTTAGCCAAATTATGAGGTTTGCAAAGGATTCTGGGTAACAGAACCTGGTCCGAGCCCCGCAAGTCACCCCTCCTTGGATTCCCCTAGGTCTCTAGTTTTCAGAAATGCACAGGTTTGGTAGGTTTCCCTAGGTGCTGGCTGAGCTAGAGGCCAAAATCTACAGGTAGGCACTTCGCAAAAAAACACCTGTTTTTTTCCAAAATTTAGGATGTGTCCACGTTGCGCTTTGGGGTGTTTCCTGTCGCCGGCGCTAGGGCTACCCACGCAAGTGAGGTATCATTTTTATCGGGAGACTTGGGGGAACGCTGGGTGGAAGGAAATTTGTAGCTCCTCTCAGATTCCAGAACTTTCTGCCACAGAAATGTGAGGAACATGTGTTTTTTTAGCCAAATTTTGAGGTTTGCAAAGGATTCTGGGTAACAGAACCTGGTCCGAGCCCCGCAAGTCACCCCTCCTTGGATTCCCCTAGGTCTCTAGTTTTCAGAAATGCACAGGTTTGGTAGGTTTCCCTAGGTGCCGGCTGAGCTAGAGGCCAAAATCTACAGGTAGGCACTTCGCAAAAAACACCTCTGTTTTTTTCCAAAATTTAGGATGTGTCCACGTTGCGCTTTGGGGTGTTTCCTGTAGCCGGCGCTAGGCCTACCCACGCAAGTGAGGTATCATTTTTATCGGGAGACTTGGGGGAACGCTGGGTGGAAGGAAATTTGTAGCTTCTCTCAGATTCCAGAATTTTCTGCCACAGAAATGTGAGGAACATGTGTTTTTTTAGCCAAATTTTGAGGTTTGCAAAGGATTCTGGGTAACAGAACCTGGTCCGAGCCCCGCAAGTCACCCCTCCTTGGATTCCCCTAGGTCTCTAGTTTTCAGAAATGCACAGGTTTGGTAGGTTTCCCTAGGTGCCGGCTGAGCTAGCGGCCAAAATCTACATGTAGGCACTTCGCAAAAAACACCTGTTTTTTTCCAAAATTTAGGATGTGTCCACGTTGCGCTTTGGGGTGTTTCCTGTCGCCGGCGCTAGGGCTACCCACGCAAGTGAGGTATCATTTTTATCGGGAGACTTGGGGGAACGCTGGGTGGAAGGAAATTTGTAGCTCCTCTCAGATTCCAGAACTTTCTGCCACAGAAATGTGAGGAACATGTGTTTTTTTAGCCAAATTTTGAGGTTTGCAAAGGATTCTGGGTAACAGAACCTGGTCCGAGCCCCGCAAGTCACCCCTCCTTGGATTCCCCTAGGTCTCTAGTTTTCAGAAATGCACAGGTTTGGTAGGTTTCCCTAGGTGCTGGCTGAGCTAGAGGCCAAAATCTACATGTAGGCACTTCGCAAAAAACACCTGTTTTTTTTCCAAAATTTAGGATGTGTCCACGTTGCGCTTTGGGGTGTTTCCTGTCGCCGGCGCTAGGGCTACCCACGCAAGTGAGGTATCATTTTTATCGGGAGACTTGGGGGAACGCTGGGTGGAAGGAAATTTGTAGCTCCTCTCAGATTCCAGAACTTTCTGCCACAGAAATGTGAGGAACATGTGTTTTTTTAGCCAAATTTTGAGGTTTGCAAAGGATTCTGGGTAACAGAACCTGGTCCGAGCCCCGCAAGTCACCCCTCCTTGGATTCCCCTAGGTCTCTAGTTTTCAGAAATGCACAGGTTTGGTAGGTTTCCCTAGGTGCCGGCTGAGCTAGAGGCCAAAATCTACAGGTAGGCACTTCGCAAAAAACACCTCTGTTTTTTTCCAAAATTTAGGATGTGTCCACGTTGCGCTTTGTGGTGTTTCCTGTCGCCGGCGCTAGGCCTACCCACGCAAGTGAGGTATCATTTTTATCGGGAGACTTGGGAGAACGCTGGGTGGAAGGAAATTTGTAGCTCCTCTCAGATTCCAGAACTTTCTGCCACAGAAATGTGAGGAACATGTGTTTTTTTAGCCAAATTTTGAGGTTTGCAAAGGATTCTGGGTAACAGAACCTGGTCCGAGCCCCGCAAGTCACCCCTCCTTGGATTCCCCTAGGTCTCTAGTTTTCAGAAATGCACAGGTTTGGTAGGTTTCCCTAGGTGCCGGCTGAGCTAGAGGCCAAAATCTACAGGTAGGCACTTCGCAAAAAACACCTCTGTTTTTTTCCAAAATTTAGGATGTGTCCACGTTGCGCTTTGGGGTGTTTCCTGTAGCCGGCGCTAGGCCCACCCACGCAAGTGAGGTATCATTTTTATCGGGAGACTTGGGGGAACGCTGGGTGGAAGGAAATTTGTAGCTCCTCTCAGATTCCAGAACTTTCTGTCACAGAAATGTGAGGAACATGTGTTTTTTTAGCCAAATTTTGAGGTTTGCAAAGGATTCTGGGTAACAGAACCTGGTCCGAGCCCCGCAAGTCACCCCTCCTTGGATTCCCCTAGGTCTCTAGTTTTCAGAAATGCACAGGTTTGGTAGGTTTTTCTAGGTGCCGGCTGAGCTAGAGGCCAAAGTCTATAGGTAGGCACTTCGCAAAAAACACCTCTATTTTTTTCCAAAATTTAGGATGTGTCCATGTTGAGCTTTGGGGTGTTTCCTGTCGCTGGCGCTAGGCCTACCCACGCAAGTGAGGTATCATTTTTATCGGGAGACTTGGGGGAACGCTGGGTGGAAGGAAATTTGTAGCTCCTCTCAGATTCCAGAACTTTCTGCCACAGAAATGTGAGGAACATGTGTTTTTTTAGCCAAATTTTGAGGTTTGCCAAGGATTCTGGGTAACAGAACCTGGTCCGAGCCCCGCAAGTCACCCCTCCTTGGATTCCCCTAGGTCTCTAGTTTTCAGAAATGCACAGGTTTGGTAGGTTTCCCTAGGTGCCGGCTGAGCTAGAGGCCAAAATCTACAGGTAGGCACTTCGCAAAAAACACCTCTGTTTTTTTCCAAAATTTAGGATGTGTCCATGTTGCGCTTTGGGGTGTTTCCTGTCGCCAGCGCTAGGCCTACCCACGCAAGTGAGGTATCATTTTTATCGGGAGACTTGGGGGAACGCTGGGTGGAAGGAAATTTGTAGCTCCTCTCAGATTCCAGAACTTTCTGCCACAGAAATGTGAGGAACATGTGTTTTTTTAGCCAAATTTTGAGGTTTGCAAAGGATTCTGGGTAACAGAACCTGGTCCGAGCCCCGCAAGTCACCCCTCCTTGGATTCCCCTAGGTCTCTAGTTTTCAGAAATGCACAGGTTTGGTAGGTGTTCCTAGGTACCGGCTGAGCTAGAGGCCAAAATCTACAGGTAGGCACTTCGCAAAAAACACCTCTGTTTTTTTCCAAAATTTAGGATGAGTCCACGTTGCGCTTTGGGGTGTTTCCTGTCGCCGGCGCTAGGCCTACCCACGCAAGTGAGGAATCATTTTTATCGGGAGACTTGGGGGAACGCTGGGTGGAAGGAAATTTGTAGCTCCTCTCAGATTCCAGAACTTTCTGCCACAGAAATGTGAGGAACATGTGTTTTTTTAGCCAAATTTTGAGGTTTGCAAAGGATTCTGGGTAACAGAACCTGGTCCGAGCCCCGGAAGTCACCCCTCCTTGGATTCCCCTAGGTCTCTAGTTTTCAGAAATGCACAGGTTTGGTAGGTTTCCCTAGGTGCCGGCTGAGCTAGAGGCCAAAATCTACAGGTAGGCACTTCGCAAAAAACACCTCTGTTTTTTTCCAAAATTTAGGATGTGTCCACGTTGCGCTTTGGGGTGTTTCCTGTAGCCGGCGCTAGGCCCACCCACGCAAGTGAGGTATCATTTTTATCGGGAGACTTGGGGGAACGCTGGGTGGAAGGAAATTTGTAGCTCCTCTCAGATTCCAGAACTTTCTGCCACAGAAATGTGAGGAACATGTGTTTTTTTAGCCAAATTTTGAGGTTTGCAAAGGATTCTGGGTAACAGAACCTGGTCCGTGCCCCGCAAGTCACCCCTCCTTGGATTCCCCTAGGTCTCTAGTTTTCAGAAATTCACAGGTTTGGTAGGTTTCCCTAGGTGCCGGCTGAGCTAGAGGCCAAAATCTACGGGTAGGCCCTTCGCAAAAAACACCTCTGTTTTTTTCCAAAATTTAGGATGTGTCCACATTGCGCATTGGGGTGTTTCCTGTCGCCGGCGCTAGGCCTACCCACGCAAGTGAGGTATCATTTTTATCGGGAGACTTGGGGGAACGCTGGGTGGAAGGAAATTTGTAGCTCCTCTCAGATTCCAGAACTTTCTGCCACAGAAATGTGAGGAACATGTGTTTTTTTAGCCAAATTTTGAGGTTTGCAAAGGATTCTGGGTAACAGAACCTGGTCCGAGCCCCGCAAGTCACCCCTCCTTGGATTCCCCTAGGTCTCTAGTTTTCAGAAATGCACAGGTTTGGTAGGTTTCCCTAGGTGCTGGCTGAGCTAGAGGCCAAAATCTACAGGTAGGCACTTCGCAAAAAACACCTGTTTTTTTCCAAAATTTAGGATGTGTCCACGTTGCGCTTTGGGGTGTTTCCTGTCGCCGGCGCTAGGGCTACCCACGCAAGTGAGGTATCATTTTTATCGGGAGACTTGGGGGAACGCTGGGTGGAAGGAAATTTGTAGCTCCTCTCAGATTCCAGAACTTTCTGCCACAGAAATGTGAGGAACATGTGTTTTTTTAGCCAAATTTTGAGGTTTGCAAAGGATTCTGGGTAACAGAACCTGGTCCGAGCCCCGCAAGTCACCCCTCCTTGGATTCCCCTAGGTCTCTAGTTTTCAGAAATGCACAGGTTTGGTAGGTTTCCCTAGGTGCTGGCTGAGCTAGAGGCCAAAATCTACAGGTAGGCACTTCGCAAAAAACACCTCTGTTTTTTTCCAAAATTTAGGATGTGTCCACGTTGCGCTTTGGGGTGTTTCCTGTAGCCGGCGCTAGGCCCACCCACGCAAGTGAGGTATCATTTTTATCGGGAGACTTGGGGGAACGCTGGGTGGAAGGAAATTTGTAGCTCCTCTCAGATTCCAGAACTTTCTGCCACAGAAATGTGAGGAACATGTGTTTTTTTAGCCAACTTTTGAGGTTTGCAAAGGATTCTGGGTAACAGAACCTGGTCCGAGCCCCGCAAGTCACCCCTCCTTGGATTCCCCTAGGTCTCTAGTTTTCAGAAATGCACAGGTTTGGTAGGTTTCCCTAGGTGCTGGCTGAGCTAGAGGCCAAAATCTACAGGTAGGCACTTCGCAAAAAACACCTCTGTTTTTTTCCAAAATTTAGGATGTGTCCACGTTGCGCTTTGGGGTGTTTCCTGTAGCCGGCGCTAGGCCCACCCACGCAAGTGAGGTATCATTTTTATCGGGAGACTTGGGGGAACGCTGGGTGGAAGGAAATTTGTAGCTCCTCTCAGATTCCAGAACTTTCTGCCACAGAAATGTGAGGAACATGTGTTTTTTTAGCCAACTTTTGAGGTTTGCAAAGGATTCTGGGTAACAGAACCTGGTCCGAGCCCCGGAAGTCACCCCTCCTTGGATTCCCCTAGGTCTCTAGTTTTCAGAAATGCACAGGTTTGGTAGGTTTCCCTAGGTGCCGGCTGAGCTAGAGGCCAAAGTCTACAGGTAGGCACTTCGCAAAAAACACCTCTATTTTTTTCCAAAATTTAGGATGTGTCCACGTTGCGCTTTGGGGTGTTTCCTGTCGCTGGCGCTAGGCCTACCCACGCAAGTGAGGTATCATTTTTATCGGGAGACATGGGGGAACGCTGGGTGGAAGGAAATTTGTAGCTCCTCTCAGATTCCAGAACTTTCTGCCACAGAAATGTGAGGAACATGTGTTTTTTTAGCCAAATTTTGAGGTTTGCAAAGGATTCTGGGTAACAGAACCTGGTCCGAGCCCCGCAAGTCACCCCTCCTTGGATTCCCCTAGGTCTCTAGTTTTCAGAAATGCACAGGTTTGGTAGGTTTCCCTAGGTCCTGGCTGAGCTAGAGGCCAAAATCTACAGGTAGGCACTTCGCAAAAAACACCTCTGTTTTTTTCCAAAATTTAGGATGTGTCCACGTTGTGCTTTGGGGTGTTTCCTGTCGCCAGCGCTAGGCCTACCCACGCAAGTGAGGTATCATTTTTATCGGGAGACTTGGGGGAACGCTGGGTGGAAGGAAATTTGTAGCTCCTCTCAGATTCCAGAACTTTCTGCCACAGAAATGTGAGGAACATGTGTTTTTTTAGCCAAATTTTGAGGTTTGCAAAGGATTCTGGGTAACAGAACCTTGTCCGAGCCCCGCAAGTCACCCCTCCTTGGATTCCCCTAGGTCTCTAGTTTTCAGAAATGCACAGGTTTGGTAGGTTTCCCTAGGTACCGGCTGAGCTAGAGGCCAAAATCTACAGGTAGGCACTTCGCAAAAAACACCTCTGTTTTTTTCCAAAATTTAGGATGTGTCCACGTTGCGCTTTGGGGTGGTTCCTGTCGCCAGCGCTAGGCCTATCCACCCAAGTGAGGTATCATTTTTATCGGGAGACTTGGGGGAACGCTGGGTGTAAGGAAATTTGTAGCTCCTCTCAGATTCCAGAACTTTCTGCCACAGAAATGTGAGGAACATGTGTTTTTTTTAGCCAAATTTTGAGGTTTGCAAAGGATTCTGGGTAACAGAACCTGGTCCGAGCCCCGCAAGTCACCCCTCCTTGGATTCCCCTAGGTCTCTAGTTTTCAGAAATGCACAGGTTTGGTAGGTTTCCCTAGGTGCCGGCTGAGCTAGAGGCCAAAATCTACAGGTAGGCACTTCGCAAAAAACACCTGTTTTTTTCCAAAATTTAGGATGTGTCCACGTTGCGCTTTGGGGTGTTTCCTGTCGCCGGCGCTAGGGCTACCCACGCAAGTGAGGTATCATTTTTATCATTTTATCATTTTAGGCCATTTCTGCCCCCAGGGGGGGGCAGAACCCTCAGATCACCAGGGCAAATTTTTTTGTTGTGTTTTTTTTTTTTTTTTTTCGAGATGGGGAGCGACCCATCAGGCAAGAGTCGCTACCCTGGGGGGCAAATTGTATTGAGGCCATTTCTGCCCCCCTTGGGTGTAGATTGGCAGATTTTAGGTCAATCTGCCCCCAAGGGGGCAGAAACCACTAGGCACCGGGGATTTGTTTTTTGGCGCCAATGTCACGCAGGGGGAGCGACCCCGTAGGCAAGGGTCGCTCCCGGGGGGGGGTGGGGGCTGGGGGGGGGAATTTATTTTAGGCCATTTCTACGCCCCCTGGGGGCAGATCGGCCTATTATTAGGCCGAACTGCCCCCAGGGGGGGCAGAACCCTCTAGCCACCAGGGCAAATTTTTTTGTTGTGTTTTTTTTTTTGTTTGTTTGTTTTTTTCGAGATGGGGAGCGACCCATCAGGCAAGGGTCGCTCCCCTGGGGGGCAAATTGTATTTAGGCTATTTCTGCCCCCCTTGGGGGCAGATTGGCCGATTTTAGGTCAATCTGCCCCCAAGGGGGCAGAAACCACTAGGCACCGGGGATTTGTTTTTTGGCGCCAATGTCACGCAGGGGGAGCGACCCCGTAGGCAAGGGTCGCTCCCGGGGGGGGTGGGGACTGGGGGGGGGCAAATTTATTTTAGGCCATTTCTGCCCCCCCCTGGGGGCAGATCGGCCTATCATTAGGCCGAACTGCTCCCAGGAGGGGGCAGAACCCTCTAGGCACCAGGGCAAATTTTTTTGTTGTGTTTTTTTTTTTGTTTGTTTGTTTTTTTCAAGATGGGGAGCGACCCATCAGGCAAGGGTCGCTCCCCTGGGTGGCAAATTGTATTTAGGCCATTTCTGCCCCCCTTGGGGGCAGATTGGCCGATTTTAGGTCAATCTGCCCCCAAGGGGGCAGAAACCACTAGCACCGGGGATTTGTTTTTTGGCGCCAATGTCACGCAGGGGGAGCGACCCCTTAGGCAAGGGTCGCTCCGGGGGGGGGGCAAATTTATTTTAGGGCATTTCTGCCCCCCCCCTCCCGGGGCCGGCTGAGCTAGAGGCCAAACTCCACAGGTAGGCACTTTGCAAAAAACACCTCTGTTTTCTGTGAAAAAATATGTTCTGTCCACGTTGAGTTTTGGGCCATTTCCTTTCGTGGGCGCTAGGCCTACCCACAGAAGTGAGGTACCATTTTTATTGAGAGACTTAGGGGAACGCTGGGTGGAAGGAAATTTGTGGCTCCTCTCAGATTCCAGAACTTTCTGCCACAGAAATGTGAGGAACATGTGTTTTTTTAGCCACATTTTGAGGTTTGCAAAGGATTCTGGGTAACAGAACCTGGTCCGAGCCCCGCAAGTCACCCCATCTTGGATTCCCCTAGGTCTCTAGTTTTCAGAAATGCACAGGTTTGGTAGGTTTCCCTAGGTGCCGGGTGAGCTACAGGCCAAAATCCACAGGTAGGCACTGTTTTCTTTTAAAAAATGGGATGTGTCCACGTTGCGTTTTGGGGCGTTTCCTGTTGCGGGCGCTAGGCCTACCCACGCAAGTTAGGTATCATTTTTTTTGGGAGACTTGGGGGAACACTGGGTGGAAGGAAATTTGTAGCTCCTCTCAGATTCCAGAACTTTCTGCCACAAAAATGTGAGGAGCATGTGTTTTTTTAGCCAAATTTTGAGGTTTGCAAAGGATTCTGGGTAACAGAACCTGGTCCGAGCCCTGCAAGTCACCCCTCCTTGGATTCCCCTAGGTCTCTAGTTTTCAGAAATGCACAGGTTTGGTAGGTTTCCCTAGGTGCCGGCTGAGCTAGAGGCCAAAATCTACTGGTAGGCACTTCGCAATAAACACCTCTGTTTTTTTCCAAAATTTAGGATGTGTCAACGTTGCGCTTTGGGGTGTTTCCTGTCGCCGGCGCTAGGCCTACCCACGCAAGTGAGGTATCATTTTTATCGGGAGACTTGGGAGAACGCTGGGTGGAAGGAAATTTGTAGCTCCTCTCAGATTCCAGAACTTTCTGCCACAGAAATGTGAGGAACATGTGTTTTTTTAGCCAAATTTTGAGGTTTGCAAAGGATTCTGGGTAACAGAACCTGGTCCGAGCCCCGCAAGTCACCCCTCCTTGGATTCCCCTAGGTCTCTAGTTTTCAGAAATGCACAGGTTTGGTAGGTTTCCCTAGGTGCCGGCTGAGCTAGAGGCCAAAATCTACAGGTAGGCACTTCGCAAAAAACACCTCTGTTTTTTTCCAAAATTTAGGATGTGTCCACGTTGGGCTTTGGGGTGTTTCCTGTCGCCAGCGCTAGGCCTACCCACGCAAGTGAGGTATCATTTTTATCGGGAGACTTGGGGGAACGCTGGGTGGAAGGAAATTTGTAGCTCCTCTCAGATTCCAGAACTTTCTGCCACAGAAATGTGAGGAACATGTGTTTTTTTTTGCCAAATTTTGAGGTTTGCAAAGGATTCTGGGTAACAGAACCTGGTCCGAGCCCCGCAAGTCACCCCTCCTTGGATTCCCCTAGGTCTCTAGTTTTTAGAAATGCACAGGTTTGGTAGGTTTCCCTAGGTACCGGCAGAGCTAGAGGCCAAAATCTACAGGTAGGCACTTCGCAAAAAACACCTCTGTTTTTTTCCAAAATTTAGGATGTGTCCACGTTGCGCTTTGGGGTGTTTCCTGTCGCCGGCGCTAGGCCTACCCACGCAAGTGAGGTATCATTTTTATCAGGAGACTTGGGGGAACGCTGGGTGGAAGGAAATTTGTAGCTCCTCTCAGATTCCAGAACTTTCTGCCACAGAAATGTGAGGAACATGTGTTTTTTTAGCCAACTTTTGAGGTTTGCAAAGGATTCTGGGTAACAGAACCTGGTCCGAGCCCCGGAAGTCACCCCTCCTTGGATTCCCCTAGGTCTCTAGTTTTCAGAAATGCACAGGTTTGGTAGGTTTCCCTAGGTGCCGGCTGAGCTAGAGGCCAAAGTCTACAGGTAGGCACTTCGCAAAAAACACCTCTATTTTTTTCCAAAATTTAGGATGTGTCCACGTTGCGCTTTGGGGTGTTTCCTGTCGCTGGCGCTAGGCCTACCCACGCAAGTGAGGTATCATTTTTATCGGGAGACATGGGGGAACGCTGGGTGGAAGGAAATTTGTAGCTCCTCTCAGATTCCAGAACTTTCTGCCACAGAAATGTGAGGAACATGTGTTTTTTTAGCCAAATTTTGAGGTTTGCAAAGGATTCTGGGTAACAGAACCTGGTCCGAGCCCCGCAAGTCACCCCTCCTTGGATTCCCCTAGGTCTCTAGTTTTCAGAAATGCACAGGTTTGGTAGGTTTCCCTAGGTCCTGGCTGAGCTAGAGGCCAAAATCTACAGGTAGGCACTTCGCAAAAAACACCTCTGTTTTTTTCCAAAATTTAGGATGTGTCCACGTTGCGCTTTGGGGTGTTTCCTGTCGCCAGCGCTAGGCCTACCCACGCAAGTGAGGTATCATTTTTATCGGGAGACTTGGGGGAACGCTGGGTGGAAGGAAATTTGTAGCTCCTCTCAGATTCCAGAACTTTCTGCCACAGAAATGTGAGGAACATGTGTTTTTTTAGCCAAATTTTGAGGTTTGCAAAGGATTCTGGGTAACAGAACCTTGTCCGAGCCCCGCAAGTCACCCCTCCTTGGATTCCCCTAGGTCTCTAGTTTTCAGAAATGCACAGGTTTGGTAGGTTTCCCTAGGTACCGGCTGAGCTAGAGGCCAAAATCTACAGGTAGGCACTTCGCAAAAAACACCTCTGTTTTTTTCCAAAATTTAGGATGTGTCCACGTTGCGCTTTGGGGTGGTTCCTGTCGCCAGCGCTAGGCCTATCCACCCAAGTGAGGTATCATTTTTATCGGGAGACTTGGGGGAACGCTGGGTGGAAGGAAATTTGTAGCTCCTCTCAGATTCCAGAACTTTCTGCCACAGAAATGTGAGGAACATGTGTTTTTTTTAGCCAAATTTTGAGGTTTGCAAAGGATTCTGGGTAACAGAACCTGGTCCGAGCCCCGCAAGTCACCCCTCCTTGGATTCCCCTAGGTCTCTAGTTTTCAGAAATGCACAGGTTTGGTAGGTTTCCCTAGGTGCCGGCTGAGCTAGAGGCCAAAATCTACAGGTAGGCACTTCGCAAAAAACACCTGTTTTTTTCCAAAATTTAGGATGTGTCCACGTTGCGCTTTGGGGTGTTTCCTGTCGCCGGCGCTAGGGCTACCCACGCAAGTGAGGTATCATTTTTATCATTTTATCATTTTAGGCCATTTCTGCCCCCAGGGGGGGGCAGAACCCTCAGATCACCAGGGCAAATTTTTTTGTTGTGTTTTTTTTTTTTTTTTTTCGAGATGGGGAGCGACCCATCAGGCAAGAGTCGCTACCCTGGGGGGCAAATTGTATTGAGGCCATTTCTGCCCCCCTTGGGTGTAGATTGGCAGATTTTAGGTCAATCTGCCCCCAAGGGGGCAGAAACCACTAGGCACCGGGGATTTGTTTTTTGGCGCCAATGTCACGCAGGGGGAGCGACCCCGTAGGCAAGGGTCGCTCCCGGGGGGGGGGTGGGGGCTGGGGGGGGAATTTATTTTAGGCCATTTCTACGCCCCCTGGGGGCAGATCGGCCTATTATTAGGCCGAACTGCCCCCAGGGGGGGCAGAACCCTCTAGCCACCAGGGCAAATTTTTTTGTTGTGTTTTTTTTTTTGTTTGTTTGTTTTTTTCGAGATGGGGAGCGACCCATCAGGCAAGGGTCGCTCCCCTGGGGGGCAAATTGTATTTAGGCTATTTCTGCCCCCCTTGGGGGCAGATTGGCCGATTTTAGGTCAATCTGCCCCCAAGGGGGCAGAAACCACTAGGCACCGGGGATTTGTTTTTTGGCGCCAATGTCACGCAGGGGGAGCGACCCCGTAGGCAAGGGTCGCTCCCGGGGGGGGTGGGGGCTGGGGGGGGGCAAATTTATTTTAGGCCATTTCTGCCCCCCCCTGGGGGCAGATCGGCCTATCATTAGGCCGAACTGCTCCCAGGGGGGGGCAGAACCCTCTAGGCACCAGGGCAAATTTTTTTGTTGTGTTTTTTTTTTTGTTTGTTTGTTTTTTTCAAGATGGGGAGCGACCCATCAGGCAAGGGTCGCTCCCCTGGGTGGCAAATTGTATTTAGGCCATTTCTGCCCCCCTTGGGGGCAGATTGGCCGATTTTAGGTCAATCTGCCCCCAAGGGGGCAGAAACCACTAGCACCGGGGATTTGTTTTTTGGCGCCAATGTCACGCAGGGGGAGCGACCCCTTAGGCAAGGGTCGCTCCGGGGGGGGGGCAAATTTATTTTAGGGCATTTCTGCCCCCCCCCTCCCGGGGCCGGCTGAGCTAGAGGCCAAACTCCACAGGTAGGCACTTTGCAAAAAACACCTCTGTTTTCTGTGAAAAAATATGTTCTGTCCACGTTGAGTTTTGGGCCATTTCCTTTCGTGGGCGCTAGGCCTACCCACAGAAGTGAGGTACCATTTTTATTGAGAGACTTAGGGGAACGCTGGGTGGAAGGAAATTTGTGGCTCCTCTCAGATTCCAGAACTTTCTGCCACAGAAATGTGAGGAACATGTGTTTTTTTAGCCACATTTTGAGGTTTGCAAAGGATTCTGGGTAACAGAACCTGGTCCGAGCCCCGCAAGTCACCCCATCTTGGATTCCCCTAGGTCTCTAGTTTTCAGAAATGCACAGGTTTGGTAGGTTTCCCTAGGTGCCGGGTGAGCTACAGGCCAAAATCCACAGGTAGGCACTGTTTTCTTTTAAAAAATGGGATGTGTCCACGTTGCGTTTTGGGGCGTTTCCTGTTGCGGGCGCTAGGCCTACCCACGCAAGTTAGGTATCATTTTTTTTGGGAGACTTGGGGGAACACTGGGTGGAAGGAAATTTGTAGCTCCTCTCAGATTCCAGAACTTTCTGCCACAAAAATGTGAGGAGCATGTGTTTTTTTAGCCAAATTTTGAGGTTTGCAAAGGATTCTGGGTAACAGAACCTGGTCCGAGCCCTGCAAGTCACCCCTCCTTGGATTCCCCTAGGTCTCTAGTTTTCAGAAATGCACAGGTTTGGTAGGTTTCCCTAGGTGCCGGCTGAGCTAGAGGCCAAAATCTACTGGTAGGCACTTCGCAATAAACACCTCTGTTTTTTTCCAAAATTTAGGATGTGTCCACGTTGCGCTTTGGGGTGTTTCCTGTCGCCGGCGCTAGGCCTACCCACGCAAGTGAGGTATCATTTTTATCGGGAGACTTGGGAGAACGCTGGGTGGAAGGAAATTTGTAGCTCCTCTCAGATTCCAGAACTTTCTGCCACAGAAATGTGAGGAACATGTGTTTTTTTAGCCAAATTTTGAGGTTTGCAAAGGATTCTGGGTAACAGAACCTGGTCCGAGCCCCGCAAGTCACCCCTCCTTGGATTCCCCTAGGTCTCTAGTTTTCAGAAATGCACAGGTTTGGTAGGTTTCCCTAGGTGCCGGCTGAGCTAGAGGCCAAAATCTACAGGTAGGCACTTCGCAAAAAACACCTCTGTTTTTTTCCAAAATTTAGGATGTGTCCACGTTGCGCTTTGGGGTGTTTCCTGTCGCCAGCGCTAGGCCTACCCACGCAAGTGAGGTATCATTTTTATCGGGAGACTTGGGGGAACGCTGGGTGGAAGGAAATTTGTAGCTCCTCTCAGATTCCAGAACTTTCTGCCACAGAAATGTGAGGAACATGTGTTTTTTTTGCCAAATTTTGAGGTTTGCAAAGGATTCTGGGTAACAGAACCTGGTCCGAGCCCCGCAAGTCACCCCTCCTTGGATTCCCCTAGGTCTCTAGTTTTTAGAAATGCACAGGTTTGGTAGGTTTCCCTAGGTACCGGCAGAGCTAGAGGCCAAAATCTACAGGTAGGCACTTCGCAAAAAACACCTCTGTTTTTTTCCAAAATTTAGGATGTGTCCACGTTGCGCTTTGGGGTGTTTCCTGTCGCCGGCGCTAGGCCTACCCACGCAAGTGAGGTATCATTTTTATCGGGAGACTTGGGGGAACGCTGGGTGGAAGGAAATTTGTAGCTCCTCTCAGATTCCAGAACTTTCTGCCACAGAAATAAGAGGAACATGTGTTTTTTTAGCCAAATTTTGAGGTTTGCAAAGGATTCTGGGTAACAGAACCTGGTCCGAGCCCCGCAAGTCACCCCTCCTTGGATTCCCCTAGGTCTCTAGTTTTCAGAAATGCACAGGTTTGGTAGGTTTCCCTAGGTGCCGGCTGAGCTAGAGGCCAAAATCTACAGGTAGGCACTTCGCAAAAAACACCTGTTTTTTTCCAAAATTTAGGATGTGTCCACGTTGCGCTTTGGGGTGTTTCCTGTCGCCGGCGCTAGGCCTACCCACGCAAGTGAGGTATCATTTTTATCGGGAGACTTGGGGGAACGCTGGATGGAAGGAAATTTGTAGCTCCTCTCAGATTCCAGAACTTTCTGCCACAGAAATGTGAGGAACATGTGTTTTTTTAGCCAAATTTTGAGGTTTGCAAAGGATTCTGGGTAACAGAACCTGGTCCGAGCCCCGCAAGTCAACCCTCCTTGGAGTCCCCTAGGTCTCTAGTTTTCAGAAATTCACAGGTTTGGTAGGTTTCCCTAGGTGCTGGCTGAGCTAGAGGCCAAAATCTACAGGTAGGCACTTCTCAAAAAACACCTCTGTTTTCTCCCAAAATTTAGGATGTGTCCACGTTGCGCTTTGGGGTGTTTCCTGTCGCCGGCGCTAGGCCTACCCACGCAAGTGAGGTATCATTATTATCGGGAGACTTGGGGGAACGCTGGGTGGAAGGAAATTTGTAGCTCCTCTCAGATTCCAGAACTTTCTGCCACAGAAATGTGAGGAACATGTGTTTTTTTAGCCAAATTTTGAGGTTTGCAAAGGATTCTGGGTAACAGAACCTGGTCCGAGCCCCGCAAGTCACCCCTCCTTGGATTCCCCTAGGTCTCTAGTTTTCAGAAATGCACAGGTTTGGTAGGTTTCCCTAGGTGCCAGCTGAGCTAGAGGCCAAAATCTACAGGTAGGCACTTAGCAAAAAACACCTCTGTTTTTTTCCAAAATTTAGGATGTGTCCACGTTGCGCTTTGGGGTGTTTCCTGTCGCCGGCGCTAGGCCTACCCACGCAAGTGAGGTATCATTTTTATCGGGAGACTTGGGGGAACGCTGGATGGAAGGAAATTTGTAGCTCCTCTCGGATTCCAGAACTTTCTGCCACAGAAATGTGAGGAACATGTGTTTTTTTAGCCAAATTTTGAGGTTTGCAAAGGATTCTGGGTAACAGAACCTGGTCCGAGCCCCGCAAGTCACCCCTCCTTGGATTCCCCTAGGTCTCTAGTTTTCAGAAATGCACAGGTTTGGTAGGTTTCCCTAGGTGCCGGCTGAGCTAGAGGCCAAAATCTACAGGTAGGCACTTCGCAAAAAACACCTCTGTTTTTTTCCAAAATTTAGGATGTGTCCACGTTGCGCTTTGGGGTGTTTCCTGTCGCCAGCGCTAGGCCTACCCACGCAAGTGAGGTATCATTTTTATCGGGAGACTTGGGGGAACGCTGGGTGGAAGGAAATTTGTAGCTCCTCTCAGATTCCAGAACTTTCTGCCACAGAAATGTGAGGAACATGTGTTTTTTTTGCCAAATTTTGAGGTTTGCAAAGGATTCTGGGTAACAGAACCTGGTCCGAGCCCCGCAAGTCACCCCTCCTTGGATTCCCCTAGGTCTCTAGTTTTTAGAAATGCACAGGTTTGGTAGGTTTCCCTAGGTACCGGCAGAGCTAGAGGCCAAAATCTACAGGTAGGCACTTCGCAAAAAACACCTCTGTTTTTTTCCAAAATTTAGGATGTGTCCACGTTGCGCTTTGGGGTGTTTCCTGTCGCCGGCGCTAGGCCTACCCACGCAAGTGAGGTATCATTTTTATCGGGAGACTTGGGGGAACGCTGGGTGGAAGGAAATTTGTAGCTCCTCTCAGATTCCAGAACTTTCTGCCACAGAAATGTGAGGAACATGTGTTTTTTTAGCCAAATTTTGAGGTTTGCAAAGGATTCTGGGTAACAGAACCTGGTCCGAGCCCCGCAAGTCACCCCTCCTTGGATTCCCCTAGGTCTCTAGTTTTCAGAAATGCACAGGTTTGGTAGGTTTCCCTAGGTGCCGGCTGAGCTAGAGGCCAAAATCTACAGGTAGGCACTTCGCAAAAAACACCTGTTTTTTTCCAAAATTTAGGATGTGTCCACGTTGCGCTTTGGGGTGTTTCCTGTCGCCGGCGCTAGGCCTACCCACGCAAGTGAGGTATCATTTTTATCGGGAGACTTGGGGGGAACGCTGGATGGAAGGAAATTTGTAGCTCCTCTCAGATTCCAGAACTTTCTGCCACAGAAATGTGAGGAACATGTGTTTTTTTAGCCAAATTTTGAGGTTTGCAAAGGATTCTGGGTAACAGAACCTGGTCCGAGCCCCGCAAGTCAACCCTCCTTGGAGTCCCCTAGGTCTCTAGTTTTCAGAAATGCACAGGTTTGGAAGGTTTCCCTAGGTGCTGGTTGAGCTAGAGGCCAAAATCTACAGGTAGGCACTTCTCAAAAAACACCTCTGTTTTCTCCCAAAATTTAGGATGTGTCCACGTTGCGCTTTGGGGTGTTTCCTGTCGCCGGCGCTAGGCCTACCCACGCAAGTGAGGTATCATTTTTATCGGGAGACTTGGGGGAACGCTGGGTGGAAGGAAATTTGTAGCTCCTCTCAGATTCCAGAACTTTCTGCCACAGAAATGTGAGGAACATGTGTTTTTTTAGCCAAATTTTGAGGTTTGCAAAGGATTCTGAGTAACAGAACCTGGTCCGAGCCCCGCAAGTCACCCCTCCTTGGATTCCCCTAGGTCTCTAGTTTTCAGAAATGCACAGGTTTGGTAGGTTTCCCTAGGTGCCAGCTGAGCTAGAGGCCAAAATCTACAGGTAGGCACTTAGCAAAAAACACCTCTGTTTTTTTCCAAAATTTAGGATGTGTCCACGTTGCGCTTTGGGGTGTTTCCTGTCGCCGGCGCTAGGCCTACCCACGCAAGTGAGGTATCATTTTTATCGGGAGACTTGGGGGAACGCTGGATGGAAGGAAATTGGTAGCTCCTCTCAGATTCCAGAACTTTCTGCCACAGAAATGTGAGGAACATGTGTTTTTTTAGCCAAATTTTGAGGTTTGCAAAGGATTCTGGGTAACAGAACCTGGTCCGAGCCCCGCAAGTCACCCCTCCTTGGATTCCCCTAGGTCTCTAGTTTTCAGAAATGCACAGGTTTGGTAGGTTTCCCTAGGTGCCGGCTGAGCTAGAGGCCAAAATCTACAGGTAGGCACTTCGCAAAAAACACCTCTGTTTTTTTCCAAAATTTAGGATGTGTCCACGTTGCGCTTTGGGGTGTTTCCTGTCGCCAGCGCTAGGCCTACCCACGCAAGTGAGGTATCATTTTTATCGGGAGACTTGGGGGAACACTGGGTGGAAGGAAATTAGTAGCTCCTCTCAGATTCCAGAACTTTCTGCCACAGAAATGTGAGGAACATGTTTTTTTTTTGCCAAATTTTGAGGTTTGCAAAGGATTCTGGGTAACAGAACCTGGTCCGAGCCCCGCAAGTCACCCCTCCTTGGATTCCCCTAGGTCTCTAGTTTTTAGAAATGCACAGGTTTGGTAGGTTTCCCTAGGTACCGGCAGAGCTAGAGGCCAAAATCTACAGGTAGGCACTTCGAAAAAAACACCTCTGTTTTTTTCCAAAATTTAGGATGTGTCCACGTTGCGCTTTGGGGTGTTTCCTGTCGCCGGCGCTAGGCCTACCCACGCAAGTGAGGTATCATTTTTATCGGGAGACTTGGGGGAACGCTGGGTGGAAGGAAATTTGTAGCTCCTCTCAGATTCCAGAACTTTCTGCCACAGAAATGTGAGGAACATGTGTTTTTTTAGCCAAATTTTGAGGTTTGCAAAGGATTCTGGGTAACAGAACCTGGTCCGAGCCCCGCAAGTCACCCCTCCTTGGATTCCCCTAGGTCTCTAGTTTTCAGAAATGCACAGGTTTGGTAGGTTTCCCTAGGTGCCAGCTGAGCTAGAGGCCAAAATCTACAGGTAGGCACTTAGCAAAAAACACCTCTGTTTTTTTCCAAAATTTAGGATGTGTCCACGTTGCGCTTTGGGGTGTTTCCTGTCGCCGGCGCTAGGCCTACCCACGCAAGTGAGGTATCATTTTTATCGGGAGACTTGGGGGAACGCTGGATGGAAGGAAATTGGTAGCTCCTCTCAGATTCCAGAACTTTCTGCCACAGAAATGTGAGGAACATGTGTTTTTTTAGCCAAATTTTGAGGTTTGCAAAGGATTCTGGGTAACAGAACCTGGTCCGAGCCCCGCAAGTCACCCCTCCTTGGATTCCCCTAGGTCTCTAGTTTTCAGAAATGCACAGGTTTGGTAGGTTTCCCTAGGTGCCGGCTGAGCTAGAGGCCAAAATCTACAGGTAGGCACTTCGCAAAAAACACCTCTGTTTTTTTCCAAAATTTAGGATGTGTCCACGTTGCGCTTTGGGGTGTTTCCTGTCGCCAGCGCTAGGCCTACCCACGCAAGTGAGGTATCATTTTTATCGGGAGACTTGGGGGAACACTGGGTGGAAGGAAATTAGTAGCTCCTCTCAGATTCCAGAACTTTCTGCCACAGAAATGTGAGGAACATGTTTTTTTTTTGCCAAATTTTGAGGTTTGCAAAGGATTCTGGGTAACAGAACCTGGTCCGAGCCCCGCAAGTCACCCCTCCTTGGATTCCCCTAGGTCTCTAGTTTTTAGAAATGCACAGGTTTGGTAGGTTTCCCTAGGTACCGGCAGAGCTAGAGGCCAAAATCTACAGGTAGGCACTTCGAAAAAAACACCTCTGTTTTTTTCCAAAATTTAGGATGTGTCCACGTTGCGCTTTGGGGTGTTTCCTGTCGCCGGCGCTAGGCCTACCCACGCAAGTGAGGTATCATTTTTATCGGGAGACTTGGGGGAACGCTGGGTGGAAGGAAATTTGTAGCTCCTCTCAGATTCCAGAACTTTCTGCCACAGAAATGTGAGGAACATGTGTTTTTTTAGCCAAATTTTGAGGTTTGCAAAGGATTCTGGGTAACAGAACCTGGTCCGAGCCCCGCAAGTCACCCCTCCTTGGATTCCCCTAGGTCTCTAGTTTTCAGAAATGCACAGGTTTGGTAGGTTTCCCTAGGTGCCGGCTGAGCTAGAGGCCAAAATCTACAGGTAGGCACTTAGCAAAAAACACCTCTGTTTTTTTCCAAAATTTAGGATGTGTCCACGTTGCGCTTTGGGGTGTTTCCTGTCGCCGGCGCTAGGCCTACCCACGCAAGTGAGGTATCATTTTTATCGGGAGACTTGGGGGAACGCTGGGTGGAAGGAAATTTGTAGCTCCTCTCAGATTCCAGAACTTTCTGCCACAGAAATGTGAGGAACATGTGTTTTTTTAGCCAAATTTTGAGGTTTGCAAAGGATTCTGGGTAACAGAACCTGGTCCGAGCCCCGCAAGTCAACCCTCCTTGGATTCCCCTAGGTCTCTAGTTTTCAGAAATGCACAGGTTTGGTAGGTTTCCCTAGGTGCTGGCTGAGCTAGAGGCCAAAATCTACAGGTAGGCACTTCTCAAAAAACACCTCTGTTTTCTCCCAAAATTTAGGATGTGTCCACGTTGCGCTTTGGGGTGTTTCCTGTCGCCGGCGCTAGGCCTACCCACGCAAGTGAGGTATCATTTTTATCGGGAGACTTGGGGGAACGCTGGGTGGAAGGAAATTTGTAGCTCCTCTCAGATTCCAGAACTTTCTGCCACAGAAATGTGAGGAACATGTGTTTTTTTAGCCAAATTTTGAGGTTTGCAAAGGATTCTGGGTAACAGAACCTGGTCCGAGCCCCGCAAGTCACCCCTCCTTGGATTCCCCTAGGTCTCTAGTTTTCAGAAATGCACAGGTTTGGTAGGTTTCCCTAGGTGCCGGCTGAGCTAGAGGCCAAAATCTACAGGTAGGCACTTAGCAAAAAACACCTCTGTTTTTTTCCAAAATTTAGGATGTGTCCACGTTGCGCTTTGGGGTGTTTCCTGTCGCCGGCGCTAGGCCTACCCACGCAAGTGAGGTATCATTTTTATCGGGAGACTTGGGGGAACGCTGGGTGGAAGGAAATTTGTAGCTCCTCTCAGATTCCAGAACTTTCTGCCACAGAAATGTGAGGAACATGTGTTTTTTTAGCCAAATTTTGAGGTTTGCAAAGGATTCTGGGTAACAGAACCTGGTCCGAGCCCCGCAAGTCACCCCTCCTTGGATTCCCCTAGGTCGCTAGTTTTCAGAAATGCACAGGTTTGGTAGGTTTCCCTAGGTGCCGGCTGAGCTAGAGGCCAAAATCTACAGGTAGGCACTTCGCAAAAAACACCTCTGTTTTTTTCCAAAATTTAGGATGTATCCACGTTGCGCTGTGGGGTGTTTCCTGTAGCCGGCGCTAGGCCTACCCATGCAAGTGAGGTATCATTTTTATCGGGAGACTTGGGGGAACGCTGGGTGGAAGGAAATTTGTAGCTCCTCTCAGATTCCAGAACTTTCTGCCACATAAATGTGAGAAACATGTGTTTTTTTAGACAAATTTTGAGGTTTGCAAAGGATTCTGGGTAACAGAACCTGGTCCGAGCCCCGCAAGTCACCCCTCCTTGGATTCCCCTAGGTCTCTAGTTTTCAGAAATGCACAGGTTTGGTAGGTTTCCCTAGGTGCTGGCTGAGCTAGAGGCCAAAATCTACAGGTAGGCACTTCGCAAAAAAACACCTGTTTTTTTCCAAAATTTAGGATGTGTCCACGTTGCGCTTTGGGGTGTTTCCTGTCGCCGGCGCTAGAGCTTCCCACGCAAGTGAGGTATCATTTTTATCGGGAGACTTGGGGGAACGCTGGGTGGAAGGAAATTTGTAGCTCCTCTCAGATTCCAGAACTTTCTGCCACAGAAATGTGAGGAACATGTGTTTTTTTAGCCAAATTTTGAGGTTTGCAAAGGATTCTGGGTAACAGAACCTGGTCCGAGCCCCGCAAGTCACCCCTCCTTGGATTCCCCTAGGTCTCTAGTTTTCAGAAATGCACAGGTTTGGTAGGTTTCCCTAGGTGCCGGCTGAGCTAGAGGCCAAAATCTACAGGTAGGCACTTCGCAAAAAACACCTCTGTTTTTTTCCAAAATTTAGGATGTGTCCACGTTGCGCTTTGGGGTGTTTCCTGTAGCCGGCGCTAGGCCTACCCACGCAAGTGAGGTATCATTTTTATCGGGAGACTTGGGGGAACGCTGGGTGGAAGGAATTTGTAGCTCCTCTCAGATTCCAGAACTTTCTGCCACAGAAATGGGAGGAACATGTGTTTTTTTAGCCAAATTTTGAGGTTTGCAAAGGATTCTGGGTAACAGAACCTGGTCCGAGCCCCGCAAGTCACCCCTCCTTGGATTCCCCTAGGTCTCTAGTTTTCAGAAATGCACAGGTTTGGTAGGTTTCCCTAGGTGCCGGCTGAGCTAGAGGCCAAAATCTACAGGTAGGCACTTCGCAAAAAACACCTCTGTTTTTTTCCAAAATTTAGGATGTGTCCACGTTGCGCTTTGGGGTGTTTCCTGTAGCCGGCGCTAGGCCTACCCACGCAAGTGAGGTATCATTTTTATCGGGAGACTTGGGGGAACGCTGGGTGGAAGGAAATTTGTAGCTCCTCTCAGATTCCAGAATTTTCTGCCACAGAAATGTGAGGAACATGTGTTTTTTTAGCCAAATTTTGAGGTTTGCAAAGGATTCTGGGTAACAGAACCTGGTCCGAGCCCCGCAAGTCACCCCTCCTTGGATTCCCCTAGGTCTCTAGTTTTCAGAAATGCACAGGTTTGGTAGGTTTCCCTAGGTCCTGGCTGAGCTAGAGGCCAAAATCTTGCGTTGCGCTTTGGGGTGTTTCCTGTCGCCGGCGCTAGGGCTACCCACGCAAGTGAGGTATCATTTTTATCATTTTATCATTTTAGGCCATTTCTGCCCCCAGGGGGGGGCAGAACCCTCAGATCACCAGGGCAAATTTTTTTGTTGTGTTTTTTTTTTTTTTTTTTCGAGATGGGGAGCGACCCATCAGGCAAGAGTCGCTACCCTGGGGGGCAAATTCTATTGAGGCCATTTCTGCCCCCCTTGGGTGTAGATTGGCAGATTTTAGGTCAATCTGCCCCCAAGGGGGCAGAAACCACTAGGCACCGGGGATTTGTTTTTTGGCGCCAATGTCACGCAGGGGGAGCGACCCCGTAGGCAAGGGTCGCTCCCGGGGGGGGTGGGGGCTGGGGGGGGGCAAATTTATTTTAGGCCATTTCTGCCCCCCCTGGGGGCAGATCGGCCTATCATTAGGCCGAACTGCTCCCAGGGGGGGGCAGAACCCTCTAGGCACCAGGGCAAATTTTTTTGTTGTGTTTTTTTTTTTGTTTGTTTGTTTTTTTCAAGATGGGGAGCGACCCATCAGGCAAGGGTCGCTCCCCTGGGTGGCAAATTGTATTTAGGCCATTTCTGCCCCCCTTGGGGGCAGATTGGCCGATTTTAGGTCAATCTGCCCCCAAGGGGGCAGAAACCACTAGCACCGGGGATTTGTTTTTTGGCGCCAATGTCACGCAGGGGGAGCGACCCCTTAGGCAAGGGTCGCTCCGGGGGGGGGGCAAATTTATTTTAGGGCATTTCTGCCCCCCCCCTCCCGGGGCCGGCTGAGCTAGAGGCCAAACTCCACAGGTAGGCACTTTGCAAAAAACACCTCTGTTTTCTGTGAAAAAATATGTTCTGTCCACGTTGAGTTTTGGGCCATTTCCTTTCGTGGGCGCTAGGCCTACCCACAGAAGTGAGGTACCATTTTTATTGAGAGACTTAGGGGAACGCTGGGTGGAAGGAAATTTGTGGCTCCTCTCAGATTCCAGAACTTTCTGCCACAGAAATGTGAGGAACATGTGTTTTTTTAGCCACATTTTGAGGTTTGCAAAGGATTCTGGGTAACAGAACCTGGTCCGAGCCCCGCAAGTCACCCCATCTTGGATTCCCCTAGGTCTCTAGTTTTCAGAAATGCACAGGTTTGGTAGGTTTCCCTAGGTGCCGGGTGAGCTACAGGCCAAAATCCACAGGTAGGCACTGTTTTCTTTTAAAAAATGGGATGTGTCCACGTTGCGTTTTGGGGCGTTTCCTGTTGCGGGCGCTAGGCCTACCCACGCAAGTTAGGTATCATTTTTTTTGGGAGACTTGGGGGAACACTGGGTGGAAGGAAATTTGTAGCTCCTCTCAGAATCCAGAACTTTCTGCCACAAAAATGTGAGGAGCATGTGTTTTTTTAGCCAAATTTTGAGGTTTGCAAAGGATTCTGGGTAACAGAACCTGGTCCGAGCCCTGCAAGTCACCCCTCCTTGGATTCCCCTAGGTCTCTAGTTTTCAGAAATGCACAGGTTTGGTAGGTTTCCCTAGGTGCCGGCTGAGCTAGAGGCCAAAATCTACTGGTAGGCACTTCGCAATAAACACCTCTGTTTTTTTCCAAAATTTAGGATGTGTCCACGTTGCGCTTTGGGGTGTTTCCTGTCGCCGGCGCTAGGCCTACCCACGCAAGTGAGGTATCATTTTTATCGGGAGACTTGGGGGAACGCTGGATGGAAGGAAATTTGTAGCTCCTCTCGGATTCCAGAACTTTCTGCCACAGAAATGTGAGGAACATGTGTTTTTTTAGCCAAATTTTGAGGTTTGCAAAGGATTCTGGGTAACAGAACCTGGTCCGAGCCCCGCAAGTCACCCCTCCTTGGATTCCCCTAGGTCTCTAGTTTTCAGAAATGCACAGGTTTGGTAGGTTTCCCTAGGTGCCGGCTGAGCTAGAGGCCAAAATCTACAGGTAGGCACTTCGCAAAAAACACCTCTGTTTTTTTCCAAAATTTAGGATGTGTCCACGTTGCGCTTTGGGGTGTTCCCTGTCGCCAGCGCTAGGCCTACCCACGCAAGTGAGGTATCATTTTTATCGGGAGACTTGGGGGAACGCTGGGTGGAAGGAAATTTGTAGCTCCTCTCAGATTCCAGAACTTTCTGCCACAGAAATGTGAGGAACATGTGTTTTTTTTGCCAAATTTTGAGGTTTGCAAAGGATTCTGGGTAACAGAACCTGGTCCGAGCCCCGCAAGTCACCCCTCCTTGGATTCCCCTAGGTCTCTAGTTTTTAGAAATGCACAGGTTTGGTAGGTTTCCCTAGGTACCGGCAGAGCTAGAGGCCAAAATCTACAGGTAGGCACTTCGCAAAAAACACCTCTGTTTTTTTCCAAAATTTAGGATGTGTCCACGTTGCGCTTTGGGGTGTTTCCTGTCGCCGGCGCTAGGCCTACCCACGCAAGTGAGGTATCATTTTTATCGGGAGACTTGGGGGAACGCTGGGTGGAAGGAAATTTGTAGCTCCTCTCAGATTCCAGAACTTTCTGCCACAGAAATGTGAGGAACATGTGTTTTTTTAGCCAAATTTTGAGGTTTGCAAAGGATTCTGGGTAACAGAACCTGGTCCGAGCCCCGCAAGTCACCCCTCCTTGGATTCCCCTAGGTCTCTAGTTTTCAGAAATGCACAGGTTTGGTAGGTTTCCCTAGGTGCCGGCTGAGCTAGAGGCCAAAATCTACAGGTAGGCACTTCGCAAAAAACACCTGTTTTTTTCCAAAATTTAGGATGTGTCCACGTTGCGCTTTGGGGTGTTTCCTGTCGCCGGCGCTAGGCCTACCCACGCAAGTGAGGTATCATTTTTATCGGGAGACTTGGGGGAACGCTGGATGGAAGGAAATTTGTAGCTCCTCTCAGATTCCAGAACTTTCTGCCACAGAAATGTGAGGAACATGTGTTTTTTTAGCCAAATTTTGAGGTTTGCAAAGGATTCTGGGTAACAGAACCTGGTCCGAGCCCCGCAAGTCAACCCTCCTTGGAGTCCCCTAGGTCTCTAGTTTTCAGAAATGCACAGGTTTGGAAGGTTTCCCTAGGTGCTGGTTGAGCTAGAGGCCAAAATCTACAGGTAGGCACTTCGCAAAAAACACCTCTGTTTTCTCCCAAAATTTAGGATGTGTCCACGTTGCGCTTTGGGGTGTTTCCTGTCGCCGGCGCTAGGCCTACCCACGCAAGTGAGGTATCATTTTTATCGGGAGACTTGGGGGAACGCTGGGTGGAAGGAAATTTGTAGCTCCTCTCAGATTCCAGAACTTTCTGCCACAGAAATGTGAGGAACATGTGTTTTTTTAGCCAAATTTTGAGGTTTGCAAAGGATTCTGAGTAACAGAACCTGGTCCGAGCCCCGCAAGTCACCCCTCCTTGGATTCCCCTAGGTCTCTAGTTTTCAGAAATGCACAGGTTTGGTAGGTTTCCCTAGGTGCCAGCTGAGCTAGAGGCCAAAATCTACAGGTAGGCACTTAGCAAAAAACACCTCTGTTTTTTTCCAAAATTTAGGATGTGTCCACGTTGCGCTTTGGGGTGTTTCCTGTCGCCGGCGCTAGGCCTACCCACGCAAGTGAGGTATCATTTTTATCGGGAGACTTGGGGGAACGCTGGATGGAAGGAAATTGGTAGCTCCTCTCAGATTCCAGAACTTTCTGCCACAGAAATGTGAGGAACATGTGTTTTTTTAGCCAAATTTTGAGGTTTGCAAAGGATTCTGGGTAACAGAACCTGGTCCGAGCCCCGCAAGTCACCCCTCCTTGGATTCCCCTAGGTCTCTAGTTTTCAGAAATGCACAGGTTTGGTAGGTTTCCCTAGGTGCCGGCTGAGCTAGAGGCCAAAATCTACAGGTAGGCACTTCGCAAAAAACACCTCTGTTTTTTTCCAAAATTTAGGATGTGTCCACGTTGCGCTTTGGGGTGTTTCCTGTCGCCAGCGCTAGGCCTACCCACGCAAGTGAGGTATCATTTTTATCGGGAGACTTGGGGGAACACTGGGTGGAAGGAAATTAGTAGCTCCTCTCAGATTCCAGAACTTTCTGCCACAGAAATGTGAGGAACATGTTTTTTTTTTGCCAAATTTTGAGGTTTGCAAAGGATTCTGGGTAACAGAACCTGGTCCGAGCCCCGCAAGTCACCCCTCCTTGGATTCCTCTAGGTCTCTAGTTTTTAGAAATGCACAGGTTTGGTAGGTTTCCCTAGGTACCGGCAGAGCTAGAGGCCAAAATCTACAGGTAGGCACTTCGAAAAAAACACCTCTGTTTTTTTCCAAAATTTAGGATGTGTCCACGTTGCGCTTTGGGGTGTTTCCTGTCGCCGGCGCTAGGCCTACCCACGCAAGTGAGGTATCATTTTTATCGGGAGACTTGGGGGAACGCTGGGTGGAAGGAAATTTGTAGCTCCTCTCAGATTCCAGAACTTTCTGCCACAGAAATGTGAGGAACATGTGTTTTTTTAGCCAAATTTTGAGGTTTGCAAAGGATTCTGGGTAACAGAACCTGGTCCGAGCCCCGCAAGTCACCCCTCCTTGGATTCCCCTAGGTCTCTAGTTTTCAGAAATGCACAGGTTTGGTAGGTTTCCCTGGGTGCCAGCTGAGCTAGAGGCCAAAATCTACAGGTAGGCACTTAGCAAAAAACACCTCTGTTTTTTTCCAAAATTTAGGATGTGTCCACGTTGCGCTTTGGGGTGTTTCCTGTCGCCGGCGCTAGGCCTACCCACGCAAGTGAGGTATCATTTTTATCGGGAGACTTGGGGGAACGCTGGATGGAAGGAAATTGGTAGCTCCTCTCAGATTCCAGAACTTTCTGCCACAGAAATGTGAGGAACATGTGTTTTTTTAGCCAAATTTTGAGGTTTGCAAAGGATTCTGGGTAACAGAACCTGGTCCGAGCCCCGCAAGTCACCCCTCCTTGGATTCCCCTAGGTCTCTAGTTTTCAGAAATGCACAGGTTTGGTAGGTTTCCCTAGGTGCCGGCTGAGCTAGAGGCCAAAATCTACAGGTAGGCACTTCGCAAAAAACACCTCTGTTTTTTTCCAAAATTTAGGATGTGTCCACGTTGCGCTTTGGGGTGTTTCCTGTCGCCAGCGCTAGGCCTACCCACGCAAGTGAGGTATCATTTTTATCGGGAGACTTGGGGGAACACTGGGTGGAAGGAAATTAGTAGCTCCTCTCAGATTCCAGAACTTTCTGCCACAGAAATGTGAGGAACATGTTTTTTTTTTGCCAAATTTTGAGGTTTGCAAAGGATTCTGGGTAACAGAACCTGGTCCGAGCCCCGCAAGTCACCCCTCCTTGGATTCCCCTAGGTCTCTAGTTTTTAGAAATGCACAGGTTTGGTAGGTTTCCCTAGGTACCGGCAGAGCTAGAGGCCAAAATCTACAGGTAGGCACTTCGAAAAAAACACCTCTGTTTTTTTCCAAAATTTAGGATGTGTCCACGTTGCGCTTTGGGGTGTTTCCTGTCGCCGGCGCTAGGCCTACCCACGCAAGTGAGGTATCATTTTTATCGGGAGACTTGGGGGGAACGCTGGGTGGAAGGAAATTTGTAGCTCCTCTCAGATTCCAGAACTTTCTGCCACAGAAATGTGAGGAACATGTGTTTTTTTAGCCAAATTTTGAGGTTTGCAAAGGATTCTGGGTAACAGAACCTGGTCCGAGCCCCGCAAGTCACCCCTCCTTGGATTCCCCTAGGTCTCTAGTTTTCAGAAATGCACAGGTTTGGTAGGTTTCCCTAGGTGCCGGCTGAGCTAGAGGCCAAAATCTACAGGTAGGCACTTAGCAAAAAACACCTCTGTTTTTTTCCAAAATTTAGGATGTGTCCACGTTGCGCTTTGGGGTGTTTCCTGTCGCCGGCGCTAGGCCTACCCACGCAAGTGAGGTATCATTTTTATCGGGAGACTTGGGGGAACGCTGGGTGGAAGGAAATTTGTAGCTCCTCTCAGATTCCAGAACTTTCTGCCACAGAAATGTGAGGAACATGTGTTTTTTTAGCCAAATTTTGAGGTTTGCAAAGGATTCTGGGTAACAGAACCTGGTCCGAGCCCCGCAAGTCAACCCTCCTTGGATTCCCCTAGGTCTCTAGTTTTCAGAAATGCACAGGTTTGGTAGGTTTCCCTAGGTGCTGGCTGAGCTAGAGGCCAAAATCTACAGGTAGGCACTTAGCAAAAAACACCTCTGTTTTCTCCCAAAATTTAGGATGTGTCCACGTTGCGCTTTGGGGTGTTTCCTGTCGCCGGCGCTAGGCCTACCCACGCAAGTGAGGTATCATTTTTATCGGGAGACTTGGGGGAACGCTGGGTGGAAGGAAATTTGTAGCTCCTCTCAGATTCCAGAACTTTCTGCCACAGAAATGTGAGGAACATGTGTTTTTTTAGCCAAATTTTGAGGTTTGCAAAGGATTCTGGGTAACAGAACCTGGTCCGAGCCCCGCAAGTCACCCCTCCTTGGATTCCCCTAGGTCTCTAGTTTTCAGAAATGCACAGGTTTGGTAGGTTTCCCTAGGTGCCGGCTGAGCTAGAGGCCAAAATCTACAGGTAGGCACTTAGCAAAAAACACCTCTGTTTTTTTCCAAAATTTAGGATGTGTCCACGTTGCGCTTTGGGGTGTTTCCTGTCGCCGGCGCTAGGCCTACCCACGCAAGTGAGGTATCATTTTTATCGGGAGACTTGGGGGAACGCTGGGTGGAAGGAAATTTGTAGCTCCTCTCAGATTCCAGAACTTTCTGCCACAGAAATGTGAGGAACATGTGTTTTTTTAGCCAAATTTTGAGGTTTGCAAAGGATTCTGGGTAACAGAACCTGGTCCGAGCCCCGCAAGTCACCCCTCCTTGGATTCCCCTAGGTCGCTAGTTTTCAGAAATGCACAGGTTTGGTAGGTTTCCCTAGGTGCCGGCTGAGCTAGAGGCCAAAATCTACAGGTAGGCACTTCGCAAAAAACACCTCTGTTTTTTTCCAAAATTTAGGATGTATCCACGTTGCGCTGTGGGGTGTTTCCTGTAGCCGGCGCTAGGCCTACCCATGCAAGTGAGGTATCATTTTTATCGGGAGACTTGGGGGAACGCTGGGTGGAAGGAAATTTGTAGCTCCTCTCAGATTCCAGAACTTTCTGCCACATAAATGTGAGAAACATGTGTTTTTTTAGACAAATTTTGAGGTTTGCAAAGGATTCTGGGTAACAGAACCTGGTCCGAGCCCCGCAAGTCACCCCTCCTTGGATTCCCCCTAGGTCTCTAGTTTTCAGAAATGCACAGGTTTGGTAGGTTTCCCTAGGTGCTGGCTGAGCTAGAGGCCAAAATCTACAGGTAGGCACTTCGCAAAAAAACACCTGTTTTTTTCCAAAATTTAGGATGTGTCCACGTTGCGCTTTGGGGTGTTTCCTGTCGCCGGCGCTAGAGCTTCCCACGCAAGTGAGGTATCATTTTTATCGGGAGACTTGGGGGAACGCTGGGTGGAAGGAAATTTGTAGCTCCTCTCAGATTCCAGAACTTTCTGCCACAGAAATGTGAGGAACATGTGTTTTTTTAGCCAAATTTTGAGGTTTGCAAAGGATTCTGGGTAACAGAACCTGGTCCGAGCCCCGCAAGTCACCCCTCCTTGGATTCCCCTAGGTCTCTAGTTTTCAGAAATGCACAGGTTTGGTAGGTTTCCCTAGGTGCCGGCTGAGCTAGAGGCCAAAATCTACAGGTAGGCACTTCGCAAAAAACACCTCTGTTTTTTTCCAAAATTTAGGATGTGTCCACGTTGCGCTTTGGGGTGTTTCCTGTAGCCGGCGCTAGGCCTACCCACGCAAGTGAGGTATCATTTTTATCGGGAGACTTGGGGGAACGCTGGGTGGAAGGAATTTGTAGCTCCTCTCAGATTCCAGAACTTTCTGCCACAGAAATGTGAGGAACATGTGTTTTTTTAGCCAAATTTTGAGGTTTGCAAAGGATTCTGGGTAACAGAACCTGGTCCGAGCCCCGCAAGTCACCCCTCCTTGGATTCCCCTAGGTCTCTAGTTTTCAGAAATGCACAGGTTTGGTAGGTTTCCCTAGGTGCCGGCTGAGCTAGAGGCCAAAATCTACAGGTAGGCACTTCGCAAAAAACACCTCTGTTTTTTTCCAAAATTTAGGATGTGTCCACGTTGCGCTTTGGGGTGTTTCCTGTAGCCGGCGCTAGGCCTACCCACGCAAGTGAGGTATCATTTTTATCGGGAGACTTGGGGGAACGCTGGGTGGAAGGAAATTTGTAGCTCCTCTCAGATTCCAGAATTTTCTGCCACAGAAATGTGAGGAACATGTGTTTTTTTAGCCAAATTTTGAGGTTTGCAAAGGATTCTGGGTAACAGAACCTGGTCCGAGCCCCGCAAGTCACCCCTCCTTGGATTCCCCTAGGTCTCTAGTTTTCAGAAATGCACAGGTTTGGTAGGTTTCCCTAGGTCCTGGCTGAGCTAGAGGCCAAAATCTTGCGTTGCGCTTTGGGGTGTTTCCTGTCGCCGGCGCTAGGGCTACCCACGCAAGTGAGGTATCATTTTTATCATTTTATCATTTTAGGCCATTTCTGCCCCCAGGGGGGGGCAGAACCCTCAGATCACCAGGGCAAATTTTTTTGTTGTGTTTTTTTTTTTTTTTTTTCGAGATGGGGAG